>NC_092342.1:233287500-233928750 GCF_046630445.1 Rutidosis leptorrhynchoides | reverse complement strand
CGTATGAAAACTCTAAAACATACAAGGAGAAAACTAAAAGATGGCACGATGCACGGTTAAAGGAAAAGAAAGAATTCGAACAAGGGGATAAAGTATTAGTATTCCAATCACGTTTTAAGTTTTCACCTGGGAAACTTAGATCCCGATGGACTGGACCATATATAATAAAACAAGTTTTTCCATCTGGATATGCAGAATTATATAGCAAAGACGGTGGAACTTTCAAAGTGAACGGTCATCGACTCAAATTATACTTTGAAGGGATCAATGCTACGGAAAGAGACGAGATCACATTCTACCCTAAGGACAAGTAAATTCAGGGTAACTTTAAAGTTTGTTAACTCCATTCTCAAACTTTATTTTCATCTTTAAGAGTGGGGTTCGTTTGGTCTTTTCCTAGCAGACTCTAAAGAACTAGTCTTCTCCCTCCATTCTACCTTTTTATTTTCTTCTTTTCGTTTTTATTTATTGTTTATTTTCAAGATGCGAAATCAATATGTCTACAACCACTTCTTTTAATGTGCGATAAAATTTTACGTAGAGATGTGGTGTTAGATATAAAGAGAAGATGCGATCAGGCGAGTAAAGAAATAAGGCAAGAACTTAACGAGAAAAATTATGCCAAAGGAAAATCAAAATTAGCTAAGAAACGTCAAGAGCGTCATTTGGGCAAATGTGTAAAATGTGGAAAACCAGCTCATTATGGAAATTGTCCAAAGAACCAGACGGACTCTAATTTCGAGTACGTAACCTTATGCCGAGAAGGGCCTTTTAAATGTTCAAAGGAAAACCTCTTAAACCAACGAGGTTATGCCTACGAAGCCATGGGGGGCGAAATGGTACGACTCCACTATGAAGCAAATCGACGCGGTTTCACAATCTAAGTCTTTTCCTCGCCAATTGTGTTTTTGCGCATTTTTTGTATTTTTGCGCATTTTTGTATTTTTGAATTTTTATGTGTTTATGTTTTGGTGTGTTTTAGTTTGTATTTGTTTGTTGTGCTTTTATTAAAAAGGGTCTACCATTTAAAATTGATAAACCTTGAGTTTAACCTGTTTTCATTGAAAACGATAATGCTAAGTGTAATAACTGAATTGTCGTTCTTCAAATTGCACGAAATTTATTGTTGGATTCATAATATATCTTTTAAATGGTAAACCACCAAAAACATAAGAAAAATTAAAACTACTAAAAATATACTTTTCTATCAATAACCGTAAAGATATATAACTTATAAACCTTTGTTGTGGGTAATGATAGGTGTAACAACCGAGATTGTCTCTACCTAGTTGATAGAAAACAAAGTTTTAAGTTTGAAAATTAGTTGATTTAAAAGTATATATATAAAAAATATAGAGTGTATTTTAAATTCATTTAATTTTTATTTTTCATGTACTTATTTTTAATTCTAAATATTAATTTTCTTTTATAAAATTTAAAAAAATAAAAAAATAGAGTGTTTTATTTTTAAGTTATTCTTGTAAAATATTAAAACTTTAACTTTTAAAGTATTAAATTATAAATTGAAATTAAAAATTTATAAACGGATAAAGACTAGGTATACCAACCGAAATTTCCGTTACATCAAATATAAATTTAAAATTGATATTATGAAATTTAAGTACTTATAAAGTTGAAAAAAAAGGGGGCAGAATACTTACGCGGATCGTGGGGATAACCACACGAAACGCGTGGATTCAAAAGCTACGCGAAACGCGTAGAACCACACGAAACGCGTAAGTTCAAAAATCAGTCCAGATAATCAGTCGACAAGCAGCTTGTTCTTCACACTCTCTTATTATTATTTTTGCTGTGGACGAGAGAAAATCCCAAAAATCACAAAAATCACACTCAAACACTAAATTAACACTATCAATCTCCTCCAATTCATCTACCTTTCAACATGCCGAGATTGGTAAGGGTACTAAACCCGTTTTTACCACTTGTTTTTCAAGTTTTTCATTTATTATTTTTATGGCTTTAATCCGAATTAATGCATGACATTGTTGAATTTTGTTTGATTAATGCTATATCTATGTTGTTAGTGTGATGTTAAACCCGATTAGCATAAGAATTTGATGTTTAAATGGACTATTGAAAAAATTAGGGTTTATGTAAATTGGGAAAATTGAAGAGTTGCTATTAAATTGTGTTATTTTGGGTCTTTTTAGATATTTTTAGATGCTTTGATAGTAGTAGAAGCTTTGAATATAAATTTGATTCATTGATTGTGTGATTTTTATTTTCGTCTAAATTTGATAATTTTTTGTAATTGTCATGAATCAAGTATAGATTGTGATGATGATTAGAAGCTGGATTATACACAATGTGATTGAATTGGATTATATATGCTTAGCTCATTGCGTATTTCCACTTGTGATTTTAACTTTGTTTTTATGAAACTTGATTTATTGCTGTTTGTTTTAATTTTTAGAGTAGACTATTGTTGAAATATTGATTCCTGAGGTGTTTAAACAAGCTTATATGTCAAGGATAAACTCTCCGCTAGCATTAACATATCCAATTGGGACGGTTCTCTTGTTTTAAAATGTTATGCAGGGATTATTCAGAATGAGAGCTGTTAACCAACAGCATGGGGAAGAACAAGTAACCCCAGAAATGGAACAACTACAGAATCTACACGCAAACCTGAGATTTCCTGATGATGTACCTAACCGATTACAAAAGGTTAAGGACTTACTTTCTCTGGTCACTAGAAACATCTCTCCAGTATACGTTGTGGACTGGGCTCCTTTAGGACCACCAGTCAATTTAGATGTACAAATAAAGGGAATTTTAAACCAAAGTTTTACAAATGAATTTGGAATGACTTTGGTTTTTAATGATTTTGAGAGATTGTTTAGTTTAAATAGCCCTGTATACAGAGAATGGTGTTTAGAGTTTTACTCTACCGTTAGAATAAGTTTACACCCAGAAAATATCGATGATATTAATTTTCTACAATTTAGCCTGGGTGGGGTAGATAGAGCAATGTCCCTAAGTGACGTGACTACCGCATTGGGGATTTACACCGTAGACGAGATGATAGCTCCCGATTTTAGGGAATATATTTTTACAGGGGCTAGATATACAGGTAACTATAATTCTAGCATAGTTTGGCAATCTTTCACTAATCGAAATACATATGAGCCAGGCCAGAAATCTTATCTAAGGATCACTGATGTTCGCTTCAGAATAATTCATAAGTTTATAGCGAACACAATAAACCAAAGGTCGTTTAATAATACAGATAAAATTAATTATATTGACCTTTGGTACTTGGATGCGATCAGAGATAGGGATACATCTATTAGTATACCCTATGGAGTTGCTTACTTTTTGGCCCATGTTGGTAAGGGTGCTTGAGGGACGAGTGACATGTCGGGGGGTCACTATATCACGTGTCTAGGAAGCTGGTTCGGACTTGACCCGAATGAATCAGAACCTCCAATCCAACCGGTAAATCAAGCTGTTAGAACTTTAGGATTGGATGTGTATAGGATGGCGAAGGCCATAACCGTGAGGAGCAGGGTAATTAGTTTGAGACGACAAGAAGTTTTCGCTCATGCTCCTATGGAGGAGGATGAGGAACCTGCTAGGGAAACTAGGAGGAGACGAAGACAGCCAGATGAGGCTAGTACGTCTAATGTAGGTGTTTCTGATTTCGATTTTTTGCAAAATTCATTTAATTCATTGAGTTTAGATTTAAGGAACTCGTATGATAATTGGGGACGGAGATCAGAAGAACAATACACTAGTTTGTCTAGGCAAATAGGGGATATTAGGCATACCCAACTGGCCCAAGATAATATGTTAGAAAACATCCGCTACGATCAGAGGGACCAGGGAGCACAGTTAGAGTGGGCGCATCATCAGGCTTATTTATACGCAGCTAACCCACAACATTACGCACCCTCAGCTTTTCCATCATACCCCCAGTGGCAAGAACACGGTGACCCTCTACCTCCACCTTATGATCCCAACGCTGCCCTAGCCGCGAGTCAGGAAGCGTATAGGCGTTTTTACGAGGAACAACGCCTAAACGAACAACGGCAGCAACAGGAGCGAGAACAGGAAGATCAGGGAGGCCCTGCGTGGTCATTTTTCTAGTTTTTCTTTTTATTTTTATAATTATTTATTTTGTATTTGTTTGTATAAAATGATTTTTATGGTGTGTTAATTTATTCTTATCTTTAATTATCTTTACAAAAACTCTAGTGTGGGGTAAAATTTTTGTACTACTAAAGTATAACCCATCTCGTTTGTGATTGACATATTTGTTGACAGGTACTTATGATGATGAGATTCGACATAGCGAAACACGAAAGTATTATTGTGATAAAACGGATTGGATATGTTCATACGATAAGCATTTTACAATATCCAATTACTTAACAAAGGAAGTTCTATATACTGTACACTTTTTGTCCTCTCAAATTTATATATTTAATCTGATTTTATGTAATGAGGGCATTACATAATCTTAAGTGTGGGGTGGGAGTATATAAATTCTCGAGAATTTATAATTTAGTGGTTTTTATGAAAAATTTTACAATTTTTAAACAAATATAACTAATCAATTTTTAAGGTAATTACGAGCAATTAAAGATTAGGTGTCAAAAACTGAAATTATTGTCTCCATACATTAAAAATACATAAGTTTATTTGATTGAAATATATAAAAGAAAACCAAGTATAACGGAATTTATAAACCAATATTTTAGGAACCATTTATCACATGTTTCTATGAAGTATTGTAGATATCATCGCTTTGGAACGTATAAACCTGAATATCTCGTTAAGGAAGTAAAGTCTTCCAAAATGACACACTTGCTAACCTATGTTAGAAGATGTAGTCCAGAACAGCTGTAGGTTGACGAAAAATCTTGAAAAGTCATCTCTATCATCGGCTGGAAATCCACCTCACCTCAGCATCAAATAGGGTTTTTGGTGGTCAGACTTATCCTAACCATGAGATGGATCTGTCTCGTACAATGGGGGGCACATTGCAAATTAGCTTTTAAGACTAATGAATCTAATCCCCAGATGGATGATCTCCTTAAAGATCAACCGCATCTATGTTTGACCGCGGTCAACATACATATGCCATAACAAATTGAGGTGTGCAAACTCATGGTTCACCAATGATATTTGGACACGATATAATTTTACTCTAAAACTTGTGCTATTTTATGAATTATATTGTGTAAAACCATTTTTAGGACATTCGGTTTCAAGTTCCATGATACTTTAATTATGGGGGCGGATAGCTTGCTAATCGCCGACTGAGACTTCGGTTTTCAGTTACCCTCAACCGGAATTTGAGGTTAAAACCGGAAAACGTGTCTAGTGTAAAAACTAGCATGACATTTTATAAAATCATAAAACGTTTTCACAAGGTCCAATTTTCCCTAAGGATCCAAATTTTTAAACCTTAATCACAAGTTTCAACTTTGTTTCTGTTGTCAGAATTTCATTTCGTGTGGTGTGCGTGTGATTCAATAAAAATTGTGTAGTGTTTCCAACTTATTCCATATAGCGTGTGTTTTATTTCGTGTAGTGTGTGTTGTGTGATTTAATGTTCGATAAGGAAAAATATGTAATGTTCCGATTCTATTTAGAAGATGTAATTGCTTGAGGACAAGCAATGTTCAAGTGTGGGGTATTTTGATATTTCTTTAAACATACATATTATTTGACGCAATATCATTTATATTTCATAGGTTTTTACTGTTTACTAAGACATTCAAATGTATAAATCACGAGAAAAATGACAAAAGATAATACGAGCTCGAAGTTTGAAGAAAAGACGATAAACGATGGATTTAAACCAAATATATGTCGAGATAACATTACCCGAATACAAGTTCAAGATGAACAAAGAAAAAGAGTTCAAATGAAAAGGTCCAAATCGATAAACGTCAACGCGGGATCAAAAGAGAACAAAACATAAAATAAAAACAAGAAAACTGTCGGCTGTTCTTACGCGAATCGTGTAGCTACCTACGCGAAACGCGTAGTAATTTTACCTTACGCGGATCGTGTGGACTACTACGCGAAACGCGTAATATCTAGTCCAGATCCAGATTCAACAGCAAATGGGACGGTTGCTTTTATATTTTATATGGATTCTTTTTTTTAGTGGTACAGCAAGAAAGCAAGGACTACACTTTTGACCTACTACACAATTCACAAGACATATAATACGGAGTACTTATACACAAAAAAAGGAGAGAAGGCAGACACATATATTTTGCAAGAAGACTACATCACAAAAAAATCATTAGTTACTGTAATTTATTTTTAGTACTCCGTATCATTCAATTTTCAGTTTCAAGGTTCAATATTTAGGATAGTTTCAAATATTAAGGGTGTATTGTTCGTGATTAAGGGTATTATTGTACGCGCTAAAGGGGTGTTATTATTGTAATTTTCTACCATTGAAGTTAATGAAAGTGAAGAATTTTTAGTAAGTATATTCTGTTAAAATTATCGTTATCAGTTTTTATCATTATTATTATGTTTGGATATTTATATTTTTATGTTTCCCTTAGTTTAATGAGTAGCTAAATTTCCCTAGTGTTTGCCTAGATGTAAAGCCCCTAGTGAAATGGATTGTTATCATTTGTAAAAATTAAAATGTAACTTTAGTATTTTTAATATTGAGCCTAATTGAAAGAACCATTATTATGTGTTTGGATGTTTAACCCTTATCACTTAATTTGTTAGATTAAAATAACGAAAGTTATTTTTATTTATATAAGTTAAGCTTCAACATTAAAAGTGATATAGACGAACTTATAACTAATTTACTAACACTAAATTAAAAGGTAAGGTTCGGTGGTTTGGGTAATATCACGAGTCATATAATAATGAAATTGTAAAAAGGAAAACCGTTATGATTTGGGTTTTGGCGAAGGTCAAAAATGGGTTGGGTCTCAATTTAATTACTTAAGGACTAGTAACTATCTAAATATAATCCAATGAAAATTAGATTTAATTTAGTTAGTCAAAACTTATTATTTATTCGAAAGGAAAATATAAGTTTTATACTAAACATTTTAATACGAGCTTAAAACTTAAAACAATCCATGGAACTAGAGGTGACACATTTAAGTAAACACTCCCATTTTATTTATTGTTAATTATTATTTTTATTATTCACGTATATTTATTCAGTAAAACTAAAAAGAAAATAATTACACAACTTTATAACTCAGTTTGTTCATCACTGTTTTGTCACATCAACCATATCATACGCGGATCACGTATAAAACTACACGATACGCGTACATTTCAAACCATACGCGAAACGCGTATTATACTACATGAAACGCGTAAGTATAATACGGGTACTGTACGAATTAGGTTAAAATTTAGGGTTTAATTATTTTATTATTATATTTAAATTGTTAGTTTATAATTAGTATTAATTTATATTTGGTAATTAGTTTATAACCAGTTAAATATTATAATTCCTATTAATTTATATTAATTTAGTTAAAATATGTTATTTAGTTAATTTAAATAAAATTATATTACAATTGCTCAAAACAAAATTCTAAACAATTAGTTTTATTAAAAAGTTATCATTTTATTAATTAGCATTTAGTAATAAACTTATTAGTATGATTTCAATTAATTCACTTCTAAATTAATAATTATAATTAATGTATTCGTATAAATTAATAAGTAGTTCAATTAAATTAGGATTAAGTTATATTTTATTATTATTATGTAGTATTATCAATTCCTAATCCAAAACTCCCTTAAAATAAGTTTAACTTCAAAGACTATTAAAAAACCATTGAACACTGTCTCCCTGTGGAACGAACTGGATTTACCGATAAACTAAACTACGCGGATAGGACTAGTTGCCTATATGTGTGAAATCAACCTAAAATTATTAAAGTACCACATATACAATAAATCAATTCGTGTAACAAAATAACTCAAATCCGTTCATAAATAAAGGTACTGTTTCACATCACCAATAACCTAAGAAGGGTAAACAAATCTAGCAAATCTATAAGTTGGATAAGTCAAAGGTTGGGTAATCTTAGGATAAATGATAATCAATGATAAAACATTAAGAAAAGAGGATTATGCATTCAAAACTTAATGTGTTTTAAGTCAATGTGTCACGATTTCAAATTGCACATCTCCTAAATGATTAAAAGGATTTCTCAATAAGATTAAGCTTAAATGCCTACTTGAATATATTGCATGCTAGTTGTAGGAAAATTTATCTTATGTATATGTGTGTATATATATATATATATATATATATATATATATATATATATATATATATATATATATATATATCCATATATATTATACACATAAGAAAAATTGTCCTACAACTAGCATGCAATATATTCAAGTAGGCATTTAAGCATAATCTTATTGAGAAATCCTTTTAATCATTTAGGAGATGTGCAATTTTGAAATCGTGACACATTGACTTAAAACACATTAACATATGTGTCACTGTTGATGAAACATCGGTTAGATGTGATCATGCAATGTTAAGCAAAGAAAACTTGTTCTCAAGTATTCTATTGAACGACAAAATCACCAAAACGCTCTTGACGTAAAAGAAGTGGACAAAATGTCACTATTCCAAGCTGCATGGTCAAACCACATCTGACTGCAAGATAAACTGTAGTCAACATTCACGTCTCAAGCCACGGTATCGACCGCAGATCGACCTCACGCGTTCTGACGGGCTTTTTAATCTAATTCTTGACTTCATTCCTCATTCTATTCAAAATCATTTTTCTTTCCCTCTCATCCACGGCTCAATATCTTCAACCACACATAGACGAATTTGCTCATTCTCATCCTTAATCTTCAATCTCAGTAAGATTAATCTATGAATTCCCTTCAATCAATTGTGTTGGTATGATGAATTCTTCAAAAATTGATTGAAGAAACCCTAATTAGACATTCCACTCAAATTTATGCTAATAATCAAATTATGCTCTTGAAATCTTCTAAAACCTTTTAAATAATGATTAACAATGCATCAATTTAAGATTGAGAATTTTAGGGTTCATCATACAACTAGATTAGGTTTTCATAAGTTCATTGTTCACATGATATAAACATATTGTCACTAATGATGAGTAATAATGTAGAAATTAGTAACATCAAAACACTTTTGTTGATGAAAATCAAATTTACAAAACACGAATTTATGTGTACATTATGAAAACCACTAATAATCTAAAGTGCAAAAGCATTGTTACTAAAAGAGGGTGAGAATGTGAAGAACGTTAACATCAAAACACCAGGTATTGATGATAACTAAGTTTGCAAATCATTATTTTATATGAATATTGTGAAAACATATGTTCATATATTTGCAAACACTTTTTTGCCAAAAGAGGGTAAGAATGTGAAGAAAGTTAACACTAGAACACATTTGTGCTTATGTTAGCTAAGTTTGCAAAAGCTTTGATTACACAATTGAGTCAATTGTACGATCACTTTGATTTAAATTAAAGTTGTTGTTGCACAGGAAATGACAAGCAAAGGGAAGGGAATCTACAATCCTCCTCCAAACGCAAAAAGATCAGTGTATAATTGTGAATTCATTAGCACAAGGAAAATTGCAGAAGGAAGAAATATCAAATGTGAAGATTATCCTGAAATGGTTCATGCATTTACAAATCTAGGTTGGAATGCATTCCTTAATCTAGAAGGTCCCGTATACACATCCTTGATTTGTGAATTATATGCTACCTTCACCTTTGATGAAGGATTAATTTCATTCAGAATCGACGACCAATGATATACACTTTCACTTGAAGACTTTGGAAACATATTGGAAGTTCCAACGGACAGAAAGTGTTTCTTCCACACAGGCTACAGTCTTGCTCATCTTCCGTCCTTTATAAATGCCGATCAAGCAATTAAGAAACTATGTTTAAGGAACGTGTCAAGAAGTGACTTACTTAAGCATGGGGTCCTTGGGAGACATTTATGTCAGAAGTATGACATTTGGAACAAAGTGATTGATTACAACATCTACTGTAAACTAGGAAATCACTCAAATGTTCATGCCACTCAATTTGCTCTTCTCTGGTGTCTAGAAAAAGGAGAACATGTTAACATGGCTTATCTCATGGCAACGAGAATGAGCGACGTTCCCAAGGATACTTCTAGGGCACTACCGTATGGAATGCATCTCAACAAGTTATTTGATTACTTTGAGATCACCCATAATTATCAAAATCCTCCATCTCTTCAGCCACTTAGTAGAAGTACAATCACAAAAATGGGGTATGAGTCAGAAGGACACATCGAAGATAATGATTCTGATATAATTGAGCAAGTATATCAAGAAATGGTGAATGCTTGTGTTAACTTAGACAACGTATCAGACAGTGATGAGGAAAAAGTCTTGAAAGAATTAAGAGATCCTTTCTATGGTTTAGGCCTCGATTTAAAGATGGAGAGAATTTATTTGAATCAACTCAAGGGTGAAAAATACCAATCCAAGATCAAGAAGTTGAGAAAGAAGGTCATGAAAGCTATATCATGCCAAAGGAATGATGATGTAAACTATTCAAGGCATGCTGGAGAGGGAAGCCGAAAATGTAGATAGTAAAATCATGATTTCTAATGATGTAATGACTGTTTGTTCCTTTAAATATTTAATAGTTTGTCTTAATAAATAGTTGTTACCTAAATGAGTGATTTGAAAATTTAACAGACATTGTGCGGTCAACACCACGGTCGACCGAAGTCTGGACCGCAGACCATCTGTCAATCATTTTGTCTTTTCCTTTGAAAAGGAATTTAATGCGCAATAAATTTTTCAAACAAAGATTTGTGTGCATTCAGTAGGCTGAATCATAATAAACATAAACTATCATTCTTAACTATGATACATTTCCTTAAAAGATTCAATTACTTCAAAAAGGAAAGACTCTTCTCTTTATAAAGAAGTTATCAACATGCAAGTTCTTCACACTTCTATCCTTCACAATGAATCATTAATACAAATCACCCGATGATCATTTTCTAATCGACTTAACTTCATTAGTTTCTGATTCATTCGACAATCTTCTGTTGTCTTCTCACGAAGATGTCAAGAATTTAGTTAACCAAAATAGGCTATTAGTTAGCTCATGACCAATAGCCGAAGGTTTCCAAGTTATAGTTGACCACTTTTCTAAATATCTTGTCGAAAACTTCGCAACAATTCAATGGGATGCATTCTTAACCCTTAATGGTCCTGTTCACTCTACCATTGTTCGCGAATGTTACGCCAACTATGAACTAACTCCTACAAATGAAATCAAGTTTCGTTTGTTTCATAGGGAATACTCCATGGCTCTTCAAGAGTTTGGAAAAATAATGCATGTTCCTTGTGAAGGATTTGAATTCTTCAACCATAGCCCAAACCTTAATCGTCTTCCCATATTTATGTTAAAAGGTGATATCATAAGAACCTTTTGCCAACCTCCCATCAACCACATCTCCATTCATAATGAGGGTCTTCAATCTTACCATCTTGCACCCAAATATGACTTCTGGTTACAAGTCATAAGCAAGAATGTGTACTGTAAAGACGAAAGTCTCTTTCCTCAAGTACATGCCAGTGAAGCTGCTCTCCTATTGTAATACCCCGTCAGAATCGACTAACGGTGTATTAACTCTGGTCCCATAATTAACGGTCACGCCCTCTATATGAGACATTTTCGAAAAGCATTAGCATTATGTTTCAAATAACAATGTCATTAAATGTAAAGTAATTCTAAAAAAATAGTTTAAATTTAATGACCAACATAAATAATCCCAAAACATTATTTAAAGTAAATGGTTTTCAAATGCGAATGTAAGTTCATGAAATAAGGAATGAGTGATCATGATGGACTCCACTTCAGTGTATGCATCAAACAAACATATAGATATCAGATAGCGGAAGCAATCTCTAAGGACTTGAGATAAAAACATGCGAAAAGTCAACAAAATTGTTGAGTGAATCTACAGGTTTATTATAACATTTATCGTAAGTAAGGCCACGAGATTTCATTGAAAACTTTGAAAAAGTATACATTAGTCATGAGCACTTGAGTATAAGACTTTAACCTGCGCATAACTCATTCGCTATACGTCTTCCTTTTACCCTTTCTAGGCATACACGGATCAAGTGTACAAGTTACAACAAAATAAGCACCCCCGTGTGTTGGGGAGAGGTTTGTCAAACCTAACGGTACCGTCCCTATAAGTCGAGCTTACGTAAAGTAATTAATATAATCAAGCTAAGGGATTTATGATCAAACTCATATGTATATTGTTTAGTTACTCGTGCCTAATATGTAAAGTAGTTGAAAAAGCATGTTATCTCATCCCAATTGAAAAGTAGTAGGGACTGTAGACTCACCTTGTGCACAGTAAAAGCTTAGTAAAACAGTATGGTAGCCGGACGATCATAAACATATAATGCAACCTAATTAATTACATTACCTTAAGTACATAAGTCACACTATGTCAACCCATAGTGTACGCGCAGTCCTAGTGCTCAACTGACTCAACATGTAAGCATAAGTCAACACAAAGTCAACAAATCCAAGTAAGTCAACAAAAGTCAAACCTTGGTCAAATTAGTCAACCAAAGTCAACACATCAGTAGGTTCATGTCAATGTTGGTCGAAGTAGTCAAACTTGATTCATGTCATTCAATTCAGTTTCAGTTTCAGTTTCAAGTTTCATCGATTTCTGAATTCATTGTCATACCGCATGTTAAGTAGTGTGCACTAAGGACACGTATGTATAAATGACTAAAAATTTCCACTTATGTCATGTAAACACCCATTAGTCAACCTATAACCGTTCATGAGTTTAAATAATATCATTAGCATGCAAAACATGATCATATTTACTAAACACGTTGCACGAAATCAGTTTCAATCTGCGCATCAATCTCAAAATAGTCATAACCGGAGCTAGGAGCATGCAAAACAAGCAAGGATAGTGGATATAGTTCAAGGACAATCTAAACTAACACATATTAAAAAGATGAGATGTTTTGGTTTAGCCAATTGGTACAGTTTATTCCATAAAGTCAGACCTTATGTTTCAGCTCAATTCAGTAGTTAGCAAATCTCTGGCCTCATTGTGCATAATGTATAAGGTTTGAAGGTTTGCTATAAACTAGACTTTGGTCACATATCATACAAAGTTCAAATATCCAGAAGCTCAAGTTCTAAAATCATCCACAAGTCAATGCATAGAGCTATAGGTGCATACGTAGCAGATTTGGACAGAATACAGGTCATCATTTTGGCATGCACATTGCGCAAGCTATAAAAATCCGAATAACACAAGGCCTAGATGAAAAGTTATCTAAAATGAATGAATTTTACAGATATGTAAAGACTTGGTTCAAAATATCATTTCAAATTACTTTCAAAATCAGCTTTAGGTTACCGAGCAAACCAGTTTTGTCAAGAACATTCGTTTAGGCATAACATGAGCTTTACAACTCAAATAACATGATATCCTAGTCTAAATTGAATGTTTTTAAATTCTCTACACAATGGTGTCATTATATAACTCAAGTTCTTACTCTTGTTTCCTGAATTCGTATAAATCACAGATTCCTCAATAAAACTTCATTTAATCGTAACTTGCGCATACGGTACCGAAAATACGCAAATCCAAAGCCTAAAATTATTAATCATTTTGAGAGGATTCTAAATATGTAATAATAATATCTAACATTCAAAAAATTTAGGTTTCTGTAATCATACATATTAAATTTGGGATTAACCCTAATCACAACAAACGTGCAAATTAACGCAAGTTAACATGATCAAACACAAAGATATGAGCACTAGACCCTTGTACACTATGTAATTGAATAAAATAAGATCTAAAACAATTAAGGTTAGTGATTTTATACCTTAAAAGCACAATCAATGGATACTAGAGTGTAGAGGACGAAGCAAGGAACAACTTTGAAGCACAAGTTCTCTTCTAATTTTGAGTTTGAGATGGTGTTCTTGTGGGGTAGTAGTCGATGATTAAGAGAGGGAGAAGAGGGGAGGGTGTCGATTAGGTTTAGGGAGAGTGAGAATTTACAGTTTAATTTTGCTAGTTATAATCTAGATTAAGGCCCTAAACAAAGACACTAGTGATCTAATAGCCCAAGGTAAGTCCACTAAAGGAGTTCCAAGGGGGAGTCGGTTGAATGGCCCAAGTGGGGTGTTCTCGGGCTCGTTTTGATAAGTTTCGTGTAAGCATGTGGTCCGTTTCGAGTGTCGTTAACCATACCAGGTTCCCAGAACGTTAACCGGTCGTTAAAATGCAATCCACCGAGTTAATTTATTAATTACATAATAAAATATATAATTTTTCTCAAAGTTAATAATTATTAAAAATAATTATTTTATTAAAAAGCATGTTCCGTAATCTGAATGGCTTTCTATGCGGTTATCGTAATCGTGTGATTTTCTATATATTTCGCTATCCGAAACAAGTTTAGCAATTAATATCATCTTATTAATTCATGTAATCTTCCAAGCTCAAGTATGCATTTAAATCAGTTAAACACATAAGGTTCTATGTAATCACCGTTAAATAATTAACAGACAAGTAACGATAGTAATAGGAAAAGTAAGGTTGTTACATTACCCACCTGTTATTGAAAATTTCGTCCCGAAACTTTAGTGTACGTCCGCCAAAGTCGTCTCCTCAGGAAACAGTTGCGGATGCTTTAGTCTCATCTGATCTTCACGCTCCCACGTGAATTCTGGTCCTCTACGGGCGTTCCATCGAACTTTAACTATCGGGATTCTGCTTTGCTTTAACCGTTTGACCTCACGGTCCATGATCTCAACGGGTTCTTCAACAAAATGAAGCTTGGTATCAAATTGTATTTCTTCTAAAGGAATCACTAGACTTTCGTCCGATAAACATTTCTTCAAGTTAGAAACGTGAAAAGTTTCATGAATTTCGCTGAGTTCTTGCAGTAGTTTCAGTCTGTATGTTACCGGTCTAATCCTTTCGGTTATCTTGAATGGTCCAATGTATCTTGGACTTAGCTTGCCTTGTTTACCAAAACGCACCACACCCTTCCAGGGTGATACCTTAAGCATGACTGTGTCTCCAATCTTAAATTCCAAATCTCGCCTTCTAACGTCGGCATAACTCTTTTGACGACTTTGAGCCATTTTCAGTCTCTCTTGTATTTGTATGATCTTCTCAGTTGTTTCGTGTATGATCTCAGGACATGTCAGTTAACTATCCCCTATTTCAGTCCAACACACGGGAGACCTGCACTTTCTGCCATAAAGTGCTTCAAAAGGTGCGACCTTTATGCTCGTGTGGCAACTGTTGTTGTACGAGAATTCTGCCAGTGGCAGATGTTTATCCCATCCATTTCCGAAATCAATAACACATGCACTTAGCATTTCATCTAATGTTTGGATGGTTCTTTCGCTTTGGCCATTAGTTTATGGGTGATACGCTGTACTCATGTCTAAACGGGTTCCCATTGCATTTTGTAAGGTTTTCCAGAACCTTGAAGTGAAACGACTATCACGATCGGAGATGATGGACACATGCACACCATGTCTAGAAATAACTTCCTTTATATAAACTTGTGCCAATTTTTCAATCTTATCAGTTTCTCTTGTCGGTAGAAAGTGAGCAGACTTAGTGAGACGATCCACAACAACCCAGATGGTGTCATAACCTCCCACTGTTTTTGGCAGCTTTGTGATAAAATCCATGATAATACATTCTCACTTCCATTGGGGAATCTCTGGCTGTGTCAGCAGTCCTGACGGCTTCTGATGTTCAACCTTGACCTTCGCGCAAGTCAAGCACTTCCTGACATAAGTAGCAATGTCAGCTTCCTTGTTGGGCCACCAATAATGTGCCTTGAGATCTTGGTACATGATCCAGGATGAATTGAATAGCGTGACTTATGAGCCTCTTCTAACACAATCTCTCTCAATCCCCCAAATTTCATTACCCATATTCTGTCTATGAAGTATTGGGTTCTGTCACGACCCTACTTTTTCAGTTATCTTTTACCGTTTATTATTTAATGCCCGTTAATTTTTATTTGTGCCACGTCATTTCTATGACCTATATTATTATCTTTATAATAATATATTAATTATTATGTGTTATGTGAATATTTGTATTCATATTTTATGTTATACGTTTTTACGTTTCGTAGATTTCTATCCGACGAATCTTTTCGGTTTTCAAACCAACGGTCACACTTTTGAGATTTTTAAATCCAAATAATTTTAAATATGATATTTTGATGTCATATGTATATATATATATATATATATATATATATATATATATATATATATAGTGTTTATATATTTTATTTGTCGCGTATATGTTATCTCTCCGAATATTTAATTGCGTAGTAGCGTTTTCGCGTTTCGGGCTTCGATCGGGTGTTTGGGCTAAATGAAAATATCCAAGTTATGAAGTTGGCATACTATGAGGCCCACCCCATGAAAATTTCGACCGAACTTGGCCACACCCCTCCCCATTTTCGTTTTTTGCATTTTACTTTCACTTTATTATTTTTCCATTTCAAAAATCAAAAGACCTAACTAGCACATTTCATTTTCTCTCTTCCTCTTTTTCTCCCTTTGTGGCCATCGCCTACCTTCACCATTATCATCATCATCTTCTTCAATCAAGCAAGCATTTCAAAGGGCTTTCATCATTTCCGGATTCTACTCTTCGTTCTCTACGCGACTACATCACCTCGATTAGGGTATAAACCCTAACCCTAAATTTTTGATTTTTATTTAATTTTTATGTTTTTAATGTTATTGTGATTATATAGTACTTGTGTATTGTTGGATTGACGACTGTATGCATAGAAATGCTCGTTATTGTATGTTTTCGGTTTGTTTGAATTGGGACAGCGGACTATTTGATCATTTCAGTACATTTAACTGATGTTTTTGATAAAATAAAGTATTTAGATGAGTTCCTCTCATCAAGACAATAATTTTGGACTTTGGATTCATGTTAATTCGAGTCCCGGATCAAAAGTTATGCTTAATTTGGTGTTTTCATGAAATTGAAACGTAAAAAAGAATGTATTCAGTTTTTGTCCGACTTTGTGACCATTTTTGGAGTCTCTAGGTTGTACTAGTGTATTAAGATTGATGATGGGATGAACATTCATGTTCGGGTCATCGAAATCTGAGCCACGGATCACCCGGAATGACTAAAACAAGTTTTTGAATGGATTAATGGTTTAGGTTGATTCATGGCTGTTTTTCATGGCTCATGAACTGACCTTAGGGTGTTCTTGAGTGCACTAATGTGTCGGGTGGTTTGGTTAGACTAAGATATATATAAAATTCATCGAAAACCGACACCCGAGGCTCAAGTTACGACCCGGCGAACTTTTGATTAAACTTATGGTTATAAATTTGAACTTATGATATAAAATAATGATTTTCATTATTATTAAATTACTTATGATATAAAAGTAATTATTTTAAATTAAGACTTATGATATATATATATATATATATATATATATATATATATATATATATATATATATATATATATATATATATATATATATATATATATCATTTATTAATTACATTATGATTTAATTAAACTTTTAATTAAACTTATGATTAATAATATTTTTATTATTAATGAAAAATACTTATGATAAGTATTAAACTTATGTTATGAAGTTATTATAATAAGACTTATGATAAAGATTAATTAATTATTTAATTATTATAAGGCGTAGTTATTATTTAATTATAATTTGATTATTAAATACTTATGGTTAAATAATTATAATTAAATATTTATGATATGATTAATAATTCATTATTAATTAATAATACTTACGATATGATTAAAAATTTATTATTAATTAATAATACTTATGTTATGATTAATATTTAATTAATTAATTAATTAAATACTTATGTCATATTAATTATATCATTTAAACTTATGTTAACTTATTAATTCAATTTAATTTAATTAAACTTATGATATGACATGATTATACATATATTACTTTAAATAACGTTATAACTTATATTATTAACATAATATACACTTTAAAATTCAATGTTGACTATGTTTGACCAAGGTTGACTTTTAATTTGACTTTCGGTTGACTTTGACTTTCAGTTGACTTTTGTTGACTTTCTAATTAAGGAAACTTTTCTAAGTTAAAAACTTTCTAAAAATAGAAACCTTCTAATTATAGAAACCTTCCTAATATAGTAACTTTCTAAATATGGAAACTTTCCAAAAATAGAAATTTTCCAAAAATAGAAACTTTCCAAAAATGGAAACCTGCTAAAAATAGAAACTTTCTAAAAATAGAAAGTACGTGTTATACGTTGTCCTGATCATACCGAAACATACTGAGTGTTGTTTTATGTTTACTTGCAATAAGTACTATAGCTATCATACTAAGACTTAACCTAAGTTAGTTATTTATATCGACCTGCTTTATTTATAGGTCGGCGTTGTGATCATTCTTGATCACTTTATCATTTGCGGTTCAAATTTCTGTGTTATTACATCAATTTCGTTAAGGTGAGTTATAGTCCCGCTTTTCATACTATTTAAAGTATTTTTGGGATATAATTACATGCATTTTGTTTTACGTTTAGACACAAGTGGCAACTAAATTTAAATTATTCATTATGAGTTGAACAAAAATATTCCCTAGTCTGGTAACTGTAATCACTAGTTTCTACTGGTGAACGTGAATCCTATGGATAGATCTATCGGGCTTGACAGCCCCATTTCGAGCTAGTCGCACTAGCAATTTATAATCAGAATGTATTAGTACTTCGTTATTATTTGAAGATACACCTGTTCAGTGTATATTGTGTTTGGTAAGGGTATGGAAATGGTTAAGTGGTTACCAGATGACTCATGGATTAATGGAATAATAGTTTAATGTTTTCTAACATTTTAAATCTTGTGGTCTAAAGCTTATTCGTTTATTTAAACCTATAATTCACACAACATTTTTGTTGACAGTTTACTCGCATGTTTTCACAGGCACTTGATTATTTGGGCTTCCGCTGTGTTCAAGAGTCTGCATGCATTTCGACAGATTTTTGTTAAACATTAAAACTTTGCATTCTCTTTTGATTTGTTAAACTGTGGGTGTTTTGTTGACATGTTTTGGTCAACTTTGGATATTTTAATAAGTTGGGTTTGTTTAAACTACTTATTTTGGTAAATTTCCTTTTTGGGAAATTATTTTGAATAAAGAATGCAATGTTGTTTAATAAATTCATTTAGAGTTCGATCAAGCTGTGAGACCAAGTGACGGAGCCGTTAAGGGTACTTGACGGGGCCATCACAGTTGGTATCAGAGCTCTGGTTGTAGGGAACTAGGCAGTCATAATGTGGTTAACCCTTGGTCTTTAGGGTGCATTAGAGTCTAGTCTACAGCCCAGCCTTTCTTGATATAGCATTATTATGCATTTCATTTCATATGAGGAATAATTATAAGTTATTTCTTATGTTATTTCTATTTTGTATGTGGTATGTAATTTTGCTGTTTGCAGATGTCGGCTTCAAGCAACAATTCGATTCCTGCTCCCGTTTAGCCGTCTACTGTTCGACGTCGTGCGCGTCAGCCTCGGATGGGTACCCCAGTGAACTACTACATGTCCACCATTACCCATATGACTTGAGCCTTCCAGCCGGAGACTCGTATTGATGCTCTAAGTGACTGCATGCGTGTTTGCCGCATGTGGATAGACTTTATGAGATACAGGCTGCCATGGATGGGTTTATTAGTTTCAAGAATGATGTTGAGTTCGGGATTTGTAAGCGTAACCGTGAGGTAGACGCTAAGTTCGAGGCTCTTGAGAGCGAGATCTGTGGCCTTAAGGCGGAGTTGGATATGGTTAAGGGCAAGTTGAGGAAGTATGAGACTCTCGAGGAGCTTCATACCGGCCCAGCTTATTACACCCGCTCCAAGCAGATGTGATGTGATGATTCATGAGTGATTACTTTATTTCATAGACTTATTGTCCTTTTATACATTCATTTTTGGGTGATGTACGGCGTTTTGTCGAGGATTTTGTTATGGGATATTTTTCATTTATGTATGGATGGTTATTTCTTTTATAACATCTGTTTATCATTATCATATTTTATTCTGGTGTTGTGACTCTTAGCATGTTATATTATATGCGTAATATAGTTTATGTATGTTAGATGTTATGTATGACGTATGATTTTTGTCATAAGTATGTATGCATATGGTGGCTATTTATATAACTATCATAACTATCATGTTATTACTCATAGTGTTCATTGACTATTATTTTAATGGTTAATCTTTTCATGTTAGATCTATTCCTTTATAACACTGGTATTATTCTTAGTACTAACGGTTGTGTTATTCTATTTTGAAGATCATGCCTCCCTGTGAGTCCAACGAAGCTCGCATGCAACGTTTAATCATTGAAGGGATAGCAGCTGCAATGGCAGCTAATGCAAAAGCTAATGCCAATGCCAACAATCAGGTGGGATGCTCCTGATATCGGCCAAAAAGTCACTTTTTTACCCCCGATATTAGGCCCCAAAACCCATAAAGTTCCAAACTTTATCACAAAAATTATCGCTTTGACGGTTGATTTTGTAGATTAAGTAATTACAAAGGCGATGCAAAAAGAATCAAGTAAAACGTAGCTAAAACGAAGAATCTAGAGCGAAAACGGTGAAAGACAAGAAAAAGAGTTACGATCCAGGAAATCAGGCTGACCAAGCAAGCCAAACGGCCTGCCAAACGGGTTGCCTGGCTCAGAAACGGCCTGCCAAATGGCGCAAGAAAACGGCCTGGCTTGGTAAACGGCCTTGGCAAACGGCCTGCCAGCCGTTTGCAGGCAAAAATCAAGTCTATTTAAAGGGCCTTCTCCATCTATTTCAACACACACTCAATTTACAATTCATTTTATATTTTCAAGTTTTAGGTTATTTTTTAGTAGTAGCTAGCTTAGCTCTTATTTTTCGGAGGATATCCCGGCGAGTCCCTGCGATCTTGGGCAGATTTCTTCGGCCTTTTCAGGTTTTTATCCGAAACGCTTATCTTTTGTTTAAACATGTACCCTTACCTTTTATGATTAATAATGCATTCTGATATTACCATGATAGCTTAAGTAATCTGTATGTTGCCATGATAGAAGTTTGGGTTAGCATAATTATGTTAAATTAGTACGGTTATTGTTATTATGCGGAACTGGGAAGTCTGATAGATTTGTATCCTAGCATCTTAAGGATTGACCAACCTAGGTTGTGATCAGGACTTGTCCAACTATATGAACTTAGCTACTTCATAGGATTAAGACCCCTGGTTATACTGTATCTGAAGATTCTATGAACTCGGTATGGCCGGAGTTCCCGAGAGGCATTTCATGCGCTTTTAGGACACGGAACCTAGGAATAGATACATGAATGACTTAGTATACCTATTAACTGTTCCAAAGAGACCTCTTAGGAACTGTTAAGATCTAGCTAGTGCCCCGACGGTATGATCCAAACCTATTGCATGTTCTTGTTTGATTGTTGCCCTAGGATTAAGCCATACCAATTGTCTAGGTACCTGTTAGGTTTCTATCTGCTTTACTTTCAGTATATCAACTTTAATGATGTATAACGTTTGTCTTGTTTTGATCTCATTAGTATGATGGAATGGTTGTTAGTTTTCATTTGAGGTTTTGTCAACTTAACCCGACGGACTCCTTCCATTTGTGATCAGTGTTCAATCAACACGGCACGTTGTTATTCAGTTAACCAAACTGATAACGAGGGTTAGGATTAGAACTCAACTCACTAATAAACCCAGTGCTTTACTAAGGGTAACCTCAGAGGTATTGTCACGCTTCAATTATACAACCACGTGACATACTTTTCACTGCTCAACGAGAACTCTGAGAGTTTAGAGATAAGTAGGTCTGTGTAATTGGCTCATCCAACCAGATCTACACCATTTCAATCATAAGCTTTAATACCAACATAATTACCTTTCCCTAACCCAAAATGATATCTTGGTCAACATTTCCCTGATCTGCACACTCCGGACATCCTCCCACTTTATTTACTTTTTCGCAATTAGGATTTTAGTTTAAACCAACTACTATCTTTTATCCAGGTAATTTAAGTAGAAGACAATTATTCACTTGATCTTCAATTCGTTAAACCATTCAAAAGCACGACCCTAGGTTAACTTACACCTTCTACATTAGAAAGTTAAAAGTAAATTTAGGCCTCGCAAAATATAAATTAAACAACAACTTCTCTGTGCAATACCAAATTTGACGCCCTGCGACCTAACGACACCGCACGAACAAAACCTCCTGTTTTGGCTATATCATAGGAAGAAAAATTTTTGGCCCCGCTGCCGGGGATTGAATATTTTGAATGAAAAAGATTTTAAGCAGACAAAAGTGTGACGACCCGAAAATTTCCGACCAAATTTAAACTTTATCTTCATATTATTCCGACACGATAAGCAAAGTTTATTAAGTTAAATCTTAAGAATTTTAAACTGTATTCATACATTCATTTAACCTCGACCAAATTCCAACGATTCACGAACCATTGTATGAACGGATATGGTTATCTATGTATATGTGTATATATTATAATTTAAACACGTTAACAAAGTATTAGATGTATAATACTTTATATGAACGTATTTGTTTCAAAATATATTTAATATAATTATCGACGAAATTAAAAGATAATATCAAATGATTGAATTACCAGATACATTGTGATTATGATTACGGGTCTCTATTGTGAGGTCCACGTGATTTAAGAAATCTTTTCTTTTAACGTTATTCGGAATAATTGATAAAGTGATCTGCAAGTAAGAACAAAGTGTTATATAACGAAAGCTAGATAAAAGTTAGTGGAGAACTAAATGTCATAATATTCGATTAATCTATTTTCAAACGTGCGAAAAACATTTTTCAATTCAATAGAATTTGATTATTAAAAATATTTTTGTTCAAATAACATAATTTGAATATATACAGTACGATATTAATTATTAGAATTAAATATATAAATAACTCACAATATGTATTTAAAACGTGTTTATGAATATTGAATATATATGATTTCAAATTAGTTAATTAAACGATATTAACACTTGTTCAATTGATTTGATTGATATTTAAACATGTTATTATATATATTATATATAATATTATATGATTAATAAATTGTAATATTAATATATGTAATTACAAGTTAAAATATAGTTGCTATAATAAGATTATTATTACTTTCATTACTAGTATTAGAATATAATTAATATTAACATCAGTGTTATTATTATTATGATGTATAATACATAAATATGAAATTTGATACAATTGATTTGTTATATAATTATTATTATTACTAGAATTATTAGCATTATTGTAATATTATTATTATTAATATTATTATTATTATTATTTTTAAGTATTTTTCCCATTATCAATTAAAAATTATTATGGTTATCAATATTATTATTATTATTAATATCATTATTAACATTATTTTTAATAATTATTAACAAGTATTATTATTATTATTAAGATATTTAATATTTAATATTAATATTTAATATTAAATATAGGATATAAAGACAAATATATACGCGTATATACTTGATGTTAAAGCGAAGGGGTACTAAATACTATTAATTTTACTACGAAATACTATTATATACGATACAATTTTACACAAGTTATTTATTTATTTATAGAATGGATATACCTAAACCTTGCTATAACACATATAGGCAGTGTACCTAATCGTAGAGTAGTGTAGTTTTTAGTAAGTCCGGTTCATTCCGCAAGGAGCTAGCCAAGTCTAACGCTATATTTTTAAAACTATATTTGTATATATATATATATATATATATATATATATATATATATATATATGTATATATATATATATATATATACAAATATATATATAAGTAATATTATTATTATAAAAGGGGATTTTACTATTTAATGACCGGTTTGTCGATTTTAAAACTTTAGTCACAATTAAAACCTAATGCAAAATATAACTTAATTTAAAGTGTAAAGTAAATGACGATAATTAAAGAGCGATAAATTAAATTGCGATAAATAAAATGACGGTAAATAAAATTGTGATAATTTAAAAGTACGATAATTAAAAGTGCGATAAGATATAAAATAAAGGAATTATGCTTATTTAAACTTCCGTAATCATGATGTTCGACGTGTTGATTTTAATTTATTACCATGAGTTAATTGTCCTTTGTCCTGGATTATTCGATATGTCCATACGGTTTTGTCCATAATAGTCCATCGGTCATAATTATAAAGTGCGAGGATCTTCGTTAAATTAACCTTATATCCGAAGTCAAATATTCCAACTAATTGGGGATTCTAACTGTAACAAGGTCTTAATACTTTGTTTAATGAATACACCAGGTTATCGACAGCGTGTAATCCAAGGTTTTAATACTTTGTTAACGATTACATGAATTACCCTTGAATGTAATCCACCCCTGTTTTAATGAGTCCAATGACTATTAATCCATCCCCATGTCCGGTCAAATGAACAATAATTTGTATTTATAAATATCCCGCCCACCGTACCCGATTAAGCGTATGTGGTTATTTATAGATACGTCAAATTGTAACCTTTATATTAAATTAACGAGATATCGTTTAGTTAATATAAAGCCCATTAATAGCCCATAGTCTAATTTCCACAAGTGTCGTTCTTTTGTCCAAACCCCAATTATGGTACAAAGCCCAATTACCCAATCTTAATATTTAGCCCAACATCACGATTACTTCGGCTTAAATAAGCATAATAATAATTTAGCTACGAGACATTAATTTAAAAAGGTTGAACATAACTTACAATGAGTATTAATAGCATAGCATTACATGGACAGAATTTCGACTTACAAACTTAAAACATTCGCTAACATAATCTTATTATTATTAAACTTAAATTAAAATTATAATTAAAATATAAATATAAATATATATTTGAGAGATAGAGAGTAGATGGATATATATTGGTGTACATAATTCGGCCGAAAACTCGTCCAATTTATAGACCTGGCCATGTACAGTAACCCATGCGATCGCATGGGTTTAGGCCTTCATAGCATTGCGATCGCATGGCCGCCTTCCACTGGTCCAAATGCTTCCAAAACGTGGGCTGCTGCGTATTATTTAATATTTATAATATAATATATATAATTATATATAATTATACATATATTATATTATATTCATGTGCATCGTTGACTTGTAATTTTAGCTCCGTTGCGTCACGCGTTGATAGTTGGTTCATGTCTCGGTTCCGGATTTTGGAACATCCTTTCGTACGATTTAATATCTTGTACTTTGCGTTTCGCGGCTCGTACTATTGTAATTTTGAGACGTTTCTCATCAATAAATTGAACCACTTGGATTGTACTTTGTAATTTTAGCATTTCGGTCAGTTGCATCTTCAAATCGTCGAATCTGTCTTTTATCTTCACCTTTTATTATTTAAACGAATATCACTTGTAAATAGAACAATTGCAACCAAAAGCTTGTCTTTCTTGAAGGATAATGCTATAAAATATATGTTCATTTTTAGCATTATCAAATATTCCCACACTTGAGTATTGCTTGTCCTCAAGCAATATAGAACTTGAAATAAAAACATACTTAAATCACTTCTTTATTCTTTACACTTTGTACATCAGTGATTTCAATACAGCGGTATGGACAATGATAGTAACGTTGTGGTTTACAGTCCCACATGACTATGAAATTTTAGATCCTTTAAGAAATTGGATCTTTATGAAAATATTTGATCTTTTGAAAATTCATTCTAGCTTTTACCCTAGATAAGTTTTCTGGAATAACCCTTCACCGGTGTTTGCAAAATGTTTTTGTGGGTTTTGTGGGTTTCAGATTTGAAAATTTTAGCTCAAAATTTATGGTTTTGTGTCACCTCAAAACTTATGGTTTTGTGTCACCCACTTACTAACCTTGTATTAGGAAAGCAACACATCCAGTTTACTTGTTCCGTTTATTACCTTTCGGTAAACTACCGTCCGGCTGTAAAGGAAAGCGTTGAACAAGCAACTGTTAAGGCAATGTCCCATGACATGCAGATAATTATGGTCGAAAGCGTGTCGGATGCAATTACTATCTTTTGTATGAGCAATAGTAAAGATCACCCTATAGTTTTTTGGTCTGGCACAAGGCCCTGTCTTCGACCATGCTATGCAACCACCGTTCTTACGGTTAACACCCGATTTGGTTCAAGTGACCTAATGAATTCAGGTGAATTCTTAGGATTTTACGTTCAATGGTAATGAACGCATTGAAAATGGGTTTTCAGAAAACAAATCGGTTTGTAATTTGATCAAAATATTTTCTCGTTCAAGCTCGAGTTTAGATATCATTGAATTCCATGAGTTTGTAATTCTCAGTCTTTAAGGTCAATCTCAAGGATTGAGTAATATCAGTCTTAAAAGCTTATTTTTGATCTTTAAGGAGATTATCCTTTATAGGGATCTGATTCATTAGTCTTATAAGCTAATTTGCACGGTGCCTCCCCATTATACGAGATAGATCCTCTCATGGTTAGGATAAGTCTGACCACTTCGCGACCCTGTTTGATGCTGAGGTCCGTGAATTTCCAGCTGATTTTCGAGAAAACTTTTCAAGGTTTTTCGTAAACTCTACAACTGGTCTAGATGAAAACTTCCTGACCTAAATCAAAAAGCGCGTGTCTTTTTCTCGAAAGACTGTACTTCCTTATAAATTCTATTTATATTACAATAAACTGGGTAAAACTTATTAATATCGTTCAAAACAAAAGTATCTTTAATTATTTGTACAAAAATATGTGATATATGTTCTAAATAACTTGGTAAATTTTTCCCACACTTGGCTTTTATTTTTGTTTCTTTGCCTTTTTATTCTCCTCTATTCTATTTTAAATGAATTCAAGCATTTTAGGTTGTTTCTCAATTTATGTCCTTTTCGAGGTAACAATAATTTCGGTGTTAACACCTAGTTTTATCGTTCATAAATATGTATAAACATGATTTTGAGTTCATTTAGTTAAAAAAAAAATTTAAAAATTTTACTAGAAGTGGGTAATCAGTATATAAGACTAGGGCTGTTCTTTATTATCAGAGAGCACTAGATTCTAATAAAACTACTGCGTTGCTAGTAAAGTTTAACGGTGGCTATTAAACCAAGTGTATAAGTAAAACAAAAATTATAAACCGAAAGAATTTAATCCCTTCCCACACTTAAGATATTTCAATGCCCTCATTTGCAAGAAATCAGTAGCAATTTAAATTATTGAGGGTGATTAGCGTAGAAAAATGATTAAATTTTACCAAAGTTCCCAAACATATTGTTTTTTGTGTTGAATGATAAATGGTGCACATCATTTGTTCAATCCTGCAGTTGTTATATCACATTTATTTTACATCTTGTCGTATGCATCTTGTCGTCAAAATTAGTTGCTTTTGCTGAACTTAATACCAGTCTTTGAAAATGCGCTGTTTTACCCTGTTGTGTACATGAGATAAAATTCATACAATACAAATATAAACATGCATGGTAATTTGAAATGGGACTTAATATCCCACTTTTAAATTACAAAAATAAAATATTAGTACAAAATAATAAAAATATTAAACATTACATTAAAGTATCAAAATGTTATATGTTTAAACATAACTAGATAAAAAAAAAAAGATAAGAAATCACCAATGGAACACTATTGATTTGGATAGGGATTCCAGTTCATATTTTCGTTCAGGTTCCAAGGTTGGTGATATGTGTCCTGGTAGGCTTGGTTGGGGTCGTACAGGTTAAAGGGTGGTCGCATATCGGGCTGATGTGGCGGATAGTATGCAGGTCGAGTCGGGACGTAGTTATGTGGTACCTGATATGATAGCTTGCTCATGATCTGATGCTGATGATAGTGCCATCTATCATGCTGGCATTGCCTGGATTGCTCGTACACATTATCGGCGTGCCACTGCTCATACTGACGATGCCTAGCCTCGTTAGTCATTTCTACCTCATATAAACGCTAGAAAACGTCAGTAGCACTATCCCTAATGACATCCCTAATGTCATCCGCTTCCTCCATCTCCTCATCCGAACCCCTTTCCACCTGTGGATGGTTGCCCTGATATTGTATTGCCTGATTGCGTCTCCTAGTCAATACCTTTGCACCTTGATAGACTTGCAAACCTAAAGTCTCGTCCTGTTCCCTAACCACCATCATTGGACCCCCTTGTTCCCTATCTATACCTAAATACTCTCCATTGAGAGTAACAAAAATACCTCCTCCTATTATTCCCCCATCCTGTATACCTTCCACCATTTTGGACAGATAAAAACCAACACAGTAGGGGATATTAACAAAGCCTCTAGTGTCTCGAATGCACTTAAGGTAAACTAAATCGTGTAGGGTCATTTTCTCCTTGTTGTTACCTCTTTGTGTAATCGAGTTTGCTAAAAATCTATGTATTATACGAAGTTCAGCTTTATTAATATCTAAATAGGAGTGTCTTCCTCCCCACGTAAAACCATTATAATTTGACATACGCCTCCAGATGGTGTTACCGTCAAAATTTCTATCTACCCTCTCACCATGATAAATCAAATTTGTACAATTAGGTGATAGTAATTCAGCGGGAGTGTAAATCTATAAAGCCATGGCCATGTCCAGCATGGACATCCTGTACATCCTACAGCCAAGTAAAAATCTAAGAAAACTCTTATCGTCTAACCTATCTACAACCTTATTTAAGGCTATAGTACTCATTAGCTCAACACACCACTCCATATATACAGGCCTACGAGTGGTAAATAAACGTTCCCAATCAGAAAAATAAGAGCTGCCATACCTTTGGATTAGATGCTGCCTAACTGGTTTAGCTAGGTGGACCCTTTCCAAAGGCTCCCAATCTATTACCCTTGGTACTTCTACATTTTTGGTCAAAAGCTTAAATTTGTTACTTTAGTACGTCGGGTAATCTCTCCAACTTCTATCAAATCGTAAATTGAGATGTAACTGTTCTTCATGAATTGTTGGGTGTTCTATTATATGGTGAACGGGAAATACTACGTAGGTAATAAAAAATTGTGGTTCTGGTTCATAGTATGGCACGTGTTGATTATAATGTTGTTGTTGTTCAGGTTGTGGTTCCGGTTGCGGTTCTTGATGAGGTTCTTGTTCAGGTCGTCTCGATGATGATGCACCTTCTGCATTGGTATTTCTTTGTAAAATACATTAAACACAAAATTTGTGCATCCAAATATGCATTAGTGTTAGCAAAATAACAAATTAAAACAATTACAATAACATGTTTAATCCATATTAAACTTATACTCATTTTCATATTTTTATTAATTCTACAACTTTTCAAATAAGCATATATGAAAAGGTATACAAAGTTCATAAGCATTCAACTCAAATAACATGTTAAAATAACCATTACTAGTAATTAAATAAATTTCAAATGGCATTAACATCAATTTAATCAAGTTCATGAATTTTAGACTTAAAAAGTCCACTTTGATGCTCAAAAATCATGTTTAGGATCAAAGTTTGGATCATTTAGCAACATAAACATGTTACACTACTTAATTTAGCAATAATTCATGACAAAAATCGGTCATAACCTGTTTATATCAAAAAGCCCCAAATTGCTCAAGAACACAAACCCTAGATTTTTAAAAATTTTGAAGTTTTTGGCTTCAAATCATGTTAAATAGCATCAATCTAGGTTATACATGCATAATATACTAACAATTTAACTCTAATTACACTATAAATTAACAAAATCAAATTAGGACAAATATTTGTAATTATCACAAAAATTAGGAATTTTAGGAGTTTAAGGGTGAAATTTTTACCTTTTTGCTTCCCCATCTGAGAAAAGGCATGATTGTAGCTAATTGTAGCTAATTGTAGAACGAAATTTGGTTGATTTTGGTTGAAAAATGATGATTTTAGGTGATGTTTTGGGAGTATTTTCGTATGTATGTGTGTGTGTTTTGTGGAAGATAGAAACCAGTCGATGGCTTTTTTAATCTGTCCAGTTTTTCAGCTCCATGCGACCGCCTGGCTTACTAGGCAAAACCCCATGTGATCGCATGGGGTGTATTTCTTTTTTTTTTAATGTTTTTGGCATACTTTAAATCAATAAGATTAAAATAAATGATAATAAAATTTCTCGTCCCGCCCTCGGGTAAAGCAATTTTGGTTCAACGACCTAGTCTTCAACTCACGACGAATTTTAAAAATCAATTTTTTTAACTTAATGAAATAAAGTACATTTTTGTTTTTAAATTCACACAAAACTTAAATTGAAATTACATAAAATTTAATATAAATATTAATAATATTTATATACATTAATTTTTCAAACTTACATTTAAATAATATAGTTATATATTAATTTTTTTTTAAAACAAGGTAAAAATAAAAAAAAAATCTTTTTGGTCTTTTATCCCACTTTAATCAATCAAATATTATCAAAAATATACGTCCCTCTTTTGGGTAAAGTAATTTTGGCTATATTACCTAGTTTTACTCCTGACAAATTTTTGAAATATTTTGAATTAATTGATTAAAGATATTTATACCTTATGAATAAACGGTAAATTTCGCAGTGATGAATTAAATTTTTGTATGATATCAATAATTTCGGTTTCGCATACCTAATTTTATTGAATATCAATTTAATACTTTATAGCGAACGATTCAGCGTTTATTATCAAAAGGTTAAAAGCAATAAATAAAAACAAATAAAAACTGTACATACTTACCTGTTGATAATGCTAAAAACGAACATATATTTCATAGCATTATTCCTCAAGAAAGACAAGCTTTTAGTTGCAATTGTTCTATTTACAAGTGATATTCGTTTAAATAATAAAAGGTGAAGACAAAAGACAGATTCGACGAATTGAAGACGCAAACGACCAAAAAGCTCAAAAGTACAAAAGACAATCAAAAAGGTTCCAATTATTGATAAGAAACGTCTCGAAATTACAAGAGTACAAGATTCAAAACGCAAAGTACAAAATATAAAATTGTACGCAAGGACGTTCGAAAATCCGAAACCGGGACCAGAGTCAACTCTTAACGCTCGACGCAACGGACTAAAAATTACAAGTTAACTAGGTATATAAATATAATATAATATATAATTAATTATATTAATTATATATATATTATATTTATAAATAAAAACCGTCGACAGAGAAAGACTCCAAGATATGAGCTGGAATTTCAAACTCCGCGACTTGCGGAGTTTGAAGGCAAAATTCACCGCGAGTCGCGGAGCCCCAAAATTGAAAACTGCCTATAAAGCCAACCGAATTCTGATCAAAATCATCATCTTTTTTCTTCCTCATTCATACGTAAAATTTATATTTATATTTATAATTTATATTTTAATTTTAATTATAATTCTAATAATAAGGGTATGTTAGCGAATATTGTAAGGGTGTAAGTCGAAATTATGTCCGTGTAACGCTACGCTATTTTTAATCATTGTAAGTTATGTTCAACCTTTTTACATTAATGTCTCATAGCTAAGTTATTATTATGCTTATTTAAAACGAAGTAATCATGATATTGGGCTAATTACTAAAATTGGGTAATTGGGCTTTGTACCATAATTGGGGTTTGGACAAAAGAACGACACTTGTGGAAATTAGACTATGGGCTATTAATGGGCTTTATATTTGTTTAACTAAATGATAGTTTGTTAATGTTAATATAAAGATTTACAATTGGGCGTCCCTATAAATTACCATATACACTCGATCGGACACGATGGGCGGGGTATTTATATGTACGAATAATCGTTCATTTAACCGGACAAGGGAATGGATTAATAGCCACTAGAATAATTAAAACAGGGGTGAAATTACATTCAAGGGTAATTGGTGTAATTGTTAACAAAGTAGTAAAACCTTGGTTTACACGCAGTCGATAACCTGGTGTATTCATTAAACAAAGTATTAAAACCTTGTTACAATTCGAATCCCCAATTAGTTGGAATATTTAACTTCGGGTATAAGAATAATTTGATGAGGACACTCGCACTTTATATTTATGACTGATGGACTGTTATGGACAAAAACCAGACGGACATATTAAATAATCCAGGACAAAGGACAATTAACCCATGGGCATAAAACTAAAATCAACACGTCAAACATCATGATTACGGAAGTTTAAATAAGCATAATTCTTTTATTTCATATTTAATTTCCTTTATTTTATATTTAATTGCACTTCTAATTATCGCACTTTTATTTATTGTTATTTAATCGCACTTTTAATTATCGTACTTTTTAATTATCGTAAGTTTATTTTATCGCACTTTTATTATTCGCAATTTCATTATCGTTATTTACTTTACGCTTTAATTTAAGTCTTGTATTTATTTTATATTTTACATTAGGTTTTAACTGCGACTAAAGTCTTAAAATCGACAAACCGGTCATTAAACGGTAAAAACCCCCCTTTATAATAATAATATTACTTATATATATATTTGTATTTTTAATAAAAGTAAACTAATATAGCGTTGAGCTTTGTTTAAAGATTTCCCTGTGGAACGAACCGGACTTACTAAAAACTACACTACTGTACGATTAGGTACACTGCCTATAAGTGTTGTAGCAAGGTTTAAGTATATCCATTCTATAAATAAATAAATATCTTGTGTAAAATTGTATCGTATTTAATAGTATTTCCTGCTAAAATTAATAACTATTTTATATACACCTCGCATAACATCAAGTATTTTTGGCACCGCTGCCGGGGACACTCTTAAACGCCGGAAGCGCAACCCTAATATAAAAAAAAAAAAATTTTTAGCTTACTTTTATTAAAAGTCGCTTTTGTAAAAATACGTTTTAATTATTAAAAAATATAAAAAGAAAAACAAAAATATAAGTATTTTTTTAGTATTTTTTTTAATATTTAAGTTTTATAAGTTTCTTTATCTTTATTTTAGTTATAATAATATAAATTTTATTAAATATCTTTTATTTATAGAAAAAAAACAGAAAACAGAAAATAAAAAATAAAGAAAAAACGCGTCGAATTTGAAACCTGTCAGCTGAAATTTGAAACCCCGCGACTCGCGGGGTTTGAAGCATTAAATACCGCGACTCGCGGAGGGTACCTGACACACGGACAGAAGCCCTAATTCAGCATTTATTACGGATTATTAATTATTATTATTATTATTAACCCTAATTAATATTATAATTAAGTTTTATTTTAATTTAAGTTTTATTTAATTTATATTTTAGTTTAAATAAGTTTAATTAAATTATAAAATTAGTAGTTTTATTAAATAAATAATATAAAAATAATATTTTTATAAAAATTGTACTTTTTACAACTTTTTGTATATTTTTATATTTTGTCCCTTTTTAATCGTTGTAGCATAACTTTTGTATTTTTAGCTCATATTTAATTTTAAACTTAGTTTTTGCTATAGTTATTTTTACTCCTAGATTTTTAGGCTTTGCCGTAGAATTCCTTAAGTGCTTTTTCTTTAGACTAAGATTTAGGTGCTTTAGAATTTTGCGACGCCATTTTAAGTTTTAGTTTCTTTTTAAGTTATTTCCATTTGGAATTTAGTTTTTCCTGTAAGCTTTAATATTTTTAGACGACTTTTACTATGTACCAATTGTCATTCCAATTAGTAATTTCAATTTGCGATTATAATTTTAAGTTAGTTGTAGTAATAAGGTTAGGTTAGTTAAGTATTTTTAAGTTTTTATAAGTTTCTTTTATTTTTCCGTCACCTTTTATTTTTCAACCATTTTTTCTTTTTCGACCTTTTGCGACGAACTCTTTTTCTCTCTTATTTCTCGCCATTCTAGTTTTTAGGACTTAGAATTTTTTCTACTTCTTATCTAAATTTCTTAAAATTACGAAAATTTATTTTAAGTGGTTAAATTGATAGACATCAAAATTTTCTGGTTCGTAGTAATAGTTGGATTTGTACGTGGACCGGGTTATTGGAGCCAAACAGTCCTCAATTATATTGAGACCAAACGAATCCTGCCCCTCTGCTGCATCTTTTGGCTATTCAAAACGTGGGCAAAATCAGAAAAGTCTATTAATTGGATAACTTATTATAATTTTTCTTTCCTTTTAAAAACTAATAGGATATTCAGTGAATGCACCGAGCAAGACGTTCACCACCTTTTGTACGTTCACCACCTGTAACTAGATCAAGACATTTAGCAAATATAACCGCCGTTGATTTTTCTTTAGAATCGTCATCTAGTCAACCAAGTACTTCAGTTCAAATTTCCGATAATCCATTTTTTGAACCCGACCTCACAATTGAGAATCCGGAAAATATTCAGGAACGGTTCGTAGATCCTGAACCATTAAACTTTCCTCCGGAGCCACCAATCATTCAAACAGAGATTGTTGAGGAACGAACTATTAAATCAGAATCATCTAGTGATACCGATTCAACAAATTCAATTATGGAGAATCTGGAACCTTTAAGTATGGAAGACCGAATGAGAGCTAAACGCACTGGCCAAGGTCACGCAATTACTCATCCAGACATTAATGCGCCAGATTATGAAATCAAAGGACAAATTCTACACATGGTGACTAATCAATGCCAATTTAGTGGTGCACCGAAGGAAGATCCAAATGAACATCTACGTACCTTTAAAAGGATCTGCACACTATTTAAAATCCGAGAAGTGGAGGATGAACAGATATATCTCATGTTATTTCCCTGGACTTTAAAGGGAGAAGCCAAAGATTGGTTGGAATCGTTACCTGAAGGGGCGATTGATACATGGGATGTTTTAGTTGACAAATTTCTTAAACAATTCTTTCCTGCATCTAAAGCCGTAAGACTTCAAGCAGAAATTGTTACGTTCACACAGAAACCAAATGAAACTCTATATGAGGCGTGGACAAGATATGGAAAGTTGTTAAGAGGATGTCCGCAACATGGTTTAGACACCTGTCAAATAGTACAAATATTCTACCAAGGATGCGACATCACTACAAGGAAAGACATAGATATAGCAGCTGGTGGTTCTATTATGAAGAAAACTGAAACTGATGCTTACAAAATTATTGATAACACTGCTTCCCACTCACATGAGTGGCACCAAGAAAAAGACATCATTAGATCATCTAAAGCAGCTAGAGCCGATTCTAGCCATGACTTAGATTCCATTTCCGCAAAGATAGATGATGTGGAGAGACGAATGGAAAAGATGACTAAAGATATTCACTCAATACGAATTAGTTGTGAGCAGTGTGGAGGACCACATTTGACAAAAGATTGTCTCAGTATTGAATTAACAATGGAACAAAGAGAGAATATTTCATACATAAACCAAAGGCCTGGAAATAATTATCAGAATAATTATCAACTGCCAAGACCGATTTACAATCAAAACCAGAATTATAACCGAAATATTCCATACAACAACCAACAAGGTCCTAGCAATCAACAAGTATCCAATAATACTTACAATCAGCAAAGACCTAATTTTCAAAACAAACCACCACAACAAACCGATGATAAAAAGCCGAATTTAGAAGATATGATGACGAAGCTAGTTGAAACTCAAACGCAGTTTTTCACATCTCAAAAACAAACCAATGAACAAAATGCTCAAGCATTTAGAAATCAACAAGCTTCTATTCAAAATCTGGAACAAGAAGTAAGTAACCTAGCAAGATTAATAGGTGAAAGAAAACCGGGAAGTCTACCTAGTGATACAAATGCTAACCCCCGGAATGAAACAGCTAAAGCTATTACCACAAGAAGTGGTACAACACTTAAACCACCTGAAATACCTGTAACTTCTGATGAAACTATTCCTACTCCACAAGAACCACAACCTGATCAAGATAAGGAAAAAGAACCGGTAGTTGAAAAGGATAATGAAGATAACACAGTTAAGGATAAACCTTATGTTAAACCATACCAACTACCACTTCCTTACCCGAGTAAAATGAAGAAAGAAAAACTTGAAGCCGAGCAATCCAAATTCTTGGATATGTTTAAACAGATAAATGTAAATCTTCCTTTCATTGATGTGATTTCAGGAATGCCAAGATATGCTAAATTCTTGAAAGATCTAATCTCAAATAGAAAGAAAATGGAAGAACTCTCGGCTGTTACTATGAATGCTAATTGTTCAGCAGTGCTGTTGAATAAGATACCAGAAAAATTATCTGATCCAGGAAGTTTCACAATTCCATGTTTTCTGGGTAGTCTTAGTTCAATAGAAGCATTGGCAGACTTAGGTGCTAGTATAAATCTAATGCCGTATTCACTATACACTAAACTAGACCTTGGAGAATTGAAACCAACCAGAATAAGCATACAACTAGCCGATAGATCAATAAAATATCCTAGAGGGATAATGGAGAACATGCTAGTTAAAGTTGGTACTTTAGTATTTCCAGTAGATTTTGTTGTTTTGGACATGGAAGAAGATTCTCAAGTTCCTCTCATATTAGGAAGACCATTCTTAAACACGGCTAAAGCAATGATAGACGTGTTCGGTAAGAAACTGACCCTAAGTATAGAGGATGAGAGTGTTACCTTTTCAGTTGATAGAGCAATGCAACAACCACAATCTGCAGATGATACATGTTATTATATTCAAACTATAGATGCACATGCAGAATTATTAGAAGAATTTCCAGAATTACAAGGAACAGGAGAATGTTCTTTAGGAGAAGGTAATGAACCAATTGATGAAGCTGAAATGTTAGCTACACTTATAGCTAATGGATATGAACCAACAACAGAAGAAATTCAAATGCTAAAAGAAGAAGACAGATATTGATATAAATCATCGATAGAAGAACCTCCGAAATTAGAGTTAAAGCCACTTCCAAACCATTTGGAATACGCTTATTTACATGGTGAATCTGAATTACCAGTAATAATATCGTCTTCTCTTACTGAAAATGAGAAATCACAACTCATTTCTGTGTTGAAAGCTCATAAACCAGCCATTGCATGGAAGATTCATGATATTAAAGGCATAAGTCCTTCGTATTGCACTCATAAAATCCTTATGGAAGAAGGTCATAAAACGTATGTGCAACGCCAACGAAGACTAAATCCTAATATGCAAGATGTTGTTAAGAAGGAAATAATTAAACTGCTAGATGCAGGTTTAATTTATCCAATTTCTGATAGTCCATGGGTAAGCCCAGTTCAATGTGTACCGAAGAAGGGTGGCATGACTGTCATCACAAATGAGAAAAATGAGCTTATTCCTACTAGGACTGTAACAGGATGGCGTGTATGTATTGATTATAGAAAATTAAATGACGCCACCAGAAAAGATCACTTTCCCTTACCTTTCATAGATCAAATGTTGGAAAGATTAGCCGGAAATAGTTACTATTGTTTTCTAGATGGATTTTCCGGATATTTTCAAATTCCAATAGCACCCGAAGATCAAGAGAAAACCACATTCACGTGCCCTTATGGTACTTTTGCTTACAAACGCATGCCATTTGGACTTTGTAACGCCCCTGCAACCTTTCAAAGGTGTATGATGGCGATTTTTCATGACATGATAGAAGAATGCATGGAAGTTTTCATGGATGACTTTTCAGTCTTCGGTGATACATTTAAATCATGTCTAGTTAATCTGGAATGAATGCTAATTAGATGCGAAAAATCAAATCTAGTACTTAATTGGGAGAAATGCCATTTCATGGTTAAAGAAGGCATCGTTCTTGGACATAAAATTTCAAAAGAAGGAATTGAAGTGGATAGAGCTAAAGTAGATGTAATTGCTAAACTTCCACATCCCACCAATGTTAGAGGAGTTAGGAGTTTTCTAGGGCATGCCGGTTTTTACCGACGTTTCATAAAAGATTTTTCTAAAATTGCCACTCCTATGAATAAACTCCTAGAAAAGGATGCGCCATTCATCTTTTCAGATGAATGTATCAAATCTTTTAATATTCTTAAAGAAAAACTCACTAATGCACCGATCATGATAACACCAAATTGGAATCTACCATTTGAACTAATGTGCGATGCAAGTGATTTTGCAATGGGAGCCGTTTTAGGACAAAGGATTGAAAAACGATTTCAACCTATATATTATGCTAGTAAGACATTACAAGGAGCACAAACGAACTATACAACTACTGAAAAAGAACTCCTTGCTATTGTCTTTGCTTTTGACAAATTTCGATCATATCTCGTTCTAGCAAAAACGGTGGTCTATACCGACCATTCTGCTCTTAGATACCTATTTTCAAAACAAGATGCTAAACCAAGATTAATCCGTTGGATCTTACTCTTACAAGAGTTTGATATTGAAATCCGAGATAAAAGAGGAGCAGAAAATCTCGCCGCTGATCATCTTTCCCGTCTTGAAAATCCCGAATTAGAAGTTCTGAATGAATCGGCCATACAAGACAACTTTCCTGATGAATATCTATTGAAGATAGATTATAAAGAAATCCCATGGTTTGCAGACTATGCAAACTACTTAGTTTGTGGATTCCTTGAAAAAGGATTATCGTACCAAAGATGAAAGAAATTCTTCAGTGATATAAAACACTATTTCTGGGAAGATCCACATCTGTTTAAAAGTTGTCCCGATGGAATAATACGCCGATGTGTATTTGGAGATGAAGCTAGTAAAATTTTAAACCATTGTCACACAGGACCAACAGGAGGGCATTATGGGCCTCAACTAACAGCAAGAAAAGTTTATGAAGCTGGATTCTATTGGCCTACAATTTACAAAGACGCACACCTTCTTTGCAAATCTTGTGATGCATGTCAAAGGGCCGGAAAAATAAGTCAACGTGATGAAATGCCACAAAATGTCATCCAAGTATGTGAAGTATTTGACATTTGGGGTATTGACTTTATGGGTCCATTTCCAAAATCTCATAATAATCTATATATACTCGTAGCCATTGATTATGTATCTAAATGGGCGGAAGCACAAGCTCTCCCAACTAACGATGCACGAGTTGTAGTCAACTTTTTAAAACGTCTTTTTGCAAGGTTTGGAACACCGAAAGCTTTAATAAGTGATCGGGGTACTCATTTCTGTAATAATCAACTTGAGAAAGTTCTTAAAAGATATGGAGTAACTCATAAAATCTCCACCGCATATCATCCACAAACAAGTGGACAAGTTGAAAATACCAACCGAGCTTTAAAACGTATTCTAGAGAAAACCGTAGGATCAAATCCGAAGGAATGGTCCATTAAATTGGAGGATGCACTCTGGGCTTTTAGAACAGCCTACAAAACTCCAATTGGAACCACACCTTTTAGACTTGTTTATGGAAAAGCATGTCATCTTCCAGTAGAAATTGAACACAAAGCATTTTGGGCTTTGAAAACATGTAATCTTGATTTACATGAATCCGGACGTCTACGATTAAGTCAACTAAATGAATTAGAAGAATTAAGACATGAAGCATACGAAAATTCGTTAATCTATAAAGAAAGAACGAAGAAATGGCATGATAAAAGAATCAGAAGTTCAAAAGAATTTAAAGAAGGAGACAGAGTTCTTCTTTTCAATTCACGATTCAAGCTATTTCCTGGAAAATTGAAATCAAGATGGTCTGGACCATTCATAGTCAAAAGAGTTTTCCCATACGGAACGATAGAATTAATAAATTCAAATGGGATGGAATTTAAAGTTAATGGTCACAGAGTTAAACATTACATACATGGTCCGATGGAAGTCGACAACGAAGTTAATCACAATTTCGACACCACAGCTAACTAAGTGTGGGGAGAATCAAGTCTTTAAAGGATAATATGTATTTCTGTTAGAGTTAGATTGTCTGTTTTCGTGTAGTTCTCGAAAATGGAACCCGAATGGTCTTTTCCTAGCAGACCCTAAAGAACTAGTCTTCTCCCCCCATTCTGAATTTTTATTTTTTTTAGGTTTTTACAAAATGAAGACTGCCTGTGAACTAAACCATGGTCTAATGCTACACGCTTTGATCACTAAAAGAAATAATGATATACTCCCGAGTGAAATAGTATCAGTAATCAGAGAAAGAATGGACGGAGTTAGAAAAGAATCCAGATGCGAAGATAATAAGTTACAATTTGGTAAAGGAAAATCAAAATCCGCAGCGAAAAGAAGAGCACGACACCTAGAACGATGTCACAAATGCGGAAAATGGTCACATGGAGGTAAATGTTCAAATAATCAAACCTATTCAAATACCGAATTTGTTACTTTATGCAGAGACGGACCGTTCATATGTTTAGAAGAAAAGACACTGAATGCTCGAGGTTACGCCTATGTAGCCATGGAAAACCAATTAAACCGACTATCTTATGAATGGGATAGATCATATAACTAAGAAATCTATTTCACAGGTATGTCTGTACAGTTTTTATTTTTATTTTTAACCTTTTGATAATAAACGCTAATTTGTTCGCTAAAAAGTATTAAATTGGTATTGAATAAAATTAGGTTTGGCGACCGAAATTATTGATATCATTCAAAAATTTATTACATCACTGCGAAATTTAACGTTTATTCTTAAGGTATAAATATCTTTAAACAATCAACCCAAAATATTTTAAAAATTCGTCATGAGTTAAATTAGGTCTTGGAACCGAAATTACTTTACCAAAAAGAGGGGCGCATATTTTTGATAATATTTGATTGATTAAAGTGGGATAAAAAGACAAAAAGATTTTTAATTTTATTTTTACCATGTTTTTAATCTTAATATTTAAATCTTAAATTAATATTGTAAACTTTGTAAAAACAATATATTTAAAATTGTAAATATTTGAAAAATTAATATAAGTTTAGTATGAATTTATAAATTTTTAAATTAAGTTTGATGTAAATTTTTAATTTTTAAAATATTAATTTTTAATTTTATGCATTTCAAATTTTAAGTTTGGTGTGAATTTTTAATAATAATTTTGAATTTTATATTTAAGTTGTGTGAATTTAAAAACAAAAATTTACTTTATCTCATTAAGTTAAGAATATGATTTTTAAATTCGTCGTAAGTTGAAGACTAGGTCTTTGAACCGAAATTGCTTTACCCGAGGGAGGGACGAGAACTTTTATTATCATTATTTTTAATCTTATTGAATTAGAGTATGCCAAAAACATTGAAAAAACCCAAAAATCTTAGCTTTTAAAACAATCGCTACAAAAAGACAAATTTTAAAATTTTATCGAAGGACGGATTAGGACATCGATCCGAAACGACCTCGTCCTAAATAACAAGGGAAACAAAATTTTAAAATTAAGTACTTAATTGTTTCAAAAGTTAATGATTATAAAAAAAAAAAAAAAAAAAAAAAAAAAAAAAACTCCGCGAGTCGCGGAGTTTAAAGGGTATTTCACCGCGACTCGCGGAGGGACCAATTCCCAGAAAAAAAATAAAACGTAAAAAACAGAGCAGTTCACTCCCCCACCCAAAAACACTGCGAAGAACAGCGAACAAAAACCCCAAAAATCCGAAAGAATTTAACCCCGAATGAAAGGGGTGAATCTTCATCCCAAGCCCGCAATGCTCCTGCTAAGAATTTGGAACAACAGGAGGTGGATAACTACTACAAGCAGGATATACCTCATCCAGTCATGACCTTTTCTGATATGCACTTGGAAGAGTTGCACCCGAACCTGAGATTTGACAGACTTTGGATAGATTATCCAAAATATCAACGGGGTTTGCATACTCTTCATTCTAAGGTTGTTGAGGTACCGAGGGTCATAGAATGGGGACCCTTAGAAGCTGTAGAATTGGCCGGGCCAAATAGGGAATTACTTGTACAGAGGTATGGTAATTCTTCTTTTAATGACTGGGTACATTTATTCACCATACGTAGACCTGTATATAAAGTATGGTGTGAAGAATTGTTATGTAGTATAGAGTTGAATGATCGGGTAGCTAGTTTAACCGATCGTTCTTTTATTAGATTTTTGTTAGGCGGTTCGATGCGCCACATGTCTTTACTGGACATGGCTCAGGCTTTATGTATATATACGCCTGAGGAGTTAGCGTCTGCCGATTGTAGAGGATTGATACTAAACGGTAGAAAGATAGATGAAAATTTTGATACACACGGTGTGTGGAGTCAAATGACAAGCCATCACCGTTTCAAAGGGGGAAATTACTCTTATTTGGATATAGATAGAGCCAAATTAAGAGTGATACATAGGTTTTTAGCTAATTCGATTACACAAAGGGGTAAGAACAAAGAAAAAGTAAATGAACAGGATTTGTTTTACCATATGTGTATTCGAGACCCACAAAGCGCTGTAAGTATACCATATTGTGTGGGTTATTATTTATCAGCTATGGTTCGGGGGATGCGACCACATAGCATAATAGGAGGTGGTATTTTTATTACTTTGATTGGTGAATATCTCGGTGTGGATATAAGTCGGGGGGGATTATTACTAGAAGAGCCAGAACCCCGCGATACTATAGGTTTAAATGTATACCATGGTGCGAAAGTTTTGAAGAGGCGAAATAACGCCGCAGTACGATACCATGGTAGACATCCACAGGTGTAGAGAAACCAGCAGCAAGGTAATGTAGGAGGGGGGGAATGATATGCAAGAAATGCATAGGTTTATAGCTTCTCAGGAATACGAAAATGCTAGACAGAGAGCATTTGAAGATTGGCAAGTTCATCAGAACCAGATCATAGCTCATTGCCAACATATAGGTAGAAACTATATTCCTACACCGAAACCCATCTTCCCTCCTTGGTCTATAGAGATGCAGCCACCGTATCCTACGTATGACCCTGCCGAAGCATTCTATAGCACTTATGGTTATGCCTGGAACCCCTATTGGTACCAATATCATCCTTAGTTTACTTATTATTTTTTTTTGTAATTTGTAATTATTGATACGTTTAATACTTTTGTTAATATTGTAATCATTTTTATAATTATCTAACTTTTATTCTTAGATTTTAATAATTTTTGAATGTGGGGTAATATACCAAACTTCAAAAATATGTATATATGTTTGCAGTTTATCATATGTACACAACAGGGTAAAACAATGCATTTTCAAAGACTGGCATTAAGTTCAGCAAAAGCAACTAATTTTGACGACAAGATGCAAAATATATGTGAAATAACAACAAGACGGAATGAACAAATGATGTGCACCATTTATCATTCAGCAAACAAACGCCAATATATTTGGAAACTTTGGTAAAATTTAATCATGTTCACACTAATCACCCTCAATAATTTAAATTGTTACTGATTTCTTGCAAATGAGGGCATTGCAAGATCTTAAGTGTGGGAAGGGGTTAAATTCTTTCGGATTTTAAAATTTTTATCTTAAACACTTGGTTACCATTAAAAAAACTAGTAAAGCAGTAGTTGTATTAGAATCTAGTGCTCTCTGATAATAAAGAACAGCCCTAGTCTTATATACTAACTACCCAATTCTAGTAAAATTTTTAAAAAAAAAATTTTCAATTAAATGAACTCAAAATCATGTTATACATATTTATGAACGATAAAACTAGGTTTTAACACCGAAATTATTGTTACCTCGGAAAGGACATAAATTGAGAAACAAACTAAAATGTTAAAATTCATTTAAAATGGAATAGAGGACAATAAAAAGGAAAATAAAAGCCAAGTGTGGGAAAATTTACCAAGTTATCTTAAACATATGTCACATATATCTGTAACAAATAACTGAAAATACTTTTGCTTTGGACTAAACTAAACTGTTTTACCCGATGAAAGAAAAGAAGAGATGGATCTACACGATGAATCAATTCCATCATTAAAAGGAAGTAAAGTCTTCCGAAAAAGACACGCGCTTCTTGATTTAGGTCATGAAGTTGTCGTCCAGACCAGCTGTAGGTTGACGAAAAATCTAGAAAAGTCATCACTAAAATCAGCAGGAAATCCACGGACCTCAGCATTAAACAGGGTCGCCAAGTGGTCAGATTTATCCTAACCATGAAAAGGATTTATCTCGTACAATGGGGGGGCACCGTGCAAATTAGCTTGATAAGACTAATGAATCAGATCCCTAGAAAGGATAATCTCCTTAAAGATTAAAAATCAGCTTTTAAGACTGATATCACTCAATCCTAGAGATTGACCTTAAAGATTGAGAATTCAAACTCATGGAATTCAATGATATCTAAACTCGAGCTTGAACGAGAAAATATTTTGATCAAAATTATAAACCGATTTGTTTTCTGAAAACCCTATTTTTAATGCGTTCATTACCATTGAACGTAAAATCCTAGGAATTCACCTGGAATTCATTAGGTCACCTGAACTAAATCGGGTGTCAACAGTAAGAACGGTGGTTGCATAGTGGTCAAAGACAGGACCTTGTGCCATACCGAAAAATTATAAGGGTGAGCTTTACTATTGCTCCTACCAAGGATAGTAATTGCGTCCGACACGTTATAGACCATAATCAAAAGCATGTCACGGGACATTGCCTTAACACTTGCTTGTTCAACGCTTTCCTTTACAACCGGACGGTAGTTTACCGAAAGGTAATATACGGGACAAGTAAACTGGACGTGTTGCTTTCCAAATACAAGGTTAGCAAGTGGGTGATACAAAACCGCAAGTTTGAGCTAAAATTTTCAAATCTGAAACCCACCAAACCCACAAAAATATTTTGCAAACACCGGTAAAGGGTTATTCCGGAAAACTTATCTAGGGTAAAAACTAGATTTCAAAAGATCAAATGTTTTCATAAAGATCCAATTTCCTTAATGGATCTAAATTTTTATAGTCATGTGGGACTGTAAACCATATCGTTACTACCATTGTTTATACCACCGTATAGAAATCACTGATGTACAAAGTGTGAAGAATAAAGAAGTGATTCTTGTATTTCAAGACAATATTGCTTGAGGACAAGCAACGCTCAAGTGTGGGAATATTTGATAATGCTAAAAACGAACATATATTTCATAGCATTATTCCTCAAGAAAGACAAGCTTTTAGTTGCAATTGTTCTATTTACAAGTGATATTCGTTTAAATAATAAAAGGTGAAGACAAAAGACAGATTCGACGAATTGAAGACGCAAACGACCAAAAAGCTCAAAAGTACAAAAGACAATCAAAAAGGTTCCAATTATTGATAAGAAACGTCTCGAAATTACAAGAGTACAAGATTCAAAACGCAAAGTACAAAATATAAAATTGTACGCAAGGACGTTCGAAAATCCGGAACCGGGACCAGAGTCAACTCTTAACGCTCGACGCAACGGACTAAAAATTACAAGTTAACTAGGTATATAAATATAATATAATATATAATTAATTATATTAATTATATATATATTAAATTTATAAATAAAAACCGTCGGCAGAGAAAGACTCCAAGATATGAGCTGGAATTTCAAACTCCGCGACTTGCGGAGTTTGAAGGCAAAATTCACCGCGAGTCGCGGAGCCCCAAAATTGAAAACTACCTATAAAGCCAACCGAATTCTGATCAAAATCATCATCTTTTTTCTTCCTCATTCATACGTAAAATTTATATATATATTTATAATTTATATTTTAATTATAATTATAATTCTAATAATAAGGGTATGTTAGCGAATATTGTAAGGGTGTAAGTCGAAATTCTGTCCGTGTAACGCTACGCTATTTTTAATCATTGTAAGTTATGTTTAACCTTTTTACATTAATGTCTCATAGCTAAGTTATTATTATGCTTATTTAAAACGAAGTAATCATGATGTTGGGCTAATTACTAAAATTGGGTAATTGGGCTTTGTACCATAATTGGGGTTTGGACAAAAGAACGACACTTGTGGAAATTAGACTATGGGCTATTAATGGGCTTTATATTTGTTTAACTAAATGATAGTTTGTTAATGTTAATATAAAGATTTACAATTGGGCGTCCCTATAAATTACCATATACACTCGATCGGACACGATGGGCGGGGTATTTATATGTACGAATAATCGTTCATTTAACCGGACACGGGAATGGATTAATAGCCACTAGAATAATTAAAACAGGGGTGAAATTACATTCAAGGGTAATTGGTGTAATTGTTAACAAAGTAGTAAAACCTTGGTTTACACGCAGTCGATAACCTGGTGTATTCATTAAACAAAGTATTAAAACCTTGTTACAATTCGAATCCCCAATTAGTTGGAATATTTAACTTCGGGTATAAGAATAATTTGATGAGGACACTCGCACTTTATATTTATGACTGATGGACTGTTATGGACAAAAACCAGACGGACATATTAAATAATCCAGGACAAAGGACAATTAACCCATGGGCATAAAACTAAAATCAACACGTCAAACATCATGATTACGGAAGTTTAAATAAGCATAATTCTTTTATTTCATATTTAATTTCCTTTATTTTATATTTAATTGCACTTCTAATTATCGCACTTTTATTTATTGTTATTTAATCGCACTTTTAATTATCGTACTTTTTAATTATCGTAAGTTTATTTTATCGCACTTTTATTATTCGCAATTTCATTATCGTTATTTACTTTACGCTTTAATTTAAGTCTTGTATTTATTTTATATTTTACATTAGGTTTTAACTGCGACTAAAGTCTTAAAATCGACAAACCGGTCATTAAACGGTAAAAACCCCCCTTTATAATAATAATATTACTTATATATATATTTGTATTTTTAATAAAAGTAAACTAATATAGCGTTGAGCTTTGTTTAAAGATTTCCCTATGGAACGAACCGGACTTACTAAAAACTACACTACTGTACGATTAGGTACACTGCCTATAAGTGTTGTAGCAAGGTTTAAGTATATCCATTCTATAAATAAATAAATATCTTGTGTAAAATTGTATCGTATTAAATAGTATTTCCTGCTAAAATTAATAACTATTTTATATACACCTCGCATAACATCACCTGTGAGATAGAATTCTCAGAGACCTGCTTTAGCCGACTCATAGGAGAGTCGTGTGATTTGGTTTTCCATAGCTACATAAGCGTAACCTCGAATCTTCAATAACTTTTCTTCTAAACATATGAACGGTCCTTCTCTGCATAGAGTAACAAATTCGGTATTTGAATATGTTTGATTGTTCGAACATTTACCTTCATGTGACCATTTTCCGCATTTATGACATCTTTCAAGGTGTCGTGCTCTTCTTTTTGTTGCGAATTTTGATTTTCCTTTACCAAAATGTGTCTTATGATGATCCTAGCATCTATAATCCGTTTATAAAGTTTCTTCGTTGTACTATTGAAAACGGGTTCATCTAATTTCGTATCAATAACGTGGTTCTTTGTTATCGGGTTATCATTAGGTGTTTCTTCATCTTCCCCACACATAGGCGTTTTTATGGGTTCAACAGTTTTGGTTGGTGGAGATCTAAACTTTCGGTTCATAAAGGTAACCGATTTGTCACCATCTCTAAGTGTCATTCTACCTTCTCTTACATCAATGAATGCTTCGGTGGTTGCTAAAAATGGGCGACCAAAAATTAGAGGAATATCAAGGTCTTCCTCCATATTAATAACTATGAAGTTTGCAACAAAGGTCAAACTTCCCACTTTAACGTTTTCAAACTATATATATATATATATATATATATATATATATATATATATATATATATATATATATATATATAAGTAATATTATTATTATTATAAAAGGGGATTTTACCGTTTAATGACCGGTTTGTCGATTTTAAAACTTTAATCACAATTAAAACCTAATGCAAAATATAACTTAATTTAAAGCGTAAAGTAAATGACGATAATTAAAGTGCGATAAATAAAATGACGGTAAATAAAATTGCGATAATTTAAAAGTACGATAATAAAAAGTGCGATAAGATATAAAATGAAGGAATTATGCTTATTTAAACTTCCATAATCATGATGTTCGACGTGTTGATTTTAATTTATTACCATGGGTTAATTGTCCTTTGTCCTGGATTATTTGATATGTCCATACGGTTTTGTCCATAATAGTCCATCGGTCATAATTATAAAGTGCGAGGATCTTCGTCAAATTAACCTTATATCCGAAGTCAAATATTCTAACTAATTGGGGATTCGAACTGTAACAAGGTCTTAATACTTTGTTTAATGAATACACCAGGTTATCAACTGCGTGTAATCCAAGGTTTTAATACTTTGTTAACAATTAAACCAATTACCCTTGAATGTAATCCACCCCTATTTTAATGAGTCCAGTGACTATTAATCCATTCCCATGTCCGGTCAAATGAACAATAATTTGTATTTATAAATATCCCACCCACCGTACCCGATTAAGCGTATGTGATTATTTATAGATATGTCAAATTGTAAGCTTTATATTAAATTAACGAGATATCGTTTAGTTAATATAAAGCCCATTAATAGCCCATAGTCTAATTTCCACAAGTGTCGTTCTTTTGTCCAAACCCCAATTATGGTACAAAGCCCAATTACCCAATCTTAATATTTAGCCAACATCACGATTACTTCGGGTTAAATAAGCATAATAATAATTTAGCTACGAGACATTAATTTAAAAAGGTTGAACATAACTTACAATGAGTATTAATAGCTTAGCATTACACGGACAGAATTTTGACTTACATACTTAAAACATTCGCTAACATAATCTTATTCTAATTAAACTTAAATTAAAATTATAATTAATATATAAATATAAATATATATTTGAGAGATAGAGAGTAGATGGATATATATTGGTGTACATAATTCGGCAGAAAACTCGTCCAATTTATAGATCAGGCCATGTACAGTAACCCATGCGATCGCATGGGATTAGGCCTTCATAGCCATGCGATCGCATGGCCGCCTTCCACTGGTCCAAATGCTTCCAAAACGTGGGCTGCTGCATATTATTTAATATTTATAATATAATATATATATATATATATATATATATATATATATATATATATATTATATTCATGTGCATCGTTGACTTGTAATTTTAGCTCCGTTGCGTCGCGCATTGATAGTTGATTCATGTCTCGGTTCCGGATTTTCGAACATCCTTTCGTACGATTTAATATCTTGCACTTTGCATTTCGCGGTTCGTACTGTTGTAATTTTGAGACATTTCTCATCAATAAATTGACCCACTTGGATTGTACTTTGTAATTTTTAGCATTTTGGTCATTTGCATCTTCAAATCGTCGAATCTGTCTTTTGTCTTCACCTTTTATTATTTAAACGATTATCACTTGTAAATAGAACAATTGCAACCAAAAGCTTGTCTTTCTTGAAGGATAATGCTATGAAATATATGTTCGTTTTTAGCATTATCAATACTTACAAATCACAACACTGCTCACTCGTGAACAAATGTAACACCGATCATCTCATGTTGATTAAATAATTCGAACTTCCACTATCAATATCGATTACAGAATACTACTAGATGCTGTTATGTGAAGAACTAAACTGAAGTTATAGCAACTGTTTCGATTTCTCTGTACGTGGTATATTTTAGTCAATAGATCGAATCTGAAGAAATCCTCGCAATCTAAGAATACAGGAGTGTTAGGAATCACGTATTTAAGTTATCTGAATTGAAGAGTGAAAGTGTGCAAAAATCAAAATTTAATTTTCATCTTCATCCTCATGGTCACGCTTCAGTTCATGCTTCCATCCTCAAAATTGTGATGCTTTGGTCAAGGATTCTTCACAGATGAACTTCGTGAATAAAACACAATTGCTGCTTGTGTTTGAAAAACTGACCAGATAAAAAAAAGAAACGGAATTGTTAATGGGCTGACTAGTTGGGCTGTTAAATTTCCGATTTCCACTTGGGTCGAGCCCAATTTTATTAGGTTCGTGAATCCGAGGCCAACCCTGCATTGTTCAATGTCGTCATATGTATTTTTACTACAAAATACAGTATAGTGAGTTTCATTTGCTCCCTTTTTAAATGCTTTTGCAATATATATTTTTGGGACAGAGAATACATGCGCTGCTTTTATAAATGTTTTACGAAATAAACAAAAGTAATCGAAACTACATTCTATGGTTGGATTATCGAAATCGAATATCACCCTTTTAGCTTGGTAACCTAAGAATTAGGGAACAGACATTCTAATTGATGCGAATCCTAAACGTAGATCTACGGGCACTAACACCCCCCATACTGGAAAATGGTATGCTTTAGTACTTCAAGTTTATATTATACAGATAGATTTCTGTTTTGGGGATATTCTATATGCATGATGTTAATGTCGGTTACAAGGTGTTCAATCCATATGAATGATTTTTAAACACTTGCAAGTATATGATTATTGAATAAAGGAAATCTTGTGGTCTATTATATTATTGAAAATGATTGTTTACGATAAACTAATGAACTCACCAACCTTTTGGTTGACACTTGAAAGCATGTTTATTCTCAGATATGAAAGAAATCTTCCGCTGTACATTTGTTCATTTTAGATATATTACTTGGAGTTATTCATGATAGATTTCAAAAGACGTTGCGTTCGAGTGGTTGAGTTCATCAAGATTATTATTAAGTCAATTATAGTTGGATATATTATGAAATGGTATGCATGCCGTCAACTTTCGATGTAATGAAAGTTTGTCTTTTTAAAAATGAATGCAATGTTTGTAAAATGTATCATATAGAGGTCAAATACCTCGCGATGTAACCAAATGTATGTAACATCCCGCCTTTTTCCGGTTACTTTCCGTTTAACTATTTTAAAGTCCGTTATATATTTATAACATCTTTCGTTAATACGCGTTTTAAATTATCTCGATTAGGTAATTCACGCACCCGAACGAAACTTGAGGGACTAAAATTGACACGGGGCAAACTAGTTGACTAGGTCAACTAGTCCACCCCAAATCACCACCATTCAACCATCTCCATCTCTCTCTCTTTCTCTCTAGCAAGAACACACACACAATTACCAAATTCATTCAATCATCATCTAAATTCGATCTAGGAGGCTTACAACAAAATAAATTACATATTCGTGATCCTCTCTCCATCCTCTTCATTTTGGTACCAACTTCATCTCGTTTGGGTAACATTTCTAAAACTCTAGATTTCTCTAAATTCGTGTTTTTGACTTGAAATGGTGTTAGTTAGTGTCTATGGCTCAAGTCTAACATGATTATATGATTTATATGCTCGATCTCGTTATTTTAGTGTAACTAGCATGAACTTGAATTTTGGTGTATTGTTCTTGAATTTTGGATGATCATATGTTGTTAGATGTCAAAAGTTCATGTTCTAATTGTGTTCCTAGTATCACTAGCTTCAATTTGATGTGTAGGTTGCTTTAGAAAAGTTCATGAACTTGATTTATGATTTTGGTGAATTTGGGTTAGGGTTTGATGAACTTGAAATGGACTTTTGATGCATTGAATACCATGGATTATTGTTGGTAAGTGTTTAGTTGGATTGTATGTTTGATTACCTTCGAAATGGCATATCATACATGTAAATTGGTTACCCGAATCATGAAATGCGTTTTTAGAACTTGAACCTTTGATTATGAAAGTTTAATGTGGTTTTGGGCTGTTGTAGGTGTTAAATTACTTGTTGAAATGTGTCTAGTTGTTTTCTTCGTCAAATTACCTTCCCAACGGTATAAAATACTTGACTTGATTGTTTGCGGATCATAAATTGTGTTTATTTGGTTTTTGGTTCGTGTACTTAGAAGCTTACTGCATCAGACTGAAATACCAGTCTGGACGCCGTCCAGAAACTTGGACGCCGTCCCAGCCTTCAAAGCTGGACGTCGTCCAGCTATTTGGACACCGTCCCAGCCTTCAAAGCTGGACGCCGTCCAGATAATCTGGACGCCGTCCAGATACCCTGGCAGGCCACTATCTTCGTTGGTCATTTTACGGAAAATGTTTGCTATGCTATGGACCTCCGATTCACATGTAACTTGTTCTAACATGCTCATATATGATTAAAAACCTCAGAAAAATAGTTCGGGACCTGACCCGAACGTGTTGACTTTTTCGTTGACTTTGACCCGACCAAGTTGACTTTTAATCAAACTTAACCAATTGTTTGTGCAATCGTTCTAACATGCTTTTATACTTGTACCTTGCATGAAACATGACAATTTGATTCACATGCTATTATGATCGAGTCTTAACGAGCCATAGGACTAATTGAACATTTTTGACCAATCGTGTGTACCGTTATTGATACAATCTATTGTTTAGGTCAAGACTAGCATTGTTCTTTGCACACGTTTACTTGTTGAAGTACTTTACTACTCGTGCACTCAAGGTGAGATCATAGTCCCACTTTTACTCTTTTTGAACTTATATTTTGGGATGAGAAAACATAAACATTTCTTTTACTAAGTGAACACAAGTACAGGAAAACAAACATTCTACATACGAGTTTAGAACGAAATCCTCAATTCGATTATCATTAGTTACACTTGCAGGGTGTAAGTGTAGGTGTGAACTTATGTTGTATGGCCATATGGGTTTGACAAACCCTCATCTCGGACGGTTCGCTACCGTCCACAGATGAAATATATTTTCGAGAAACAGTGTTGTTCTAGCACTATGAATGGGGTATCAACGGACGGAATGTTAAGCCTTGATAATTGGGTGCTCGTGAATATTAACTTTTAGAATGTATTACTATTTTATCTTTGATGTAAATCTTGTGGTTCGACTTACTTTTACTCACTTACTTACTTAAACCTATGATTTCACCAACGTTTTCGTTGACAGATTTCTATGTTTTTCTCAGGTCCCTGAACGTTTTGTGATACATGCTTCCGCTCATTATTTTGATACTTGCATTGGATGTCGAGTATATATGCATACATGGAGCATCTTTTGGCTACTTTTAAATTATGTCGCATAAGTTTCATTTGTACTTATAACTTTGTAACGTAATTTGTGGTGGAACAATTCTTATAAACTTTGAACAATCTTTACATTTGAAATGAATGCGACATATCTTTCGGTCAAACGTTGTTTAAAAGACTTATGACCACGTAACGGGACCTAAGTAGACGGCACCGTCAATGACGATTTTGTCGGGTCGCTACAGATGGTATCAGAGCGTTGGTTGTAGGGATTTAGAGTTCATTGGTGTCAACCTCGAGTCATAGGGTACATTGGTGAGTCTAGACTACAACCGGCATATAGACTTGAAGTAGGAATTACTTGACTACTTGTGCATTTATACTCGAACGCTTCTACTCATATCTACTCTTAGTTCATCTTAATCTCACGTTGTTAAATTTGATTGACACGCCACCTTGACTATATGAAATGATGTCGAATGCACATATGAATCAGGGTAATATAATTTCCGGGATTATATTACGGTGACTCATATGAACGTTCCGACATTGTGGCATAAAGAATTTAAGGGGAGTCAAGGAAAATTTTCTCTCTATCATTATTCCATATCACGGTTAGTATTATTTAGAATACTAACCAACGGTATTCTTTTGTTTTGAAGGAACAATGCCTCTTCGCCGTGCGCCACGCCGTGAAACTCCCGAACAAGCTCTACAACGCATGATATCCACCGCCGTAGATGCGGCCATGGCCGGTCACTCATCCAACAACAATAATAATAACAACCACAACAACAACAACAACAACAACAATGGAGCCGGTAACTCAAACGAGGGATGCTCCTATAAAGCTTTCATGGGGTGCAAACCTCACACTTTCGATGGAACCAGAGGACCGGTTGCTCTCACTCGATGGTTTGAGCAAACGGAAGCCGTTTTCAGTATAAGCAGTTGTCGGGACCAAGACAAGGTCAAGTACTCCACTCACACTTTCTCCGGAATCACTCTCACTTGGTGGAACACCTATGTACAATCGGTGGGTACCGATGAAGCCCACGCTCTCTCTTGGTCCGATTTGAAAGGAAAGATGATCACCGAATACTTTCCGCGCGAGGAAACCCGAAAGCTCGAACAAGAGCTAAGAACTCTAAAAGCGGTCGGAAACGATCTCAAGGCCTATAATCAACGATTTTCTGAACTAGCCTTGATGTGCCCAAACCTTGTGAACCCCGAGTCTTTAAGGGTTGAACTTTACATGGATGGTCTTCCAAAGAGCATCAAACACGGAGTAATGTCATCCAAACCCCCTAATCATCAAGAAGCTTTGAACATGGCCCGTAAATTGATAGAGACGGTGGACGAAATCGTAGTACCGGCACCTAAAGCCGAGGACAAGTCGGGTAACAACAAAAGAAAATGGGAAGCCACTCCATCAAGCAACTACAACAACAATACCTTCACCAAAAAGCCTTTCAACAACGACGGCAAGAAAGGTTATGCCGGAACTCAACCTTTTTGCAAAAAATGTCACAAGCACCACTCGAGTGAATGCGGCAAGCTAATTTGCCACCGGTGCCAAGGAGTTGGTCATAAGGCCAACAATTGCACAAGCGCCGCCCCCATCGCTCGAAAGGGGCCCAATCCTCCAAAAACGGTCACTTGTTACGAATGTGGCCAAACGGGCCATTATAGAAATGCATGCCCGAAGAGGAAAGATAACCCCAATACGCACGGCCGAGCTTTCAACATCAACACCGAGGAAGCCCGAGATGATAATGAATTGGTCACGGGTACGTTTCTTCTCAACAACACTTATGTTACTTGTTTATTCGATTCGGGTGCCGATAAGAGTTTTGTATCCAAGAATTTGACTCATTCTTTTAATACTCCACCACGTCCACTAGATACCACTTATACCATTGAAGTGGCCAACGGAAAACTATTGAGTGCCGACACATATTACCGGGGGTGTACGTTAAACATTTTGGGTAATGAGTTTGAAATCGACTTGATACCCATGGAACTAGGCAGCTTCGATGTAATAATCGGTATGAATTGGCTAGCCAAAACGAAATCTCACATCCTTTGTGATCTTAACGCAATCAGAATCCCTATCGAGAATGGTGAACCTTTGATCGTCTATGGCGATAAGAGTTGCACCGGACTCAACCTCTTTTCGTGTATTAAAGTTAGAAAACTACTCCGTAAGGGCTGTTTTGAGATCCTTGCTCACGTTAAGAAAGTCGAGTCCGATGAGAAGCACATCGATGATGTGCCAATTGTTAGTGACTATTCCGATGTATTTCCTGATGAATTGCCGAGTCTTCCACCTCATCGACCGGTTGAATTCCAAATCGATCTTATTCCGGGAGCCGCCCCCGTAGCACGTGCACCATACAGACTCGCTCCATCCGAAATGCAAGAATTACAAAGTCAAATCCAAGAACTACTTGATCGTGGTTTTATCCAACCTAGCCATTCACCTTGGGGCGCTCCGATTTTGTTTGTTAAAAAGAAAGACGGATCCCTACGAATGTGCATTGATTATCGTGAACTAAACAAATTGACGGTTAAGAACCGATATCCTCTTCCTCGCATCGATGACCTCTTTAATCAATTACAAGGGTCTTGTGTATATTCAAAAATCGATCTCCGCTCGGGTTATCATCAATTAAGGGTTAAGGGGGAAGATGTCTCCAAAACCGCTTTCCGAACTTGTTATGGTAGTTATGAATTTCTTGTAATGCCATTTGGTCTCACTAACGCACCGGCGGTGTTCATGGATCTTATGAACCGCGTGTGCAAACCGTATCTCGATAAATTCGTTATTGTGTTCATCGATGACATATTGATCTATTCTAAAAATGAAGAAGAGCACGAGGAACACCTCCGACTTGTGCTTGAACTTTTAAGACAAGAACAACTCTATGCCAAATTCTCCAAGTGTGAATTTTGGTTGAAGGAAGTTCAATTTCTTGGTCATGTTGTAAGTGATCAAGGTATTAAAGTCGATCCCACGAAAATCGAAGCCATTAGTAAATGGGAGACTCCTACTACTCCTACTCACATTCGTCAATTCTTGGGTCTCGCCGAGTACTATCGTAGATTCATCGAAAACTTCTCTTTGGTTGCACGTCCTCTAACCTCATTAACACACAAGGGAAAGAAATTCATTTGGGCGACCGAGCAAGAATTCGCGTTTCAAATCTTGAAGACAAAGCTAACCACCGCTCCTATCTTGTCACTTCCCGAAGGCAATGATGATTTTGTTGTATATTGCGATGCCTCGAAACATGGTTTTGGGTGTGTATTGATGTAACGGAAGAAAGTCATTGCTTATGCCTCTCGACAACTAAAAATTCATGAACGGAATTACACGACTCATGATCTCGAACTTGGAGCCGTTGTCTTTGCACTTAAAATGTGGAGACACTATCTTTATGGAACCAAGAGTACTATCTTCACCGATCACAAAAGCCTTCAACACATCTTCGATCAAAAGCAACTAAACATGAGACAACGAAGGTGGATTGAAACCTTAAACAATTACGATTGCGAGCTTCGTTACCATCCCAGGAAGGCAAATGTAGTAGCCGATGCCTTAAGCCGAAAAGAAAGAGCGGTGCCTCTTCGTGTCCGAGCCTTAAACATCACCATCCACACAAACCTTAATAGCTAAATTCGGGTAGCCCAAGATGAGGCTCTCATGGACGAAAACATCTCTCTCGAACACTTGAACGTCCTCACCTATCGATTCGAAGTTAAAGAAACCGGACTCCGATATTTCGCCGGAAGAATTTGGGTACCTAGTTATGGGGACTTGCGAAGCCTTATTTTGGACGAAGCCCATAAGTCAAGATATTCGATTCACCCCGGTGCCAATAAGATGTACCACGACCTCAAAGAACAATATTGGTGGCCAAACATTAAAAGGGACGTCGCTACTTATGTTGGAAAGTGCCTAACTTGCTCCAAAGTCAAAGCCGAACATCAACGACCGTCCGGACTACTTAAACAACCCGAAATCCCGCGATGGAAATGGGAAAGGATAACGATGGATTTTATCACCAAACTACCAAAGACGGTTGGCGGTTATGATACTATTTGGGTCATTGTTGACCGACTCACCAAATCCGCGCACTTCCTAGCCATGAAGGAAACCGACAACATGGAGAAACTCGCACAACTCTACATCAAAGAAATCGTAGCCCGACACGGTGTACCCTTATCGATTATCTCGGACCGAGATGGCCATTTTGTTTCTAGATTTTGGCGTACTTTGCAAGAAGCATTGGGAACGCGTTTAGACATGAGCACCGCATATCATCTACAAACCGACGGACAAATCGAACGCACAATTCAAACTTTGGAAGACATGCTACGAGCTTGCGTTGTCGACTTTGAAAAAGCTTGGGATAAGCACTTGCCTCTCGCCGAATTCTCCTACAACAATAGTTATCACGCGAGTATTAACGCCGCACCATTCGAAGCATTATATGGCCGAAAATGTCGTTCTCCTCTTTGTTGGGCCGAAGTAGGCGACAAACAAATCACCGGACCCGAACTCATTCACGAAACCACCGAGAAGATCGTTCAAATCCGAGATAGGCTTAGGACGGCCCGAAGTCGTCAAAAGAGCTATACCGACAAACGACGCAACGATCTTGAATTTCAAGTCGGTGACCGAGTAATGTTAAAAGTCGCACCTTGGAAAGGTGTAATCCTATTTGGGAAACGCGGGAAGCTAAATCCGCGGTATATTGGTCCTTTCAAAATCTTGGAGCGTGTTGGAACCGTTGCTTATCGTTTAGATCTTCCGCCTCAACTGAGTTTCGTTCATCCTACTTTCCATATATCTAACTTGAAAAAGTGTTTAGCCAAACCCGAACTCGTCATCCCTCTCGAGGAGCTTACTATCGATGACAAACTTCATTTTGTGGAGGAACCGGTTGAAATTGTGGACACCTCCGTCAAAACGTTAAAACAAAGCCGAATTCCAATTGTCAAGGTCCGTTGGAATGCCAAAAGGGGACCCGAGTTTACTTGGGAAAGACAAGATCAAATGCAAAGGAAGTATCCTCATCTATTCGTGAATTCGGAAACGCAAGATCTCGAGGAAGAAACAACGACTACTACGCCTACTTAAATTTCGGGACGAAATTTCTTTTAAGGAGTAGGTAATGTAACATCCCGCCTTTTTTCGGTTACTTTCCGTTTAACTATTTTAAAGTCCGTTATATATTTATAACATCTTTCGTTAATACGCTTTTTAAATTATCTCGATTAGGTAATTCACACACCCGAACGAAACTTGAGGGATTAAAATTGACACGGGGAAAACTAGTTGACTAGGTCAACTAGTCCACCCCAAATCACCACCATTCAACCATCTCCATCTCTCTCTCTTTCTCTCTAGCAAGAACACACACACAATTACCAAATTCATTCAATCATCATCTAAATTCGATCTAGGAGGCTTACAACAAAATAAATTACATATTCGTGATCCTCTCTTCATCCTCTTCATTTTGGTACCAACTTCATCTCGTTTGGGTAACATTTCTAAAACTCTAGATTTCTCTAAATTCGTGTTTTTGACTTGAAATGGTGTTAGTTAGTGTCTATGGCTCAAGTCTAACATGATTATATGATTTATATGCTCGATCTCGTTGTTTTAGTGTAACTAGCATGAACTTGGATTTTGGTGTATTGTTCTTGAATTTTGGATGATCATATGTTGTTAGATGTCAAAAGTTCATGTTCTAATTGTGTTCCTAGTATCACAAGCTTCAATTTGATGTGTAGGTTGCTTTAGAAAAGTTCATGAACTTGATTTATGATTTTGGTGAATTTGGGTTAGGGTTTGATGAACTTGAAATGGACTTTTGATGCATTGAATACCATGGATTATTGTTGGTAAGTGTTTAGTTGGATTGTATGTTTGATTACCTTCGAAACGGCATATCATACATGTAAATTGGTTACCCGAATCATGAAATGCGTTTTTAGAACTTGAACCTTTGATTATGAAAGTTTAATGCGGTTTTGGGCTATTGTAGGTGTTAAATTACTTGTTGAAATGTGTCTAGTTGTTTTCTTCGTCAAATTACCTTCCCAACGGTATAAAATACTTGACTTGATTGTTTGCGGATCATAAATTGTGTTTATTTGGTTTTTGGTTCGTGTACTTAGAAGCTTACTGCATCAGACTGAAATACCAGTCTGGACGCCGTCCAGAAACTTGGACGCCGTCCCAGCCTTCAAAGCTGGACGTCGTCCAGCTATTTGGACACCGTCCCAGCCTTCAAAGCTGGACGCCGTCCAGATAATCTGGACGCCGTCCAGATACCCTGGCAGGCCACTATCTTCGTTGGTCATTTTACGGAAAATGTTTGCTATGCTATGGACCTCCGATTCACATGTAACTTGTTCTAACATGCTCATATATGATTAAAAACCTCAGAAAAATAGTTCGGGACCTGACCCGAACGTGTTGACTTTTTCGTTGACTTTGACCCGACCAAGTTGACTTTTACTCAAACTTAACCAATTGTTTGTGCAATCGTTCTAACATGCTTTTATACTTGTACCTTGCATGAAACATGACAATTTGATTCACATGCTATTATGATCGAGTCTTAACGAGCCATAGGACTAATTGAACATTTTTGACCAATCGTGTGTACCGTTATTGATACAATCTATTGTTTAGGTCAAGACTAGCATTGTTCTTTGCACACGTTTACTTGTTGAAGTACTTTACTACTCGTGCACTCAAGGTGAGATCATAGTCCCACTTTTACTCTTTTTGAACTTATATTTTGGGATGAGAAAACATAAACATTTCTTTTACTAAGTGAACACAAGTACAGGAAAACAAACATTCTACATACGAGTTTAGAACGAAATCCTCAATTCGATTATCATTAGTTACACTTGCAGGGTGTAAGTGTAGGTGTGAACTTATATTGTATGGCCATATGGGTTTGACAAACCCTCATCTCGGACGGTTCGCTACCGTCCACAGATGAAATATATTTTCGAGAAACAGTGTTGTTCTAGCACTATGAATGGGGTATCAACGGACGGAATGTTAAGCCTTGATAATTGGGTGCTCGTGAATATTAACTTTTAGAATGTATTACTATTTTATCTTTGATGTAAATCTTGTGGTTCGACTTACTTTTACTCACTTACTTACTTAAACCTATGATTTCACCAACGTTTTCGTTGACAGATTTCTATGTTTTTCTCAGGTCCCTGAACGTTTTGTGATACATGCTTCCGCTCATTATTTTGATACTTGCATTGGATGTCGAGTATATATGCATACATGGAGCGTCTTTTGGCTACTTTTAAATTATGTCGCATAAGTTTCATTTGTACTTATAACTTTGTAACGTAATTTGTGGTGGAACAATTCTTATAAACTTTGAACAATCTTTACATTTGAAATGAATGCGACATATCTTTTGGTCAAACGTTGTTTAAAAGACTTATGACCACGTAACGGGACCTAAGTAGACGGCGCCGTCAATGACGATTTTGTCGGGTCGCTACAATGTAATGTATTCGTCCAGATGGATTAGGACGGGTCGTTATAGGTGGTATCAGAGCGGTGGTCTTAGTGAACCAGGTCTTGCATTAGTGTGTCTAACTGATAGTTGTTACGATGCATTTGTGAGTCTGGACTTCGACTGTGTCTGCATGTCAAAAGTTTTGCTTATCATTTCTAGTGGGAAATCAGCTGCTTATCATCCTTAGGAAATTATCTGCTTATCATTCTTAATCTAGACACATCTTACTGCCTGGATTGCATGAATAGTGTACAGACAAAAATTCATATCTTAGCGTATCTGCTAATACATACCTTAGCGTATCTATTACTGTAGACTTTGCCTGACATATTCCACAAATTCCTCCGTAATCTACGAAATCTTTTGTTATATATATATATATATATATATATATATATATATATATATATATATATATATATATATATATATATATATATAGAATATCATCTGGTATCCGAAAATCATTTCATATCAAAAAATCCTTTACTCAGTTGTACGAAATGAAACACATCACTAGTTCAAGTTCTTCGGAATCCGACAGCTATTCCGACATGAATGTTCACCTAAGCTCCGAAAGCAGTGAAACCGGAATGAATTCAACCAATCAACCATCCCTAATTCATCTGTTGAGTTCGTAGTCGACTTAATCAATGGAGACGCGAAGAAGGCGATCCTTTCCACCAACCGAATTCACCTCTTGGCGACGAACCTGAAGCACTTACCGGCGAACCTGTTCGAGACACTATTTTCTCTCTCATTTCCAGAGTATCTCATCACGATTATATACTATCTCAATTTCTAGATCTTATCCATCCGCTCGTTCCGACCGACAATCATTCCGGAATAATGGAAGAAGTCAACGAGCTTCGCGCTCGAGTAATCAATTTAGAGAATATGGTGAAAAACTTACCAGCTTCAGCAACATCATCGGTACCAATAGTACCATCAGTAACAGCACCAGTATCCTCAACATCTCATTCTGTACCTCGAGTATAATCATCATTCTACGAATCGTTCTACATCATTTATCTTCGTTTGACATAGAGAATATGTAATCTCTAATGTTTTAGAGATTATATATTCTTATTCTAACGGTAAATTAAATGAGTCTAATATCATATTAACTCATAAATCTATGATTACATCTGAAGAAAATATATATGTATATATGTTTTCATAAAGATTGTAATTAAAAATTCTTTTGTACAAACTGTTAATGATGAAAATATTTTAACGGGTAGGTAATACCCGAGGAATATTTAGATTTCACATTAATAAGTTACACTGTACATTCTTCGAGGGTATTTCAACAGTCATTTACTATCCTACTTACATCTACAGATATACGAATCTGTTCACTACAAAATAATCATTTTCATTCAATTTCATATTTGGATTTTGACCTATCAGAATCCAACAAGTGGCATAATGAAGAAAACATTGGACAAATAAAATTTGTTAGAAACAAGCAAATTAACTATGAGAAATGCTGTTAAGAATCCACGCTAACAAAATCCTAGCTAACTGTTCCTAGCTAACTGTTAATTCCTATTTACATTTATTTATCACAATTTATTTATCGCAATTTTAATTCTCGCAATTTTATTTATCGTCATTTAATTTCTGTTATTTATTTTTATGCACTTTAAATATCGGGACACGTATACAATGTTTTGACATATCATATTGACGTCATCTATATATATTATTTGGAATAACCATAGACACTCTATATGCAGTAATGATCGAGTTCTCTATACAGGGTTGAGGTTGATTCTAAATAATATATATACTTTGAGTTGTGATCGAGTCTGAGACATGTATATAACGGGTCACGACACGTAATAATTAATTCGAATATTATATATTAAACTATATATGAATTGTTGAACTACTAATTATGGACTCCTAACTATGGACTAATAACATTGGACAATTAAAATGAATTAAAATATTGATTATAACATATGAAACTAAACATTCCTTCAAGTTTGCCACTTGATTTCATCTTAAACCTCATTTGTATCTTGACGATTACAATCCGCTTTCAAACCTTTCATGATTCTTGAAAACACCTCAACCGAGAGTATGAACCAACCGCACTTCATCTATGGAAGAAAAGATTGATGCATATAGTTATGCACCTGAAAAACTCTCGGAAACTGAGTAAACGTTTAACATGTAGCTGTGCTAAATCCTTTAGCATTGTTATTACCGAAAATAGCCTTACAATCCCTTTCCAAATTAGCAAATTTTATCACAGCTCCAGCAAATCAACTTCGACTTTCATTCGGATTAGCCTTATTATAACCTCGATATATATGCGTACTCTTTTATTGTTACCGGGAAACCTTTTATATTCCACCATATTACCAGCAGACGTACCAGCAACCTCATTGCTCCTTGGCTTAAATCTCTTGGATAAATCACTATATTTATTCATTGAAACCCTATCATGTACTCATCGACATCTTGTAACGATAATTACCATACCAATTACTGGGAAGCATCAATCGATAATCTTGAATTTCTCAGCGATTCTACGACAACAATTATATATATATATATATATATATATATATATATATATATATATATATATATATATATATATATATATATATGTATATATATATATATATGTATGTATGTATATATATATATATATATATATATATATATATATATATATATATATATATATATATATATATATATATATATATATATATATATATATATATATATATATATATATATATATATATATATAACTTCTATCTCCTGGATTTACGAACTTCAATTCTGAACTTTTGAAAAGCGCTTTAGCCTCTGAATCAGTTTTCTGAGTTTTGAAAAAGCTGATAATGTAGTGAAAACTGAAGACTGCCTTAACAGTCAAAAGTTTGATGATAAAGAATGGAGTATTGAAAAAGCTCAGCGATTTTGATACTGAAAAATGAATTGAGCAAACCATGAAGGAGACTCTGAAAAAATCTTGATGATTCTGTTCTGATGAAATCTTCAATGAATACTTTGCACCGTAATTATTCTAAATCATTGTGAATTAATTTCTTCATCACAATTTGATTCTAAAATTCTAAGATATCATCGTATCTTTCATTATAAATATCCTCGATATTTCTGAAGATATTTTTATTACTATTCTTATCTGAATTCATTTATCTCTTCGCGATATCAGCGTTACATCAAAAATGGAAACTGTTTTAGTTTCTAAATTCTGAAATATTCGAACTTAAAATATGAATGATATTGAAGTAGTGTTGGGAAATGAAGCATGAGTTAGTCATGCTGAATTTCTAAATGGAACGTGATGATTCACAGATCATAACGTCATCATGTGCCATGTTACACGACTCTGGTATTCTATTTAACCTCTAAAAATATCAAGAAAATATTTTTCTTGATGATTCGGTGTTTTTCGAGGTAATATGGTAATTTGACAAATCAAGATCGTGCCATTATAATTCTTTTCTTAGAACATTAACTATGTTCATTTCGAAATCTATACCAACGAATTCTGGACCGTTATTCGCTTGACTTGAAGCTGAGAAGAGGAGACAAAAGTATGAAACTCTTGAATATAAAATAAAATATAAATTTCGACAACAACACATAATTACAAACTGTGCATATCAATACGTATTGCAACGTAAAGGCACGAGAGAATTAAAAATACTATAACCCCAAGGTAATAGTAAAAATAAATAAAATCCTCTGGTGAAAGATGAAAAAGAAGAATGACAGATATGAAAGTTAGGAGTATATCAAGGATCAGAACAGGATGGAGCATATTGACGAATACTTTAAAGTATGAGTTGTGGAAATAACGAAACGAAGGGGGTGAATATATAGTAAAAGATCCGACAGAGCAATCAAAACAGATTATCGCATTTAATCAAAACGGATTCTAATTTCCTTAATTACCGAAGAATCAAATCTTAGTACGAATATTTTCTATAAATTCCTTAAACTCCGGAAATCAATCCTATCTACGTCAAAAGATATGACGAACCTACATTTACTCCTTTCACTCTTTTGGGATAACTTCACTCGTACTCTTCATATAATCGAGTTGTTTTATCCATATTACTCAATGATAATAAAAAAAACTCTAAATTCTAGCTCGTATGCGTCATGAAAAACATATTTATTGTCAGCTATGACCATTCCAATCAAATTTCGGGACGAAATTTCTTTAACGGGTAGGTACTGTGACGACCCGGAAATTTTTGACCAAATTTAAAATTTATCTTCATATTATTCCGACACGATAAGCAAAGTTTATTAAGTTAAATCTTAAGAATTTTAAACTGTATTCATACATTCATTTAACCTCGACCAAATTCCAATGATTCACGAACCATTGTATGAACGGATATGATTATATATGTATATGTGTATATATTATAATTTGAAAACGTTAACAACGTATTAGATGTATAATACTTTATATGAATGTATTTGTTTCTGTGACGACCCGAAAATTTCTGACTAAATTTAAACTTTATCTTTATATTATTCTGACACGATAAGCAATGTTTGTTAAGTTAAATCTTAAGGATTTTAAACTATGTTTATACATTCATTTAAACCTCGACCAAATTCCAATGATTCACGAACCATTAAATGAACATATATGAATATGTATGTATATGTGTATATATTATAAATTGAAAATGTCAACAAAGTATTTAAACGTATAATGCTTTATATGAACGTATTTGTTTCAATATGATTATCGACGAAATTAAAAAAAATATATATTAAATGATTGAATTATCAGAAACATTGAATTATGATTACAAGTCTCTATTGAGAGGTCCACTATGATTTGAGAAAATCTATTCCTCTTAACGATATTCGGAAGAATTTGTAAAGTTATTTATAAATAAAAACAAAAAGTGTCATTTACGAAAGTCAGACAAAAGTTAGTGGAGAATTGGTTTCCATAATATTCTATTAATCTATTTTCAAATGTACAAAAACGTTTTCAGTTTAAAAAGAACTTTATTATTAAAACATATATAACTTTTATAAATATCTAAAATCACTTTTGACAACTCATTACTTAACCAGTATAATAAATATAACGATATTTATATTTTATTTCATTAAATATATATAACGATTTAAATTAATATTATATATATTTATACGATTATTATACATACATAGTTTTTATACTTTTACTATACTTTAACTTTACCTTTACTTTACTTTTACTTTACTTTAACTTTAATAATTCACTTTAATAATTCACTTTAATAATTCATACTTTAATAATTCACTTTATTAATTCATACTTTAATAATTCACTTTAATAATTCATACTTTAATAATTCACTTTAATAATTCAAACTTTAATAATTCACTTTAATAATTCAAAAATCTATTATAAATAGAATTCAATAGATTTCATTATTTCATAGAAACTTGAAAATATATTTCTCTAAACTCTCTCAATCGATTTATATATATATATATATATATATATATATATATATATATATATATATATATATATATATATATATATATATATATATATATATTTGCTCTGTATTATTTCAAGATATTATTAGTATACATAAAATATTACGACGGAGTGCTGTCCGAATGATTTCAAAATAGTTTTTTTGAATGAGTCGAAGCTAAGGAAATTATGGGTTATAGCTATGGAGGTGATGGGTATAGTTCATGGGTATGCTCGTGAGGTCAATCTAGTGTTTATCATCTCCGTTGCGTCTACGTACTTTCCTGCAATATTGAATCTCAATATTGATACGTTCGTGAATCCGAGGCCAACCTTGCACTTGTTAAATGACGTTATATGTATTTTTACTACGAAATACAGTATTGTGAGTTTCATTTGCTCCCTTTTATATATATTTTTGGGACTGAGAATACATGAACTGTTTTTATAAATGTTTTACGAAATAGGCACAAGTACTAAAACTAATTCTACGTGGGTTTAAACTAGAAGTATACCCTTAGCTTGGTAACATTAAACTACTTGTCTATGTACGGTAGGCGCGATTCCTAAAGATAGATCTATTGGGCCTGACAAACCCCATCCTGACTATGGGATGCTTTAGTACTTCGAGGTTATTTTAAACACACCTGATCTGGTGTACTTCAGAGGGTAAAACATGAACGTTAAGGGTTGTTACCGGGTGCCTACAACTTATAGAATACTTTTATACACTTGCGAGTGTACATATATTTATAAACGGAAATCTTATGGTCTATTAATATATTGAAATGATTGTTATGATAAACCTATGAACTCACCAACCTTTTGGTTGACACTTTAAAGCATCTTTATTCTCAGGTATTAAAGAAATCTTCCACTGTGCATTAGCTCATTTTAAGGATATTACTTGGAATCATTCATGGCATATTTTGAAAGACGTTGCATTCGAGTCATTGAGTTCAACAAGATTATAATTAAGCCAATTATAGTTGGATGTATTATGAAATGGTGTGCATGCCGTCAACTTTCGTTGTAAAGAAAGTTTGTCTTTTAAAAACGAATGCAATTTTTGTAAAATGTATCATATAGAGGTCAAATACCTCGCGATGTAATCAACTATTGTGAATCGTTTATAATGTATATGAACGGGTCCTTTCAGTTGGTATCAGAGCAGTGGTCTTAGCGAACCAGGTCTGCATTAGTGTGTCTCACTGATAGTCGTTAGGATGCATTAGTGAGCCTGGACTTCGACCGTGTCTGCATGTCAAAAGCTTTGCTTATCATTTTTGTCGGAAATTGCCTGCTTATCATTCTTAGTCTAGACACGTCTTACTGCATTGATTGCATGAATAGTGTATAGACAAAATTCATATCTTAGCGTATCTGCTAATCCATATCTTAGCGTATCTGTTACTGTAAACTTTGCCTGACATATCCCGTAAATTCCTCAGGTTGTGATTTTCTTTCCTGTTTCTCTGCTCACTCGTGAACAAATGTAACACCGATCATCTCATGTTGATTGATTAAAAAATTCGAACTTCCACTATCAATATCGATTACAGAATACTACTAGATGCTGTTATGTGAAGAACTAAACCGAAATTATAGCAACTGTTTCGATTTCTCTGTACGTGGTATATTTTAGTCAATAGATCGAATCCGAAGAAATCCTCACAATCTAAGAATACAGGAGTGTTAGGAATCATGTATTTAAGTTATCTGAATTGAAGAGTGAAAGTGTGCAAAAATCAAAATTTAATTTTCATCTTCATCCTCATGGTCACGCTTCAGTTCATGCTTCCATCCTCAAAATTGTGATGCTTTGGTCAAGGATTCTTCACAGATGAACTTCGTGAATAAAACACAATTGTTGCTTGTGTTTGAAAAACTGACCAGATAAAAAAAAGAAACGGAATTGTTAATGGGCTGACTAGTTGGGCTGTTAAATTTTCGATTTCTACTTGGGCCGAGCCCGATTTTATTAGGTTCGTGAATCCGAGGCCAACCCTGCATTATTCAATGTCGTCATATGTATTTTTACTACAAAATACAGTATAGTGAGTTTCATTTGCTCCCTTTTTAAATTCTTTTGCAATATATATTTTTGGGACTGAGAATACATGCGCTGCTTTTATAAATGTTTTACAGAATAGACACAAGTAATCGAAACTACATTCTATGGTTGGATTATCAAAATCGAATATCACCCTTTTAGCTTGGTAACCAAAGAATTAGGGAACAGACACCCTAATTGACGCGAATCTTAAAGGTAGATCTACGGGCACTAACACTCCCCATACTGGAAAATGGTATGCTTTAGTACTTCGAGTTTATATTATACAGATGGATTTCTATTTTGGGGATATTCTATATGCATGATGTTAATGTCGGTTACCAGGTGTTCAATCCATATGAATGATTTTTAAACACTTGCGAGTGTATGATTATTGAATAAAGGAAATCTTGTGGTCTATTATATTATTGAAAATGATTGTTTATGATAAACTAATGAACTCACCAACCTTTTGGTTGACACTTGAAAGCATGTTTATTCTCAGGTATGAAAGAAATCTTTCGCTGTGCATTTGTTCATTTTAGAGATATTACTTGGAGTTATTCATGACATATTTCAAAAGACGTTGCATTCGAGTCGTTGAGTTCATCAAGATTATTATTAAGTCAATTATAGTTGGATATATTATGAAATGGTATGCATGCCGTCAACTTTCAATGTAATGAAAGTTTGTCTTTTTAAAAACGAATGCAATGTTTGTAAAATGTATCATATAGAGGTCAAATACCTCGCGATGTAACCAAATGTAATGTATTCGTCCAGATGGATTAGGACGGGTCGTTATAAAAAGTATTGTTTGGTGATGTCTAAGAAAGACATTTATACACGGATTTGGTTGTTGGATTTTCCGAACAGTCTCTAATTATATTGGAACCAAAAGGATCCTGCCTCTCCGTAGTCGGCCTGGCCGCCTAGATACCTAGTAATCTGTAATAAATCCTATCATTTGGAATCTCGATAAGGTTAGTGACCGAATTTCAAGAATAATTGTTTTTATTAAATTATCGATCCTTTTAGTCAATTAATATGTTCTAAAAGTTACTTTTAAGTCTTATTAAATAGAAAATCATAAAAATGGAACAACAAAACACCCTTGCTTCTATGCAAAAATCATGCTTAGAAGAAAGAGGGACACCAATCACCTTAGGAACCGAAGGAACTCCTGAAATCAGTTCACATATGATCAAGCTGGTCAATATGATATGTAAATTTCAAGGATTACCGACTGAGATCCAAACTTTCACTTAAACAAATTTATCAGCCGGGTTGACTCTTTTAAGAAGGAAGAAAACGAGAAAAACCTTTTAAAACTTCATATTTTCCGATATTCTCTGTCTTCACACGCTTTAACATTGTTTGATGGTCTTAACCCGAATTCAATACACTCATGGGAAGAATTAGCCACTAAGTTTTTGAACAAATTTTATCCACCTTCCCTGCAAACCTGCTTAAGAAATGACATCACCAACTTTTCTCAAAAATAAAACGAGTCATTGTGTCTAGCATGGAATAGAGTAAAAGTGATGCTTAAAAGATGTCCGAATCATTCATTAAGTCGGGCAGACATAATCTGCACGCTTTACAATGGTTTGACCAAGGATGACAAGTCTCTCCTATACATGGCCTAGCAAGGCAATTTCATGTCCCGAACAGCAGACGAAGCATGGGATCTTTTGGACACAATAGCTGCACAGCCCGAGGATTGGAACAAAGAAGCTGCTGAGAAGGATGACATCGTCTCTCATACGGTACAAATGCTAGAAACCAGGTTACAAGATCTCACCGTCACTCTTCAAAGTTTATCAATTCCTAAAAGTACCGATGCTACTAGAACCAATCTAACGTATCCTTAACCTAGATGGGCATATAAATAGCAGAATAGCTTAGACTTTAATATACTCCTCCCACTACACCAATCTGCTACCCTCTCTAGAGAAACTTTAGTTGAATTTATGAAAAAGCAATACACGATAAACCTTCAAGTCATAGAATGTCAGAACAAATTTGATACCATGATAAAAACTTTTGAAAAGTTAATAATTAATTTTCAGCTTACACTTAAACGTTTAACCGCTAAAGTTGAATTAGAGAGTAGTGAGTTTACTGCCCTAGTAGTAACTAGCGGTGGGAAGGAAAGAACTGTTAATATACCCATACAAGACTCTTCCGATAAGGAACCTGTGTCAATTGACCCAGTTGTCAATCCACCGGAACCTATCTCTCCTAAGGCCCCGGAAATTATTCCGCGCGCCCGCATACCTTTCCCAGGTAGGCTTAGGAAGGAAAAATAAGAAGCACAATTTGCTAAGTATTAGGATATTATTAAGAATTTACATTTGAATGTGCGACTAGTAGATGATTTAGTTGAAATGCCAAACTACGCTAAATTTTTCAAAGAACTGCTTTCGAACAAAGAGAGATTAAGAGAGATAGTTAGCTTGCTCTTAAGTGAAGAATGCTCATTAGTGTTACAACATGGTATTCCCCCTAAGTTAGGAGATACAGGAAGATTTACGATACCTTGCTACCTGCAAGATGTCCAGATTAGCAATGCTTTAGCAGACTTAGGAGCCAGTATAAACCTAATGTCCTATTCATTATTACAAAAGCTAGGATTAAAAGACTTACGACCAACCAGAATGACTATCCAACTCGCGGACAGATCCGTTAAGATTCCTCGAGGGATAGCTGAGGATGTCCTAGTTAGAGTGGATAAGTTCGCATTCCCTGTCGATTTCGTCATTATGGATATTGAGGAAGACGCTAAGGTCCCCCTCATACTTGGCAGACCATTCCTAAATACTGCCAAGGACGTAATAGATGTTCACAACAAATCATTGAAGTTAAGAGTTGGAAGTGAAGAAGTCACATTTAATGTCGACCGACTCATGAGCGACCCCCGCGAGGAAGATATCAATCTCACTGATTCTTTTTAGGAACTCGTCAATGAATATCTAGAGGATACCATGGCTATATGCAGTCAAGATCAAATTTCTAAGGATTTGTTCTTTACACCTCCTGAAGGAAATCTCGACACCCATTTAGCCATAGATCCTGTCAACATAAATCTCCCCTCTCTGAAAGTAACTTATTCGGTAAAACTATCCAAATAGCACCACTAGGTCAAGACATTCCCCTACCTCTGTTAAGGAGAAGACCGAATGAAGAAACATATTTCATTCCGGTATTTCAGGAACCCCAGTCAAAAGAAGAATGTGCGGAGAGTCCTGAACCCATCTTAGAAACTAAAGAAGACGTTTCTGAAGAAGAAGCTTTAAGAAGGACAATTTTCAGAACCAAAGAATAGATAGCATTAGTGACTGCTATTAAGGAGGAAGAATCAGAATCCCAAGAGAGGTATGACTTTGACAGAGCAAAAATAGCTAGAATGAGGCCATCTATCGAGGAACCTCCGAAATTAGAATTGAAAAAGTTACCCAAACATCTGGAGTATGCATTATTAGAAGGAGAATCGCAACTCCCTGTAATCATCTCAAAAGACCTCACGCCATATGAGAAGGCGAAATTGATTCAAGTTCTGAAATCACATAAGAAAGCAATTGCTTGGAAGATTTCCGACATAAAAGGATTTAGTCCCAACTATTGCACCCACAAGATCTTCATGGAAGATGATTTCAGACCATCAGTTCAGAGGCAAAGAAGGGTCAATCATATGATTCAAGGAGTCGTCAAGAAAGAAGTAATCAAACTTCTGGACACCGGTCTGATCTATCATATTTCTGATTCACCATGGGTCAGTCCTGTTCAAGTCGTACCCAAGAAAGGAGGAATGACTGTAATCCAAAATGAGAATAATGAACTTATTCTAACACGGAAGGTCACCGGTTGGAGGGTTTGCATAGATTATCGTAAACTTAATGATGTAACCCGGAAGGATCATTTTCCGTTACCTTTCATCAATCAAATGTTGAAACGTCTATCAGGAAATGAATTCTATTGTTTACTTGACGGTTTTTCCGGCTACTTTCAAATTCCTCTCGATCCAAAGGACCAAGAAAAAACAACCTTCACCTGTCCTTATGCAACATTCGCCTATCGACGCATGCCCTTTGGGTTATACAATGCACCAGCTACATTTCAATGATGCATGGTAGCAATATTCCATGACATGATTGAGCATTGTATGGAAGTCTTCATGGATGACTTTTCAGTTTTTGGTAGTACCTTTGATTCGTGCCTTTCTAACCTTGACAAGATGCTCACCCGGTGTGAGGATTCGAATTTAGTTCTGAATTGGGAAAAATGTCACTTCATGGTTAAAGAAGGTATAGTTTTAGGACATAAAATTTCAAAAGCAGGAATAGAAGTTGATAAGGCTAAGATTGAGACCATTACTAAACTTCCAGAACCTACCACTGTAAAAGCGGTAAGGAGTTTCCTTGGACACACCGGTTTTTACCGACGTTTCATTAAAGACTTTTCAAAGGTCACTCGACCTCTCACTCATCTCCTCGGAAAGGAAGTTCTGTTTGTCTTCGATGAAGAATGCAGAAAAGCATTCAACTATCTGAAGGAACAACTCACGCATGCACCCATCATGATCGCTCCCGATTGGAGTTTACCATTCGAAATCATGTGTGATGCAAGTGACTTCACAGTTGGATCTGTACTAGGACAACGGACAGATAAGCACTTTCATCCAATCTATTACGCCAGCAAAACCTTGACCGAAGCTCAAGAGAATTATACCACTACAGAAAAGGAGCTGCTAGCTGTAGTTTTCTCCTTTGACAAATTCCGTTCCTATTTCATCCTGTCCAAAACTACGGTTTACACAGATTACTCAGGCCTTAAATATCTATTCACTAAGCAAGATGCTAAATCGAGACTCCTACGATGGATCTTACTCCTACAAGAATTCGATATTGAGATCAAAGATAAGAAATGAGCAGAGAATGTCGTAGTAGACCATCTCAGTCATTTGGAGAACCCAGCGATGGAACAACTTGCTGAACAAGATATCAGAGGCAAATTTCTGAAAGAACATCTTATGAGCTTAGGAGAAGCTAACATAGGATCGCAATTTACTGATACCCCTTGGTATGCTGACATAGCCAACTACCTAGTTGCTGGAGTAGTACAAAAGGGAATGAGCACATCCCGAAGAAGGAAGTTCTTCAGGGATGTCAATTACTACTACTGGGAAGATCCATACCTGTTTAAAATTTGCCCTGATCAAATAATCAGGACGTGCGTAGATGAGAAACAAGCAGCAGGGATTCTTCACCAGTGTCACCATGGACCAACAGGAGGTCATCATGGAGCAAACTTAACCGCAAAAAAAAGTCTACGAATCAGGATTTTATTGGCCATCTATATTCCGAGATGCGCAAGAGATTGTAAAGCGTTGCGACGCATGCCAAAGGCAAGGTATTATCTCTATGAAGAATCAGATGCCTCGGACTAATATTCAAGCTTGCGAGATCTTCGATATATGGGGATTAGACTTTATGGGGCCATTCCCTAAGTCTAATAGGAAAGAATATGTCCTCGTAGCAGTAGATTATGTCTCCAGATGGGTCAAAGCCCAAGCATTTCCAACTAATGATGCCAAAGTTGTCACCGACTTCCTGAAGAGACTCTTCTGCCGATTTAGAGCTCCCCGCGCTATAATAAGTGATAGAGGCACGAACTTTTGTAATACCCAGTTTATGAAAGTGATGTAACAATACGGAGTTACCCACAAAATGTCCACTGCCGATCATCCGCAGAAGAACGGATAAGCAGAGGTCACTAACAGAGCACTCAAGAGAATTCTAGAAACACCGTCAGCCATTATGGGAATAAATGGGCTGAGAAACTAGATGATGCTATGTGGGCATTCCGGACTGCCTACAAGAATCCCCTAGGAACTACACCCTACCAAATGATCTATGGAAAAACTTTTCATCTTCCATTGGAACTAGAGTATAAAGCTTTCTGGGCACTGAAAACCTGTAACCTCGATCCTTCAGTAACCGATAGACATCGAAAAATGCAAATGAATGAACTCGCTGAATTAAGAGACCAAGCTTACGAGACATCATACATCTACAAGGAACAAACGAAGCTGGCACATGATGCAAAACTGATTCCTACAAAGTTCGCTCCTGGAGATAAAGTTCTACTCTTTAATTCCCGATTCAAGAAGTTCGCCGGAAAATTTAGATCAAGATGGAGTGGCCCATACAAAGTTATTCACGCTTTTCCACATGGAGCCGTGGAATTGGAAGGACCCAGTGGCAATTTCAAGGTCAAAGGCCACCGTTTAAAGGCTTATCTAGAAGACCACAACAAGGAGGAGCACCTTTTCTCCTTTGATCCATTCTGAAGATCTGGCAGGAAAAGTCGAGCTCTAACGACTTGATAAACAAAGTGCTCTTGGAGGCACCCCTTGCTTATCCTTTTAATTTATTTATTTTATTTTCAAATTATTTTTAGTCTACAAATATACTATCTCTGTGCACTAACCCTAAGCGTCATACTTGCGCTTAATACTTACAAGTTTGTTGAACGTATTCAGGCAAAAATGTCAAGTTCAGGAGTTTCTTATTGCATTCCAGTTCGCAGGAGAAGAACTCCCCGAGTTTACTCTTCAGGAAGCAGTGCAGATCAGTTCAGGCCATCCACAGGACAGTTAGGTCCAAGACGTATGATCCTTGAGAGTGTTGAGGAGGACACTAGTACGGCACCACCAGCTCCTCCAGTGCGACGCTCCCGATGTCTAGCATCAAGACCAGCTGAGTTTCCAGAGTTACCAAAGGCACGTGAGCTACAGACTGTGATTCATTATGGAGCCACCTTGAACGATCCAGATGTTACTTGGGTAGTACTTAGAGACCAGTAGAGACTTTACCAAGCTTTCAGAGCGTACCTGCATCGTGAAGGAATGCCCAAGAGTACTCTGGGCCCTTCGTCGTACAGGCTAGCACGCCGTGTCCCTCCGACATGACAAGCTACCCCCAAGAACTCCACTCCAGTCTCAGTTCGTTCAGTCACCCCAGCCGCTGTTCCGACTCACGCAGCTCCCATTACGCCACATTTGCTAGTCATTTCACCTCTCCTAGTCACGGAGACGGTCCCTATTCATGAGCGACCAGAGAGCTGCTACTTAGTGACAGTACCCATCTCAGTAGAGCCATCCATGGCTCAGGTTTTTGAGATTACCGGGAACATCCCCGAAGAAGAGCCATTTCCGAGCTTATCACATCTGGAGTTGCCATCGGACCTTTGTTTAGACCCGCTTTTGAGCCCCGCACTGGATGTAGGGCAACCATTAGAGTATTTGCCGACCCTTGAGGATGATGATGATCTCTTTGGATACTTCACAGACACCGGTCAGCACATTGGCCAGGATAGTATTTCGTAGACAACTTTACTTTATTTAATTTTTAATTTTATCTTCAAAGCATTGTATGAAAAAGTATATATAGTGGAAATGCTGCCTTTCTCTTTTGTTCTTCATGCAGAATCTTATCAAGAGACTGGTTCTTTCCAGCATTAGGAGACCCTGATCGTAGAAAGTACAATCGTAGGGAAGTAATCTTTCCTCAAATCTCTTTCAATTATCATGCACTAAAATCTCTAAGTGTGGGGTCATCCCCGCACCAAACTCAGAGATTCTAGAGACACTGTCCTTAATTTATTAAATATAAAATATTCTATTTCAGAGAACATTAGGGACAATGTTCCTCTAAGTGTGGGGTACTGGGTAAAGGTTTAAGGACAAGTAACCGTGAAAACGCCGAAGTTTTGAAAAATTCTGTTGTCTAAAAGTAACTAGCAAGGAATATTTCGGTAAATTCGAAAAATTCTTACCTCGTTTTACCCGAAAGATTCTATAAAAATTGCTAGAAATCAGTTTTCGAAACATTTACTAGAACGGAACGATTAAGCTAAAAACTCATGGTTTATGTCAAAAGATTTCTTTCGACAAAATATGTTAAAGGCTACGCATGACCAAGCACGACCCCTACTCCCAAAAAGTGAGGACTTTTGGACCCAAAAGTATCTGTACGATCCATCAAATCTTTAGTACTTTGTCAATTCAATTGATGAGCGTGCCAGTGTACGGTTCAAGTTAGAACTTGGTTCTGACATTCGTTTCGAGGCCAATGGTTAGTAAGCGCCATACGTGGTGTAGGTGCGATACTCCTTCCGAAATTATTCTGAATAGAGAAGACAAAGAGCCATCCGTTTCCGTTTCCACTCCACGCAATTTAAACCCGACCAACTCACACAAAGAGTTGATGAATCAAAAATATTCACTCCAAATTCACTCCTAAAATACACTACCCATTCACCTTCATTCCCTTTCCATTTATCAAAAAGATCCAGAGATTAACGAAGAGATAGATCGATCAAAATTCGCTTCAAAAGCACTTGTTGAAAAGATTCCGAACCCATGATTGTTTTTGATAGGTCAAAGACCTATTTTCGGTGAAATATCACTTCCTCTCTGGGCACCAGGAACGAAAGACAAAAGTTATGAAGAAAGGGTATGCTAAAAAAGAAAAATGATGATGAATGAAAGAGCAAAGTCTCTAATAAAGGCAAGAAAACCCGAGAAGTTGCCTAGAGGAGAATTACTGGAAGAGCCGAGAAAATCCTAGACAAAGTCTTAGCAAAATCCGCATCTTCCAAGGAAAACTCTTACGGAACTTAAGCCGTTATTTATCAAAAAAGGATACTCTGAAGAATCAAAATCTATCAATTCTCTCTGAAAATCAAAAGATCTGGATACCTTTCATCCATCCATAAAATTTCCAAACCCTATAACCTGTCTTCCTCTTGAAAGAATTCCTAGGAAGAAGATCAGTTCCGTCCTTACTTGACCGATGGAGATATCGATGCTTTACCAAGCCTATGATGAGAACTGTTACACGACAGGCTTCTGAGTGACAATACAACTAGATTAGGGCACCCTAAACACTTGAGTGATATGAGTGATCAGCTAGTAAGAAGCCTGGCCATGTATACTCTACATCTGAGAGTTGGAAAGTACACCTTTTTCAGTATGGACGCGATTGAAACCTAGCGCCTAAAACCATCGAGGTTCGAAACTTTTTCTAATACTTTCGAAAGATGTGACGTCTTCTGATGAAGGCATAATAAAAGATCTGAGGATAAGCGAGGGAGAATCTATTAGAAATATCCTTATATTCCCGCTATTTGCTTGAGGACAAGCAAAGCTAAGTGTGGGGTTTTTGATATCGGCCAAAAAGTCACGTTTTTACCCCTGATATTAGGCCCCAAAACCCATAAAGTTCCAGAATTTATCGCAAAAATACTCGCTTTGTCAGTTTATTTTGTAGATTAAGTAATTACAAAGACGATGCAAAAAGAATCAAGTAAAATAGAGCTGAAACGAAGAATCTAGAGCGAAAACGGTGAAAGACGAGAAAACGATTTACGATCCAGGAAATCAGACTGACCAGGCAAGCCAAATGGCCTGCCAAACGGCCTACCAAATGGCTTGCTTGGCTCAGAAGCAGCCTGCTAAACAGCCCAAGCAAACGGCATGGCTTGGCAGACGGCCATGGCAAACGGCCTGCCAGCCGTTTGCAGGCAAAAATCAAGTCTATTTAAAGGGCCTTCTCCATCCATTCCAACACACACTCAATTTACAATTCATTTTATATTTTCAAGTTTTAGGTTAGTTTTTAGTAGTTGCTAGCTTAGCTTTTATTTTCCAGAGGATATCCCGGCGAGTCCCTGCGATCTCGGGCAGATTTCTTCGGCCTTTTCAGGTTTTTATCCAAAACGCTTGTCTTTTGTATTAAACATGTCCCCTTACCTTTTATGTTTGATAATACGTTTTGATATTACCATGATAGCTTAAGTAATCTGTATGTTTCCATGATAGAAGTTTGGGTTAGCGTAATTATGTTAAATTAGTACGGTTATTGTTATTATGCTGAACTGGGAAGTCTGATAGATTTGTATCCTAGCATCTTAAGGATTGACCAACCTAGGTTGTGATCAGGACTTGTCCAACTATATGAACTTAGCTACTTCATAGGATTAAGACCCCTGGTTATACTGTATCTGAAGATTCTATGAACTCGGTATGGCCGGAGTTCCCGAGAGGCATTTCATGCGCTTTTAGGACACGGAACCTAGGAATTGAGACATGAATGACTTAGTATACCTATTGACTATTCCAAAGAGACCTCTTAGGAACTGTTAAGATCTAGCTAGTGCCCTGATGGTATGATCCAAACCTATTGCATGTTCTTGTTTGATTGTTGCCCTAGGATTAAGTCATACCAATTGTCTAGGTACCTGTTAGGTTTCTATCTGCTTTACTTTCAATATATCAACTTTAATGATGTATAACTTTTATCGTGGTTTGATCTCATTAGTATGATGGAATGGTTGTTAGTTTTCATTTAAGGTTTTGTCAACTTAACCCGACGGACTCCTTCCGTTTGTGATCCGTGTTCAATCAACATGGCACGTTGTTATTCAGTTAACCAAAATGATAACGAGGGTTAGGATTAGAACTCAACTCACTAATAAACCTAGTGCTTTACTAAGGGTAACCTCCGAGGTATTGTCATGTTTCAATTATACAACCATGTGACATACTTTTCACTGCTCAACGAGAACTTTAAGAGTTTAGAGATAAGTAGGTCTGTGTAATTGGCTCATCCAACCAGATCTACACCATTTCAATCATAAGCTTTAATACCAACATAATTACCTTTCCCTAACCTAAACTGATATCTTGGTCAATATTTCCCTGATCTGCACACTCTGGACATCCTCCCACTTTATTTACTTTTCCGCAATTAGGATTTTAGTTTAAACCAACTACTATCTTTTATCCGGGTAATTTAAGTAGAAGACAATTATCCACTTGATCTTCAATTCGTTAAACCATTCAAAAGCACGAACCTAGGTTAACTTACACCTTCTACATTAGAAAGTTAAAAGTAAATTTAGGCCCCGCAAAATATAAATTAAACTACAACTTCTCTGTACTATACCAGATTTGACGCCATGCGACCTAACTACACCACATGAACAAAACTGTCTGTTTTGGCTATATCAGCTCCCACATGACTTTTATGGCTAGTCGTCCACAAGAATTTAGTGGCACCGAAGGACCTATCGGACTTACCCACTGGTTTGAGAAAGTTGAGTCTATCTTTCGGGTTAGTAGGGTCCGAGATGAGGACAAGGTCAGTTTCGCCAGCTGCACTCTCAAGGACAATGCATTAACTTGGTGGAATAATTTGGTTAATAGTTTGGGCAATGATGCTGCATATGGTTTGACTTGGAATGATTTTAAAGAGAGGCTGATCATTTGTTATCATCCCATAGGTGAACTTAAGAAGTTGGAGACTGAGCTTAAGAACTTAAAGATGAAGGGCACCGATATCGATGCCTATGAGTAAAGGTTCTTTGAATTGACGTTGTTGTGTCCAAATGCTTATCCCGATGAGGACCGTAAGATTGAAACTTATATTGATGGGTTATCTGAGCAGATTGAAATTGGGGTTGAGTCTAGTGAGCCCCTAACTATTGAAGTTGCCATGTCTATGGCACATAAGCTAAATGATAAGATTTTGAGGAGAGGTAAGAAAGCTGCGTCAGATGCTAGTGACGAAGTTGTTAAGAAGGCTGATGATGGAAAGAGGAAGTGGGATAATACCCGCAACCAGAATCAAAGTCAGCAAAAGAAACAAAATACTTCGGGTTCAAATAACCGTAATAAGCGTGTTTGTCTGAGATGTTATAAGGCCACGATGGTTATTGTTCGGTTACTTGTAAAAGGTGTTCCAAGCAGGGACACATTGCTAAAGATTGTAACGTGATCATGCCGGGTACTGCTCCTCCTGCTGCAAGTGGTGGTAATAATGGTGGTAATGGTAATGGGAAGTCAAAAAATGGTGGTACTCAGAATGTGTGTTATGAGTGTGGTAAACCTGGGCATTTCCGTGATACGTGCCCTAATAAGAAGACTACTGAGAACGCACGTGGAAGGGCGTTCAATATTAATGCTAGGGATGTCGAGGAAGATCCAAAACGAGTTACTGGTACGTTCTCGGTCAATGATTTATTGGTTTATGTGCTATTTGATTCAGGGGCTGATTTAAGTTTGGTGTTGAGTAAATTTAGTCCAAAAATCAAAACTCCGTTAACTCCTCTAGACAGAACTTATGTTGTAGAGATAGTTAATGGTAAAGTGCTTACTGCTAAGACCGTGTATCGTAAATGTAACATTAAACTGGCTGGTAGGGACTTTGAGGTAGACTTGATACCGATTGAGCTATGGAGTTTTGACGTTGTCATTGGTATGGATTGGTTGTCTGAGAATCGTGCTAAAATCGTGTGTTATGAGAAGGCTGTTCGTATTACTAAAGTGGTTGGTGAGCCGCTGATGGTTTTTGGAGATAAGAAATGCAGACAGTTAAACCTTGTTAGCTGTTTGAAAGTTCAAAAATATCTTCGCAAAGGCTGTCATGCTATTCTAGCCCATGTTGTTGATTCTGATAAAGAAGAGAAAAGCGTTGGTGATGTTCATATTGTTAGAGATTTTACCGAGGTATTTTCCGAGGATTTACCTGGCCTTCCGCCGCAACGCGCGGTAGAATTTCAAATCGATCTTGTTCCCGGTGCCGCTCCTGTAGAACGTGCTCCTTATCGACTCGCTCTTTCTGAACTTCAAGAATTGTCGAGTCAGCTCGAGTCAACTCGAGTCAACCCCTTGGGGAGCTCCTATCTTGTTTGTTAAAAAGAAAGATGGTTCGTTTCGTTTGTGTATTGATTATCGTGAATTGAACAAGCTTACTATTAAAAATCGTTACCCTCTTCCAAGAATTGATGATATGTTCAATCAGCTTCAGGGTTCGTATGTTTATTCTAAGATCGATCTTCGTTCCGGTTATCACCAACTGCAGGTTAAAGAATCTGATGTTCCGAAAACCGCATTCTGCACACGTTATGGTCATTACGAATTTCTTATTATGCCGTTCGGATTAACTAACACATGGACAAATTCGTTATCATTTTCATCGACGACATCCTTATTTATTCCAAGAGTGATGAAGAGCATGAAGATCATTTGAAGTTGTGCTTAATTTATTGAGGACAAAAGAGCTGTACGCTAAGTTCTCTAAGTGTGCTTTCTGGTTAAGAGAAGTTCAATTCCTTGGACATGTTGTTAGTAAATAGGAAATACAAGTTAATCCTGCCAAGATTGAGGCAATTGAGAAGTGGGAAATTCCAAAGACTCCTACTCAGATTCGTCAGTTTCTAGGATTAGCAGGTTATTATAGAAGGTTCATTCAAGATTTCTCTCCCATAGCTCCAAGGGGAAGAAGTATGAATGGAAGGATGAACAAGATGCTGCCTTTCAAACTCTGAAGAAAAAGTTAACTTCCGCTCCGATATTATCACTACCTGAAGGTAATGACGATTTTGTTGTCTATTGTGATGCATCACGTTAGGGCTTTGGTTGTGTTTTGATGCAACAAAAGAAAGTCATCGCTTACGCATCAGGTCAATTGAAGATCCTTGAACAAAATTATACAATCCACGATTTAGAGTTGGGAGCTGTTGTGTTTGCGCTTAAGATTTGGAGACCTTATCTATATGGGGTCAAAAGTACATTGTACACTGATCACAAAAGTTTTCAACATATTCTTGATCAAAAACAGCTGAATATGAGGCAGTGACGATGGGTTGAGATGTTGAATGATTATGATTGTGAACTTTTATATCACCCGGGGAACGCTAATGTTGTGGCCGATGCGTTAAGTCAAAAAGAGAGGGTTGAACCTCGCAGATTTAGAGCCTTGAATATGACAATTCGAACTAATCTCGCTAGGCAAATTCTTGAGGCACATCAAGAAGCCTTAAAGGAGGAAAACTTCGTGAACGAGAAAGTCAGAGGCATGAGTAAGAAATTTGAGGTACGAGCAGATGGCACTCGGTATTTTGTGGGACGTCTTTGGGTTTCGAAATTTGGTGATTTGTGACAACTTTTGTTAGATGAGGCTCATAAGTCTAGGTACTCTATTCATCCTAGTTCAGGCAAGATGTATCTTGATCTTAAGGAGCTATACTGGTGGCCTAACTTGAAAACTGATGTGGCTACTTATGTGGCTAAGTGTTTGACCTGTGCTAAGGTTAAAGTTGAACATCAAAAACCGTTCGGACTTTTAGTGCAACCTGAGATTCTCGAGTGGAAGTGAGAAGGTATTATAATGGATTTTATTACGAAGTTATCGAGAGTAGTGGGTGGTTATGATACCATTTGGGTGATTGTTGATCGACTCACCAAGTCAGCTCATTTCTTGCAGATTAAGGAAACAGATTCGATGGAGAAGCTTACTCGTTTGTACTTGAAGGAAATTGTTTCAAGACATGGTGTTCCTGTATCTATTATTTCAGACTGAGACAGTCGATTTACATTGAGGTTTTGGCAATCCTTACAGGAAGCTTTGGGAACTAAATTGGATATGAGCACCGCTTATCATCCACAGTCGGATGGTTAGAGTGAAAGGACCATTCAGACATTAGAAGACATGTAACGAACGTGCGTTATTGATTTTGGTAATGGTTGGGATAGATATTTTCCATTGGCTGAATTTTCTTATAACAACAGTTATCATGCAAGTATTAAAGCCACACCGTTTGAGGCTCTGTATGGTAGAAAGTGTTGGTCTCCTATCTGTTGAAATGAGGTTGGGGATGCTCAACTCACAGGCCCAGAGAGTATTCATTAGACTACCGAGAAGATCGTACAGATTAAAGAAAGATTGAGAACCGCCAGAAGTCGGCAAAAGAGTTACGCCGACATTAGAAGAAAGGATATAGAATTTCAAGTTGGTGATCGTGTTATGTTGAAGGTTTCACCGTGGAAGGGTGTCGTACGATTTGGTAAAAGAGGAAAGTTGAATCCTCGATTTATTGGACCGTTCGGGATTACAGAGAGAATTGGACTCGTGGCTTATCCTTTGAAAATGCCAAAAGAACTTAGTGCCGTTCATGACGTTTTTGATGTATCAAATTTGATGAAGTGTTTGGTCGAGGCCGATGAAACCATTCCTCTTGATGAACTTCATGTCGATAAACAACTCCATTTTATTGAGGAACCTGTTGAAATTATGGATCGAGAGGTTAAGACTCTCAAGCAAAGTAAAATTCCTATCGTCCGAGTTAGATGGAATGCCAGACGCGGACCCGAGTTTACTTGGGAACGTGAAGATCAGATGAGGCAGAAGTACCCGCAGAAGATCGGATGGGACAGCGGACAATTTGATCATTTCAGTATATTTAACTGATGTTTTTGATAAAATAAAGTATTTAGATGAGTTCCTCTCATCAAGACAATAATTTTGGACTTTGGATTCATGTTAATTCGAGTCCCGGATCAAAAGTTATGCTTAATTTGGTGTTTTCATGAAATTGAAATATAAAAACGAATGTATTCAGTTTTGGTCCAACTTTGTGACCATTTTTGGAGTCTCTAGGGTGTACTAGTGTGTTAGGATTGATGATGGTATGAACATTCATGTTCGTGTCATCGAAATCTGAGCCACGGATCACCCGGAATGACTAAAATAAGTTTTAGAACGGATTAATGGTTTAGGTTGATTCATGACTGTTTTTCATGGCTCGTAAACTGACCTTAGGGTGTTCTTTAGTGCACTAATGTGTTGGGTGGTTTGGTTAGACGAAGATATATATAAAATTCGTCGAAAACGAAACCCGAGGCTCAAGTTACGACCCGGCGAACTTTTGATTAAACTTATGGTTATAAATTTGAACTTATGATATAAAATAATGATTTTCATTATTATTAAATTACTTATGATATAAAAGTAATTATTTTAAATTAAGACTTATGATATATATATTTATTATATCATTTATTAATTACATTATGATTTAATTAAACTTTTAATTAAACTTATGATTAATAATATTTTTATTATTAATGAAAAATACTTATGATAAGTATTAAACTTATGTTATGAGGTTATTATAATAAGACTTATAATAAAGATTAATTGATCATTTAATTATTATAAGGCTTAGTTATTATTTAATTATAATTTGATTATTAAATACTTATGGTTTAATAATTATAATTAAATACTTATGATATGATTAATAATTCATTATTAATTAATAATACTTACGATATGATTAAAAATTTATTATTAATTAATAATACTTATGTTATGATTAATATTTAATTAATTAATTAAATAATTATGTTATATTAATTATATCATTTAAACTTATGTTAACTTATTAATTCAATTTAATTTAATTAAACTAATGATATGACATGATTATACATATATGACTTTAAATAACATAATAACTTATATTATTAACATAATATACACTTTAAAATTCAATGTTGACTATGTTTGACCAAGGTTGACTTTTGAGTTGACTTTCGGTTGACTTTGACTTTCAGTTGACTTTTGTTGACTTTCTAATTAAGGAAACTTTCCTAAGTTAAAAACTTTCTAAAAATAGAAACTTTCTAATTATAGAAACTTTTCTAATATAGTAACTTTCTAAATATGAAAACTTTTCAAAAATAGAAACTTTCCAAAAATAGAAACTTTCCAAAAATAAAAACTTTCCAAAAATAGAAACTTTCCAAAAATGGAAACCTGCTAAAAATGGAAAGTACGTGTTATACGCTGTCCTGATCATACTGAAACATACTGAGTGTTGTTCTATGTTTACTTGCAACAAGTACTATAGCTATCATACTAAGACTTGACCTAAGTTAGTTATTTATATCGACCTGCTTTATTTATAGGTAGGCGTTGTGATCATTCTTGATTACTTTATCATTTGCGGTTCACATTTTTGTGTTATTACTTCGATTTTGTTAAGGTGAGTTATAGTCCCGCTTTTCATACTATTTAAAGTATTTTTGGGATGTGATTACATGCATTTTGTTTTACGTTTAGACACAAGTGGCAATTAAATTAAAATTATTCATTATGAGTTGAACGAAAATATTCCCTAGTCTGGTAACTGTAATCACTGGTTTCTACTGGTGAACGGGAATCTTATGGATAGATCTATCGGGCTTGACAGCCCCATTTCGAGCTAGTCACGCTAGCAATTTATAATCGGAATGTATTAGTACTTCGTTATTATTTGAAGATACGCATGTTTAGTGTATATTGTGTTTGGTAAGGGTATGGAAATGGTTAAGTGGTTACCATATGACTCATGGATTAATGGAATAATAGTTTAATGTTTTCTAATATTTTAAATCTTGTGGTCTAAAGCTTATTCGTTTATTTAAACCTATAATTCACTCAACATTTTTGTTGACAGTTTACTCGCATGTTTTCACAAGCACTTGATTATTTCGGCTTCCGCTGTGTTAGAGAGTCTGCATGTATTTCAGCAGATTTTTGTTAAACATTAAAACTTTGCATTCTCTTTTGATTTGTTAAACTGTGAGTGTTTTGTTGACATGTTTTGGTCAACTTTGGATATTTTAATAAGTTGGGTTTGTTTAAACTACTTATTTTGGTAAATTTTCTTTTTGGGAAATTATTTTGAATAAAGAATGCAATGTTGTTTAATAAATTCATTTAGAGTTCAAATAAGCTGTGGGACCAAGTGACGGAGCCGTTAAGGGTACTTGATGGGGCCATCACAGGTTCCATCTTCTCGAATGGTAAATTTCTTATCCAATCCTCTAAGTGACTCAGTAACAATGTTCCCTTCTTTCAATGCTTTGAGTTGTGCATCGCGTATCTGAGAAGTAACGTTCGTTTGGACAGTCATATTCAGCGCTCTAACTCGAAGAGGTTTAGCCTTCTCTTTGCTACTCAAGGCATCTACAACCACATTAGCCTTGCCAGGATGATAGCGAATCTCGTAGTCGTAGTCGTTCAGTAGTCCTACCCCACGTCTCTGCCTCATTTTGAGTTCTTTCTGATCGAAGATATGTTGTAAGCTCTTGTGATCGGTGAAAATTGTAAACTTAGTACCATACAAGTAGTGTCTCCACATCTTCAGTGCAAAGACCACAGCGCCAAGTTCCAAATCATGTGTTGTGTAATTTTGTTCATGTATTTTCAATTGTCGTGACCCATAGGCAATCACTTTCTTCCGTTGCATCAACATGCAACCAAAACCCCATCGTGAAGCATCACAGTAAATCATGAAATCTTCATTCCCTTCGGGTAAAGACAAAATCAGAGCAATAGTCAATTTTGTTTTAACAACTGAAATGCAGACTCATGTTTCTCAGTCCACTCATACTTCTTACCCTTGTGAGTCAATGTTGTTAACGGTCGGACAATGGTAGAAAATCCCTCAATGAATCTCCTATAATAACCGACGAGACCTAAGAATTGTCGGATCTGCATTGGCGATTTAGGAGTCTCTCATTTATTTACCATTTCTATCTTCGCAGGATCAACCTGAATACTATTAATACCAACGATATGACCCAAAAATTAAACTTCTTATAGCCAGAAGTCACACTTCGAAAATTTCACGTACAGCTGCTCTTTCTTGAGCATATCAAGATCAAACAGAGATGTTGTTCATGTTCCATCTCGTTCTTAGAGTATACCAGAATATCATCAATAAACACAATAACAAACTTATCTAGATATGGCTTACACACACGGTTCATGAGATCCATGAACACTGTCGGTGCATTCGTCAAACCCAATGGCATTACTGTAAATTCATGATGTCTGTAGCGTGTTCTAAATACTTTCTTCAGTATATCTGTCTCCTTTACTCTCATCTGATGGTAACCTGACCTCCGATCAATCTTAGAGTAACATCCTGATCCTTGCAACTGATCAACAAATCATCGATCCTCGGTAACGGATATCTATTCTTGATAGTTAGCTTATTCAGTTCCCTGTAATCGATACAAAGTCTCATAGATCCATCCTTCTTCTTAACGAAAAGCACAGGTGCTCCCCATGGTGAAGAACTTGGTCGAATGAATCCCTTGTCTAAAAGCTCTTGTAACTGATTAGACAACTCTTTCAATTCTGAAGGTGCAAGTCTATATAGTGCGCGCGCTACAGGTGCCGCTCCAAGTATTAAGTCAATCTAAAATTCTACGTCTCTATGCGGTGATAATCCGGGTAACTCTTTCGGAAAAACATCGAGAAAGTCTCTAATAATCGGCACATCTTCGAGTTTCTTGACTTCAGGTTCAGTTTTGTTCACGTGAACCAACATAGCAAAACAACCCTTTTCTTATGTGTTTTGTGCCTTCAAACAATTAATGAAATGCAACGGTGTATTATTTCGCTCTCCATACACCATAAAAGGGTCATCTTCGGTAACAGGAATGTGAATCGCTTTCTGGTAGCAGACGATGTCGGCACTATTCTCAGATATCCAGTCCATTCCAATCACAAGGTCAAAACTTCCCAGCTTAATCGATATCACATATAATCTAAAAGATTTCCCAGCCAAATTTAAAGTACAATCACGATAGATCTAATCATCTCTCACTAGATTACCATTCTCTAGTTCTATAGAGTACATGTTTTCTAATGACGATACAGGATTCTTAAGATTATGGAAAAAATCTTTAGACACAAAAATCCTATTAGCACCAGAATCAAAAAGTACATAAGCATGATGATTGTCGGATAAAAACGTACCCGTGACTAACTTGGGATCATAACGAGCTTCGTTGGAGTTGATGTTGAAAGCTCTGCCCCTTAGCAGGTTCAGTATTCTTATTCTCATTCGGACAATCCTTTCTAAAATGACCAGTTTTCCCGCATCCAAAACAAACATTTGTACTAGCTTTACACTCCAAGGCCAAGTGTCCATTCTTCTTACACTTATCACAAACCTTGTTGCAATTTCCTAGGTGATGCCTGTTGAATTTAGCACATAACAGATACTTTCCCTTGTACCCAGAGTTGGTATTCGAGGCAGTAGTGTTATCCTTGGTTGTATCATGTTTCTTGTAGGGCTGCTGGTTGTAGTTCTTTCCAGAATTGTTGTTATTCCACTTTCTCTTGTTGTCAAAAGTTTTTTTCTCAGTTGATGCAGGTGTTTTTCCTCGCTGTTCAATTTGATCCATTAACTCATGTGCCATTTCATCGGCCTCCTGAACCATCCTTAGTTTGAAGTGGTCACACCGCCCTGGATGTTCTCAGTTAACCCTTTCACATACAAAGTGATCTTTCGGCGCTCAGGAGTAACCATGTTCAAGCACATAAGAGCAAGCTCAAAGAATCTCTTATTATAGTTGGATAAATCAGTTCCAACCAGTTTCAGGTTCTGGAGTTCCCGCTCCATCTTAACAATCTCATTATAAGGGCAATACTCTTCAATCATTCTCTGCTTCAAGTCCTTCCAAGTAGTTTCAAAAGCCTGATCCATACCTACAGACTTCACATATGTATTCCACCATGTTAATGATATTATGATGTACGAATATCTCTTAATATGATATATATACATTAAATGTCGTTACAATGATAATCGTTACATATATGTCTCGTTTCAAAATCATTAAGTTAGTAGTCTTGTTTTTACATATGTAGTTCATTGTTAATATACTTAATGATATGATTACTTATCATAATATCATGTTAACTATATATATATAACCATATATATGTCATCATATAGTTTTTACAAGTTTTAACGTTCGTGAATCACCGGTCAACTTGGGTGGTCAATTGTCTATATGAAACCTATTTCAATTAATCAAGTCTTAACAAGTTTGATTGCTTAACATGTTGGAAACACTTAATCATGTAAATAAAAATTTCATTTAATATATATATAAACATGGAAAAGTTCGGGTCACTACAAAAATCGCAACAACTATCCCAATAACCGCAACATCAATCGCAACAACAACTTCAACAAACGTCCCAAAAACAACTACAATAACCGGCCCATCAACAATAACAACAACAACAACAACAACAACAACAACAACAACAACAACAACAACAACAACAACAACAACAACAACAACAACAACAACAACAACAACAACAACAACAACAACAACAGCAGCAATAACAATCCCAACAACAATCTCAATAACAACAATGGCAACAAAAACCAAAAACAGCCATGCTAAAGATGTGAAGAACATCACCTGGGGTTCTGCACGACATTTTGCAATAGGTGTAAAAGAAATGGTCATAGCGCGAAGAAGTACGAAATCTACGGACCAATGCATAACAGAACTAAAGGAACAAATAATGTCGGAACAAATAATACCGCCATAGTTTGTTTTGGATGTGGAAAACTGGGCCACTTTAGTAAAAATTGCCCAAATCAGGGGAATACTAATGGGCAGGGCCGCAGAAGAGTTTTCAATATTAATACGACAGAAGCGCAGGAAGACCCGGAGCTTGTTACGGGTACGTTTTTCATTGACAACAAATCTGCTTATGTTTTATTTGATTCGGGTGCGGATAGAAGCTATATGAGTAGAGATTTTTGTGCTAAACTAAGTTGTTCACCGACGCCCTTGGATAATAAATTTTTACTCGAATTAGAAAACGGTAAATTAATTACAGCAGATAATATATGTCGGAATCGAGAAATTAAACTGATTAGCGAAACATTTAAGATTGACTCGATACCAGTAGAGTTAGTGAGTTTTGATGTGATAATCGGTATGGACTGGTTGAAAGAAGTAAAAGCAGAGATCATTTGTTACAAAAATGCAATTCGCATTATACGAGAAAAAGGAAAACCCTTAATGGTGTACGGAGAAAAGAGCAACGCGAAGTTAAATCTTATTAGTAACCTGAAGGCACAAGAACTAATAAGAAAAGGTTGCTATGTTGTGCGAGCACACGTAGAGAAAGTCAATTCCGAAGAAAAGAACATCAATGATGTTCCAGTCGCAAAAGAATTTCCCGATGTATTTTCGAAATAATTACCGGGAATACCTCCACACCGATCCATTGAATTTCAAATAGACCTTGTACCGGGAACTGCATCAATAGCTCGTGCTCCATACAGACTCGCACCTAGTGTAATGAAGGAACTTCAGAGCCAATTACAAGAACTTTTAGAGCGTGGTTTCATTCGACCAATCACATCACCGTGGGGAGCTCCTGTTTTGTTTGTCAAGAAGAAGGATGGTACATTTAGGTTGTGTATCGACTACCGAGAGTTGAACAAACTTACCATCAAGAACCGCTACCCACTACCGAGAATTGACGACTTATTTGATCAACTACAAGGCTCGTCGGTTTATTCGAATATTGATTTACGTTCTGGGTATCATCAAATGTGGGTGAAGGAGGATGATATTCCAAAGACTGCTTTTAGGACGCGTTACGGTCATTACGAGTTTATGGTTATGCCGTTTGGATTGACAAATGCACCAGCTGTATTCATGGACCTCATGAACCGAGTGTGTGGGCCATATCTTGACAAGTTTGTCATTGTTTTCATCGATGACATACTTATTTACTCGAAGAATGATCAAGAACATGAAGAACATTTAACAAAAGTGCTAGAGTTGCTGAGAAAAGAAAAACTGCACGGTAAGTTTTCAAGGTGTGCATTTTGGTTGGAAGAAGTTCAATTCCTCGGTCACATAGTGAACAAAGAAGGTATTCAGGTGGATCCAGCAAAGATTGAAACCGTTGAAAAATGGGAAACCCTAAAAACTCCGAAGCATATACGCCAATTTTTAGGACTAGCTGGTTACTACAGAAAGTTCATCCAAGATTTTTCCAGAATAGCAAAACCCTTGACTGCATTAACGCATAAAGGGAGGAAATTTGAATGGAAGGATGAACAAGAGAAAGTGTTTCAATTGTTAAAGAAAAAGTTAACTACGGCACCTATATTGTCATTACCTGAAGGGAATGATGATTTTGTGATATATTGTGATGCTTCAAAGCAAGGTCTCGGTTGTGTATTAATGCAACGAATGAAGTTAATTGCTTATACGTCTAGACAATTGAAGATTCACGAGCAAAATTATATGACGCATTATTTGGAATTAGGCGCAGTTGTTTTTGCATTAAAGACTTGGAGGCACTACTTATATGGGGTCAAAAGTATTATATATACCGACCACAAAAGTCTTCAACATATATTTAATCAGAAACAACTGAATATGAGGCAGCATAGGTGGATTGAATTGTTGAATGATTACGACTTTGAGATTCGTTACCACCCGGGGAAGGCAAATGTGGTAGCCGACGCCTTGAGCAGAAAGGACAGAGAACCTATTCGAGTAAAAGCTATGAATATAATGATTCACACTAACCTTACTACTCAAATAAAGGAGGCGCAACAAGGAGTTTTAAAAGAGGGAAATTTAAAGGATGAAATACCCAAAGGATTGGAGAAGCATCTTAATATTCGAGAAGACGGAACCCGGTATAGGGCTGAAAGAATTTAGGTACCAAAATTTGGAGATATGAGAGAAATGGTACTTAGAGAAGCTCATAAAACCAGATAATCAATGCATCCTGGAACGGGGAAGATGTACAAAGATCTCAAGAAACATTTTTGGTGGCCAGGTATAAAAGCCGATGTTACTAAATACGTAGGGGAATGTTTGACGTGTTCTAAGGTCAAAGCTGAGCATCAGAAACCATCATGTCTACTTCAACAACTCGAAATCCCGGAATGGAAATGGGAAAACATTACCATGGATTTCATCACTAAATTGCCAAGGACTGCAAGTGATTTTGATACTATTTGGGTAATAGTTGATCGTCTCACCAAATCAGCACACTTTCTGCCAATAAGAGAAGATGACAAGATGGAGAAGTTAGCACGACTGTATTTGAAGGAAGTCGTCTCCAGACATGGAATACCAATCTCTATTATCTCTGATAGGGATGGCAGATTTATTTCAAGATTCTGGCAGACATTACAGCAAGCGTTAGGAACTCGTCTAGACATGAGTACTGCCTATCATCCACAAACTGATGGGCAGAGTGAAAGGATGATACAAACACTTAAAGACATGCTACGAGCATGTGTTATTGATTTCGGAAACAGTTGGGATCGACATCTACCGTTAGCAGAATTTTCCTACAACAACAGCTACCATTCAAGCATTGAGATGGCGCCGTTTGAAGCACTTTATGGTAGAAAGTGTATGTCTCCGATTTGTTGGAGTGAAGTGGGGGATAGACAGATTACGGGTCCGGAGATAATACAAGAAACTACCAAGAAGATCATCCAAATTCAACAACGGTTGAAAACCGCCCAAAGTCGACAAAAGAGCTACGCCGACATTAAAAGAAAAGATATAGAATTTGAAATTAGAGAGATGGTCATGCTTAAGGTTGCACCTTGGAAAGGCGTTGTTCGATTTGGTAAACGATGGAAATTAAATCCAAGGTATATTGGACCATTCAAGATTATTGATCGTGTCGGACCAGTAGCTTACCGCCTTAAGTTAGCTCAACAACTTGCGGCTGTACACAACACTTTCCACGTCTCGAACTTGAATAAATGTTTTGCTAAAGAAGATCTCACTATTCCGTTAGACAAAATCCAAATCAACAAAAAACTTCAATTCATCGAAGAACCCGTCGAAATAATGGATCGTGAGGTTAAAAGACTTAAGCAAAACAAGATACCAATTGTTAAGGTTAGATGGAATGCTCGTAGAGGACCCGAGTTCACCTGGGAGCGTGAAGATCAGATGAAGAAGAAATACCCGCATCTATTTCCAGAAGATTCGTCAACACCTTCAACAGCTTAAAATTTCGGGACGAAATTTATTTAACGGGTAGGTACTGTAGTAACCCGAACTTTTCTAATTTTATATATATTAATTGAGATTGATATTTACATGATTAAATGTTTCCAACATGTTAAGCAATCAAACTTGTTAAGACTTGATTAATTGAAATATGTTTCATATAGACAATTGACCACCCAAGTTGACCGGCGATTCACGAACGTTAAAACTTGTAAAAATGACATGACGATATATATATGGATATACATATGGTTAACATGAGATTATGATAAGTAAGTATCTCCATAAGTATATTAACAATGAGTTATGTACATATAAACAAGACTACTAACTTAGGGATTTCGAAACGAGATATATATGTAACGATTATCGTTGTAACGACATTTAAATGTATATATATCATATTAAGATATATTAATATATCATGATATCATGATAATATAATAATTTAACATCTCATTAGATATAATAAACAATGGGTTAACAACATTAATTGAGATCTTTAACTTAAAGGTTTCAAAACAACACTTACATGTAACGACTAACGATGACTTAACGACTCAGTTAAAATGTATATACATGTAGTGTATTTAGATGTATTAAAATACTTTTGGAAGACTTCAAGACATATATCAAAACACTCATACTTAACAAAAATGGTTACAGTTACTTTCCCATTCTTTTCTCATAGAGGACCTGAGTTCACCTGGGAATGAGAAGATTAGATGAAGAAGAAATACCCGCACTTATTTCCAAAAGATACGTCAACACCTCCAACTGCTTAAAAGTTCGAGACGAAATTTATTTAACGGGTAGGTACTGTAGTGACCCGAACTTTTCTATGTTTTTATATATTAAATGAAATTGTTATTTACATGATTAAGTGTTTCCAACATGTTAAGCAATCAAACTTGTTAAGACTTGATTAATTGAAATAGGTTTCATATAGACAATTGACCACCCAAGTTGACCGTTGATTCACGAACGTTAAAACTTGTAAAAACTATATGGTGACATATATATGATTATATATATAGTTAACATGATATTATAATAAGTAAGTATCTCATTAGGTATTTTAATAATGAATTATATACATAAAATTGAGTTTATTGAATTAAGAAACTCGAAACGATATATATAACGATTATCGTTATAACAACGTCTTACTAAATACATATGAATCATATTAAGATATTGATACACTATGTTTAATCATGATAAATAATAAGTAAACATGTCATTAAGTGTATTAACAATGAACTACATATGTAAAAACAAGACTACTAACTTAATGATTTCGAAACGAGACATATATATAACGATTATCGTTGTAACAACATTTAACTGTATATATATCATACTAAGATATATTAATATATCATAATATCATGATAATGTAATAATTTAACATCTCTTTAGATATAATAAACAATGGGTTAATAACATTTAACAAGATAGTTAACCTAAAGGTTTCAAAACAACATTTACATGTAATGACTAACGATGACTTAACGACTCAGTTAAAATGTATTTACATGTAGTGTTTTAATATGTATTCATACACTTTTGAAATACTTCAAAACACTTATCAAAATACTTCTACTTAACAAAAATGCTTACAATTACATCCTCGTTCAGTTTCATCAACAATTCTACTCGTATGCACCCGTATTCGTACTCGTACAATACATAACTTTTAGATGTATGTACTATTGGTATATACACTCCAATTATCAACTCTTAGAAGCCTATGTGAGTCACCTAACACATGTGGGAACCATCATTTGGCAACTAGCATGAAATATCTCATAAAATTACAAAAATATTAGTAATCATTCATGACTTATTTACATGTAAAAAAAATTACACATCCTTTATATCTAATCCATATACCAACGACCAAAAACACCTACAAACACTTTAATTCTTCAATTTTCTTCATTAAATTGATCTCTCTAAAGTTCTATCTTCAAGTTCTAAGTGTTCTTCATAAATTCTATAAGTTCTAGTTTTATAAAATCAAGAATACTTCCAAGTTTGCTAGCTTACTTCCAATCTCGTAGAGTGATCATCTAACCTCAAGAAATCTTTCTTATTTACAGTAAGATATCTTTCTAATACAAGGTAATACTCATATTCAAACTTTGATTCAATTTCTATAACTATAACAATCTTATTTCGAGTGGAAATCTTACTTGAACTTGTTTTCGTGTCATGATTCTGCTTCAAGAACTTTCAAGCCATCCAAGGATCCTTTGAAGCTAGAACTATTTTTTTCATTTCTAGTAGGTTTATCCACAAAACTTGAGGTAGTAATGATGTTCATAACATCATTCGATTCATATAAATAAAACTACCTTATTCGAAGGTTTAAACTTGAAATCACTAGAACATAGTTTAGTTAATTCTAAACTTGTTCGCAAACAAAAGTTAATCCTTCTAACTTAACTTTTAAAATCAACTATAAATATGTTCTATATCTATATGATATGCTAACTTAATGATTTAAAACCTGAAAACACGAAAAACACCGTAAAACTGGATATACGCCGTCGTAATAACACCGCGAGCTGTTTTGGTTTAGTTAATTAAAAACTATGATAAACTTTGATTTAAAAGTTGTTCTTCTGGGAAAATGATTTTTCTTATGAACATGAAACTATATCCAAAAATCATGATTAAACTCAAAGTGGAAGTGTGTTTTCCAAAATGGTCATCTAGACGTCGTTCTTTCGACTGAAATGACTACCTTTACAAAAACAACTTGTAACCTGTATTTACAACTATAAATTTATACTTTTTATGTATAGATTCATAAACTAAAGTTCAATATGAAACCATAGCAATTGGATTCACTCAAAACGGATTTAAAACGAAGAAGTTATGGGTAAAACAAGATTGGATATTTTTACTTGTTGTAGCTACGTGAAAATTGGCAACAAATCTATATTAATCATATCCTAGCTAACTTATATTGTATAATACATATATTCTAATATATTATGTAATCTTGGGATACCATAGACACGTATGCAAATGTTTTGACATATCATATCGACCCATCTATATATATTATTTGGAACAACCATAGACACTCTATATGCAATAATGTTGAAGTTAGCTATACAGGGTTTAGGTTGATTCCAAAAATATATATACTTTGAGTTGTGATCTAGCCTGAGACGTGTATACACTGGGTCGTGGATTGGGTCAAGATAATATATATCATTTTATTTCTGTACATCTAACTATGGACAACTAGTTGTAGGTTACTAACCAGGACAGCTGACTTAATAAACTTAAAACATTAAAACGTATTAGAAATGTTGTAAATATATTTTGAACATACTTTGATATATATGTACATATTTGTTATAGGTTCGTGAATCGACCAGTGGCCAAGTCTTACTTCCCGACGAAGTAAAAATCTGTGAAAGTGAGTTATAGTCCCACTTTTAAAATCTAATATTTTTGGGATGAGAATAAATGCAGCTTTATAAATATTTTACAAAATAGACACAAGTACATGAAACTACTTTCTATGGTTGAACGATCGTAGCCGAATATGCCCCTTTTACTTGGTACCCTAAGAATTAGTAAACCAGTCTACTAATTGACGCGAATCCTAAAGATAGATCTATTGGGCCCAACAAACCCCATCCGTTGTAGCAGATGCTTTAGTACTTCGAGTTTTTATATCATGTCCGATGGATGTCCCGGAATGATGGGGATATTCTTATATGTATCTTGTTAATGTCAGTTACCAGGTGTTCACCGTATGAATGATTTTTATCTCTATGTATGGGATGTATTGAAATATGAAATCTTGTGGTCTATTATTATGATTTGATAATATATAGGTTAAACCTATAACTCACCAACATTTTTGTTGACGTTTTAAGCATGTTTATTCTCAGGTGATTATTAAGAACTTTCGCTGTTGCATACTAAAATAAGGACAAGATTTGGAGTCCATGCTTGTATGATATTATGTAAAACTGCATTCAAGAAACTTATTTTTGATGTAATATATTCATATTGTAAACCATTATGTAATGGTAGTGTGTAAACGGTATATTTTAGATTATCATTATTTGATAATCTACGTAATGCTTTTTAAACCTTTATCGATAAAATAAAGGTTATGGTTGTTTTAAAAATGAATGCAATCTTTGAAAAACGTCTCATATAGAGGTCAAAATCTCGCGACGAAATCAATTAATATGGAACGTTTATAATCTATATGAACGGGACATTTCACAACATATAAGCAAAAGTCAACACAAGTCAACAAAAGTCAAACCTTGGTCAAATTGGTTAACCAAAGTCAACACATCAGTACGTTCATGTCAATGTTGGTCGAAGTAGTCAAACTTGGTTCATGTCATTCAATTCAGTTTCAGTTTCAAGTTTCATCGATTTCTGAATTCATTGTCATACCGCATGTTAATTAGTGTGCACTAAGGACACATATGTATAAATGACAAAAAAGTTCCACTTATGTCATGTAAACACTCATTAGTCAACCTCTAACCATTCATGAGTTCAAATCATATCATTAGCATGCAACACATGATCATATTTACTAAACACGTTGCACGAAATCAATTTCAATCTGCGCATCAATCTCAAAATGGTCATAACCGGATCTAGGAGCATGATAAAAAAGCAAGGTCAGTGGATATAGTTCAAGTACAAGCTAAAATAACACATATCAAAAGATGAGATGTTTTAGTTTAGCCAATTGGTATAGTTTATTCCGTAAAATCAGACCTTCTGTTTCAGCTCAATTCAGTAGTTAGCAAATCTTTGGCCTCATTGTGCATAATGTATTTGGTTTCAAGGTTTGCTATAAACTAGACTTTGATCACATATCATACAAAGTTCAAATATCCAGAAGATCAAGTTCTCAAATAATCCACAAGTCAACTTATAGAGCTATAGGTGCATACGTAGCAGATTTGGACAGAATACAGGTCATCATTTTGGCATGCACATTACGCAAGCTATACAAATCCAAATAATACAAGGCCTAGATGAAAAGTTATCTAAAACATATGAATTTTATATATATGCAAAGAATTGGTTCAAAATATCATTTCAAATTACTTTTAAAATCAGTTTAGGTTACCGAGCAAATCAGTTTGTCAAGAACATTCGTTTAGGCATAACATGAGCTTTACAACTCCAAATAGCATGATATCCTAGTCTAAATTGAATGTTTTTAAATTTTATACACAATGGTGATTAGTATATAACTCAATTCCTTACTCATTTTTTTAGAATTTGCATAAATCACAGATTCATCAATAAATTTAATCGTAACTTGCATATACGGTAACGAAAATACGCAAATCCAAAGCCTAAAATTATTAATATTTTGAGAGAATTCTAAATATGTAATAATATTTAACATTCAACAAAGTTAAGTTTCTGTAATCATGCATATTAAATTGGGATTAACCCTAATCACAACAAACGAGCAAATTAACGTAAGTAATCATGATCGAACACAAAGATATGAGTACTAGACCCTTGTACACTATGTAATTGAATAAAATCTGATCTAAAACAATTAGGGTTAGTGATTTTATACCTTAAAAGCACAATCAATGGATACTAGAGTGTAGAGGACGAAGCAAGGCACAACTTTAAAGTACAAGATTTCTTCTAATTTTGAGTTTGAGATGGTGTTCTTGTGGGGGTATCAGTCGACGAGCAAGAGAGGGAGAAGGGGGGAGGGTTTTGATTAGGTTTAGGGAGAGTGAGGGTTTATAGTTTAATTATGCTAGTTATAATCTAGATTAAGGCCCTAAACAAAGACACTAGTGATCTAATAGCACAAGTTAAGTCCACTAAAGAGGTTCCATGGGGGAGTCGGCCGAATGGCCCAAGTGAGATGTTCCCGGGCTTGTTTTGCTAAGTTTCATGTACGCGCGTGGTTCGTTTCGAGTGCCGTTAACCGTACCGGGTTCCCGTAACGTTAACCGGTCCTTTAAACGCAATCCACCAGGTTTAATTTATTAATTACATAATAAATTAAATAATTTTTCTCAAAGTTAATAATTATTAAAAATAATTATTTTTATTAAAAAGCGTGTCCCGTAATCTGAAAGGCTTTCTATGCGGTTATCATAACCGTGTCGTTTTCTATATATTTTGTTATCCGAAAAAAGTTTATCAGTTAATATCATCATATTAATTCATGTAATCTTCCAAGCTCAAGTATACATTTAAATCAGTTAAACAGACGAGGTTCTATGTAATCACCGTTAAATAATTAATAGACAAGTAACGATAGTAACGGGAAAAGTCGGGTTGTTACACCTATGGTGTCTCAAGCACCATATTCTTGTCAATATGGAATTCTTCATGGAAAGTAGGATGAATGGACTTGTGCATGATGACTCTCTTCCTCTTCCGTACGGAGCTCATCTCACCAAGCTCTTCAGGTACTTGAAAGTTCAAGCGCTACACTTTGATGGTCTAACCACCTCTCCAATCAACTATGATTTGGTTAGAGCGTTCAATGAAGTTACAGAGGACGAAAACACACCAGCATGGAGCACAACCGGTTCTAAAGAAAGCATGGAAGAAGATCAGTTCATCTCCCTACGATCACCAATTCAACGGTCCGTGCTTCATCGTCAGAATCGCCTAACCCACAAACTACCAAGAAACTTCTTAGTAAAATTCACTTGTTGGGGAAGCACTTCGAATCCTTATGATCGACCCTAGAACAACTTTCATGTACCTCTCATGCATATCTCATGTGAGATATTACGCATCTTGCTTTCGTATGTTGTCTTGAATAATAGCATTTTCTATTTATGTGCTTCTTTATTTGTTCTCATCGTGTTTGGTGCTTGTGTGTGCACTCTTATTTAAGAATGAATAAAACTTGTGTGTTGTGTATTTTGATATGGTGTGGTTGTAATTTTCCACCGTGTATGGTTCAGGGAGAGCATTTGTTTAGGGCAAAGCTTAGTTCCAGGGGAGCTAACCTTTTTGCTTCGAGAAAAGGGGGAAAAAGTTGAATAAGTGATGTTAACACTTGCACGTATTTATAGATAAATGTTGATAACTCCTAAATTATACAGTTTTTTAATAACATTTTGAGAAGTTATCTTAATATTTTTGAGTTATTTTAATGCCAAAACACGCTAAAATGGGTAAAAATGGGAAAAAGATATTTCTAATGATTTTATCAAAGTTACGTATTAAACAGGATCAAAAATAAAGAAAATTGCAAATCGGCTAAATGAAGCCGCCGGCAAGGATACAAGGAAGTCGCCGTCTTGGAGCTGAATGCACCAGAATGTTCCAAAATTAATGTAAAATTGAAAGAACTTGTTGATCAAGAAAAAGGCAAAGGAAGCCGCCGGCTTCATCCTGAAGCCGCCGGCCTGGTTGACAAGGTTTCTCAACTTATCGACCAAGTTCAATAAAAAATGGAAACAAAATCAAGACAAAATCAGAAAGATCTAGCGTATCTTTGAAGCCGCCGGCCTGGCCTGAAGCCGCCGGCTTGAGTATGACGGTTAAAAGATTGAGCTTGCGGATTAAGTTTAACTTGCACAAGGAGTCACCGACTCAAGGCAAGCCGCCGGCTTCCCACTGAAGCCGCCGACTTGGCCACCGAACCTAAACAGTATAAATAAAGGCCTTTGGTCTCAGTTTTCATATGTATTAGTTTTCAGAATTCAATAATTCTGGTTAGATCGTTTTTTTTAGGGTTTTTATCTAAACCCTTAGGTTAGATTTAGTCTCTGTAATCAAGATTTAAGTTTTAATTCAAGTTATTTTACATCTATCTTCTTTTTAAGGTATGATTCTATCCTTATTTTATTATTTTATTTATCTTTTTTACTGTATTCTTTTCTGTTCGTCTTCTGCTATGAATTAAACGTTCATAGTGGTTACGTGGACGAAGATTGAACTTTATCTGAGAATCAGATGAAGCTGCCGGCCTCACCCTCAAGCCGCCGACTTGATGGGAAGGAAGTCGCCGGCTTCAGTACTTCATCCGTACAGTTTCTGGTTCTTTCCCAGATCTGTATGGTCGAGTTTCTGTGATGATATTTGAACTATTTCGAATCTGTTTTGCTTAAATATACTTGTTTGTCATGCTTAATAATTAGATAACATGATTTTAGGATTGACTAGTACTTGATCCAACGATCTATTATCTGACTCATGCTACTTGTTTAGATCTAGTCCATCAAACTTATTAAATTGAGTTGCATGCAACTAAGTTAAACAGCATAATAGTGATAAACTTGTTTAGTTGGAATTACACTTATATAATAGAGTTTGATATTGTTAGGCTTAGTCGAAGATCCTCTATTTGGATGTGTTTAATTAATGATTGCATGAAAACTAAGTAGTAATTGACTTTCTGCTAGTAACTTGAGTTGATCTACTTGATGTTTAATAGCTTATATAATTTGTCAGTCTATTTGCATGTTAATCCGCATCATAAGAGTGATATGTATCATGTAATTGAATTGAATGCTAAGAATTGAGATATTAGTCATGCACATCACATGTCTAGTATATGCTTTAAGTCCTGCTTATTAAATGATATGCAACACTTGTCTTAACCTACTTAGGGATAATAATTGGTCTATGATTGTTATCTTGATTTGTGTTAATATAAGTTATGAAACTTGCCTAATATGATTCTCGTATGAGTTATTCGTTCATGTAGCTGCTTTCGTTTATACTTGTTTAATTTGAATCTTTATTTTCTTGCTTTATTTTGTTATTTTGTTTATCTTAAATCATCTCTTTCCTAAGAGATGAGAATCTATCCTTAGTTCTTTAATAAGAGCTAAGCTATAAACAACTTATAACGCATCTACGCTCCCTTGAGACGATAACCTAAAATACTACCTCTAATCGTGTTTTATTGCTCGTTAGGGTGTTAAAAGTGTATTAATAAAGGTTTTATAAATTTAAAAGTTTGAGAAGCAAATTAAGCACTACACACTTTTGCACATCAAATGTCCACCATTACTTATGTGTTTATCATCATCAAAAACGGAGAGAATGTTGGGGGAGAATGTAGGTTAACATGGGGTTAGGCTTAATGACTATAATAATCTTAACCCATAACAATAAGTGTTTTGATAATGACATATGCACATAACTGAAGGTGATGATAGACATCTTGACATAAATAAACAATTTCACTAATCCACACTTACTCTAGCAAAAGACCAAAACCAAATAAAGCTTAAAATGAAAACTGAGGTACACGGTTAGGACCACGGCGGACCGCAGGTCAGATCGTGGAGACTTGCACCCAAATTTATGAAATCAGGGTTGCACGGTCGACTCCACGGCCGACCGTGGATAAACTGTAGAAGCTTCTGTCCCAAATTCCATCGATTTTAGTTCGGCTACTTCGGGGCATCTATAATTCATGAAACATGTTCAAACATGCTTAGAATAGTTACCTCCTTCATACCCAAAGGAATTTTAGTCACTAGAACACTAATCTTAGTTAATTACACCTAATGACACCTTAATGTTTTTTGTTGTATCAAACGGGTCTTGAGTTGTTATGCCCATTTTGACACCTAACTTAAGTAATGTATAAATTAAAGTTGTTTAAACATGTCGAGTGTTGGAAGTTGTTTTGAAAACATAAAATAGTGGTGCCATGTATTAATATTAATGTGTTGTAATAAAAAAAAATCGGATCGGTAAAATGACGGGTTGGGCCGTTTCAAAAAATTGGGTATTAAAGATATTAATTAACAAAATATAGGTTTTCCTAAACTGCGTTGTACAAGAAGAAGATTGGATAATAGATAGTGGATGTACAACGCACATGACGGGGAACAAAGACTTCTTCACCAAGTACAAAGAACATAACGGTGGTGACGTAATCTTTTGTGGTGATGTACGAGGAAAAATCATCGGTAAAGGTAACATCACTCATTACAAAATTACTCTTGAAGATGTCTTGTATATTAAGAACCTAAGTTTTAATTTCCTAATTGTTGGTAAAATATGTGACAAAGGCTATAACATGACATTCACTAAATCCTCGTCACACATAACTAAAGTGGTAAAAATGTCATAAATGGAATTATGAAAAATGGACTTTACACATGCAAACTAAATGATTTCAAACAATTTGATATTTGTTAATGTTAACCAGTAACAAGTTGATTTAATCATTCATATCGTTTATTCAAAATGATTATTAAACAGCTTATTGTCATTCAGAACTAAATTCATTCAGAACCTTTGAATCATTCAGTGCTTAAATATTCAAATTTATCAAACGCACCCTAAGAAGAAGAATAAGGAAGAAGAAAATGGTTTTCCAAAAAAAAGGCTTAATGATTGTAACGTTCGTAACCCTTGTGATTGATATATGACAAAGAATTGATCTATTAGCTAATAGTTTTGTGGGAGTAATTTAGGCCATTGGATCAAAGAGTATATGAGGTCTTTTTTTATCCAATGGTTGGAAAGGGAGTTTTAGATCTATTTATTAGCTAATAAAAATTACTCCATGTTATAAGGTATAGAGGGGTTTTTTACCTATATATTTGCAGTGGTCGAACATAATGTATCTCAAAGGGGGTATCAGCACCATATGGTTAAAAAAATTACACTAATATTTTTTCACTAAAAGATAAAATTTATTCACTAAAAAATTAATTTTTTATTGTTTACTTTGTGTAACTAGTTTTACCCCCTTTGTAGTCGGGTTCAAATTCGCGGGTACAAGCTCTACCACTGTATATTTGATAGATATTGATACATTTCAAGTTTGTCTATGACGCCATTCATTGAAAATCCTTCGCCACTGGCACTACTAATCAATTACAAAAGTTTTTTTTTTTTTTTTTTTTTTTTTTTTGGAAAATAAACGCAAACTTATATACCAAATCATAATCTCAAAATAGACAAGAAATCAGGATACAAGAAAAGACCACCCGCGAGGCTTGAAAACAGAAAACAAGATCAAACAAAGAGAACGATCAAATGCTAACTAGCCCTGAGCCTCACCGAACACCTTACAAAATACCTAATGGTAACGAACAAACAAAGGAACGAAACCATCACATACATATAAAATCACATCAATACATAAACAATTAAAGACTAATGTTGTCGCCACCACCATCTACATTGACCTTGAACGCAAAGGTCGATTCGATTCCAGTCCATCCCTCGGTGCAGCTCCCCAGAGAATCCAAACCTACATTCCTAAATTCGTCAAAAAAACCTCCTATTTCTCCTACACATCCCGTCCCCGAACCAATGCGAGTCCACTTGCAAGATCCATCCTTTTGAGATTCCTCAAGATTTTTCTCTTTTAAAATTAGAAGCTCAATCCCCACTCCCCTTCTTCATCATCACTATAATCCTTCAAACACAACTTAACATTCCCTTCAATTTTCGTATTTCCCTTGCCTCTCATCTTGACACCATTTTTAAGACCGATCATCTTCGCCCCTTCTCCTCGAAATTTGCTAGAATAAACATGCGATCCACTACAAAAACTTTTATAATTCGAGTCCGCACAAATACAAAACTTACGATCCACATCATTCCTGGTGGCAACGTTAGCCAAGTTATCGAGAATATCGCTAATAGATGCGTTACATATCGTTGGTGTCCTAACCGGCCTCCTCAAATCTCCGTTTTTTACTCTTTGGACCAAAACCTATATAAATAAGAGTGTTATCGATCTCGACTTCTTGAACTGAATATGGTGAACCCAAAAACCCATTATCCCCAAAATTATTTTTACCCTTAACTTCCACATTAACACTACCCTTCGAACCCCCGACATCCGTTATCTTCCTCTTAGTCGATTCATCAATACCTATTATTGCATAAAAACAGCCCGAAGCATTTACAGCCGATTCCACCACATCAATCCCATCCTCCACTCAGATATCCCCACCTTGAGCACCAGAAACATTATCCGTTCAATTCACTAAACTTGTGACCGAAGGATCAACAATGATCGCTTCCGGGAACAACCCAAACCTAATGGAACGGTTAACACTCGAAGTCACCTTCGTTGAAAAGCAATCGTTGATTAACATCTTAAGATCAACCGATTGCCCAGCTTCGTTAACCCAAATGTTCTTTGATATGACCCTTTCACCCTCCAAATTAGTCGCAACTAACTCATGGATGTGTTTCACCAGACTTGACTTTATAAACGCATATTGGGAACCAAATTGCCAAAGAAAGTGGATGAATTAGCCACGTATAAAACATCACCAAACAATTCGGCCACTTTTTAAATATTCTTAACCGAGACAAACTTGACCGGTATACCCCTAATTTCAACCCAAACGAATGGTGCAAACTGCTCAGAATGTTCTTGCAAAAGTTACCCAACTAAAACCTTATCAATAGGGATGGCAATGGATCGGATACGGATCAGATGATGTCATATCCACATTCATATCCATTTAATTTTTGCTTATCTATATCCATTTAGTTTCAGTTCATCCATCCATATCCATATCCGATGAATTAAACGGGTTAATGAATATCAGTTGCATATCAAATAAAATGTTAATCTAACGACGATTTTATCAATTTAATATAGATTATAACAAATGTAAATATTTAATCTTTATGTCTTTGATTTGTTACACATGTTTTGATTGTAATTTCTCACCCATTGTGAATTTAATTGAGCAAAATACGTTATAATATAAATAAATATACGTTTAAACTAATCTAAATATGTAACTTTAAAATTTGTTAGTAACGATTTAATAATTGTAACTATCACAACCCTTATTTTCGTTAATTAGATGTATATGTATAATGATATGTAGATGTATATGCATATATTTTAATACGAATATATGTATATATGAGTGTATTTCGGGTGATAATGGATATATCCGTGGATGATAATTGTCATCCATATCCGGTTCACGAAACATTTAGATCATCCATATCCATATCCATTAATCGTATCCATTAATCGTCCATTTAAATCATCTATATTCATTATAAATAGATCGGATCAGGTAAATGTCTATGGATGAAACATCCATTCTCATCCTACTTATCAACACGAATCATTAGTAAAAGAGAATTTTACTCATAAGTCCTTTGCTACAATTAACACCACTGACCACTAGGTTGCTATCACCGTTGTTAATGGCGGTACTCATGAATTTCAAATGGACCCTACCTTAATTTAATGAAAAAAAAAAGAAATTTACATTAAAAAATAAAAATTTTACTAAAAAATAACAATGAAAAATTTAAAAAAGTGTCGCTCTGTATCCCGATTACAGTCTCGAGTAACAAATTCCGACCACCGTTAACCTCTCAACACCACCAATAATGACTCCTACTTCCGTCACTCCTCATGCTACTCTTATCCCCCCTCCGTCTCGTTATCTTCGCCCTACACATCTCCCCTCTCTAGTTTCCATCTCTACACCTTCACCGTTACAGTATGCTCGTTTCATCTCCGTTCGATGTATCAATCCTTCCCCTTCTCCTCCGGCTTCCACGTCGTTAAATTCCAAAATCCCCCAAAAAAATCATACAATTGAAAACTTTGAGGTGCAAATTACAAACCCTAGGGTTCCGTCTTCTACTTTTCTGCCTAGATTTAGCTTGAGTGATCAAGCTTTCTTTTTGTTAACATTCATTGCTTGCACGGTAATATGATTTCAATTGATTCTCAATATTACTTTATGATTAATTGATTTATTGAATGCTGATCCTTATGTAGTATATTGAGTATATAATTATATATTATATATGCAGGTATCAGTTTCATTTGCTGGCTTTGTCATGGCAGCTGTACCTACATTATTTGTAAGCCTTTTAGGATCTGTAGTATGATTTTGTTTCTGCAATTTTGATAATATCTGATTCGTGGTTATTTTAATCGAGAAACAGTAACGAGGAACCTTTAATGAATTACAACTTGTGCTTGCCTCTGTTTTAGTGACAGTAGACTGATTATTTGTTTCTTTGTGTCCTCGCTGTGTTTAAACAACTCAAGAGATCGGTTGTTTTAATGCTTTAAATTCATCAACGTAATCAACCATTTTTTTTAAGTATTTATTGAAACCTTTCTTTGTAAGCCTAAGTTGTAGGTTTATGTTTGTTTCTTGGTCCACAGGCGATGAGTAGAACAGCAATTGCGCTTGCAAAGTTGGCAGATACAGCTCAAAAGGAGCTTCCCAGTACAATGGCTGCGATTAGGCTTTCTGGCATGGAAATCAGTGATCTTTCCCTTGAGCTTAGTGACTTGAGGTTAATATTATAATCCAATTCTCTTAACTGTCCGTTTCGTTTTCTATGTTCTTCACAAATCTGTTACAATCATTGAAACTTCTTGGGCATATCTCACAACAATTGAAACTTCTCAATTTGAATATTTTCAAGCAAACATTACCTATTACCTGTTATTGTAATCATTATCATTATGAGTTATGATTTGTATCAATTTTGATTAGCAAGATTCTATATGTATTTTGATTAACGATACAGAGTAAGTGTATTTCTTTATAACAAAGAGAAACTAATGAAATTTACATTTTTCTTACTCATTTTTTGATCCAGCCATGAGATCTCTGATGGGGTAAACAAGTCTGCTCAAGCTGTGCAAACAGCAAAAGCTGGAGTCCAACAAATTAGTTCTTTGGCTCGAGATAAAACTATGTGTATGCTTTAAAAACTTTCACTATTCACTTTCTTCTTATCCATTGTTCATTGTTTATAATTTAGGTGGCAAAAATGGTCTTGACGGCATTTTAAATATAATTATAAAATGTATATCATCTTAATAGGATTCTAGTTTTTCTTTTACAGATTAAAATACTATTTTGTTGAAATATCCATGCTCTTGACCTTTTTTTTTTTTTTTCGCTATTATTCTTTCATAAATTTTTTTGACAGACTAAATCAATCTTTTCCCAAGTAAATGGGTAAAACTGGTTACTTTTTTTTTCTTTTCTTTTTTTGATGGATGATAATCATATAAACAATTTGGCTTTTGGTTCTTTGTAAACAGCCATGATTGAGGAACGAGCAAAACTTCCTGAAATCTCAATACAACCCGTTGTTGCTGGGGTCGCAAGAAAGACTTCACAAGCTGTGGGACATGCCAGTAAGTCCTTCATGAACATGATATCTGGAGGCGACTCCAGTTCTAGAGATGAAAGCATCGCCCATATTGATACCTCAGATGTCTGATATTTTTTATAATGTTATCGATGCACACATGTAAGCATAATTCTACATTGCAGTATCTAATGCACAGTGACGTTACTCCTACAAGTATTTGTTCTGATAAAGCGAAGTAGAATGCATGTATGTTGTACTCCGTAATGCATAGTGCCATTTTTGTAACTACTATTTTGAAATTCGAACTCATAATTTTCTCATGGCTCACTTCTAGTGTTTTGTATCCTTCTGAGCTTTCTCATGACTATCATCGTCTGAACTCTGAAGCCTGGTCCAAAGTTATGCCATTTTTGAGGGGGACAGAAGAGTTCTTATTCAGATGTTATGGGTTGAAACGCGGTGGGATGGGTTGTACCGAAACAGTTTTTGTGAGAATAAGAAAAGAAATAATCAAATAAGTAAATTGTCTATAATTAGTGTGTTGGACTATTCCTAACCCTGACGGGATGTCGGAGGTAAATTGTGCATTTTTTGGTAAAAGAAGGGGTTTTTGACTGTGACTGTATTTGTTCCCCGTTAACTCAAAATGTCAAGTTTTTGTGTCAAATATTTATAAGGTGATGTGGTAATATATGATTGGAAATTGATGAAATTGAGGGGGAAATAATAAATTAATTACATAAATATAATAATATTAAATTAAAGAAAGCGTTCATTGGCTGCGTGAAGCAGCTAACCTTCTTTCGAGTATGAAAACAAGTCCCAAATTTAACTACTGGATTAATATCTTCACCTAGGTGGTCAGAGAGCGAGATAGTTTGTGGGTTTTGTTCATATATTATTACCGCTGATATGGTATAGATTAATATATAAATATATGGTATTTGAGTTTGTAATTTGGGTTATACTTGTAATTTGAGTTTGTTCACTATATGGGTATGTTTGACAGTTGTTCGGGGGTTGCTATTCAAGTGGGTGACTATATGCAGAGTCTGTCCTATGACAGTTGTTCGGTGGAACATCCTCGACACGTGGAACGAATATGATCGGGTAGTGGGAACTTCTTTGGTGGTCCGCCGTCAGTGATTCCAATCTCGCTGTTAAAAAAATTACGATAAGTTTGGTAAAACTAGCTGATAGTTAGTAGCTGTTTGCTTTTTAAATGTGATTTTGGTGTTTGGCAGAGTAGCTGAAACTGTTAAAATAATGAGTCAAATGATAAAATGTTAGGAGTTTTTTTTTTCAAACATTAGTTCTATTAGCCTTTAGCTTATAGTTTTTTCCTTCCATCTAAAAGCTTTAAGCTCTTTCAACCAAATGAAGTTTTTATTAGATATGAGTTTTTTCACCAAGTTAGAAGCTAAAAGTTTCTAATAGCACTAGGTGTCCGTGTCCATTTTTCGGTGTCCATTTCAAGGTCGAAAATGGGCGTCGTAATTGATTAAAGTGGGGTGTCGTTCGGTGTCCATTTCGGTGTCAATTTCAAGATCGTAAATGATGAGGACCAATTAGAAAATAGAATAATTTGAAAAGAAAAAAAATTACCGTCCGCGTAGCGACGATGGTGTACTGACGCAGAAATAGACGTGGATCGACGGTGGGCCGGTATCCATTTTGAGCCACCGTGGGTGATGGACGCTGAAATTGTCGACGGATACCTGATGCTCTAAAAGTTTCAAAAAACTATTAACCAAACATACCCTTAAATGTTTGGCAGAGTACTAGAAACTCTTAAATAAGCTAGTTGTAGTAAATTGACAAAAAATTATGAGTTTTTTCTCAAACGCTAGTTGTAGTAACTTTTAGTTTTTTCCTCGTTAAAAGCTTTAAACTTGTAATCAAACAAAGCTTTTTATTAGATACGAGTTTTTTCATAAAAGTTACCAAAAATACCCAAAAAGTTCGCATCCTAACATACTTTAATATTAAGTCTTCTGTCTCATATAAGTGTCTACTATTGGCTTTTCAAAGTCTTTCTTTATTAATATTGGCTTTAAAGATTTTTCTTCGTATTATATGATATTTGATGGAAAATTATATGAATTAAAACAAATTTAAAACTCAATCAATTTATATAGTAATTTTTATCAAATATGTATAGTATCAGAGAAACATGAATCTACTGATTTGCTGTTAATTCGAATTTACAGATGCAAAACATTTCATATAAGAATTTGTTAAAATTGGCAAAATGCATTGCAAACTTAAGTTATAGATGAGTCATGAGTTATACTGTCACCGCGATGGTAGCTTAGTGGTTGAGGGACATGCAGCATAAAGCGGTGTTCATGTGTTCAATCTCTGCCCTATGTCCCTTTAAGTATGGATTATGCGATTTTCCTCTCACATGTTGACCGTGAGACCGGTGTAGGGCTAGAGGGTCTGTTTTTCCCTTTATAGATGAGCTATACTCTGTAGAATACAATTAAGTTTTTTAATCAATAAAATAAATTAATCTTGTACGGAGTAGTTTATACGGACTAGTTAGTTTTTATTTATCAATATGCCAACAAATATTCAAAAAAAAAAAAAAAAAAACGTCAAATTCACGTAAAATTGAGTATGTAGAATAGGAAGTTTTCCTCTCCGTACACAACGACCACACACTCAACTTTTCTAGTTCCCAACCTCAATTTCAAATTTGCACCGGTTCTTTTCCACCTTTGCACCATCCTTCAACTGTAAACCTCCATCTCAGTCCGGCCCTCCACCACCAATTTCCTCTTCTCTGTTACGCTCTCCTTCCTCCCTTGACCATTTCGCCACCCAGTGTCCCTCGTTCCGGTTTGAAACTGTCGTCGTGTGATGAAAACTGCACTATCTTTATTGCACCATTGCTACTAGGTTTCAACAAGTCCATTCTTCAAGAAGCTTTTGGCAAATTTGGGTTTATTTGTCGTAGTTAATTCTGGGAACGAGAAAGAGTGTGATGGTTTTGGTTTAGATGGTAGTTTAAGCAATACAATTTTTTTTTTAAATAGAAAAATTTGGAGGCAAGTTTATAGAAATAGATTTTCAAACTACATGTTTTAAAAAATAGAAAAACCGACATTTCGAAAGTCGGTTTGTCCCTTTTCAACGCAAACCGGCATTTGAAATGTCGGTTTGATCCTACATGGAACTTTGTACTAGGGTTTTGGCCACCCGTGCCGTAAAAACACAAACCAGCATTTCAATTGCCGGTTTGCACTTATTTATGTAATATTTATAATCTTTAGTAATTCTATTTAAACAAAGTATTATTGATTCAGTTTTATCTCAAACTATAACTTTTCACATTTCGTTTTTCTTAATTTACTTTTCACACTATGCATCATCGTCGTCAAATTCCAATTTCTCATAGGACAATCCTCGATGGGGGTTGTTTTTTAGGAGGAACTGAGGCTAGAGAAGATCATGGGACAATCCCTGATGGGGGTTGTATTTTAAGAGGAACTGAGGCTAGAGAAGATAATGAACTCACATACGAGCAGTTTGAAGAATTATCATTATTGTGTATGATAAGTGACATTTTCGCTGTTTAATCTGTTTGTGTACGTGAGTTCTATCAGAATTTTTCTTTTTCCAAAGAAGACAAAAAGGTTAGGTTCATTTTGAAAGGTATACCATATTGCTAGGATATGAATACATTCAATAATACTTTGTGACTCCCAACAGGAGGTTTGCAATTTTACAATTTTACTACTCAAATTGATGGCGATCTTCTTGAGACACATGTTGTTGGCGAGACTTCTATAGAAGATGTTGTCAACACATGTGTTGAAGATGAACGTCTAAATATTTGTCTCAAAATAAAAATGATGTTTTATGGTTTTCTTAGAGACAATAAAAGGAAAATATATACTATAATTCGTAGCAACATAACCGGTCGTTCACAGTGTGCGGACCATGATTACTCCAACAAGGTGCTTCTAATTGAAGCTCTTATGATACACTAGATCACAATCTGTTTACCTTTTGATGTCGGATACATCATGGCTAATCGGATGCAAGAAGTTAGGGAAAGCTTAAATGCACCGTTACCATCCGGGATGATGATTACAAAGTTATTCTGAAATCTTGGCATCTTAACATCGGGTTCGTATCGTATTCCTGAGAGGACTCGTCTCGTCGCCTAGTTTGTTCAATGTTTTTGTAGTTATGATTGTGTTTTTTAAGTATCTAATTGTTGTATCAGTTTGTGTTTATTATTAGTTTATTGCAATCTTATCTTTTTAACAACACTTTTATCTTCCTCGCAAAGATACTCAAATTTGTTTTAGCTTCATTCCAAAACATCACCCCTGAGTGTTCAACCGGGGCGTTTTATTTGAGCCACTCAAACACCTTCGAAATAGTCATCTGACTAACCTCCACATTTAGGTACTTATTTCTAGACCACTCATAGTACGACGGAAATTTTGACGTAAATTTACCATTCCAATAGACATCGATTTGAACAAGAATGGGTGACATGTTTTGAATTTGAATTTGTGTTTGGAGAGGAGAGTGATACTTCCATATCTTCTAATAAACGTGTGCTTATATAGAAAAGTGTACTTTTAATAAACCGGAATTTGAAAAACCAGTTTTAATAAAAAGCAAACAAATAATGAAAGCTGACAACAGTAAAAGTTATTACAAAAAGTAAAACCTAAAAGTAAAATATGTAATACCAGTTTGGCAGGGTCTGTAAAAGTTATTACAACCCGGCTATTGTAACACCGGTTTGATTGATTTTTTCTTACATGTCTGAAACCGGCCTTCTTAATGTCGGGTTGTTGTACATGTATAGTTATACAATTGTATTTTGATTGTTGCATAAACACACAACTACCATGGATCTGAAGTACGTTTCAATTGACGTATATCAAGGCTGTGATTCTGTGTGTAACGATGATACAAAATTCACTGGAGAGCAGAAAATGACGTTTGATAATGTAGATGTTTGTGGCTTTACTATGAAGAAGTTGAATGAGTTCATTCGAGAAAAGTTACCGAAAAATCCAGATTCAATTGACATATACTATTACAAACAAGGAATTACTCAACTTGAAAAATTGTACTTTGATGAAGAATGATATACATTAGTAGGGAAAACATGTATACTTTTTGGAAAAATTGAGTTGTATGTTTTATTTAGAGTTTTTGAAGACGCACTTGAATTCAATAGGATATATGATAGTTATGGTGAATACGATAATGCATAAAGTTAGTTGTAATAGATTAGTAGTGGTTGTGTTATTATAAGTATTTTTATTATATTATAATTATTATAATAATAATAATAATAATAATAATAATAATAATAATAATTATTATTATTATTATTATTATTATTATTATTATTATTATTATTATTATTATTATTATTATCATTATCATTGTCATTGTCATTATTATTATTATTATTATTATTATTATTATTATTATTATTATTATTATTATTATTATTATTATTATTATTATTATTATTATTAATAGTAAAGTGCAAACTTAATTTCTTAACAACACTTTTAATGAAAAACATAAATACGGTTAAAACAAATGGAGTACAACAAATTACTACTTAATTTCTTAACCAAATCTAGTAGGACAGGAATTTCAGTTATGGATTAGTTGTCAGCAAATACCATACCTTGGTGGAACTGTCTCTCTGTTGTGATTTTCTTCCATCTCGTTACGGAACCGTCGTTGTCATCTCCTACCCCTATGTGTGATCAGTCGTGATGGATCAGCCTTAATTGCCCAGTCTGCATTGGCCCAGTATGAGGAGTCTCTAAGTGGATGTAAGTGATAATGATATTTTTCTCTCCACATGGTAGTAGTGTAGTAGTTACTAATCAAGGTCTTTGGATCTTTATTTCGTTTGCGACATACTGCAATGCCATGAGAGCAAGAAGTCCTGACATCCTTTGATGTTGCCATCTTTCACACGAGCACTTTTTGACACAATATTCCACAGTGTAAGTAACTAGAGGGGGGGTGAATAGTTACTTAGTGCGATTTTTTAAAACTTTTTCGATTTAGGACTTGAGATTATTATAGTGTGATTTGATTAGTTTGTTCACAAGTAATGTAAAAGCAAAGATAAAGGATAAGAGAATAAAACATAGATTTATTAGTGGTTCCGGAAGATGTTATCTAATCTTTCTTAATCCACTCCTCAATTCTAACGAATTGAGAGTTAGTTACACTATGATGCTCCAAACTCGGTGGAGTGTCCGGATACAACATTAGCCCCTCGATAAGCCGCAACTTATGAACCCTTATGTCCCTTTGAAGAATTCACAATCACCAAATGCTCTTACCACAAGACCCTAATGATTCCTCTAAGTGAAACCTCACATATATTCTAGATCCCTTTAAGAAGATAGTTTATAAGTAAACTTACAACTAAGTTTACAATCACTCTTTCTTGAATCACTCTAAATAGATTACAATAATATTTTGAATGATATCAGTAAATCTATGGAAATGTAAGTGCAAGATGTGAGTCTTCAAGTGCTCTAAGGTTTAACTTTTATAGTAAAGCGACCCGTCCTAATCCATAAGGACGAATACAATAACATATGATTACATCGAGAGGTATTAGACCTCTAAATGATACATTTTACAAACATTGCATTCGTTTTTAAAAGACAAACTTTCATTACATCGAAAGTTGACAGGCATGCATACCATTTCATAATATATCAAACTATCAATGACTTAATAATAATCTTGTTGAACTCAACGACTCGAATGCAACGTCTTTTGAAATATGCCATGAATGACTCCAAGTAATATCTCTAAAATGAGCAAATGCACGGCGGAAGATTTCTTTCAAACCTGAGAATAAACATGCTTTCAAGTGTCAACCAAAAGGTTGGTGAGTTCATTAGTTTATCATAAACATTCATTTCCATCATTTTAATAGACCACAAGATTTCAGATATTTAATTGTACACGTAACCCGAGTACAAAATGATACGCATAACGTGCGAATTAAAAATCACTCATATGGATTGAACACCTGGTAACCGACGTTAACTTTAATGCATAGAATATCCCCAAACAGAACCTCTCGTCTGTATAATAATAATCTCGAAGTACTAAAGCATTCGTACCCCGAATGGGACTTGTCAAGGTCCATAGATCTATCTTTAGGATTCGCGTCAATCAGGGGCCATTTCCCTAAATTCTTAGGTTACCAGACCTGAAGGGCGATATTCAGTTTAATAATCCAACCATAGAATGTAATTTTAAGTACTTGTGTTTATTTCGTAAAACATTTATAAAAGAAGCGCGTGTATTCCCAGTCCCAAAAATATATATAAAAAGGGAGTAATGAAACTCACTATATTGTATTTCGTAGTAAAAATACATATGACGTCATTGAACAAGTGCAAGGTTGGCCTCGGATTCACGAACCTATATTAAGTATATATATTCATATAATGGTCAATATCTGTCTAACAATTAAGGTCGAGTTATAGTGTAGCACAATCCTAATGCTCGAGACTAATATGCAAAAGTCAACAAAAGTTAACTTAATCCTAAATGATTTCCAAGATTTATACATGATTATTATATAACTTAAATATAATTTTTTAATATATTTAAATATTTTTAACGGATTTTATTAGAGTAAATAACATAATTCATTTATTAATAAATAAAATTTTATATTAAAATTTATATAATAAAAATATACTTTTATATATCTTAAGTAATAAAATTTATAAAGTTCATTTAATATCACAAAAATAATATGATAGGTATTATTAATGTAATTATATTGCACGTGGTAAAATATCTTTGTATCATGCATTTATTTAATAAAATAATATCGATATTAACAATAGTATGTAAAAATTGTATTATTTTGTAATAATAATAATTATTATTCTACTAATAATAATAACAATATTTATATTTACTAAAAATGATATTATGATAAAATGATAATTTTTATTAATAATAATAATGAAATTTTATATTAACAATGATATAATAATTTTTGTAAAAATGATAGTTTTAATATTAATAATACTTTTAATAATAGTAATGATAAAAATAATGAAAACGATATTCTTGTCTAAATTAATACCTTTAAATTTTAATCTCATTATGATACATATACTCACTATTTCCTAATCAATTTGTTAATAGCTTTTAGTCATCTTTTATATCGCGTTCATATTAATGATAATAATAGTAATCATAATAATTAGATGTTACTAATATTAGTTTTAATTATATTAATACTAATAATAATAAATATTATGATAATATTAATGATAATACTAATAACTATTTTAATGATAATAATAATAATATTACTAATTATAACCTTAACGATAATAACGATAGTAATAATAATAACAATAACAATTTTTAATGATAACGCCTTTTATTGATAATGATAATAATAATAATAATAATTAATAATAATAATTAGATAAAAACTATAACGTCGATAATAACGAAGATAATAATAATCATTTTTTAATAATAATACAAAAATTCAATTGACTATAACTTCTAATCCGTTCATCGAAACCATTTGATATCTAAATGAAAAGTTCTTAATTTTTTGCTAGCTTTCCAACGACATGCATATCTTATACTTTATCTCAACCACATATGTATCAAAATCATAAATTATCATAAACTATCTAACAACAAAATTAAATATACAAACATGCATAATCCTATATACTCGAGCACTAGTCAGGGATACACTATTAATATATAAAAATTAAGTTATGAGTGCTCACGTATCAATATTGAGATTCAATATTGCAGGAAAGTATGTAGACGCAATGGAGACGATAAACACTAGATTGACCTCGTGAGCATACCCCCGAACATTACCCATCACCTCCATAGCTATAAACCATAATTTCCTTAGCCATATCCTACTCGAAAACCAGTTTTGAAAATAATTCGCTCATGACTCCGTCGTAGTATTTTGTGTATAATAATACTAATACTACTAGTACTTCTAATAATAATAACAATAAGATTAATAATAATACTAATAATAATAATAATAATAATAATAATAATAATAATAATAATAATAATAATAAATATATAAGTGAGAGTAGATATTTCGAGTGATATGAATTTGAAACGAGCCAGAATTCAATACTTAAAGGGATATGAGCCACCTAACCACCCCATGCGATCGCATGGGGTTCATGTGGTATAGCCATGCGATCGCATGGGTACCACTTACAGCTCATGATCGATTAATTTCCTTGCCGACACTTTATAATATTATTATATATATATATATATAATATATTTAATTTATATAATTAATTATATATTATATTATATTTACGGGTATAGTTAACGTGTAAAATTAATTACATTGACTTGGACGTTGTCACTCGACTCATGTCCTGGTTTCGATTTTTCGAACGCATATTCGTACGCTTAGAAAACTAACACTAAACGATGCGCGACGTGTACCTTTATAAATAATTAGACTTAAGCATCGATGAATCATATTATAAGAAATATAACTTATAGATTTGAGGGTTGTGGTCATTTGCTTCTATAAATCAGTGGCTCGTTGTTTATCAAAATATATTATTTTAAATCAGAACGTTTTATGACTAAGTTAAAATACTTAGATATATATATGTTTTTATTTAGAATTATAAATTTATACATAATATATATATTTAAAATATTTATCTAATGATATAATAATTGGCTTTTTTAGAAATAATTATATTTCAAAGATTATTATATATAATCGTTTAAATAATAGAATTTACTATGTCGTATAACGTTTATGTTTTTGAAACACTATATATATATCTTTATAATATAAAGCTTAAATTCTGCTAATTCTATATAATCAATTTACCTTTATAAATAACAGATTACAATAATTCAGTTTTTGAAATCTTTTTCTTACTTTTGAAAATAGGTCAGTCGAATATTATGAAATTCAGTTCTCCACTAAATTTTGCCTAACCTTCGTCAATTGACACATTTGTTCTTACATGTAAATCACTTTACCAATTATTCCGAATACCGTTAAAAAAGAAAGGTTTCCTAAATCAAAGTGGACCTCACAACAGAGACTCGTAATCATAATTTAATGTATCTGATAATTCAATTATTTGATATTATCTTTTAATTCCGTCAATAATTATTTTAAATATATTTTGAAACAAATACGTTTATGTAAAGTGTGACGACCCGGAGATTTCCGACGAAATTTAAACTTAAATCTTTATATGACTTCGACATGATAAACAAAGTCTGTTAAACTGAATCTCAAGAACTTGAAACTATGTTCATACATTTAATGAACCTCGACTGCTATCGACGATTCACGAACCTTTAATTGTAACCAGAAATGTAAATATAAATAATTATATATGGAAATTATTATATTAAATACTAATAAACTACAAAATAAATTAGGAAAGATAACTTTAAATAACTAAAGCTTATTATTTTGAATATATATATATATATATATATATATATATATATATATATATATATATATATATATATATATATATATATATATATATATATATATATATATAGTATATTGTATATGAATGGATCAAACATAATATGCCAATGTTATCAAAATATTAAATGTATAATGTATACATGAGGTTACTTGTTTAATATATATAATAAATTATCTACTTAACATTTAACACATAATTATATATATATATATATATATATATATATATATATATATATATATATATATATATACATAAATACAAATCTATATATGGTTCCTAATCAAGATTATATTGTAATATATAAAATGTATAAACACTAAATATCCAATGAAAAATATCATAATATATATTAAGAAATTATTAAATATTACATAAATTAATAAGTTGTATATTAAATGCGGTTACAAGATAAAAAGATTATGGTTGTTATACTAATATTATTATTACTACTTTATTATTATTATTATTATTAATATTATATTATTATTAATATTAACAGATATGAAAATTGATACATTTAATGTGTTAAAAGTCTATCATTTATAATATCATTATCATTATTTTATCACTTTACTACTTCTTATTATTAAGTAATACATGTATTATCAAAAATTATAATAAGAAAATATTTACATGTAACTTGTGGTATTATTAATAGTATTATTATAATTACTTATTATTAATATATTTATCAATATCATTAATATCATTTCTTTATAAACTAGTAGTAACGTTAAAATTTTAATTATTCAATTTAATGTTATCACTAGGAGTTATTATTACATTATCATTAAGAGCTGCTAAAACCATTATATTTATTAACAATATTATAAAAATCATTAGTATAATGGTCAGTAATTAATATCATTACTACTAATATTATTATTAATATATATAAAATTATTATTATTAGTATTAGTAATATTATTATTAATGATTAATTCTATTATTATTATTAATTGTATTTATATTAATATTATTAATACTATAATTATTAATTTATACTAATTATATACATAATTATATGGAGTAGGAATCCTAATCAGTTTCAAGTGCTTTACTACTGTAATTACATTCCAAAAATTGGTACAAAATGATTCCCAATCAATTCCGTAACAACAAAGTCTGTTAAGGGTCATTGTCTGTTTAATTTTTTTTATAATTTCTGATGTACCTGATGAATCAAATACCTGTCGACCATTAACACTAGGTTACAATAAACTTTACTGCTTCAATCAGTCAATTACTTCCTTCATATACCGCTATTTACAACTGCAAATGGGAATTTAAAACAAAAATAATAAATAACAGCTCCTTCGTTCTCTGTTATTCCACTTTTTAGCCAAAACACAATCTGGAATCGAATTTAAAGATGTAATATTGCAGAGTCATTAGGAAACCCTTGTTCAAACTATCTGCAAAGTTACAACCTCCAATTCCTTTTATCGATTCGTAATTTCGAAGTCAAAGGTATTTTCTAAAAAGTCAAAGATATGTGTTCATCCTCAAATTTGAATTCGTTTTAAGGTTTATGTTAAAATTGATGATTTAGAAAGTTTACATAAAGGATTTAAGACCTCTTTCATTTTATAATCATAATCTATTACGCATTCAAATTCAAAAACCAAATTTTTATTTTATTTTATACCGTAGCTGCTGTGTGCAGTCTTTTTTTTTTATTTTTTTTTTGCTGTTTCAGATAATTCAAAGACTCATAAGATTGTTTATATATTGCTAGATAATCCTAAATTAATTAAGTAATTTTTTTCCTTAATAGCTAGGTTTGATCCTTTATTAATTCGAATTGAGGAAGAAGGTGGAAGGGAATAGAAAGCAGTTTATATTAATATGTTTGGGATTTATTTCAGAAAAACAAAATAGAGCAGATGGTTGGGTGCATGTTAGGGGAACGGGAGGTTGCGATTTCAAATCCCTGCTGTGCCATTTTTTTTGAAAAAGAATCAAAATTTCCTGTTGGGCCGAAAACTAAACATTTGTTATTGGGCCGTGTATAAAGCTGTTGGGCCAAGTATGATTAGATTTTTTCGGATTGAAAACTGAAATGGGTTATAAGTATTTAGACTGCATTTAAATCATAGAATCAAGGTCGGTTCAGTGGTTTGGGAAGCGAGTTGGTTAACGAGAGGTTGCGGGTTCGAGCCTGGGCAGTGGCGTTCCTTTTTAAATGCTTGTTTCTTCAAAGGTTGTATTTTATAACTATTTTTTTATTATTACCATTACCATTATTATTATTATTATTATTATTATTATTATCATTATTATTATTATTATTATTATTATTATTATTATTATTATTATTATTATTATTATTATTATTATTATTATTATTATTATTATTATTATTATTATTATTAGAATTGCTAGTTTTGATATAAGAATTATTATGGTTAGGATCATTATGATTACTATTATGGAAATAATACAAACTATTATTATTATCAATAATATTAGTATTAGTATCATTTTAGAATTATTATTATTATTATCGTTATTATTTAGGTTATCATGAGTAATATTATGTAGTTACTAAAATCGTTATCATAATTAGCAATAACAATACAATTAATATTTTTACATTCACTATCATTAGTATCATTATTATTATTACTAATAAAACTATTAACATTATTATCTTATTAATAATATTAAGTATTGTAAACGATTTTATCACTATTAATATTATTTTTGGTATTATTATAACTAGTGTTATTAATATGCAAAAGATATATTTAATACATATAACATAACAAAATTATATTTTTAATACAAAATGAATATTTGAAACATATATATATTATTAATATAAAAAGGATATAACTAATAAATTTATATATATATTTGTTCGATTTCAAATATGTATATTAATAAACATACAAATGATATAGGTTCGTGAATCCGAAGCCAACCCTGCATTGTTCAGTTATTAAATGTTGTCATATGTATTTTTACTACAAAATACATTAGGTGAGTTATAGTCCCACTTTTAAAATCTAATATTTTTGGGATGAGAATACATGCAGGTTTTATAAATGATTTACAAAATAGACACAAGTACGTGAAACTACATTCTATGGTTAAATTATCGAAATCGAATATGCCCCTTTTTATTAAGTCTGGTAATCTAAGAATTAGGGAACAGACACCCTAATTGACGCGAATCCTAAAGATAGATCTATTGGGCCTAACAAACCCCATCCAAAGTACCGGATGCTTTAGTACTTCGAAATTTATATCATATCCGATGGGTGTCCCGGAATGATGGGGATATTCTTATATATGCATCTTGTTAATGTCGGTTACCAGGTGTTCAATCCATATGAATGATATTTTTTTGTCTCTATGCATGGGACGTATGTTTATGAGAAATGGAAATATGAAATCTTGTGGTCTATCAAAATTATGAAATGATTATTTATGTTAAACTAATGAACTCACCAACCTTTTGGTTGACACTTTAAAGAATGTTTATTCTCAGGTATGAAAGAAATCTTCCGCTGTGCATTTGCTCATCTTAGAGATATTACTTGGAGTCATTCATGACATATTTCAAAAGACGTTGCATTCGAGTAGTTGAGTTCATCAAGATTATTACTAGGTCAATTATAGTTAGATATATTATGAAATGGTATGCATGCCGTCAACTTTTGATGTAATGAAAGATTGTCTTTTCAAAAACGAATGCAATGTTTGTAAAATGTATCATATAGAGGTCAAGTACCTCGCGATGTAATCATCTGTTGTGAATCGTTTATAATCGATATGGACTTCGTCCAGATGGATTAGGACGGGTCCTTTCAGTTGGTATCAGAGCAGAGGTCTTAGCGAACCAGGTCTGCATTAGTGTGTCTAACTGATAAGTCGTTAGGAGGCATTAGTGAGTCTGGATTTCGACCGTGTCTGCATGTCAAAAGTTTTGCTTATCATTTCTAGTCGAAAATCATCTGCTTATCATCCTTAGGAAATTACCTGTTTATTATTCTTAGTCTAGACACATCTTACTGCAATGATTGCATGAATAGTGTATAGACAAAAATTCATATCTTAGCGTATATGTTACTGTAGACTTTATCTGACACGATTCCTTAATTCCCTCCGTAAATTAAGGGATCTTCTATACTATATTAGATATTCTATATATAGTTAGAATATCATTCGATATTCGAAAATCATTTCATATCAAAACCCTTTAACGGATCGTGAGAGATGGATCCTACACCTAGTTTAGATTCCATTAGTTCCGGAAGTGATTTTGAGATGTATATTGAAGCAGACTCCGAAGTCAATGAACCAGAAGTGCCTCAACCATTTAGTTATTTTTCTTTCTGGAGGAGATGGGGGTGGGTCCGAGACTTACTCACTCGATGGAGAAATGAAGAAGGCGAGCCCTACCGCGAACCAAACTTACCTCCTAACATCGGAGAAAACGATGTACTCACCGGTGAACCTATGCGCAATACTGTATTCACCCTTCTTACTAAAGTTTTCCACCTCGAAGGTCGTGTTACTGCAATCTCAGAAAATATTCAACCTCTACTTCCGAATACCAATCGAAGGGGAATATTAGAAGAAGTTATGGAACTTCGAATTGATAATCAAGATCTATCAAATCAGATGAGTGGATGGATAGAAATGATAGAGGGTAGGATAGAAACCTTGACAAGAATGGTGCGTGAATTACAAGCTATACTTACTACACCAACATCATCATCAACCTCAGCACTAACAACACTTGTAGCACCAACAGCAACAGTACCACCATCAGCAGCATAACCGGTACCAATAACAACAACATCATCACACGTCTCAACCTCGCAATCTATCTTCGTCCTTCATGGCAATTATGAAATCTCTAATGTTTTAGAGATTATGTACACTAGTTCTTGCCGTAAATCTGATGAGATTAATATCATATTAACTTATTAAATCCATGATTACATCTGAAAAAAATATATATATATATATATATGTTTTCATAAAGGTTGTAATTAAAAATTCTTTGGTACAAACTGTTAATGGTGAAAATATTTTAACGGGTAGGTAATACCTGAGGAATATTTAGATTTCACATTAATAAGTTATACTGTACATGCTACGAATCTGATTCAACTGTTATTTTACTATCTTATTTACAACCACAGCTATACGAATCCGTTCACCACAAAATAACCATTTTCGTTCAATTTTATATTTGAATTTTGACCTATCAGAATTCAACAAGTGGCATAATGAAGAAATAATGGACACAATAAAAATTGATTAGAAACAGACTAATTAACAATATGAAAATTTGTTAAGAAATCACACTAACAAAATCCTAGCTAACTGTTCCTAGCTAACTGTTAATTCCATATTACATTTTATTTGTCGCAATTTAATTATCGCAATTTATTTTATCAAAATTTTAATTCTCGCAATTTTATTTAACGTCATTTAATTTCTGTTATTTACTTTACGCACTTTATTTATCGTCATTTATTTTTCTGTTATTTATTTTACGCACTTTAAATATCGGGACACGTATACAAGGTTTTGACATATCATATCGACGCATCTATATATATTATTTGGAATCACCATAGACACTCTATATGCAGTAATGATCGAGTTCTCTATACAGGGTTGAGGTTGATTCTATAATAATATATATACTTTGAGTTGCGATCGAGTCTGAGACATGTACACGGGTCACGATACGTATTAATTAATTCGAATATTATATATTAAATTATATATGAAAATGAATTATTGGACTGTCAACTATGGACTATCGACTGTAGACTAATAAAATTGGACAATTAAAAATGAATTAAAATATTGACTATAATATATGAAACTAAACAATTCTTTAAGTTTTTCACTTGATTTCACCTTAAATCTCGTTTGTATCTTGATGATTACAATCTGCGTTCAAACCTTTCATGATTCTTGAAAACACCTCAATCGATAGGATGAATCAACCACACTTCATCTACGGAAGGAAAGATTTATGCATATAGTTATGCACCTGAGAAACTCTCGGCAACTGAGTAAAAGTTTAACACGTAGCCGCGTCAGATTCTTTGGCATTTATTAGCAAAAATAACTTTGCAATTTTTTTTTTTTTCAAATTAGCCAATTTTGTCACAGCTCTACCAAATCAACTTCGACTTTCCATTCGAAACAACCTTATTATAACCTTGATATATATACGTGCTCTTTTATTGTTACCGGGGAACCTTTCATATTTTACCATATTACCAGCAGACGTACCAGCAACCTCGTTGCTTCTTGGTTTAAATCTCTTCGATAAATCATTATATTTATTCATTGAAACCCTATCATATACTCATCCGTTTCTTGTAACGAGAACTGCCATACCAATTACCGGGAATCAGCTATCAGTATTTTGAAAACTCACAGCATATCTACATCAACAGTTATATGTATCCATATAACATTTATCTCTTAGAATTATGATCTTTCATTCTGAAATTCTAAAAAGCACTCAGTCTGCAAATCAATACTCTGAATGTTGAAAAAGCTGAATGAAGCAGCAAAAACTGTAGGCAACCGTAAATGACCTTAGTCGTCGGAAGTTTGATAATAAAGAATAATATGTTGGAAAAGCTCAGAAATGTTGGAACTGGAAAACGGATAGAGTTAACCATGAAGGAGACCAAGGACCAATACAAGAACCATACCCTATATTCAAAGAATCCAGATAATTCTGGATCCGTTGAAATCTTTAGAGAATATCTTGCTTCGAAATCATGTTAAAATCTTACGGAAAATCTTTCTCCATCAACTATTGAACTTAGAAATTCCAAAATATCATCATCAATATCTTCGATATTTCTGAGGATATCTTCATAAATATTCTCGTCCGAAATTATATACCTCTTCGTGCTTCCTGTGTATCATTATATTGGAAATATTCAATAGAAAATTTAGTACCGAAAAGCGGATTATGCGAAACTATGAAGGAAGCCGTGGACAAATCACAAGGAATAAGTTTGACTTCAAAGAATCCAAATGATTCTGTTTCTGATGAAATCTTTACCGAATACCTTGCTTCCGAATCTAAACCCTTACGGATAAATATTCTTCATCATCCATCGATATTAGAAATTCCAAGATATCATCGTATATCCATTTATAAATATCCTCCATATTTCTGAAGATATTTTCATAACTGTTCTTATCTGAAATCATTAATCCCTTCGTGCTATCAGTGTTACATCATATAGAAACTGTTAGTTTCTATATTCTGTAAACTTTCGAGCTTAAAATATGAATGTTATTGAAGTAATGTTGGGAACTGATGCATGAGTTAGTACATATAATGACACTTGATCAACGTGATTATATTACAGTAAGTCATGCTGAGTTTCTAAATGGAACAGGATGATTCACAGATTATAACGTCATCATGTGCCATGTTACATAACTCTTTCATTCTGCTTAACTTCTGAACATATCAAGAAAATATATTCTTGATAGTTCTATTCTCAGTGATTCAGGTAATTTGACAAAACAAATCGTGCTACTACCTTTCCTTTCTACCTTGTATATTATGATAATTTGAAACTCCATACCTATGAATTCTGAACCGTTACTTGCGAAAAGTAAACAAAAGCATGAAGCTCTGAAATAGAAAGGGGGTATAAATCACAGCAAATAAGAGAGCGCATTAACTGTGGATGTCAATAATTATAGGAGACAGAAGCAGGGACATTGAAATATAAAGGAAGATATAAAACCCAATAACAACACAGAAGTTACAAATTGTGGATATTAATACAAATAGCAATATAAAGACACGGTATAATTAAGAATAGTATCCCCCCAAGGCAATAGTAGAAGTAAACAGATTTTCTGGTGGAAGATTGAAAAGAAGGGTGACAGATACATAGATAGGAAAATATCAAGAATCAGAACTGGATGGGGCATTTCCACAATATTTTAGAAGTAGGAATAGAGGAAGAAAGTATAGGAATGGTGAAAGTAATGGAACAGAAGAAGTTCATTTATAGTGAAAATACCAGACAAAGAAATCAAGGCAGATTTCTGCATTAATTATAGAGATCTTAATTTCCTTACCCGCCAAAGAATCAAATCTTTTAGATTTCGAAGATTTTCTTTAAATCCCTTGAATTCCGGAATTCAACCAAAACAACGACAAAAGTTAAGACGCATCCTGTTTTCTAAATTCAATCGTGACTATGTCAAAAGATAAGATGCATCTTACTTTCAAAATTCAACCCTGACTCTGTCAAAAGTTACGACGAATCTTTACTTATCATATTTCAATCTTTTGCGATAATTTCACTTGTACGCTTCGAATAATTGAGTTGTTTTTATTCAAATCACCTGATGGTGATAAAACTTTAATTATTGACTCATACTCGTCATGAAAACATTTTTATTGTTAGTCATGACGACCACACTCAAATTTCGGGACGAAATTTCTTTAACGGGTAGGTACTGTGACGACCCGGAGATTTCCGATCAAATTTAAACTTAAATCTTTATATGACTTCGACATGATAAGCAAAGTCTGTTAAACTGAATCTCAAGAACTTGAAACTATGTTCATACATTTAATGAACCTCGACTGCTATCGACGATTCACGAACCTTTAATTGTAACCAGAAATGTAAATATAAATAATTATATATGGAAATTATTATATTAAATACTAATAAACTATAAAATAAATTAGGAAAGATAACTTTAAATAACTAAAGCTTATTATTTTGAATATATATATATATATATATATATATATATATATATATATATATATATATATATATATATATATATATATATATATATATATATATATATATATATATATATATATATATAGTATATTGTATATGAATGGATCAAACATAATTTGCCAATGTTATCAAAATATTAAATGTATAATGTATACATGAGGTTACTTGTTTAATATATATAATAAATTATCTACTTAACATTTAACACATAATTATATATATATATATATATATATATATATATATATATATATATATATATATAAATACAAATCTATATATGGTTCCTAATCAAGATTATATTGTAATATATAAAATGTATAAACACTAAATATCCAATGAAAAATATCATAATATATATTAAGAAATTATTAAATATTACATAAATTAATAAGTTGTATATTAAATGCGGTTACAAGATAAAAAGATTATGGTTGTTATACTAATATTATTATTACTACTTTATTATTATTATTATTATTATTATTATTATATTATTATTATTAATATTAACAGATATGAAAATTGATACATTTAATGTGTTAAAAGTCTATCATTTATAATATCATTATCATTATTTTATCACTTTACTACTTCTTATTATTAAGTAATACATGTATTATCAAAAATTATAATAAGAAAATTTTTACATGTAACTTGTGGTATTATTAATAGTATTATTATAATTACTTATTATTAATATATTTATCAATATCATTAATATCATTTCTTTATAAACTAGTAGTAACGTTAAAATTTTAATTATTCAATTTAATGTTATCACTAGGAGTTATTATTACATTATCATTAAGAGCTACTAAAACCATTATATTTATTAACAATATTATAAAAATCATTAGTATAATGGTCAGTAATTAATATCATTACTACTAATATTATTATTAATATATATAAAATTATTATTATTAGTATTAGTAATATTATTATTATTGATTAATTCTATTATTATTATTAATTGTATTTATATTAATATTATTAATACTATAATTATTAATTTATACTAATTATATACATAATTATATGGAGTAGGAATCCTAATCAGTTTCAAGTGCTTTACTACTGTAATTACATTCCAAAAATTGGTACAAAATGATTCCCAATCAATTCAGTAACAACAAAGTCTGTTAAGGGTCATTGTCTGTTTAATTTTTTTTTATAATTTCTGATGTACCTGATGAATCAAATACCTGTCGACCATTAACACTAGGTTACAATAAACTTTACTGCTTCAATCAGTCAATTACTTCCTTCATATACTGCTATTTACAACTGCAAATGGGAATTTAAAACAAAAATAATAAATAACAGCTCCTTCGTTCTCTGTTATTCCAGTTTTTAGCCAAAACACAATCTGGAATCGAATTTAAAGATGTAATATTGTAGAGTCATTAGGAAACCCTTGTTCAAACTATCTGCAAAGTTACAACCTCCAATTCCTTTTATCGATTCGTAATTTCGAAGTCAAAGGTATTTTCTAAAAAGTCAAAGATATGTGTTCATCCTCAAATTTGAATTCGTTTTAAGGTTTATGTTAAAATTGATGATTTAGAAAGTTTACATAAAGGATTTAAGACCTCTTTCATTTTATAATCATAATCTATTACGCATTCAAATTCAAAAACCAAATTTTTATTTTATTTTATACCGTAGCTGCTGTGTGCAGTCTTTTATTTTTTATTTTTTTTTGCTGTTTCAGATAATTCAAAGACTCATAAGATTGTTTATATATTGCTAGATAATCCTAAATTAATTAAGTAATTTTTTTCCTTAATAGCTAGGTTTGATCCTTTATTAATTCGAATTGAGGAAGAAGGTGGAAGGGAATAGAAAGCAGTTTATATTAATATGTTTGGGATTTATTTAAGAAAAACAAAATAGAGCAGATGGTTGGGTGCATGTTAGGGGAACGGGAGGTTGCGAGTTCAAATCCCTGCTGTGCCATTTTTTTTGAAAAAGAATCAAAATTTCCTGTTGGGCCGAAAACTAAACATTTGTTATTGGGCCGTGTATAAAGCTGTTGGGCCAAGTATGATTAGATTTTTTCGGATTGAAAACTGAAATGGGTTATAAGTATTTAGACTGCATTTAAATCATAGAATCAAGGTCGGTTCAGTGGTTTGGGAAGCGAGTTGGTTAACGAGAGGTTGCGGGTTCGAGCCTGGGCAGTGGCGTTCCTTTTTAAATGCTTGTTTCTTCAAAGGTTGTATTTTATAACTATTTTTTTATTATTACCATTACCATTATTATTATTATTATTATTATTATTATTATTATTATTATTATTATTATTATTATTATTATTATTATTATTATTATTATTAGAATTGCTAGTTTTGATATAAGAATTATTATGGTTAGGATCATTATGATTACTATTATGGAAATAATACAAACTATTATTATTATCAATAATATTAGTATTAGTATCATTTTAGAATTATTATTATTATTATCGTTATTATTTAGGTTATCATGAGTAATATTATGTAGTTACTAAAATCGTTATCATAATTAGCAATAACAATACAATTAATATTTTTACATTCACTATCATTAGTATCATTATTATTATTACTAATAAAACTATTAACATTATTATCTTATTAATAATATTAAGTATTGTAAACGATTTTATCACTATTAATATTATTTTTGGTATTATTATAACTAGTGTTATTAATATGCAAAAGATATATTTAATACATATAACATAACAAAATTATATTTTTAATACAAAATGAATATTTGAAACATATATATATTATTAATATAAAAAGGATATAACTAATAAATTTATATATATATTTGTTCGATTTCAAATATGTATATTAATAAACATACAAATGATATAGGTTCGTGAATCCGAAGCCAACCCTGCATTGTTCAGTTGTTAAATGTTGGCATATGTATTTTTACTACAAAATACATTAGGTGAGTTATAGTCCCACTTTTAAAATCTAATATTTTTGGGATGAGAATACCTGCAGGTTTTATAAATGATTTACAAAATAGACACAAGTACGTGAAACTACATTCTATGGTTGAATTATCGAAATCGAATATGCCCCTTTTTATTAAGTCTGGTAATCTAAGAATTAGGGAACAGACACCCTAATTGATGCGAATCCTAAAGATAGATCTATTGGGCCTAACAAACCCCATCCAAAGTACCGGATGCTTTAGTACTTCAAAATTTATATCATATCCGATGGGTGTCCCGGAATGATGGGGATATTCTTATATATGCATCTTGTTAATGTCGGTTTACTAGGTGTTCAATCCATATGAATGATATTTTTTTGTCTCTATGCATGGGACGTATGTTTATGAGAAATGGAAATATGAAATCTTGTGGTCTATCAAAATTATGAAATGATTATTTATGTTAAACTAATGAACTCACCAACCTTTTGGTTGACACTTTAAAGCATGTTTATTCTCAGGTATGAAAGAAATCTTCCGCTGTGCATTTGCTCATCTTAGAGATATTACTTGGAGTCATTCATGACATATTTCAAAAGACGTTGCATTCGAGTAGTTGAGTTCATCAAGATTATTATTAAGTCAATTATAGTTAGATATATTATGAAATGGTATGCATGCCGTCAACTTTTGATGTAATGAAAGATTGTCTTTTCAAAAATGAATGCAATGTTTGTAAAATGTATCATATAGAGGCCAAGTACCTCGCGATGTAATCAACTGTTGTGAATCGTTTATAATCGATATGGACTTCGTCCGGATGGATTAGGACGGGTCCTTTCATAAAGTATTATACATCAAATACTTTGTTAATGTTTTCAAGATATAATACATATATACATATATAAACATATATAATCATATCATTCATTTAATAGTTCGTGAATCGTAGGCATTTGGTCAAAGTTAAATGAATGTATGAACATAGTTTAAAATGTTTGAGATTTAACTTAACAATCTTTGCTTATCGTGTCGGAATAATATAAAGATTAAAGTTTAAATTTGGTCGGAAATTTCCGGGTCGTCACATATAGGCAAGAGAAATTCAAACCCGACTGTCTGCGGCTCACCTCACGGTCGACCGTGGGTCGACCGTGCAGGTCTCTGACCTATGAAATTGTAGCTGTTTGAGATCTTTAACTTTGTCATTTTCTCTTATCGAATGGCTGCAAAAACATCTGAAAAGACCTGCATTACCCCTTTTATTATGGATGTATACTTTGAGGTTGACCTTGGCTTAAAAGAGGAAAGTCTCATTGTACTAGAGGTGCGTCATTGATTTTCCTTTAAGGCAAATACAGAATTTTGATCTCATGACAACCACAAGCTTCCAAACTTCAAGTCACAAGTCTTCATCCCTTTTGTCAACATTAGTTTTGCAAGTATATGCATTCATTGGTTACTTGCAACCTTCCAAGTTAGACCAAATTGTTTTTATATGAAGACTTTTTGGGAGTTTACACTAAACTCTTATTAAGCATGTAAGTATTGCTTGATGGTTAATCAAGTGGTGAGCATCTCTTTAATTGGGAATTTAATGACCATCTTAAAAATTTCATTACTTTTAATTTAGATTTAAAAAGATGCTTTTGAAAAAGAAATTTTAGCCATACTTGTGTGTTTAGAATTAATCATAAGCTAAAAGTGTCATTAAGACGTCATTAAGTGTAATTAACCAAGATTAGTGTTTTAGTGACCAAAACTAATTTGAATATGAAGGAGGCAACTATTCTAAGCATGTTTAAACGAGTTTTGTAAATTATAGATGCCACAAAGTAGTCAAACATTTTTCAATCAAAATTCGGACAGAAGAAACTGCGATCGATCCATGGTTGACCGTGGAGTCGACCGTGCACCTTGTTTTGAAGAACCAAGGTACAGGGCATTCGACGGTTTGACCTGCGGTCGACCATGAACCCAGCCTTGCTCCTCCAGTGGTTTTCAATTGACTCTTTTGACTTAACTATTTTGTGTAATGGTTGTTTGCTAGAGATTGTGTAGGCTTGTGAACTTTTGTTTTTCTATACGTTGTTTAAGCACATAAGACTTGGTGTTATCATCAAAATAAAGTGGTTAGCATTTGAATATTATCATTGGATCACTAACCAACATTCTCCCCCTTTTGATGATGACAAACCTATGTAAGTGTGTTTAAGCGTACAATACAACACATGTGTTAACGTCACTTACCATACACTTTCTCCCCCTTTTATCGAAGCAAAAAGGTTAGGTCCCCCTTGAACTAATCGCGCCCTAGGGTAATGCTCCCCCTTGAATCGTACATAGCGGTTGATGATATAGCTCGCCCTTGAAATGTGCAATATAAGACTCATAGAGAAAGGATTAGTTCACACATAAGTCATAATAAGAGTACATAACACCTTACACATTATAAGCATAAGTCTTAATCATAGACTAGTTTAACTTAACTACCCGCCCTTAATATAATCCTAACCAACATTTTAAAGGTAATTTGCATTGGTGCTGACGGCATCCGAAATTGCAGAGTCCTCAAAGTCGGATGAGAGAATTGTGATAGGTGCGGCAATCCAAAAGGTAAGCGGAGTGGTTGATGAAAGTCGGATTAGAGAATTGTGATAGGAGTTATCATACCTAGGTATCGAAAGATGCGATTGAGATGAATGGAGTAGGAAAGTGGACTGTTAGGAAGGTTACGAAGATTGCTCATTCTTTGAGTTACGATGAAGGCTAAGTTTATGGCATCGTTTGATAGGAAAGACCATAGAATGGCTACTTTGGTTCCCGATAGTTAATTGACGGAAGTCTCACTACAAAAGATGTTGTGTCGAATGACGGTTAAGAGGAGTTGAAGATCATGACGTGTGTATATATATATATATATAATATATATATATATATATATATATATATATATTGGTGGATACTACTTCATATGTGGGGTATGTTGGGTGCAAAGATCTAAGATCGGTTCGAGGAGTATAGAAATTACGACCTTGTGAGGGAGTCCTCATAACCGAAGCAAAGTACGAGAGAGGCCAAGTGTGAATCTTATTACCGAGTTGAAATTTGACTTGATTTGGGTTGACAAGTTCGAAGTTGGCATAAAACTCTCGGATAAGGGTTGGATGGATGACCTCATCTAGGTTTAAGAAAGAGAAACATTCTTTTTGAGTGAATGTTGTTTGAAGGTTTGGAAATTCATCATAGTGAACAACTCTTTCTTCCAGAAGGGTTCGAGTTTCCTTTTGTTGTTGGTTATATGCTGTAGTGACCCGAACTTTTCCATGTTTATATATATTAATTAAGATTGATATTTACATGACTAAATGTTTCCAACATGTTAAGCAATCAAACTTGTTAAGACTTGATTAAATGAAATAAGTTTCAAATAGACAATTGATCACCCAAGTTGACCGGCGATTCACGAACGTTACAAATTTGTAAAAACTACATGTTGTGGTATATATAGACATATATATATATATATGGTTTACATGATATTATGATGAGTAAGTATCTCACTAAGTATATTAACAATGTGTGATATACATAAGAAATGAGATTACTAAGTTAAGAAACTCGAAATGATATATATAACGATTATCGTTATGATAACGTCTACTAAATATATATGTATCATATTAAGATATTGATACACTATATTTAACATGATAAAATTATATTTAAATATATCATTAAGTGTGTTAATAATGAACTACATATGTAAAAAACAAGACTACTAACTCAAGAATTACGAAACGAGACTTATATGTAACGATTATCGTTGTAACGATATTTTAATGTATATATCATATTAATAGATATTTATACATCATAATATCATGATAACATAATAATTTAACATCTCATTTGATATAATAAAAATGGTTGCAACATAATAATTTATATATATTAATTAAGATTGATATTTACATGGTTAACAACATTAATTGAGATCGTTAACTTAAAGGTTTCAAAACAACACTTACATGTAACGACTAACAAAGACTTAACGACTCCATTAGAATGTATATACATGTTTTGTTTTGATATGTATTCTTACACTTTTGAAAGACTTCAAGATACATATTAAAGTACTTCTACTTAACAAAAATGCTTACAATTACATCCTCGTTCAGTTTCATTAACAATTCTACTCGTATGCACCCGTATTCGTACTCGTACAATACACAGCTTTTAGATGTATGTACTATTGGTATATACACTCCAATGATCAGCTCTTAGCAGCCCATTTGAGTTACCTAACACATGTGGGAACCATCATTTGGCAACTAGCATGAAATATCTCATAAAATTACAAAAATATTAGTAATCATTCATGACTTATTTACATGAAAACAAAATTACATATCCTTTATATCTAATCCATATACCAATGACCAAAAACACCTACAAACACTTTCATTCTTCAATTTTCTTCATCTAATTGATCTCTCTCAAGTTCCATCTTCAAGTTCTAAGTGTTCTTCATAAATTCCATAAGTATAGTTTCATAAAAATCAAGAATACTTTCAAGTTTGCAAGTCTACTTCCAAGCTTTCTAATCCATTCTAAGTAATCATCTAAGATCAAGGAACCTTTGTTATTTACAGTAGGTTATCTTTCTAATTCAAGGTAATATTTATATTCAAACTTCGATTCAATTTCTACAACTATAACAATCTTATTTCGAGTGAAAATCTTACTTGAACTGTTTTCGTGTCATGATTCTACATCAAGAACTTTCAAGCCATCCAAGGATCCTTTGAAGCTAGATCCATTTTTTTCATTTCCAGTAGTTTTATCCAGAAAACTTGAGGTAGTAATGATGTTCATAACATCATTCGATTCATACATATAAAGCTATCTTATTCGAAGGTTTAAACTTGTAATCACTAGAACATAGTTTAGTTAATTCTAAACTTGTTCGCAAACAAAAGTTAATCCTTCTAACTTGACTTTTAAAATCAACTAAACACATGTTCTATATCTATATGATATGCTAACTTAATGATTTAAAACCTGGAAACACGATGAACACCATAAAATCGGATATACGCCGTCGTAGTGAAACCGGGGGCTGTTTTAGTTTGGATAATTAAAAACTATGATAAACTTTGATTTAAAAGTTGTTCGTCTGGGAAAATGATTTTTCATATGAACATGAAAATATATCCAAAAATCTTGGTTAAACTCAAAGTGAAAGTATGTTTTTCAAAATGGTCATCAAGATGTCGTTCTTTCGACGGAAATGACTACCTCTTTAGTAATTGACATGTAACTTAAATTTCCGACTATAAACCTATACTTTTTCTGTTTGGATTCTTAAATTATAGTTCAATATGAAACCATAGCAATTTGATTCACTCAAAACGGATTTAAAATGAAGAAGTTATGGGTAAAACAAGATTGGATATTTTTGATCTTTTTAGCTACGGAAAATGTTTAACAAATCTATACAAATCATATCCTAGCTAAATTATATTGTATAATAAATGTATTCTAATATATTATGTAATCTTGGGATACCATAGACACGTATGCAAATGTTTTGACATATCATATCGACCCATGTATATATATTATTTGGAACAACCATAGACACTCTATATGCAGTAATGTTGGAGTTAGCTATACAGGGTTGAGGTTGATTCCAAATATATATATACTTTGAGTTGTGATCTAGCCTGAGACGTGTATACACTGGGTCGTGGATTGATTCAAGATAATATATATCGATTTATTTCTGTACATCTAACTGTGGACAACTAGTTGTAGGTTATTAACGAGGACATCTGACTTAATACACTCAAATCTTTAATACATAATAAAAATGGTTGTAATTATAATTTGATCATACTTTGATATATATATGTACATATTTGTATAGGTTCGTGAATCGATCCGTGGCCAAGTCTTATTTCCGAGGAAGGAAATATCTGTGAAAGTGAGTTATAGTCCCACTTTTAAAATCTAATATTTTTGGGATGAGAATACATGCAGGTTTTATAAATGATTTACAAAATAGACACAAGTACGAGAAACTACATTCTATGGTTGAATTATCGAAATTGAATATGCCCCTTTTTATTAAGTCTGGTAATCTAAGAATTAGGAAACATACACCCTAATTGACGTGAATCCTAAAGATAGATCTATGGGGCCTAACAAACCCCATCCAAAGTACCAGATGCTTTAGTACTTCGAAATTTATATCATATCCGAAGGGTGTCCCGGAATGATGGGGATATTCTTATATATGCATCTTGTTAATGTCGGTTACCAGGTGTTCACCATATGAATGATTTTTATCTCTATGTATGGGATGTGTAGTGAAATATGAAATCTTGTGGTCTATTGTTACGATTTGATATATATATAGGTTAAACCTATAACTCACCAACATTTTTGTTGACGTTTAAAGCATGTTTATTCTCAGGTGAATACTAAGAGCTTCCACTGTTGCATACTAAAATAAGGACAAGATTTGGAGTCCATTTTTGTATGATATTGTGTAAAAACTGCATTCAAGAAACATATGTCGATGTAATATATTTCTATTGTAAACCATTATGTAATGGTCATGTGTAAACAGTATATTTTAGATTATCATTATTTGATAATCTACGTAATGCTTTTAAAACCTTTATTGATAAAATAAAGGTTATGGTTGTTTTAAAAATGAATGCAGTCTTTGAAAAACGTCTCATATAGAGGTCAAAACCTCGCAACGAAATCAATTAATATGGAACGTTTATAATCAATATGAACGGGACATTTCAGTTGGTATCCGAGCGTTGGACTTAGAGAACTAGAAATTTGCATTAGTGTGTCTTATCGAGTTTGTTAGGATGCATTAGTGAGTCTGGACTTCGACCGTGTTTTTCTTCAAAAACGATTGCTTAACATTTTTTGTTGGAAACTATATATTATTAACATGTAAATATTATGTGATATATTAATCTCTTAACGTGTTTGATATTGTGTGATAGATGTCTACCTCTAGTACAAATCCCATTGATTCACTTAATAATAATGAAGAGTCGAATATATTTTGGGAAGATTCACAAATTCCCGAAGAGGAACCGGAAGAGGAGGAACCGGAAGAGGAGGAACCGGAAGAAGAGGAACCAGAAGAGGAGGAATCAGAAGAGGAGGAACCAGAAGAAGAAGAGGTTTCGGAGGAAGACATATTGATACCTATAGTAAAATGATTAAATAAAAGAAAATCCTCAACCAATGGACCAAAGTTAATAATGGTCAATGGTGTTTCCGCCGAGGAAGCAAAATATTGTTAAGATTACCAATTTTCCGATGAATCGGATCCCGATGAGGATTCCGATGATGTTATAGAAATTACCTCGACCCAATTTAATAAAGCGAAAGAAAATAATAGGGGAAAAGGTATAAAAATAGAGAAACCCGATTCCAACCCCGATGACCTTTATATGTATCGACAACATCCGTATTTCCTAAAATGTAACAATGACCCGGGAACCTCTAAACCACCAGGTTTTTCTAAACCATTATGGAAAATGACTGCTCGTATTAGAGGAACACCATATATTCCTAGAAAATTAGGAAAACGAACCAAGTCCGAAGAAGAAGAAACCAGTGATTCTAAATTAGAGGGTTGTAATCATGTTGTGTATTATATGTATTGTAGTGTGCTTGTACTTTTATGTTCTATGTAAAAAATTGCTTGTATTGTTTGTTAATTATCTTTTACGAATCTAATCCTTGTCTATTTTACAGTATAAAAACAAAATGGACGTTAAGGGTAGACAACCGAATATTATAGAAGACCTACCAGAGGATATGATTGAGGAAATCTTGTCTAGAGTCGGTCAGAATTCATCAGCACATTTAGTTATGGCGAAATTAACTTGTCAAACGTTTGAAAGACTTTCCAGAAATGCCTTAGTTTATAAAAGGCTTTCCTTTGATAGGTGGGGTATATCAAATTGGGGAGACCGTAAGTTACGCCGTGTTTTCTTTAAAGCATTAAATGCGAGGAACCCAAATGCAATTTTACGCTATGGGTTAAGAACCTATTTTGACTCAACATATCCCAACATAGGCTTTCGTGAATTAGAAAGAGCTTCTAACATGCAACATAAAGAAGCATGTTATGCTTACGGGTTAGTGATGTTCGCTTCTTACCAAAGTGAGAAAAAGAACATCGGATTGCAACTTTTAAATAAGACCTTCCCACAAGTGACGGATTCAGTAGTTGGGGTGAGAAACAAGGTTTTTAGATTATTACGGGGCTGTTGGACATTACGAAACCCTCATTTTGACGACATTACAACATGCTGCCTAGCGAATGGTCATAACGGTTATTTTCCACAAGACCAAGGATGGGAAGTCGTCTTAGTAAAACCAGAATGCATGACTTGTTTCTGGACTTATTAATTACGTGTCTTTATTTCCTTTGCTGAACAACTTGCGTATTAACTAGTTTTATCTTCCAAACTGTCCTGTATCAGAGTGTACTATATTTCATGTTATATGTAATATAGCGAAGTTGTAAGTTTGAAGAATATTTGTATGTGATATATTATTATAATCAGTTTTTCATATGGAATTGTAGTAGTTGAATTGTATATTAGCTACTAAGTATGAACTTAAGGGGTAGGTAGTACCCGAATTTAAACTTATAAAACGCTAATATAAAGAAAAAGCTTTTATAAATGAGTTCATATTATGCTACGAGATACTATTGACTACTCTTAATATTCTGTATGATTAACTTGTTTCATTTGACTATTTTGAAGGAAATGGCACCGACTACTCGACACACCTTGAATATGTGCGAAGAGGAATTTCGTGCCTTTCTTGCTTCAAAAATAGCCACAGTACAGGCCGCGCTACATACCAACAATAACCCTGAATCTAGCAATACAGCTAACGACGCAAGAAATCGTGTAGGATGCTCCTACAAGGAATTCACTGCCTGCAAACCTTCAGAATTTGATGGGACCGAAGGACCAATTAGATTGAAACGGTGGACCGAGAAAGTTGAATCGGTGTTTGCCATAAGTAAGTGTGCTGAAGGGGACAAAGTGAAGTACGCTACGCATACCTTCACAGGTATTACGTTAACATGGTGGAATACCTATCTAGAGCAAGTGGGACAAGATGCTTCTTACGCGCTACTGTGGTCAGCATTCAAGCACTTGATGAACGAGAAGTACCGTCCCAGAACCGAGGTCAATAAGCTCAAGTCAGAACTTAGAGGGTTACGAACACAGGGATTCGATATTACTTCGTACGAAAGACGATTCACAGAATTGTGCCTATTGTGTCCGAGAGCGTTCGAAGATGAGGAAGAGAAGATCGACGCGTTTGTGAAAGGGTTACCAGAGAGAATCCAAGAAGATATAAGTTCACACGAGCCTGTCTCCATACAAAAGGCATGTAGAATGGGTCACAAACTAGTTAACCAGATTGAGGGAAGAATTAAAGAACAGGCGGTCGAAGAGGCCAACGTGAAGCTAGTCAAAAGAAAGTGGGAGGAAAACGGTGATAAGAGTCACCAATACAACAACAACTATCCAACAATCGCAACATCAATCGCAACTACAACAAACGGCATAACAACAACAACAACAACTACAACAATCATCCCAACAACAATAACAACCGCAACAATAACAACAATCAGAAGTAGCTATGCCAAAGGTGTGAAAAGTATCACTCGGGGTTCTGTACCAAATTTTGCAACAAGTGTAAAAGAAATGGTCATAGCGCGATGAAGTGTGAGGTCTACGGACCAGGGGTTAACAGAACGAAAGGAACAAATGGTGTCGGAACGAGTAATGGCGGAGCAAGTAGTGTCGGAGCAAGTTATGCCAATATAGTTTGTTATAAATGTGGAAAACCGGGCCATATTATTAAAAATTGCCCGAACCAGGAGAACACGAATGGACAAGGCCGCGGAAGAGTTTTCAATATTAATGCGGCAGAGGCACAGGAAGACCTGGAACTTGTTACGGGTACGTTTCTTATTGACAATAAATCTACTTACATTTTATTTGATTCGGGTGCGGATAGAAGCTATATGAGTAGAGATTTTTGTGCTAAATTAAGTTGTCCATTGACGCCGTTGGATAGTAAATTTTTACTCGAATTAGCAAACGGTAAATTAATTTCAGCAGATTATATATGCCGGAATCGAGAAATTAAACTGGGTAGCGAAATATTTAAGATTGATTTGATACCAGTAGAGTTAGGGAGTTTTGATGTAATAGTTGGCATGGACTGGCTGAAGGAGATGAAAGCAGAGATCGTATGTTACAAAAATGCAATTCGCATTGTACGAGAAGAAGGAGAACCCTTAATGGTGTACGGAGAAAAGGGCAATACGAAGCTACATCTTATTAGTAATTTGAAGGCACAAAAACTAATAAGAAAAGGTTGCTATGCTGTTCTAACACACGTCGAGAAAGTACAAACTGAAGAAAAGAGCATCAATGATGTTCCCGTCGCAAAAGAATTTCCCGATGTATTTCCGAAAGAATTACCGGGACTACCTCCACATCGATCTATTGAATTTCAAATAGATCTTGTACTAGGAGCTGCACCAATAGCTCGTGCTCCTTACAAACTCGCACCCAGCGAGATGAAAGAACTGCAAAGCCAACTGCAAGAACTATTAGAACGTGGTTTCATTCGACCAAGCACATCACCATGGGGAGCTCCTGTTTGTTTGTCAAGAAGAAGGATGGTACATTTAGGTTGTGTATTGACTACAGAGAGTTGAATAAACTTACCATCAAAAACCGTTATCCACTGCCGAGAATTGACGACTTATTTGATCAACTACAAGGCTCGTCGGTTTATTCAAAAATCGATTTACGTTCTGGATATCATCAAATGCAAGTAAAGGAGGATGATATTCCAAAAACTGCTTTTAGGACGCGTTATGGTCATTACGAGTTTATGGTTATGCCGTTTGGATTGACTAATGCACCAGCTGTGTTCATGGACCTTATGAACTGAGTGTGTGGGCCATATCCTGACAAGTTTGTCATTGTTTTCATCGATGACATACTTATTTACTCAAAGAATGATCAAGAGCACGAAGAACATCTGAGAAAAGTGCTAGAAGTATTGAGGAAAGAAAAACTGTACGTTAAGTTTCCAAAGTGTGCATTTTGATTGGAAGAAGTTCAATTCCTCGGTCATATAGTGAACAAAGAAGGTATCCAGGTGGACCTGGCAAAGATCGAAACCGTTGAAAAGTGGGAAACCCCAAAAACTCTGAAGCATATACGTCAATTTTTAGGATTGGCTGGTTACTACAGAAGATTCATCCAAGATTTCTCCAAAATAGCAAAACCCTTGACTGCATTAACGCATAAAGGGAAGAAATTTGAATGGAAGGATGAACAAGAGAAAGTGTTTCAGTTATTGAAGAAAAAGCTAACTACGGCAGCTATATTGTCATTGCCTGAAGGGAATGATTATTTTGTGATTTATTGTGACACATAAACGCAAGGTCTCGGTTGTGTATTAATGCAACGAACGAAGGTGATTGCTTATGCGTCTAGACAATTGAAGATTCACGAGCAAAATTATACGACTCACGATTTGGAATTAGGTGCTGTTGTTTTTGCATTAAAGACTTGGAGGCATTATTTATATGGGGTCAAAAGTATTATATATACCGACCACAAATGTCTCCAACATATATTTAATCAGAAGCAACTGAATATAAGACAACGTAGGTGGATTGAACTGTTGAATGATTATGATTTTGAGATTCGATACCACCCTGGGAAGGCAAATGTGGTAGCTGACGCTTTGAGTAGAAAGGACAGAGAACCTATACGGGTAAAAGCTATGAATATAATTATTCGTACTAACCTTACTACTCAAATAAAGGAGGCGCAACAGGGGGTTGTAAAAGAAGAAAAGTTGAAGAATGAGATACCCAAAGGATCAGAGAAACATCTTAATATTTGGGAAGACGGAACCCGATATAGGGCTGATAGAATTTGGGTACCAAGGTTTGGAGATGTGAGAGAAATGGTACTTAAGGAAGCATATAAAACCAGATATTCAATACATCCCGGAGCGGAGAAGATGTATAACGTTTTCAAGAAACACTTTTGGTGGCCGGGTATGAAAGCCGATAGTGCTAAATATGTAGGAGAATGTTTGACGTGTTCTAAGGTCAAAGCTGAACATCAGAAACCATCAGGTCTACTACAACAACCTGAAATCCCAAAATGGAAATGGGAAAACATTACCATGGATTTCATTACTAAATTGCCAAGGACTGCAAGTGGTTATGATACTATTTGGGTAATAGTTGATCATCTCACCAAGTCAGCACACTTCCTGCCAATGAGAGAAGATGACAAAATGAAGAAGTTGGCGCGATTGTATTTGAAGGAGGTTGTCTCCAGACATGGAATACACGTCTCTATTATCTCTGATAGGGATGGTAGATTTGTTTCAAGGTTCTGGCAGACGTTGCAACAAGTATTGGGGACTCGTCTAGACATGAGTACTGCCTATCATCCACAAACTGATGGGCAGAGCAAAAGGACGATACAAACGCTTGAAGACATTCTACGAGCATGTGTTATTGATTTCGGAAACAGTTGGGATCGACACCTACCGTTAGCAGAATTTTCATACAACAACAGTTATCATTCTAGTATTGAGATGGCGCCGTTTGAGGCACTTTATGGTAGAAAGTGCAGGTCTCCGATTTGTTGGAATGAAGTGGGGGATAGACAGATTACGGGTCTGGAGATAATACAAGAAACTACCGAGAAAATCATCCAAATTCAACAACGATTGAAAACCGCCCAGAGTCGACAAAAGAGCTACGCGAACAGTAAAAGAAAATATATAGAGTTTGAAATTGGAGAAACGGTCATGCTTAAGGTTTCACCTTGGAAAGGCATTGTTCGATTTGGTAAACGGGGGAAACTAAATTCAAGGTACATTGGACCATTCAAGATTATAGATCGTGTCGGACCAGTAGCTTACCAACTGGAGCTACCTCAACAACTCGCGGCTGTACATAACACTTTCCAAGTCTCGAATTTGAAGAAATGTTTTGCTAAAGAAGATCTCACTATTCCATTGGACGAAATCCAAATCAATGAAAAACTTCAATTCATTGAAGAACCCGCCGAAATAATGGATCGTGAGGTTAAGAGACATAAGCAAAACAAGATACCGATTGTTAAGGTTCGATGGAATGCTCATAGAAGACTCGAGTTCACCTGGGAGCATGAAGATCAGATGAAGAAGAAATACCCGCCTCTATTTCCAGAAGATTCGTCAACATCTTCAACAGCTTAAAATTTCGGGACGAAATTTATTTAACGGGTAGGTACTGTAGTGACCCGAACTTTTCCATGTTTATATATATTAATTGAGATTGATATTCACATGAATAAATGTTTCCAACATGTTAAGCAATCAAACTTGTTAAGACTTGATTAAATGAAATAAGTTTCATATAGACAATTGATCACCCAAGTTGACCGGCGATTCACGAACGTTACAAATTTGTAAAAACTACATGTTGTGGTATATATAGACATATATATATATATATATATATATATATATATATATATATATATATATATATATATATATATATATATATATATATATGTATGTATGTATGTATATGGTTGACATGAGATTATGATGAGTAAGTATCTCACTAAGTATATTAACAATGTGTGATATACATAAGAAATGAGATTACTAAGTTAAGAAAATCGAAATGATATATATAACGATTATCGTTATGATAACGTCTACTAAATACATATGTATCATATTAAGATATTGATATACTATATTTAACATGATAAAATGATATTTAAATATATCATTAAGTGTGTTAACAATGAACTACATATGTAAAAACAAGACTACTAACTCAAGAATTACGAAACGAGACTTATATGTAACGATTATCGTTGTAACGATATTTTAATGTATATATCATATTAATAGATATTCATACATCATAATATCATGATAACATAATAATTTAACATCTCATTTGATATAATAAACATTGGGTTAACAACATTAATTGAGATCGTTAACTTAAAGGTTTCAAAACAACACTTACATGTAACGACTAACGAAGACTTAACGACTCCATTAGAATGTATATACATGTTGTGTTTTGATATGTATTCTTACACTTTTGAAAGTGTATCAATATCTTAATATGATTCATATGTACCTAGTAAGACGTTGTTATAACAATAATCGTTATCAAGACACATATCAAAGTACTTCTACTTAATAAAAATGCTTACAATTACATCCTCGTTCAGTTTCATCAACAATTCTACTCGTATGCACCCGTATTTGTACTCGTACAATACACAGCTTTTAGATGTATGTACTATTAGTATATACACTTAATGATCATCTCTTAGCAGCCCATGTGAGTCACCTAACACATGTAGGAACCATCATTTGGCAACTAGTATGAAATATCTCATAAAATTACAAAAATATTAGTAATCATTCATGACTTATTTACATGAAAACAAAATTACATATCCTTTATATCTAATCCATATACCAACGACCAAAAACACCTACAAACACTTTCATTCTTCTATTTTCTTCATCTAATTGATCTCTCTCAAGTTCCATCTTTAAGTTCTAAGTGTTCTTCATAAATTCCATAAGTATAGTTTCATAAAAATCAAGAATACTTCCAAGTTTGCAAGTCTACTTCCAAGCTTTCTAATCCATTCCAAGTAATCATCTAAGATCAAGGAACCATTATTATTTACAGTAGGTTATCTTTATAATTCAAGGTAATATTCATATTCAAACTTTGATTCAATTTCTATAACTATAACAATCTTATTTCGAGCGAAAATCTTACTTGAACTGTTTTTGTGTCATGATTCTGCTTCAAGAACTTTCAAGCCATCCAAGGATCCTTTGAAGCTAGATCCATTTTTCTCATTTCCAGTAGTTTTATCCAGAAAACTTGAGGTAGTAATGATGTTCATAACATAATTCGATTCATACATATAAAGCTATCTTATTCGAAGGTTAAACTTGTAATCACTCGAACATAGTTTAGTTAATTCTAAACTTGTTCGCAAACAAAAGTTAATCCTTCTAACTTGACTTTTAAAATCAACTAATCACATGTTCTATATCTATATGGTATGCTAACTTAATGATTTCAAACCTGGAAACACGATGAACACCATAAAATCGGATATACGCCGTTGTAGTGAAACCGGGGGCTGTTTTGGTTTGGATAATTAAAAACTATGATAAACTTTGATTTAAAAGTTGTTCTTCTGGGAAAATGATTTTTTATATGAACATGAAAATATATCCAAAAATCTTGGTTAAACTCAAAGTGAAAGTATGTTTTTCAAAATGGTCATCAAGACGTCGTTCTTTCGACGGAAATGACTACCTCTTTAGTAATTGACATGTAACTTAAATTTCCAACTATAAACCTATACCTTTTCTGTTTGGATTCTTAAATTAGAGTTCAATATGAAACCATAGAAATTTGATTCACTCAAAACAGATTTAAAATGAAGAAGTTATGGGTAAAACAAGATTGGATATTTTTGATCTTTTTAGCTACGGGAAATATTTAACAAATCTATACAAATCATATCCTAGCTAACTTATATTTTATTATACATGTATTCTAATATATTATGTAATCTTGGGATACCATAGACACTTATGCAAATGTTTTGACATATCATATCGACCCATGTATATATATTATTAGGAACAACCATAGACACTCTATATGCAGTAATGTTGGAGTTAGCTATATAGGGTTGAGGTTGATTATAAAACTATATATACTTTGAGTTGTGATCTAGCCTGAGACGTGTATACACTGGGTCGTGGATTGATTCAAGATAATATATATATCGATTTATTTCTGTACATCTAACTGTGGACAACTAGTTGTAGGTTATTAACGAGGACAGCTGACTTAATACACTCAAATCTTTAAAACATAATAAAAATGGTTGTAATTATATTTTGATCATACTTTGATATATATGTACATATTTATATAGGTTCCTGAATCGATCCGTGGCCAAGTCTTATTTTCGAGAAGGAAATATCTGTGAAAGTGAGTTATAGTCCCACTTTTAAAATCTAATATTTTTGGGATGAGAATACATGCAGGTTTTATAAATGATTTACAAAATAGACACAAGTACGTGAAACTACATTCTATGGTTAAATTATCGAAATCGAATATGCCCCTTTTTATTAAGTCTGGTAATCTAAGAATTAGGGAACATACACCCTAATTGACGCGAATCCTAAAGATAGATCTATTGGGCCTAACAAACCCCATCCAAAGTACCGGATGCTTTAGTACTTCGAAATTTATATCATATCCGAAGGGTGTCCCGGAATGATGGGGATATTCTTATATATGCATATTGTTAATGTTGGTTACCAGGTGTTCACCATATGAATGATTTTTATCTCTATGTATGGGATGTGTATTGAAATATGAAATCTTGTGGTCTATTGTTATGATGTGATATATATATATATATAGGTTAAACCTATAACTCACCAACATTTTTGTTGACGTTTAAAGCATGTTTATTCTCAGGTGAATACTAAGAGCTTCTGCTGTTGCATACTAAAATAAGGACAAGATTTGGAGTCCATGTTTGTATGATATTGTGTAAAAACTGCATTCAAGAAACATATGTCGATGTAATATATTTCTATTGTAAACCATTATGTAATGGTCATGTGTAAACATTATATTTTAGATTATCCTTATTTGATAATCTACGTAACGCTTTTAAAACCTTTATTGATAAAATAAAGGTTATGGTTGTTTTAAAAATGAATGCAGTCTTTGAAAAACGTCTCATATGGAGGTCAAAATCTCGCAACGAAATCAATTAATATGGAACGTTTATAATCAATATGAACGGAAAATTTCATATGCCGTACGCTGTCTTCGTGTGTTGGTCATTTCCTAGGAACGTGAACATTTTAGCAAGGAAGTCATGTTTGCAACATGATTTTGAAAACCTATATGTGAAACATGTGTTGATTAATTCTTATCTAGACGCATTTTTAAAAGAGTGGTGCCATTTTGAAAAGATAGACAAGTTTCATCATTTCATTTTATGTTTGCCAAAGTTTGATAAGTATCATGAGATTAACATTTATCACAAGAGCTTGGTCAAACATATGTGTGTGCAACTGTGCATGAGTGGTTTTTAAAAGCAACTAGTATGGATTATGCAAGAAAAAGTTCCTACTTGGCACTCTATTAGTTAGGATCTTTGCAAAGAAGCTTTCTCACAATTGATGAGTTATGCATCAAAAAAGTGTTCCTATTATTATGAAAGACACTAAAATTATTCACATGTGAGATTATGCAAGTATTCAAGGATCACATGAGAAAATTTTAAAAGTAAGAAAGAATAAAAAGTTTGGATTCTTACCTTTGAGGACCACTAGATGTTGGAGAGAAGTGAGACAATGAAATCTGGAATCTAGTGGTTGGGGTTTAAAGAAGGAGTGGGGTTGGTGAAAAAGTGATTTAGATAATAAAGGTGGTGAGGAAAAGACAAAACAGCCGTAAGCTGTTGTGCGGTCGAGACCACGGTCGACCATGCTTCGACCGCACGGGTTCAGTAGGATTAATTTTATTAAGGCAGAAGTTCCATCATTCCCAACTCATTCCTAAGTAGAGTGAAGGTCTCCTTTTTCAGAGGCTTAGTAAAGATATCAGCAATATTTTTCAAGGAGTCTACCTTATCAATCACAATATTACCCTTTTGGACATGATCACGTATAAAGTGGTGTCTAATGTCTATGTGTTTAGTCCTAGAGTGTAATATTTGATTCTTAGATAGGTCTATAGTACTCTTATTATCACAACAAATACGTATTTTAGAAGAGATGATTCTGTAGTCGATGAAGGTTTGTTTCATCCATAACACTTGTGCACATGCTCTCCCCATGGCAACATATTCTGCTTTGGTAGTAGATAGTGCAACGGATGTTTGCTTCTTGGAGAATCATGATGTTAAGCAAAGTCCGACAAATGCACATACACTACTTTTGCTCTTTCGATCAATCAACGATCATCCATGGTCGGAATCCGCAAAGCACATAATGTCAACACCGGTGAACTTTGGATACCATACACCAAGATGCATGGTACCTTTCAAGTATCTAAAGATTCCTTTGACTGCTTCCACGTGAGACTTTTTGGGATTCTCTTAGAATTTTTCCCACAAGCACACGCTACACATGATGTCGGGTCAGCTTGCCGTTAAGTATAAAAGAGATCCAATCATTCCTCTATACTTGGTGCTATCGAATGAATCTCTTTCTCCTTCAAGAGAAAGCTTGACAATGGTGGCCATAGGAGTGGCCATTGTTTTTGAGTTTTCCATTCCAAACTTTTTGAGCATATCATGAATATACTTTTGTTGATTTATGAACGTTCCATCTTCTAGTTGCTTAATTTGGAGTCCGAGAAAGAACTTGAGTTCACCCATCATGCTCATTTCAAACTCATCATGCATTAGCTTAGAAAACTCATTTCTAAGAGACTCGTTAGTAGAACCAAATACAATATCATCAACATATATTTGAACAATAACTAGATCATTTTCATGCCTTTTAACAAATAATGTATTATCAATTTTTCCCATTCCATATTTATGGTTAATAAGGAAGGTTCTAAGTCTCTCATACCAAGCTCTACGAGCTTGTTGGAGTCCATATAGGGCTTTCTTAAGTTTATACACATGATATGGTTTTTCAAAATCTTCAAAGCCTGGAGGTTGTAACAAAAATACTTCTTCATTTATGACACCATTTAGAAAAGCACTTTTGACATCCACTTGATATAATTTTAAGTTTTTAGCACATGTGTATGCAAGAAGTATTCTAGTGGACTCTAGTCTAGCTACGGGAGCAAATGTTTCATCATAATCGATTCATTCTTGTTGGTTATACCCTTGTGCGACTAACCTAGCTTTGTTTTTAACAACCTTCCCATCTTCATCTAGTTTGTTCCTATATACCCATTTGGTTCCTATGATATTTTGCTCACTTGGTAAAGGAACCAATTCCTATACATCACTCCTTTGAAATTGATTTAATTCCTCTTGCATGGCTTCTATCCAACTCTCATCTAATAAGGCTTCCTTGAAGTTTTTGGGTTCTACATGGGAGATGAATGCATAGTTTGCAACTAAATTAAAGATTTATGATCGTGTGGTTCTAGTATTGATAACCCCTATGACTTGTTCTATTGGATGATCCATAATATGTTTAAGGTCGGTTGTGGGTTCTAGATTATCTTTGCCAGGATCGTTTTCCAAGTGAGATTCTTTCTCGTTGGTTTCCTCGATCTCTTTGGACTCATTTTGGCTTGTGATAATTACAATGGCCTCTTGTTCAACTACATCATCATCTACTAGTGGTTTGGACTTAAGTGGAGGAGTATCATCAATTGTGACATATAACGACTCTTCTATGACATTAGTGTACTTGTTTAGAACCTATAAGCTTTACTCTCTAACGAATATCCTTGGAATACTCCTTCATAGGCTTTAGGTTCAAACTTTGTTAGGTATTTATTTTTGTTTAAGTTGAAACACTTACATCCAGATACCCTAAGATGACTTACGGTGGGTTTCCTACCATTTAGAATTTCATAAGGTGTTTTATCCATTGAAGGCCTAATTACTATTTTGAATATAAGTAGAGGTAGCTACCGCTTCACACCAAAATTATTGAGGGATTGATTGGTCATTTAACATTATTCTACTCATTTCTTGAATAGTTCGGTTTTTCCTTTCAACAACCCCATTTGATTGAGGAGTGCGAGGAGCCGAGAAATTATGAGAAATTCTATGTAATTCATAAAAGACTCCAAATTGGGCATCATTATCAACTTATCTTCCATGATCCGTTCGTATGGTGACAATTGTACACCCAAACAAGTTTTGTATTTTTGTAGAAAAAATTACGAATCTTTTAAACGCCTCATTTTTGTGTTTTAGAAAAAGTGTCCATGCATATCTAGAAAAATCATCAACGATTACCAAGGTGTAGAAATTCCCACCATAACTTTGAACGGACGATGGACCAAACAAATCCATATGTAGGAGTTCTAAATATCTTTTAGTTGAAATGAAGTTCTTAGGTTTATGACTAGAATGGACTTGTTTTCCTACTTTACATGCATCACAAAAATGACTTTCATATTTTTGCTTAGGTAAATCTCAAACCATTTCTTTAGAAGATATGTTGTGAATTAGTTTCATATTAGCATGCCCAAGTCTCCTATGCCACAAGGTGGTAGTGTCATGAATGAAAGTAAGACAAATATCTAAATGTTTAAAGTCATTTAGTTTGTACGTGTAAAGGCCCTTTTTCTAATTACATTTATAATATTTTTACCATCTTTGGTTATATTTGATGATGATTTAGTGAATGTCATGTTGTAACCTTTATCACATATTTTACCAACACTTAGCAAGTTGAAACCTAGGTTCTTAATATGCAAGACATCCTCAAGAGTAATTTTATAGTTAGTGATGTTACCTTTACCGGAGATTTTACCTCGTACATCGCCACCAAAGATTACGTCACCACCGTTATGTTCTTTGTACTTTGTGAAGAAGTCTTTGTTCCCCGTGAAGTGCGTTGTACATCCACTATCGATTATCCAATCTTCTTCTTGTACAACACCATTTAAGCAAACCTATATTTTGTTAATTAATATCTTTGGTACCCAATGTTTGTTGGGTCCGGGATGATTAGCATAAAAAATTCCTACTCTAACCCATCTTTTTACGATTTTAGCGTTGTAGTTTTCTTTGGGTTGGGCCCTTGTTTCAAGGATTTCCTTCCTAGGATTTCTAGAGTGGTTAGTTTTACTTTCTAGAAATTCTTCTTGAAGTGTTTGATTTCTTCCTTTTGAAATGGTTTAGTTTTTGAAAATGGGCATGCGGTCGACTTCACGCCCTTACCGTGCTTCGACCGCACGTTCTTTGTGACGTTTGGCTTTCCTTGTGACTTAACAAAAAATATAGGTTGTTGTTTTGATGATTTTATTTCGAGAGAGTTTTTATAAAACCTAACCCATGTTTGTTATTGTTTGACCGTTGAGCACTTAAAATATTTTCTACTACTTTTTCACTTTTATTATATATTAAAAACTTGACTTTATTTTCATGTAATTTTACGATTTTATTAAGTACTTTATTTTCATGTTTTAGATCATCACAAGTAAGGCATTCGTGTGAGTTATTTATTCTTTCTCTTAGCCTAGACACTTCTAACTTAAGTGAGTTATATTCTTCTTTTAAGTTGGTATTACTAGTGCTAACTCTTCTACTTAGAACACAAAGCTTAATGAAATTATTAATATCAAATTAAAAAGAGTTTGGAAGAACCTCATTGTCAATTTGTACGACTAGGCAAGCTTCATCATCTCCTTTCAAGCTTGGTGCTTCAATGGCCATAAGCCATGTTTCCTTTCCCTCTTCTTGTGTCTCATTCTCTTCATCGTCTCATGCACCTCCAAGAAATGTCTTCTCGTTATTTCTTTTGGGACATTCATATATTAAATGATTTGGATCACCACATCTAAAACATTTCCTTACAAACTTCTTTTTGGTATCAAAAAGTGCTTTCTTTGAGTCCATTGGGGGTCGGACATGATTCCCGGGTCTTCGATAGAATTTATTGAATGATCGTACAATAAATGCAAGTTGTTCATCATCATTTAGGATATCATCTTCATCCTCTCCATATTTGCCTTCTTCACTTGCTTTGGCCTTCAAAGCAATTGACTTATTCTTTTCTTTCTTGACTTTGTCCGCTTTTTCATCCTTGTCTAGGATGACCTCATGTACTTTAAGATTTCCAATGAGTTCATCAAGAGACAATTTTTCCAAGTCCATTGACTCATCTATTGTCGTTACTTTAGGTCTTCATTTTGAGGGTAGTGCTCTTAAGAATTTCCGAACATATTGCTTGTTCGTGTAGATAGTATCTAAAGCTTTCAAACTTGAACAAATATTGTTAAATCTAGAATAAGCGATATTAATTTTCTCATCATCTGATATAACGAATTGTTCAAATTGAGCTACTAGTAGTTCAATTTTATTTTTAATGACTTGCACATTTCCTTGATGAGTAACTATTAAACTATCTCATACTTCCTTTGCACTCTTAAGCATAAAGACCCTTTCATATTCTTTTCTAGGCAAACCGTTAAATATGACTAGTTTAGCTTGATAGGTTTTTTTCCTACATCCATTTTATTTTCTTTGGACCAACTATCTTCGATTATAATTATTCTAGTTTCCTGTCCTCACTAAGTGTGAATGGAACATAATCATCCTTAGTAATGATGTTCCAAACATCTATATCTTTAGCACGGACATATGTTTCAAATCTTTGTTACCAATAGCAAAATCTTTCACTCTCAAGTAGTGGGGTTTTTTGCATAGAGGAACCTTCACTATAGCTCAAGTTCTCGAATTTTTGTTCCATGATCTTTAACTCAAAAGTTTGCAAAAACTAATTTTTAACTTAAAAATAACAATTTTAGCAAAACATTTAGAGCAACCGCTCTGATACCAATTGTAAGTAACTAGAGGGGTGGTGAATAGTTACTTAGTGCGATTTTTTAAACTTTTTCGATTTAGAACTTGAGATTATTATAGTGTGATTTGACTAGTTCGTTCACAAGAAAAGTAAAAGCAAAGATAAAGGATAATAGAACAAACACGGAGATTTATAGTAATTCGGGAAGATGTTAACTAATCTTCCTTAATCCACTCCTCAATTCTAACGAATTGAGAGTTTGTTTCACTATGATGCTCCAAACTCGGTGGAATGTCCGGATACAACACTAGCCCCTTGATATCCCGTAACTTATGAACCCTTACGTCCTTTGAAGAATTCACAATCACCAAATGCTCTTACCACAAGACCCTAATGCTTCCTCTAAGTGAAACATCACCTATCTTCTATATCCCTTTAATAAGGTATTTACAAGTATACTTACAACTAAGTTTACAATCACTCTTGCTTGAATCACTCTAAATAGATTACAATAATATTTTGAATGATATCAGTAAATGTATGGAAATGTAAGTGCAAGAGGTGAGTCTTCAAGTGCTCCAAGGTTTGGCTTTTATAGGCAAGACAAATTTAAACCCGACTGTCTGCAGCTCACCTCACGGTCGACCGTGGGTTGACCATGCAGGTCTCTGACCTCTGAAATTGTAGCCGTTTGAAATCTTTAACTTTGTCATATTTCCTTATTGGATGGCTGCAATTAGATGTTAAAAGCATCTGAAAGACCTGCATTATGTGACGACCCGGAAATTTTCGACCAAATTTAAACTTAATCTTTATATGTTTCCGACACGATAAGCAGAGTCTGTGATGTTGAGTCTCAAAAATTTTGAACTATTTTCATACAATCAAATTAACTTCGACCATTTCCGATGATTCACGAACTATTACATATAAATAAATACATATATATTTAAATATTTAAATATATATCATACTTTGAAATATAGTTGATTTAATATATGATTTAAATTACAAAATAATATAAGAGATAATAAAATTTATTATATAAAATAGATCTATATATATATACATAAAAAGTATATTAAATATATTTTGTGATTTCGGAGTTATTTAGTAAACAACTGTAACGCTTAATGGTAAATTCAATTAATAGTAAACGTGTTAAAAAGGAACTTATTTGATTTTAAAATAAACGGTGATACGAAAATGAGTTATATAAGTTATAGGCTTATTAAAAGTATATTTAGGACCTAATTATTTAATTTTAACACTTTTTATATTTTACCCATAAATGAGAGGGACAGTTGATGTAATTTTTATTTATTAAATTAATGACTGAATTTTATACCATAATGGCCAAAATAAATAAAGTTATTTAATCTAAAATTTGGGATTAATCTATGGACTTTTATCCGCCACTAATTAACAACGGACCACGATATAATATCCGTGATAAACTGTCGTCAAATAAAATTAAAAAGTAGCCGTCTAATTACTGTTGACTCACATGTGTTCCTTTTACTTATTTAATTATTATAGGATTACTTTATTATTGTTAATTTTCTCCTTTCACATACTGCTAAATTACTCATTCACCATCTTGTTAATCCCACTTCATCGATTACCATTATTTTTTTATGATTTCAATTATTCGAACAAATCATAACAACCCCACTAAATATACGACTACTATTTCTCTTTTTGAATTCCTTTCTTTCACACTTTTACTTAGGTTATATGTCAATTCCTTCTTTTCTCTCATTACTACTCATGACATTAGAATATATATATACACACACATGATCAAGGTTATAGCTTCACCTCATCATCTTCATTCAAACTTTGAAGGACCATCTGTCACCTTTGAAACACCGGCCCTCACCCACATCACCATAAACAACCACTCCGATTACCATCATCTCCACCACTTTCGATCACCTCCACCCCAAAACTGTCACCACCTTAACACTCATCAAAACATCACCTAAATGTCTTCAATCATCCTTTTATTATTACTAATTCATTGCTCATAATGGCACTGTAACAATCACCAAACAAACACCATTAATCGCCACCATCATATGCCTGTACGATTGCTGCACGCAAATTATTACTTTTCTGTTTTAAACAAGTCAGAAACCTCCACCTTTGATCACTATAAAACCCTCCTACTGCTCGTTACTAAATGGTTCAAGCCAAAATCAAACAACTAACAACATCGTGGGTTACTACTACTTCTGTCCGTTTTCTTTTTCGCTGTAAACAGTCCAGAACACCACCTTTTGTTCCTCCTGTTGTCAAGCAAAACCACCTTCATCATACTAATTTGAGACCTCCATTGCTACAGCCTTTTTCTGTTTAACGAAAATAAAGGGGTGACGAAGTCATGTTACTTCAGAAAAAATAAGTGAAAAAAAAAGAAATAAATCCTTTTATATTCAAGTGTCGGCCACTATTATTCTTTTAACAGTTTGTTAATTGAAACCTTTAATTAATTAATAGGTATTGGGCCAAGAATGTTTATTTGTTTGTTGGGTCGAGGCTTATTGTTCAGTTGGGCCAAGTGTTATTTTATTTTTTTTGGGTCGATTAAGGATTAGTGGGCCGAGAGTCTGATATATGTTAAATGAAAAAATGGCGAATGAAACCAAGAACTTATGAGTGCTTCAGTGGTTTGGTGATGTTTGGGTTAGCCAAGAGGTCACAAGATTGAACCTGGGCTGGAGCAAATATTTTTTTTAGAAGATGAAATAAACAGCGCTATAGATACTAGGTATATATTAATGGATTGTGTTTCAATCAGAAAAGAGGAAGTAGAAGGACGGTTAAGAGAGTTATGTGTTAAGCGAGAGGTCTTGTGTCCGAGTCCCGTCTCGAGCACTTCTTTTTACTTGAAGCTTTTAAGGGTATAACTCTTTTAATTTTTATTTCTATTTTTATTATTATTATTATTATTATTACTAACTAATATTAGTATCATTATTTGAAATCTATCATCTTATTAAAAATTAGTAATATCAATATTATTATTATTATTAATATTATCATTTAGAATAAAGTTATTATTATTACTATTAGTAAATCATTAATATCAACACTATCATTTTTAAGCAAATAAATATTTTGCACATAACTATATATATCAACCCTACTAAGATTATTTATATAAATATTTACAAATAACAAACTATCTATTTTTAAATATAATATTAAAACAAGTATATATATATATATATATATATATATATATATATATATATATATATATATATATATATATATATATATATATATATATATATATATATATATATATATATATATATTAACCATGTTAAATATATATACACAAAGTAAATATACATAAGATTTAAATTGAGGATAAAATAAATAAATTGGTCCAGTTATAATTATATGTTTTAATATATATATATATATATATATATATATATATATATATATATATATATATATATATATATATATATATATATATACAAATGATATAGGTTCGTGAATCTGAGGCCAACCCTGCATTGTTCAATATAGTCATATATATTTTTACTACAATATATAGTATGGTGAGTTTCATTTTCTCCCTTTTTCTCTTTACATTTTTGGGACTGAGAATACATGCGCTGCTTTTATAAATGTTTTACAAAATAATCACAAGTTCATGAAACTATATTCGACGATTTTTTTGTTATACCGGATATCTGTACTTATTATTATTATGCTTGGTAACCTAAGAATTAGGGAACAGACACCCTAATTGACGCGAATCCTAAAGGTAGATCTACGGGCACTAACCACCCCCATTTTCGAATAGTGGAAATGCTTTAGTACTTCGAAGGGTTCTTGTCATACATTTGAATAGTGGAATGTATGATGCCAGATATCTTAAGCGCTCTATGTTAAGGTCAGTTACCAGGCGACTCATCATATGAATGATTTTTGCAGTTGTAATGATCATGCACATTTAATTAAATGAAATCTTGTGGCTTATTAAATATTATGATTATTATATAGAAATTAAACCTATGAACTCACCAACCTTTTAGTTGACACTTTAAAGCATGTTTATTCTCATGTATTAAAGAAACCTTCCGCTGTGCATTTACTCATTTTAGAGATATTACTTAGAGTCATTCATGACATATTTCAAAAGACGTTGCATTCGAGTCATTGAGTTCATCAAGATTATTATTAAGTCAATTATAGTTGGATATATTATGAGATGATATGCATGTCGTCAACTTTCAATGTAATGAAAGATTGTCTTTTCAAAATCGAATGCAATGTTTGTAAAAATGTATCATATAGAAGTCAAGTACCTCGCGATGTAATCAACTATTATGAATCTTTTATAATCGATATAGACTTTGTTCGGATGGATTAGGACGGGTCGTTTCAGTTGGTATCAGAGCGGTGGTTGTAGCGAACCAGGTCTTGCATTAGTGTGTCTAACTAGTAGTTGTTAGGATGCATTAATAAGTCTGGACTTCGACCTAGTAGTTGTTAGGTTATATTAATAAGTCTGGACTTGAACCTGGTCTGCATGTCAAAAGTTTTTACTTACCACCATTTGTCGAAAATTATCTACTTATCATTTACAGTCTCGACACGTCTTATTGCAATTATTGCATAGATGATGTACAGACAAATTCATATCCCATCACATTAGACTTTATCAGACACGTTTCCTTAATCCCCTCCGTAATCTATGGGATCTTCTGTACTATATTTAGGTATTCTATGTAATAAGAATATCATCCGATATCCGAAAATCATTTCATATCGAAATCCTTTATCTAATCGTACAAAACAGAACTCGCAACTAGTTCAAATTCCTTAGATTTCGACAGCTATTCTGATATAGATTTCGACTCAAGCTCCGAAGAAAGTGTAACCGGAATGGACCAACCAATCAGCCATCATCTATTCTGGATGAATTGGGGCTGGGTTCATAGCCTACTTAGTCATTGGAGACAAGAAGAAGGCGATCCCTTTCATCCACCACATTGCCCTCTTGGCGAAGAACCTGAAGCACTTACCGGTGAACCTGTCCGAAACACCATTTTTCTCTCATTTCCAGAGTATCTCGTCACGATTATATACTACACCAAATCCTAGATTTTATTTATCCACTCGTTCAAACCGACAATCACCACGGTGTAATAGAAGAAGTCAACGAGTTTCGCGCTCGGGTGGTGGCTTTAGAGAATATGGTGCAAAGGTTACTAGCACCAGCAGCATCACCGACATTAACAGTACCACCAACATCAGTACCAGCAGAACCAGTACCAGTAACCACAACATCCGCATCACACATCTCGACACCATAATCTATACCTCGAACATCAACATCATACGCACCATAGATACCAAGGTGTACCAACAATAATTAACGATGAAGTATTGATCCATAACTTCATTAATATTCTACGAAGAATATGTGGTTCCGAATAGTTTTAGAGATTACTTATTCTAGCACAAACCGAAAAGCAAATGAGATTAATATCATATTAACTCATTAGATCCATGATTACATCTGAAGAAAATATATATGCAAGTATATTTTCATAAAGATTGTAATTAAAAATTCTTTTGTACAAATTGTTAATGATGAAAATATTTTAACGGGTAGGTAATACCCGAGGAATATTTAAGATTTCGCATTAATAAGTTACACTGTACATTCTTCGAATCTGATTCAACGGTCATTTACTATCCTATTTACATCCACCGATATACGTATCCGTTCACCACAGAATAACCATTTTCATTCAATTTCATATTTGAATTTTGATTTATCAGAATCCAACAAGTGGCATAATAAAGAAACATTGAACAAAATAAAATTTGTTAGAAACAAACGAATTAACTATGAGAAATTTTTTTAAGAATCCACGCTAACTGTTCCAGCTAACTGTTCCTAGCTAACTGATTACATTTTATTTATCACAATTTAATTATCGCAATTTATATTCTCGCAATTTTATTTATCGTCATTTAATTTCTGTTATTTATTTTTACGCACTTTAAATATCGGGACACGTATACAAAGTTTTGACATATCATATCGACGCATGTATATATATTATTTGGAATAACCATAGACATTCTATATGCTGTAATGCTCAAGTTCGCTATACAGGGTTGAGGTTAATTCTACAATAATATATATATTTTGAGTTGTGATCGAGTCTGAGACATGTACACGAATTCTGTAATTGTATATATGTATAATAATATTCTTGGTACATCCTAACACAATAAGTATACAATACGTTTTGATAAATCCTAAGACAATACGTACACAGTACGTCTTAGTTAATTCTAAGACAATACATATACAATACGTATCTGGGTTGATGCAAAGACAATACGTATACAATACGTCGTGGGGGTAACTCTAAGATTATATATACATAAATTGATTATTGGACTATCAACATTGGACAATTAAAAATGAATTAAAATATTAATTATAACATATGAAACTAAACAATTCTTCAAGTTTGTCACTTGATTTCATCTTAAACCTCAATTGTATCTTAACGATTACAATCTGCGTTCAAACCTATCATGATTCTTGAAAACACCTCGATTGAGAGAATGAACCAACCGCATTTCATCTACGGAAGGAAAAGATTTATGCATATAGTTATGCACTTGAAAAACTCTCGAAAACTGAGTAAACGTTTAACACATAGCTGTGCTAATTCCTTTAGTGTTATTATTACCCAAAATAACTTGGTAATACCTTTCAAAGTAGCAAATTTTGTCACAGATCCAGCAAGTCAACTTCGACTTTTCGTTTAAAACAACCTTATTACCACCTTGATATATATGCGTATTCATTTATTGTTACCAGAAAACCTTTTATATTCCACCATACTACCATCAGCATTTAATCATCTAAAAACACAATTCTCCTGAAAACACCTCGGATTGATAATCGACGATTCATATATGTCTGTATTAAATGCAGACGAAACTGTAAAATTGTAGATGGCCTAAATGGCCAAGAGTTTGATGATAAAGAATGGAGTGTTGGGAACGCTCGATAGAAAATTTGGTACTGAAAAATGGATTGAGCTAACCATGAAGGAGATCAAGGACAAATACAAGGACCAAACCCTATATTCAAAGAATCCAGGTAATTCTGGATCCGATGAAATCTTAGAGAATATCATGCTCCGAAGTCATGTTAAAATCTTACGAAAAATCTTTCTTCATCAACTTTCGAACTTAGAAATTCCAAAATATCATCATAAATATCTTCGATATTTCTGAAGATATTTTCATAAATATTCTCGTCCGAAATTATATACCTCTTCATGCTATCTGTATTCCATTATAGTGGAAACTTCTGTAAAACCTAAGCATAAATTATGAATAAATTCTGGAGAAGTCTTAAGAATTAGAGCATGAGTTAGTATAATATAATGATGCTTGGCCAACGTGATTATATTACAGTAAGTCATGATGGAAGTTCTATTGGAGCATGATGATTCACAGATCATAACGTCATCATGTGCCATGTTACATAACTCTTTCATTCTACTTAACTTCTGAACATATCAAGAAAATATATTCTTGATGGTTCTATCTTCCGTGATGTTGATAAATTTGAAAATCAAATCGTGCTATCATGTTCCTTCTTGCTTAGAACATTATATTCATTCGAAACTCCATACTTATAAATTCTGGACCATTACTAGCTTAGTTAGAGCTCGAGAGGAGAATAAAAAGGCAAAGAGATACAAGATATAAGAGAAAATATAAAGCCCAATAACAACACGGAGGTTACAAATCGTGGATATTAATATGAATATCAATATAAAGACACGGTATAATTAAGAATAGTATCATCTCAAGGTAATAGTAGAAGTAAACGGATTCTTCTGGTGGAAGATTGAAAAGAAGGATGACAGAAATGATAATTAGGAAAATATCAAGGATTAGAACTGGATTAAGAATTTTCACAATCTTGTGGATGTAAGAACCATGAAAGAAAGAGTAGGAATGGTGAGAATAATGGAACGAAAGAGCTTAATTTATAATGGAAATATCAGACAGAGTAATCGAGGCAGATAACCGTATTTAATTATAGAAATCTTAATTTCCTTATTCGTCGAAGAATCAAATCTTTTAGATTTCGAAGATTTTCTTTTAAATCCCTTGAATTCCGGAATTCAACCGAGACAACGTCAAAAGTTAAGACGAACCTTATTTTTCTAAATTCAACCATGACTAGTCAAAAGTTATGATGAAACATGTCTTTCTCATTTCACTATTTAGTGATAGCTTCATTCGTACTATTCGAATAAACGAATTGTTTTATCCATATTACTCAATGATGATAAAGCTTTATTTATCAACTCATATTCATCATGAAAACATTTTTATTGTTAACCATGACCACCTCGATCAAATTTTGAGACGAAATTTCTTTAACGGGTAGGTACTGTGATGACCCAAAAATTTCCGACCAAATTTAAACTTAATCTTTATATGTTTTCGACACGATAAGCAGAGTCTGTGATGTTGAGTCTCAAAAATTTTGTACTATTTTCATACAATCAAATTAACTTCGACCATTTCTGACGATTCACGAACTATTACATATAAATAAATAAATACATATATATTTAAATATATAAATATATATCATACTTTGAAATATAGTTGATTTAATATATGATTTAAATTACAAAATAATATAAGAGATAATAATATTTATTATATAAAATAGATCTATATATATATACATAAAAAATATATTAAATATATTTTGTGATTTCGAAGTTATTTAGTAAACAACGATAACGCTTAATGGTAAATTCAATTAATAGTAAACGTGTTAAAAAGGAACTTATTTGATTTTAAAATAAACGGTGATACGAAAATGAGTTATATAAGTTATAGGCTTATTAAAAGTATATTTAGGACCTAATTATTTAATTTTAACACTTTTTATATTTTACCCATAAATGAGAGGGACAGTTGATGCAATTTTTATTTATTAAATTAATGACTGAATTTTATACCATAATGGCCAAAATAAATAAAGTTATTTAATCTAAAATTTGGGATTGATCTATGGACTTTTATCCGCCACTAATTAACAACGGACCACGATATAATATCCGTGATAAACTGTCGTCAGATAAAATTAAAAAGTAGTCGTCTAATTACTGTTGACTCACATGTGTTCCTTTTACTTTTTTAATTATTATAGGATTACTTTATTATTGTTAATTTTCTCCTTTCACATACTGCTAAATTACTCATTCACCATCTTGTTAATCCCACTTCATCGATTACCATTATTATTTTATGATTTCAATTATTTGAACAAATCACAACAACCCCACTAAATATACGATTACTATTTCTCTTTTTGAATTCCTTTCTTTCACACTTTTACTTAGGTTATATGTCAATTCCTTCTTTTCTCTCATTACTACTCATGACATTAGAATATATATATACACACATGATCAAGGATATAGCTTCACCTCATCATCTTCATTCAAACTTTAAAGGACCATCCATCACCCTTGAAACACCGACCCTCACCCACATCACCATAAACAACCACTCCGATTACCATCATCTCCACCACTTTCGATCACCTCCACCCCAAAACTGTCACCACCTTAACACTCATCGAAACATCACCTAAACATCTTCGATCATCCTTTTATTATTACTAATTCGTTGCTCATAATGGCACTGTAAACAATCACCAAACAAACACCATTAATCGCCACCATCATATGCCTGTACGATTGCTGCACGCAAATTATTACTTTTCTGTTTTAAACAAGTCGTAAACTGCCACCTTTGATCACTATAAAATCCTCCTACTGCTCGTTACTAAACGGTTCAAGCCAAAATCAAACAACTAACAATATCGTGGGTTACTACTACTTCTGTCCGTTTTATTTTTTTCTGTAAACAGTCCAGAACACCACCTTGTGTTCCTCCTGTTGTCGAGCAAAACCACCTTCATCATACTAATTTGAGACCTCCATTGCTACAGCCTTTTTCTGTTTAACGAAAATAAAGGGGTGACGAAGTCATGTTACTTTAGCAAAAACAAGTGAAAAAAAAGATGAAATAAATCCTTTTATATTCAAGTGTCGACCACTATTATTCTTTTGACAGTTTGTTAATTGAAACCTTTAATTAATTAATGGGTATTGGTCCAAGAATGTTTATTTGTTTGTTGGGCCGAGGCTTATTGTTCAGTTGGGCCAAGTGTTGTTTTATTTTTTTTGGGTCGATTGAGGATTAGTGGGCCGAGAGTCTGATATATGTTAAATGAAAAAAAATGGCGAATGAAACCAAGAACTTATGAGTGCTTCGGTGGTTTGGTGATGTTTGGGTTAGCCAAGAGGTCACAGGATCGAACCTGGGCTGGAGCAAATATTTTTTTTTTAGAAGATGAAACAAACAGCGCTATAGATACTAGGTATATATTAATGGATTGTGTTTCAATCAGAAAAGAGGAAGTGGAAGGACGGTTAAGAGAGTTATGTGTTAAGCGAGAGGTCTTGTGTTCGAGTCCCGTCTCGAGCGCTTCTTTTTACTTGAAGCTTTTAAGGGTATAACTCTTTTAATTTTTATTTCTATTATTATTATTATTATTATTATTATTATTATTATTATTATTATTATTATTATTATTATTATTATTATTATTATTATTATTATTATTATTATTAATAACTAATATTAGGATCATTATTTTAAATCTATCATCTTATTAAAAATTAGTAATATCAATATTATTATTATTAATATTAACATTTAGAATAAAGTTATTATTATTATTATTATTAGTAAATCATTAATATCAACACTATCATTTTTAAGCAAATAAATATTTTGCACATAACTATATATATCAACCCAACTAAGATTATTTATATAAATATTTACAAATAACAAACTATCTATTTTTAAATATAATATTAAAACAAGTGTGTGTGTGTATATATATATATATATATATATATATATATATATATATATATATATATATATATATATATATATATATATATATATATATATATATATATAAATATTAACCATGTTGAATATATATACACAAAGTAAATATACATAAGATATAAATTGAGGATAAAATAAATAAATTGGTCCAGTTATAATTATATGTTTTAATATATATATACAAATGATATAGGTTCGTGAATCTGAGGCCAACCCTGTATTGTTTAATATAGTCATATGTATTTTTACTACAAAATACAGTATGGTGAGTTTCATTTGCTCCCTTTTTCTCTTTACATTTTTGGGACTGAGAATACATGCGCTGCTTTTATAAATGTTTTACAAAATAAGCACAAGTTCATGAAACTATATTCTACGATTGTTTTGTTATACCGGATATCTGTACTTATTATTATTATGCTTGGTAACCTAAGAATTAGGGAACAGACACCCTAATTGACGCGAATCCTAAAGGTAGATCTACGGGCACTAACCACCCCCATTTTCGAATAGTGGAAATGCTTTAGTACTTCGAAGGGTTCTTGTCATACATTTGAATAGTGGAATGTATGATGCCAGATATCTTAAGCGCTTTATGTTAAGGTCGGTTACCAGGCGACTCATCGTATGAATGATTTTTGCAGTTGTAATGATCCTGAACATTTAATTAAATGAAATCTTGTGGCTTATTAAATATTATGATTATTATATAGAAATTAAACCTATGAACTCATCAAACTTTTGGTTGACACTTTAAAGCATGTTTATTCTCAGGTATTAAAGAAACCTTCCGCTGTGCATTTGCTCATTTTAGAGATATTACTTGGAGTCATTCATGACATATTTCAAAAGACGTTGCATTCGAGTCGTTGACTTCATCAAGATTATTATTAAGTCAATTATAGTTGAATATATTATGAGATGATATGCATGTCATCAACTTTCGATGTAATGAAAGATTGTCTTTTCAAAAACGAATGCAATGTTTGTAAAAATTTATCATATAGAGGTCAAGCACCTCGCGATGTAATCAACTGTTATGAATCGTTTATAATCGATATGGACTTCGTCCGGATAGATTAGGACAGGTTGTTTCACATTACCCCTTTTATCTTGGATGTATTATTTGAGATTGACCTTAGCTTAAAAGAGGAAAGTCCCATTGTACTAGAGGTGTGTCTGTGACGACCCAGAAATTTCTGATAAATTTTAAACTTGATCTTTATATGATTTCGACATGATAAGCAAAGTCTGTTAGGTTGAGTATCAAAAAGTTTGAACTGATTCATGTATACATTTACCCTTCAACTGCTCTCAACGATTCACGAACCACTATTTGTAAATAGATACATATGTATTTAAAATATAAGAATTTGAAATATAAATATTATATGATGTAATTGTTAGAATTAATAATGTAAAATAAAATAGTATATAATAACTATTATTTAAAATATAACTATATATATAAATAATGTATAATGAATATATATATATATATATATATATATATATATATATAGTTTTGAATTTATTTTGTCAGCAACAATAATGCTCAATTGTCATTTGATCGATAATAAGTAAGTTAAAATCAAACTTATATTATTATAAAATAAACATTTAAAATAGGATACAAAATAATTAAACGTAAATTTAAAATGAATCTATATATATATAAACATAAATAATTTTTTTATGATTAATTATTATTATATGCATATTGTAATATATAAAAATTTATATAATAATAAATATTCAATAAAAGTTATTACATATTATATGTAATCACAAGTTAAAGTATAAAGGTTATATTAATACTATGATTGTTACTTTCATAATTATTATAAATAGCAGCCTTAACAGTTGTATTATTAATAATATTATATGTAACATAAAATAGATATCTACATATATGAAATTTGATATAAGTTGTTATATTATCAAAATTTATTAATATTATTATTATCATTAATATTATTATAAGAAGTATTATTATTAGTATTAATAAACATTTAATTGTTATTGTTTTATTATGATTGTTATTAGAATCATTTATAAGATTATTATTATCATTTTTATAATTTTTATTATAATAATTATTATAATAATAATAATAATAATAATAATAATAATAATAATAATAATTATTATTATTATTATTATTATTATTATTATTATTATTATTATTATTATTATTATTATTATTATTATTATTATTATTATTATTATTATTATTATTATTATTATTATTAATATAATAATCGATATTATTAATACTATCAATATTATTATTAGTATTATTTTTGACTAGTAATATTATTATTATTATTTTTATGATTATTGTATTTTTATTATATTATTATTATTAATATATTTATTAGTAACATCAATTATAAATTATAAATAAATATTATATAGAATCAGATGCAGATTTCAATCACGATCGAACTGTTTTGAATCTTGTTTCCTGTCTTCAATCTGTTACGTATCCTTATCAATAGTACCACTTTATTCAATCACATTCTACCTTTATTTGTATTATTATTATATTTTTGTCCTGATCAAAATTGTGATTTGTCGACCACTTGATTAAATCAAATGAATTGTTGTATATTGTTGAGAGAAACCATTCAATTCTTCCATATCACTTTGAACACCCATCTGCAACCCAACATTACCCTTTTCATTTGATCAACTCCAAACAATCATCTCCTTCGTTGCTACTAACTCTGCTCACCTCTAAGATTGTTGCCCAACAACAACTCCATTATCGACCTCTACATCATCTTCCTTGTTCCTGGATCAACTATCAACCATCTTCAGTCTCTTTTCTGATTGAAGCTGCCATCATCGAACACACTATCATCTAAACCCACTTGTTTTGATGCCCGACGATTAAACCCAATACCATCCAACCACCACCCATTCCACCTCCATTAAACTACCACGAAACCACTAATCAACCCAAGTCACCTCCTTACCTCTCGTCCTCTCTCTTTCTACAAATTTTTTTTATGAACCTTGAAAACCAACCAAGACTCCAAGTAGCACATAAAGCTCGAGAACAAACGGTAGTTTAGATTCTAGTCACAAAGAATCAACAACGGCCATGAAATTTAAACCGTATGCCTATTGATCATTAAATGATAATCACTATCTTTCATTTTTTCTTGTTCCATCTTTATCATCATCAAACACCTCTACAATCCACCACCATCTTCACACACCACCACCTCTCTATTTTGCTTCCATCTCTTATTCAAGGAACCGCCACTTGAAACTTCTGTAACTGTGCTAATAACTGCTGATGCATGCTTCTGATCGTGTCCAACCAGCTTCTGTTTGCAGTTGAGAAGATGCGATATATATATATATATATATATATATATATATATATATATATATATATATATATATATATATATATATATATATATATATATATATATATATATATTTTCTTTTTCTTTCACACTATCACAACAAAATAAAGATGATGTTAAAGGCATAAAGGCACAGATGGGTCCATTAAAGTCTTTTGAGACGTGTGAATATGCAACTTGTAATACTTAAATAAAAAGTCTGGTAGCAAATTATTTAACAACTTTAAACCACCGACACTTCCGTATCTTTAAAACAGAAACGAGCTGGACTGAATAGGTTATTGGGCCACCGCATTTATCCCTCTGTTGGGCCTTAAACTCGCTTTAATTAGTGGGCTGAGAAGTTGTTTTAGTCATTGGGCCATCTGAATCCCACACCGGATCATCGTTGCTGCTATATACCCTCCTGTTGAAGCATTATTCGACTTGTATATTGCAGTCGTAAATTGCTGTTTCTTTTAGCTTAAAATGAATACATGAAATTAGGATGATGATGATAATAAAACATAATGATGTGATAATGTTGAAGATCACGTGAAGTATGGTGGTGATAGAAGAAAATGAAAATGAGGATCGATGATAATGATAGGTTGGTGATTTCAATTTATATGATTACGAATATGATTAGATTAGGTGCTTGATTAGGTTGATTGGTTATGTTAATGAAAGTGATAAATGAATTAATGAAAACGATTATGATGAAATTAAGGAGAAGAAGAAGAAGAAGGAAACAGAAATTTCGGGCTATATAGATTTAAAATAGAAGTTGTGATAGAAATAACAAAATAGCTTGATAGTTGAGGGTGTTTGCGTTATCCGAGAGGTCGCGGGTTCGAGTCCTGTCTGGAGCATTCCTTTTTTAGACAAAGCTTTTAAGGGTATACACTTTTAAATTTATTTCCATTATTATTATTACTCTTAATTATTATGATAAAAATTATTATTGTTAGTATTATGAATATTATTGTTATTATTTGTATTATTATTATTATTATTATTATTATTATTATTATTATTATTATTATTATTATTATTATTATTATTATACCTACAAGTATTATAGGAATTATTATCATTAGTATTACTATAAATATTATTTATATAATTATTATTATTATTAATTTTATCATTTTAATTATTATTATCATTTTTATGATTATGATTATTATTATTATAGTTATTCTTAAAACAATACAATTTTTTTTTATTATTTTCATAAATATTAGTATTAGTAACGTTCATAAACTTTAGTATTATAAACTTACTTATAATTTATATTATCATCATCTAAATTATGATCTTTATCGTTTTATTACTAAAATAAGTATTAACATTATTATTATAAATATTATCATTAATATGAATTTTCAATTATTAGTATTACTATTATTAAAGGATATTATCATTATTGTCATTTTTACAAAAATTATCTTTTTGTAATCCTTACAAACAATCATTATTATTATCCGTGATATCTATATTATTATTATTAAAATAATAATAATTATAAAAATAGAAGTTTAAAAGACTTGGTTAAGATAATAATTATAAAAATTACAATTTATGTATAAAAATATATTTAATATACTTAACTTAACTATATTAATATTATTATGTACAAAATAAAAATGTATAAATAACTAATAAAACTTATAATTTATTAAATATAACAATTACATCACTAATAAAAATGTATAGATTTATTCGATTACAAGAATATGTTTTAATACATATATGAATATATAGGTTCGTGAATCTGAGGTCAACCCTACACTTATTCAATGCCGTCATATGTATTTTTATTACAAAATACAGTATTGTGAGTTTCATTTGCCTTTTTACCCTTTATATTTTTGGGTTGAGAATACATGAGAAATTTTTATATAAATGTTTTACGAAATAGACACAAGTAATTGAAACTACATTATATGGTTGAATGATCGAAGCCGAATATGCCCCTTTTGCTTGGTAACCTAAGAATTAGTAAACCGATCTACTAATTAACGCGAATCCTAAAGATAGATCTATTGGGCCTAACGAACCCCATCCAAAGTACCGGATGCTTTAGTACTTCGAATTCGTTTTTATCATGTCCGAAGGATTTCCCAGAATGATAGGGGATATTCTTATATGCATCTTGTTAATGTCGGTTACCAGGTGTTCAATCCATATGAATGATATTTTTTGTCTCTATGCATGGGACGTATATTTATGAGAAATGGAAATGAAAATCTTGTGGTCTATTAAAATGATGAAAATGATTGATTATAATAAACTAATGAACTCACCAACCTTTTAGTTGACACTTGAAAGCATATTTATTCTCAGTTACGAAAGAAATCTTTCGCTGTGCATTTGCTCATTTTAGAGACATTACTTGGAGTCATTCATGACATAATTCAAAAGACGTTGCATTCGAGTCGTTGAATTCAACAAGATTACTATTAAGTCATTTATAGTTTGGATAAATTATGAAAGGGTAGACCTGCCTGTCAACTGTCGATGAAATGAAAGTTTGTCTTTTAAAACGAATGCAATGTTTGTAAAATGTATCATATAGAGGTCAAGTACCTCGCAATGTAATCAACTATTGTAAATCGTTTATAATGTATATGAATGGGTCCTTTCAGTTGGTATCAGAGCGGTGGTCTTAGCGAACCAGGTCTTGCATTAGTGTGTCTAACTGATAGCTGTTTAGATGCATTAGTGGGTCTGGACTTCGACCGTGTCTGCATGTCAAAAGTTTTGCTTATCATTTTGTGTCAAAAATTATCTGCTTATCATTCTTAAGTCTAGACACATCTTACTGCACTTACTGCATTGATAGTGTATAGACAAATTCATATCATAGCGTATCTATTACTGTAAACTTTGCCTGACAGCTTCTGAAGATTCCTCCGTAACTTATGGGATCTTCATATTAATTATACATATGAAAATTATGTGTTTCTAAGTCCTTTAATCTATCTCATATCGAAAATTAATTTCCTGATCGTACAAGATGGATCCCTCAACCAGTTCGAATTCCTCGGATTCCGACAACTATCCCGATATGGAGTTTCACCTATGCTCCGAAAGCAGTGTCACTAGAATGAATCAACCAATCACCCATTCCTAATTCATCTGATGGGTTTGTAGTCGACTTAATCAATGGAGACGAGAAGAAGGCGATCCTTTTCACCAACTAAATTTCCCTCTTGACGATGAACCTGAAGCACTAACTGGCGAACCAATCCAAAACACCATTTTCACCCTCATTACCTAAATATCTCGCCATGATTATATACTATCTAAAATTCAAAACCTTATTCATCCTTTTGTTCCAATCATTCCAGAGTAACCGAAGAAGTCAATGAGCTTCGCGCCTGAGTAATGATTTTGGAGAATATGGTGCAAAACTTACCAGCTTCAGCAACATCACTGGCACCTACAGAAGCACCAGCAACAACACCCGTACCATCAACACCACACGCTACAATATCACAATCTATAGGCCAAGCCTGATCTTCATTCTACATATCGTTCTACATTGATTATCTTCATTCTACATACCATTCTACATTGATTATCTTCGTTCTACATGGCAATTATGTAATCTTTAATATTTTAGAGATTATATATTCTATTTCTAACAATAACCCAGATGAGTTTAATATCACATTGACTCATTAAATCCATGATTACATCTGAAGAAAATATATATGTAAGTATATTTTCATAAAGATTGTAATTAAAAATTCTTTCGTACAAACTGTTAATGATGAAAATATTTTAACGGGTAGGTAATACCTGAGGAATATTTAGATTTCACATTAATAAGTACACTGTACATTCTTCCAATCTGATTCAACAGTCATTTACTATCCTACTTATTTCCACAGATGTATGTATTCGTTCACCGCAGAATAACTATTTTTATCCAATTTCATATTTGGATTTTGACCTATCAGAATCCAACAAGTGGCATAATGAAGAAAACATTGAACAAAATAAAATTTTTTAGAAACAGACAATTTAACTATGAGAAATTTTGTTAAGAATCCACGCTAACAAAATCCTAGCTAACTGTTCCTAGCTAACTGTTACTTCCTTATTACATTTAATTATCGCAATTTATTGCAATTTTCATTCTCGCAATTTTATTTATCGTCATTTAATTTCTGTTATTTATTTTACGCACTTTATTTATCGTCATTTAAATACTGTTATTTACGCATTTAAATATCGGGACACGTATACAAGGTTTTGACATATCATATCGACACATCTATATATATTATTTGGAATAACCATAGACACTCTATATGCAGTAATGCTGGAGTTAGCTATACAGGGTTGAGGTTGATTCTACAATAATATATATACTTTGAGTTGTGATCGAGTCTGAGACATGTATATAACGGGTCACGACACGTATTAATTAATTCGAATATTATATATTAAACTATATATGAATTGTTATACTACTAATTGTGGACTACGAACTGTGGACTAATGACATTGGACAATTAAAATGAATTAAAATATTGATTATAACATATGAAACTAAACAATTCTTCAAGTTTTCCACTTGATTTCATCTTAAACCTCATTTATATCTTGACGATTCCAATTTGCTTTCAAACCTTTCATAATTCTTGAAAACACCTCAATCTAGAGAATGAACCAACTGCATCTCATCTACGGAAGAAAAGATTTATGCATATAGTTATGCACCTGAAAAACTCTCGAAACCTGAGTAAATATTTAACACGTACCTGTGCTATCTCCTTTGGCATTTCTATTACCGAAAATAACATTGCAATTCTTTTTCAAATTGGCCAATTTTGTCACAGCTCCAAAAAGTCAACTTCGACTTTTCGTTCGAAACAACCTTATTACAACCTTGATATATATGCGTGCTCTTTTATCGTTACCGGGGAACCTTTTATATTCCACTATATTACCAGCTGATGTAACGGCAACTTCGTTGCCCTTTGGCTTAAATCTCTCTAAACAAATCACAAGGACTAAACTTGTACATAAAGAATCCCGATGATTGTGATTCTAGTGAAATTTTTAGCGAATATCTTACTCCTTAATCGTGTGGAGAAGGGGTAAACCCACACGTAGGTGGGAGGATAGAATAAAGCTCGACTTGAAGGAGCTTTTACTGACCGAGGACATGACCTCTGATAGGAACGTGTGAAGGGATAGAATTAGAATAGACGAGTAGGCTTTGAAATGTATGTGTGTTTGCGGGTAGGGGTGCTTATGGGTATGGGTTATTGTGTGTTTGTGTCTTCTTTTGAAGTGTTGTTCGTATGATGGTTTGTGTACGTATGTATCCTCATGTTTTTCCGCACTTCGCATCTAACCAGGACCCCGTCTCGGTTTTGGGTATGTTTGTGTGTGCATGTATGTTTGTGTGTGTATGTACGCATGTTTAGGGTGTCGGGTATGGTTGTTTGCATGTTTAGGTTTGGATGTTTTTGGGTATGTATGTTTATGGTTGTTTTTATGTGTGCATATATGTTTGCACGATGTATGTTTATGGATGTTTGTAAGTATGTTTTTGTTTTGGATGTATGTACGCGTTTGTAAGTATGCTTATGCTTGTATCTATGTTTTGTATGTTTAGCGATGTAGGTATGTTAGTATATATGTAGGTATGTATGCGTATATGTTAGCGTGTATATGTGCGTTTATGTTTCGTATGCGTATGTTTCATGTATGTTTGCTTTATGTTGCGTTTAGGTACGGATTTATGTATGTATGTATGTATGCTTGTGTGGATGTTTGGAGGTAGTTTGTAGGGCCATGTTTTGTAGTTATTGTTTAGGTGTGTTTCTGGTTATTGGTATGTGGTCATATATGTTTATTGTACTTTTAGTGTTGCTTTTCTCGATATGTCTTGAGCCTCGCTCAACTGTATAAGGTACGTTTCCATATATATATATATATATATATATATATATATATATATATATATATATATATATATATATATATATATATATATATATATATATATATATATATATGGCCCTATTACTTGAGGCAACAGCAAGCGTCGATTTATTGACGACTTGACTGCCGCTTAGTGGCTAAATTGAACTCCAGGCTTGATTTAAAATCCATGAAAATTTACTTCTACCATTTTCATGGCGTCTCTTTTCTATTATTTTTCTATCATGTATGTATCTATTTTATTTTTTATTTAAATTATTTTTTATTTACTTTATTTATTTTTATTTTGTTTTATTTTGTTCTATTTTTATTATTATTATTATTATTATTATTATTATTATTATTATTATTATTATTATTATTATTATTTTTTTTTTCCTTCTTCTTTTGGGCCGGAGGTCCTCTTGGAAGCAATCTCTTTATCCGTTGAACAGAGAGAGGGAGGACTTTCTCTACTCTTGTGAGTGTTTCACTCGGGGTGGAGAAATGATTTCTCTTTATTCTGGGATAAAGGAAGGATTGTCTACGTCTCACATCCCCCATACCCCACACATGTGGGATTGGGTATGTTGTTGTTGTTGTTGTTGTTGTTACTCCTTAATCGCTCTAAATCATTGTGAATGAATTTCTTCATCACACTTTGAATCTAAAATTCTATGACGCTATCGTATCTTTCCTTGTAAATATCCTCAATATTTCTGAAGATATCTTCATAAATATTCTTGTCCGATATTAATAATCTCTCCGCGCTATCTGTGTTATATCATAAAAAGAAAACTATTTTAGTTTCTAAATCTCTGAAAATGTAGAGTTTGAATTATGAATGTTTTGAAGTAGTGTTGGAAATTGATGCATGAGTTAGTATAATATAATGACACTTGATTAACATGATTATATTACAGTAAGTCATGCTGAGTTTCTAATGGGACGTGATGATTCACAGATCATAACGTCATCATGTGCCATGTTACATAACTCTTTCATTCTGCTTAACTTTTGAACATATCAAGAAAGTATATTCTTGATAGTTCTATTCTCAGTGAATCTGGTAATTTGACAAATCAAATCGTGCTATTACGTTCTTTCTTGTTTAGAACATTAAGTTGATTCGAAACTCCATACTTACGAATTCTGGACCGTTACTCGTTTTACTAGAGATCGAAAGGATAATAAAAAGGCAAAGAGCTCTAAAATATAAGAGAAAATATAAAGTCCAATAACAACACAGAGGTTACAAACCGTAGATATTAATACGAATAGCAATATAAAGACACGGTAGAATTAAGAATAGTATCACCCCAAAGTAATAGTAGAAGTAAACAGATTTTTCTGGTGGAAGATTGTAAAGAAGGATGACAGAAATGATAATTAGGAAAATATCAGGGATTAGAACGGGATTAAGCATTTTCACAATCTTTTGGATGTATGAACTAAGAAGGAAAGTATAGGAATGGTGAGGATAATGGGACGGAAGAGTTTAATTTATAATGGAAATATCAGACAGAGTAATCGAGGCAGATCACCGTATTTAATTATAGAGATCTTAATTTCCTTACTCGTCGAAGAATCAAATCTTTTAGAATTCGAAGATTTTCTTTAAATCCCTTGAATTCCGGAATTCAACCCTGGCTATGTCAAAAGCTAGGATGAATCTGCAATTATTCATTTCACTCTTTTGTGATAACTTCATTCGTACTCTTTGAATAATCGAATTATTTTATCCTTATCAATCAATGGTAATAAAACTCTATTTATCAGCTTATGTGAGTCATGAAAACATACTTATTGTCAGCCATGTCCATTCCAACCAAATTTCGGGACGAAATTTCTTTAACGGGTAGGTACTGTGACGACCCGAAAATTTTCGACAAAATTTAAACTTGATCTTTATATGATTTCGACATGATAAGCAAAGTCTATTAGGTTGAGTCTCAAAAACTTTGAACTGATTCATGTATACATTTACCCTTCGACTGCTCTCAACGATTCACGAACCACTATTTGTAAATAGATACATATATATTTAAAATATATGAATTTGAAATATAAATATTATATGACGTAATTGTTAGAATTAATAATGTAAAATAAAATAATATATAATAACTATTATTTAAAATATAACTATATATGTAAATAATGTATAATGAATATATATATATAGTTTTGAATTTATTTTGTAAGCAACAATAATGCTCAATTGTCATTTGATCGATAATAAGTAAGTTAAAATCAAACTTATATTATTATAAAATAAACATGTAAAATAGGATACAAAATAATTAAACGTAAATTTAAAATGAATCTATATATATATAAACATAAATAATTTTTTTATGATTAATTATTATTATATGCATATTGTAATATATAAAAATTTATATAATAATAAATATTCAATAAAAGTTATTTCATATTATATGTAATCACAAGTTAAAGTATAAAGGTTATATTAATACTATGATTGTTACTTTCATAATTATTATAAATAGCAGCCTTAATAGTTGTATTATTAATAATATTATATGTAACATAAAATAGATATCTACATATATGAAATTTGATATAAGTTGCTATATTATCAAAAATTATTAATATTATTATTATCATTAATATTATTATAAGTAGTATTATTATTAGTATTAATAAACATTTACTTGTTATTGTTTTATTATGATTGTTATTAGAATCATTTATAAGATTATTATTATCATTTTTATAATTTTTATTATAATAATAATAATAATAATAATAATAATAATAATAATAATAATAATAATAATAATAATTATTATTATTATTATTATTATTATTATTATTATTATTATTATTATTATTATTATTATTATTATTATTATAATCGATATTATTAATACTATCAATATTATTATTAGTATTATTTTTGACTAGGAATATTATTAGTATTATTTTTATGATTATCTGTATTTTTATTATATTATTATTATTAATATATTTATTAGTAACATCAATTATAAATTATAAATAAATATTATATAGAATCAGATGCAGATTTCAATCACGATCGAACTATTTTGAATCTTGTTTCCTGTCTTCAATCTGTTACGTATCCTTATCAATCGTACCACTTTATTCAATCACATTCTACCTTTATTTGTATTATTATTATATTTTTGTCCTGATCAAGATTGTGATTTGTCGACCACTTGATTAAATCAAATGAACTGTTGTATATTGTTGAGAGAAACCATTCAATTCTTCCATATCACTTTGAACACCCACCTGCAACCCAACATTACCCTTTTCATTTGATCAACTCCAAACAATCATCTCCTTCGTTGCTACTAACTCTGCTCACCTCCAAGATCGTTGCCCAACAACAACTCCACTATCGACCTCTACATCATCTTCCTTATTCCTGGATCAACCATCAACCATCTTCAGTCTCTTTTCTGATTGAAGCTGCCATCATCAAACACACTATCATCTAAACCCATTTGTTTTGATGCCCGACGACTAAAACCCAATACCATCCAACCACCACCCATTCCACCTCCATTAAACTACCACGAAACCACTAATCAACCCAAGTCACCTCCTTACCTCTCGTCCTTTCTCTTTCGACAAATTTGTTTTATAAACCTTGAAAACCAACCAAGACTCCAAGTAGCACATAAAGCTCGAGCACAAACGGTAGTTTAGATTCTAGTCACAAAGAATCAAGAACGGCCATGAAATTTAAACCGTATGCCTATTGATCATTAAATGATAATCACTATCTTTCAATTTTTCTTGTTCCATCTTTATCATCATCAAACACCTCTACAATCCACCGCCGTCTTCACACACCACCACCTCTCTATTTTGCTTCCATCTCTTATTCAAGGAACCGCCACTTGAAGCTTCTGTAACCGTGCTAATAACTGCTACTGCATGCTTCTGATCATGTCCAACCAGCTTCTGTTTGCAGTTGAGAAGATGCGATATATATATATATTTTTTCTTTTCTTTTTCTTTCACACTATCACAATGAAATAAAGATGATGTTAAAGGCATAAAGGCACAGATGGGTCCATTAAAGTCTTTTGAGATGTGTGAAGATGCAACTTGTAATACTTAAATAAAAAGTCTGGTAGCAAATTATTCAACAACTTTAAACCACCGACACTTCCTTATCTTTAAAACAGAAACAAGCTGGACTGAATAGATTATTGGGCCACCGCATTTATCCCTCTGTTGGGCCTTAAACTCGCTTTAATTAGTGGGCTGAGAAGTTGTTTTAGTCATTGGGCCATCTGAAACCCACACCGGATCATCGTTGCTGCTATATACCCTCCTGTTGAAGCATTATTCGACTTGTATATTGCAGCCGTAAATTGCTGTTTCTTTTAGCTTTGAATGAATACATGAAATTAGGATGATGATGATAATAAAACATAATGATGTGATGATGTTGAAGATCACGTGAAGTAAGGTGGTGATAGAAGAAAATGAAAATGAGGATCGATGATAATGATAGTTTGGTGATTTCAGTTTATATGATTATGAATACGATTAAATTAGGTGCTTGATTAGGTTGATTGGTTATGTTAATAAAAGTGATACATGAATTAATGAAAACGATTGAGATGAAATTAAGAAGAAGAAGAAGGAAACAGAAATTTCGGGCTATATAGATTTAAAATAGAAGTTGTGATAGAAATAACAAAACAGCTTGATGGTTGAGGGTGTTTGCATTATCCGAGAGGTCGCGGGTTCGAGTCATGTCTGGAGCATTCCTTTTTTAGACAAGGCTTTTATGGGTATACACTTTTAAATTTATTTCCATTATTATTATTACTCTTAATTATTATGATAAAAATTATTATTGTTAGTATTATGAATATTATTGTTATTATTTGTATTATAATTATTATTATTATTATTATACCTACAAGTATTATAGGAATTATTATCATTAGTATTACTATAAATATTATTTATATAATTATTATTATTATTAATTTTATCATTTTAAGTATTATTATCATTTTTATGATTATGATTATTATTATTATTATAGTTATTCTTAAAACAATACAATTTTTTTATTATTTTCATAAATATTAGTATTATTAACGTTCATAAACTTTAGTATTATAAACTTATTTATAATTTATATTATCGTCATTTAAATTATGATCTTTATCGTTTTATTACTAAAATAAGTATTAACATTATTATTATAAATATTATCATTAATATGAATTTTCAATTATTAGTATTACTATTATTAAAAGATATTATCATTAATGTCATTTTTACAAAAATTATCTTTTTGTAATCCTTAGAAACAATCATTATTATTATCCATGATATCTATATTATTATTATTAAAAAAATAATAATTATAAAAATAGAAGTTTAAAAGACTTGGTTAAGATAATAATTATAAAAATTACAGTTTATGTATAAAAATATATTTAATATACTTAACTATATTCATATTATTATGTACAAAATAAAAATGTATAAATAACTAATAAAACTTATAATTTATTAAATATAACAATTACATCACTAATAAAAATATATAGATTTATTCGATTACAAGAATATGTTTTAATACATATATGAATAATATAGGTTCGTGAATCCGAGGTCAACCCTACACTTGTTCAATGCCGTCATATGAATTTTTATTACAAAATACAGTATTGTGAGTTTCATTTGCCTTTTTACCCTTTATATTTTTGGGCTGAGAATACATGCGAAATTTTTATATAAATGTTTTACGAAATAGACACAAGTAATCGAAACTACATTATATGGTTGAATGATCGAAGCCGAATATGCCCCTTTTGCTTGGTAACCTAAGAATTAGTAAACCGATCTACTAATTGACGTGAATCCTAAAGATAGATCTATTGGGCCTAACGAACCCCATCCAAAGTACCTGATGCTTTAGTACTTCGAATTCGTTTTTATCATGTCCGAAGGATTTCCCGGAATGATAGGAGATATTCTTATATGCATCTTGTTAATGTCGGTTACCATGTGTTCAATCCATATGAATGATATTTTTTGTCTCTTTGCATGGGACGTATATTTATGAGAAATGGAAATGAAAATCTTGTGGTCTATTAAAATGATGAAAATGATCGATTATAATAAACTAATAAACTCACCAACCTTTTGGTTGACACTTGAAAGCATGTTTATTCTCAGGTACGAAAGAAATCTTCCGCTTTGCATTTGCTCATTTTAGAGACATTACTTGGAGTCATTCATGACATAATTCAAAAGACGTTGCATTTGTGTCGTTGACTTCAACACGATTACTATTAAGTCATTTATAGTTTGGATAAATTATGAAAGGGTAGACATGCCTGTCAACTGTCGATGAAATGAAAGTTTGTCTTTTAAAATTTAATGCAATGTTTGTATTATGTATCATATAGAGGTCAAGTACCTCGTGATGTAATCAACTATTGTGAATCGTTTATAATGTATATGAACGGGTCCTTTCAGTGTCATTGATTTTCCTTTAAGGAAAATGCAGAATTTTGATCCCATGACAACCACAAGCTCCCAAACTTCAAGTCACAAGTCTTCATCCCTTTTGCCAACATTAGTTTTGCAAGTATATGCATTCTGGTTACTTGCAACATTCCAAATTAGACCAACTTGTTTTTACATGAAGACTTTTGGGAGTTTACACTAAACTCTTATTAAGCATGTAAGTAATGCTTAATGGTTAATTAAGTGGAGAACATCTCTTTAATTAAGACTTTAATGACCATCTTAAATGTTTAATTACTTTTAATTTAAATTTCAAAAGATGACTTTTGAAAAAGAACTTTTAGCCATACTTGTGTGTTTAACATTAATCATAAGCTAAAAGTGTCATTAAGATGTGATTAAGTGTGATTAACCAAGATTAGTGTTTTAGTGACCAAAAATCATTTGAATATAAAGGAGGCAACTATTCTAAGCATGTTTAAATGAGTTTTGTAAATTATAGATGCCCCAAAGTAGTCAAACATTTTTCGATCAAAAATTCGGATAGAAGAAACTGCGGTCGACACCTGGTTGACCGAGGAGTCGACCGTGTACCTTGTTTCGAAGAACCAAGGTACAGGGCATCCCACGGTCTGACATGCGGTCGACCGTGGTCCCTAATGTGCTCCTCCAGTTTTTTCAATTGACTCTTTTGACTTAATTATTTTGCGTAATGGTTTTTTGCTAGAGATTGTGTAGGCTTGTGAACTTGTGTTGTTCTAAACTTTGTTTAAGCACATAAGACTTGGTGTCATCATCAAAATAAAGTGGTTAACATTTGAATATTATCATTGGATCACTAACCAACTCACAATGTAGTTTGTCCCAATCACCGCTTCTTTGATATGTAGATTGAACCTTGTACACGCATGTGTCAAAGTCATAGCATTTTACTGTGTAAGTAGATGCTAGTTTATCACGATCTTGAAATTGTGCCCACATAGTTTTGAGTGGGGCTTGCCAATTATTGAGCAGTTCTTTCTTGGTTGTTGAAGTGCTCTCTTGTGTAGTGAAATGTATAATCAATACACGCTTTGATTGGCATCATACAGGCATGACGCAAAACATTGTTCAACGACTCGGCTATGTTTGTCGTTAAGTTAGCTCAACGACGACGACCGTTGTCTCTAAAAAAAATCCACTTTTCAAGTTCAGCATCTTCTAAATACTCATAAGCCACCTCATTCACTTTTTTAATTCCACGAACTGCACTTTTGTATGTATTACCTTGCGTCATGAAACCGGCCCTCCAACACAACTTCTTGAGCTCGTTGTTTCTTTTAAACTTTGTCATCAAGTTGCTACGAATGTGGCACAAGAAATAACGATGATGCTAACCATAGGCATTATCAGCCATCGCATTAAGTATACCTTGATGACGATCAGATCTGACACACAATTGTCTGTTACTGTGACAATTAACATGTGTTTAGAACTGCTCCAAAACTCAAGCCCAACTTTCGTTCATCTCAGTGTCAACTAATGCAAATGCAATAGACAGAATTTGCGCGTTAGCATTTTTGGCTAACGCGGTTAGCATATTTCCCATATAGTTACCCTTCAAATGAGTCCCATCATTACAAATGATAGGAATACATTTTTTATATGCCATAATAACATAGCAAAATGCCCAAAATACATATTTGAATGTGTGGAAATCATATTCAGTTTGAGGGCCATGCTCCCATCAAACAGTTATATCCGGATTGGTGTAAATAAATTCATTGATACATTTGAAAATTTCTGTAACGTTGCTTTGCCAAGTTCCAAACAAACGTTCAATTGATATATGCCTAGAATTCTAAGCCTTGGCGTAAGTGATATCCACTTTTTAAGCTTGTTTCACGTGAGCTTGGATGTGTTTAACTTCATATGCAATGTTTTTACTAATTTGAGATAATCTCAGTAGGAATTAAACTGGAAGTTAAGGAACGATTGTTGTTACCTTGTACGTTTTCGTAGCAAATGTGTCAATCTTCCCACTTTGTAATTCCACACACGATATTTATTTTTCATTGTACCAGCAATTGAGATGACCCGTCCTAATCCATAAGGACGAATACAATTACATATGATTACATCGCGAGGTATTTGACCTCTATATGATACATTTTACAAACATTGCATTCGTTTTTAAAATACAAACTTTATTTACATCGAAAGTTGACGGCATGCATCCCATTTCATAATATGTCCAACTATAATTGACTAATTAATAATCTTGATGAACTCAACGACTCGAATGCAACGTCTTTTGAAATATGTCATGAATGACTCCAAGTAATGTCTCTAAAATGAGCAAATGCACAGCGGAAGATTTCTTTCATACCTGAGAATAAACATGCTTTCAAGTGTCAACCAAAAGGTTGGTGAGTTCATTAGTTTATCATAATCATTCATTTCCATCATTTTAATAGACCACAAGATTTTCATTTCTCGTAAATATACGTCCCATGCATAGAGACAAAAATCATTCATATGGTGAACATCTAGTAACCGACCTTAACAAGATGCATATAGAATATCCACATCATTCCGGGACTCCCTTCGGACATGATAAATTCGAAATAATAAAGCATCCGGTACTTTGGATGGGGCTTGTTGGGCCCAATAGATCTATCTTTAGGATTCGCGTCAATTAGGGTGTCTGTTCCTAATTCTTAGATTACCAGACTAAAAAGGAGCATATTCGGTTTAATAATCCAGCCATAGAATGTAGTTTTAAGTACTTGTGTCTATTTCGTCAAACATTTATAAAGCAGCGCATTTATTCTCAGTCCCAAAAATATATATTGCAAAAACATTTAAAAAGGGAGCAAATGAAACTCACGATATTGTATTTTTTAGTAAAAATACATATGACGATACTGAACAATGCAGGGTTGGCCATGGATTCACGAACCTATATCATTTGTATATATATTAAAACATATAATTGTAGTTGAACAAATTTATATATATATATATATATCTTAAATTATATATTATATATATTTAATTTGTGTATATATTCACAATGATTAATACATATATATAGTTATATTAATATATCTGATTAGTATTATATTTAAAAATACCTATCTTGTTATTTATGAATAAAAATTGTTAATATGATTAATACCTACTTATAACTTTAATAGTATATTTAAAACTTTTATGTTCTTAATAATTTTAATGTTAATAATATTGATACTACTAATAATAATAATACTAATAGTTTTAGTAATAATAAAATGATACTTGTTAATAATGAATATAATTTTTATTAATAGCAATACTAATAATGGTATAAATGATAATATTTATAATGATACTTGTAATTGAATAAATCTATATATTATTATTAGTGATGTAATTGCTATATTTAATAATGTATAAGTTTCCTTATTTATTTATATATTTCCATTTTATATATCGTAATATTAATATAGTTAAGTTATGTATAATAAATATATATCTTTTATATGAAGATCATTTGTTTATGAAATTATTATTAATTTTGGTAATGCTAAAGTTATTAAAAATGATATTTTATAATAATATTGATAAAAGTGATAATAATAATAATAATAATGTTATATTAGCAAATAAAATACTAAGTTGTGTTATGATAATAATAGTTATGATAATTTTAGTAATTTCTATAAATCATGAATTAACTAGAATGTTAATCTAATGATTTTCCTACTAATCTTTATATCCAAGATTTTTATTTTCATAATTGTAATAATATTATTAAAACCTTTATATTCCTAATCATGAAAATCATAATCTTCATGTCAAATTTCTATGATAACGACTATAGTTTCTTATAACATTAATTTGTATCTATAATCATAACTTTTACATGTATTCTTATAATTACAACTATTTTCTATAATCTTTATCCTATTATCTATTATTATATATTTATGTTATTAATATATTTAATATTCTTGAAATCATAATAATAATAATAATAATAATAATAATAATAATAATAATAATAATAATAATAATAATAATAATAATAATACTAATAATAATAATAATACAATAATAATAATAATAATAATAATAATACTAACAATAACGATAATATTAGTAATGATAATATTGAAAATTATAAACTTTTTGATAAAACTAATATTTATAAAATGATACAAATTCTAATATTAATAATAATATTATTATACTTATATACTAAACCTCCTCCCATTTTTGGTCGTTTCAGTTTTAACGAATTGTCGTTTTGAGTTTGCGTTCACACTACAAATGGTCCTCTAACTTTCGCACAAATTACACAACAACCCCTCAACTTTACACTTTTTCAGGGGTAAAAAACGTAAATTTATATTTTAATTAAAATAAAAAAACCTTACTCCACCCGAATTTATAACGGGCCCTATCTTCTCGCTCGGTGCGAGTTAAATTTTTCCGAGGCCACCGTTCAACTCGAAAAAATCTCACGAACCCAACGGGACTAAGTATATGCAAAACGGACATCGTTAAAAAAACACTAAATAACGGGCCCTGTATTCACGCTCGGTGCGAGTTAAATTTTTCCGAGACCACCGTTCAACTCGAAATAATTTTACGAACACAACGCGACTAACTATACGCGAAACGGACATCGTTAAAAAAAATAAATATTTCGGGCTATATTACATACATATATATATATATACAACACGACTAACTATACGCGAAACGGACATCGTATATCCAAATTGGACCGCGCATCGAATACAACCGCAGCAACGCGCGGTCGGATTTTTTCTAGTTAATAATAATCCTAATCATGTTAATAATTATAATAATTATACTAGTAATAACCATAATAATAATACTTTTACTTATTCCAATAAACATATTAATGATATTAGTAATAATAACAATTAACAACAACAATAATTAATAACAATAATAATAATAGTAACAATAATAATAATAATAATAATAATAATAATAATAATAATAATAATAATAATAATAATAATTGAAAGGACCCGTCCTAATCCATCCGGACGAAGTCCATATCGATTATAAACGATTCACAACAGTTGATTACATCGCGAGGTACTTGACCTCTATATTATACATTTTACAAACATTGCATTCGTTTTTGAAAAGACAATCTTTCATTACATCGAAAGTTGACAACATGCATACCATTTCGTAATATATCTTACTATAATTGACTTAATAATAAACTTGATGAACTCAACGACTCGAATGCAACGTCTTTTAAATTATGTCATGAATGACTCCAAATAGTATCTCTAAGATGAGCAAATGCACAGCGGAAGATTTCTTTCGTACCTGAGAATAAACATGCTTTAAAGTGTCAACCAAAAGGTTGGTGAGTTCATTAGTTTAACATAAATAATCATTTCATAATTTTAATAGACCACAAGATTTTCATATTTCCATTTCTCATAAACATACGTCCCATGCATAGAGACAAAAATCATTCATATGGATTGAACACCTGGTAACCGACATTCACAAAATGCATATAAGAATATCCCCATCATTCCGGGATCCTCCTTCGGACATGATATAAATTTCGAAGTACTAAAACATCCGGTACTTTGGATGGGGCTTGTTGGGCCCGATAGATCTATCTTTAGAGTTCGCGTCAATTAGGGTGTCTGTTCCCTAATTCTTAGATTACCAGACTTAATAAAAAGGGGCATATTCGATTTCGATCATTCAACCATATAATGTAGTTTTAATTACTTGTGTCTATTTCGTAAAAACATTTATAAAGATTGCGCATGTATTCTCAGCCCAGAAATATAAAGGGTAAAAAGGTAAATGAAACTCACGCATATAAATATTGTAAAACATTTAATAAAGCATTTGCATGCATTCTCTGCCCAAAAATGTAAAGAGTAAAAAGGGCAAATGAAACTCACGCATATAAATATTGTAAAATAGTTAATAAAGCATTTGCATGTATTCTCAGCCCAAAAATGTAAAGAGTAAAAGGGAGCAAATGAAACTCACGCATATAAATATTGTAAAACAGTTAATAAAGCATTTGCATGTATTCTCAGCCCAAAAATGTAAAGAGTAAAAGGGAGCAAATGAAACTCACGCATACTGTATTTTGTAGTAAAAATACATATGACTATATTGAACAACTGAACAATGCAGGGTTGGCCTCGGATTCACGAACCTATATCATTTGTATATTTATTAATACACATAATCATAAGCGAACAATTATTTATATTAATACTAGTGATAATTTCTATATTACTAACTTATATATTTTATTATATATTCATTTTGTGTATTCTAAATAAAATATTTATATATTTAAGTTATGGTTATTATATTTATTTTTATATACATAATCTTTTGTTTACAAAATAATAATTATAGTAATACTAGAGTAATATAAAAAATGATAATAATTATAATACTTAATACTATTAATTAAGATAATAATGATTTTGATTTCATTAGTGATAAAAATAATGATACTAAAATGATAATTTTAGCAAAAATGATACTTTTAATCTTAATATTAGTATTTAATAAAATTTTAATTTTAATAATAATGATAATAATAAAAATAATACTTTTTGATAATAATAATAATAATAATAATAATAATAATAATAATAATAACAATAATAATAATAATAATAATAATAAAATCACGCGTTTTATTTTAGGGTTTCTCAAAACAGATTGAACCAGATCGAGATAGTGGAAGCAATTCGCAGAGAGAAAAATCATCACCAAATCAATCCATCAACAATTATCACCGTCATTATCGATCTCCTTCATCATCGCTTCTCGATTATAATAGGAACAGAAGAATGATACTGTATTCCTTCGGTGGTGTTGAGGTTGAATACGAATAAGAAACAGAACAAGTTCGAGCTTGTAGATTCCGGCCATCAAACTTAATCAATAGTAGGTAATTGATTCATTATTATTCTTTTAATTTCTTCATCCCTTTAATAACTTATTCAGTATTTTATTTATTTATATAATTCCTCTGAATCGAACATGAACATTAAATATGGGGAGATTTTATATAATATTGATGATGAATCGGAATGTTTTAAAACGGTGGTGATGGTGATTGACTGGAAGGTTTGATTGAACAAAAACCCTAATTGCAAACGTATACCAACAACATGGGAATTGCAGGTCTGATGATGGTCGTTTGCAGGGTCCTGATTGAATCACGATAGTTTCACATAGCCCCCTTCATATGCAACAGGTATGATCCTTATTAATTCATCTGGAAATATAGTCTAATTATTATCAGTTAAAGTCTTCATAATTTTTAGAGTTTACTAATTGTTTTTACTACAAGGTTATGAGATTAGTTTGTAACTATCTCATATTGTTTGGTTTGTGGTTTCATTAAAATGAGGATATGAAAATTGGGTTGCCATGGAAAAGAACATGGGAAGGTTGTTTGAGAGTAGTTGCAAGGTGGTTGGGTTTTGTCACGGCAATCCTTGGATCATGAGTGAAGGTATTATATCAAATATTTATATTTCTTTATTCTATTTAGTTTAAGCAAAGTCTTATATGTCTATTAACCATATTCTTACTCTTTCATGTTTGTATAATTGTATTTTATCATGTGTTTTAATAGGAATCAAAAGTTTGATATGAGTGGTTTTTGTTAACTAAACCCAATTGTGTCTGCAAAATAAAATAACAAAAGTGATAGGATTTCAGTTGTGATCTTACCAGAATTGCAGCAGCAACATTTGAAGATAATGGTGTTGGTGTTTCAAGGGGACTCCGGGTCTGGGTTGAAGATTAATACAGAAGCAGAAAGCTAAAGCCGTAGCATATAATGCAGATAGGTTAGTGGTGTCGGGTTTTGTTTGTGCAGGTGAAACAGAAATAAATGAGCTGAATAGAATAGAAAAGTTTAGCAGCTGTAGATGTGGTTGGTGGTTGTTATGCTAGTTCGACAGTGATCATGGGTGGTGAATGTTAGATGGCCTTCGTGATGGAGATGGGGTGATGAATGGTTTAGTGGCTGGACAAATTAATATCGTTGAAAGCAGCCATTAAAGGTGGTAAAGCGTTGAAGGTGGTGATTTATTCACGGATTCAAAACTGAAACAAACTGAAATATGCAGTAGCTTCAACGTTGGTTTGGTTGCAGTTTGCAAATGGCAGATTAAGGTGATCATAGAAGGGGCAGCTGTTGAAAAATGGAAGTGAAGGTGAGATTGTCGATGGTGGTAGCTTGGGTTGTAGCAGAATGAGGTCAGGAGGGTGAGAGAAGTGGAACAAGATAGTTATGTTAGTGATTAAAGGAATAGACAATTTACAAGTTATTGCACTTACATGTATATATAAATTATAGGATACATATCCTAATAGAATATAGTAGGTAATTATATTGAAAGGTTAAATAATATGCAACTTTTGTTGGAACGTTTATACAAAGAAAGAAGTAACAAGAATGAAAGTGGTGGGTCTCATGCTTGAGATGTCTTGACAAAATGATAACAATAATGCTCCAATAATAGATAGTAAATTCACTGATCAATTATAATGTGTAACAGAAAGTAGCTTGATTTGTTATCTATCTATATCAATATATGACTTGTTTATATTAAAGAAAAGAGATAGTGGATGTTCCCAGCTCATTACCTTTGACAACATGAACTCACAAGAAAGAAAGAATAAAAAAAACATATATATTTACACATAATTGTTCGTGAATTGTCGGGAATAGTCAAAGGTTAAATGAATGTAATGAAAACAGTTCAAAAATTTTAAGACTCGGTTTAATAGGCTTTGCTTATCGTGTCAGAAATATATAAAGATTAAGTTTAAATTTGGTCGAAAATTCCCGGGTCATCACAGTACCTACCCGTTAAAGAAATTTCGTCCCGAAATTTGAGTGAGGTTGTCATGGCTAACAATAAAAATGTTTTCATGGCAAATATGAGTTGATAAATAGAATTTTATCACAGGGTCTAACCTGGATAAAATAATTCGATTATTCGAAGAGCACGAATGAAACTATCATGAGAGAGGTCCTAACGGGCATCGTCCACCTTCGCCCAAAAACTTGCCCAAATTTTTAGCCGTTAGTAAAAAAAAAAAATTCCAACGGCTATCCCAACGGTCACTTTTATCCTATAATAACACCAACCATATACTTCATTTTATTCACTCAAACATATATTTCTTTTACATTTCCACCTTTCTCAAAATCAAAATCAAACACTCCCAAACTGCAAAATGTTAACACTTCCCCCAATGATTGTTTCATTCGATGTTCATTACGGAGGTGATTTCCGTAATCAAATGAAGGAATATAAGTGGTGCGACAGTATTTCGTTTGAAGATATTGACATTCGTGATGTTGGTTTACAAGACTTGCTATCCTTTCTGAAGGAAAAAGTCCCGTGTGAATTTACGTCTGTGTTCTTTTATAAAGACGATTATGATGCGGATTGTAGGGCAAGTTTTCTGTGTACCGATGATCAATGGTACTTTATAAAAGATACCATTGAAGATCGTGGTAAACGTATTTCTTTGTATGTGGTTCTGGAAGATGAAGAGACGTTGAGTTATCGTTACCTCGATGAATCAACTGAAGCAGCAGTTGAGGCATCAAGAGAAATACCGATGTCTCCAGAGTACCTCACGGATGGTGAAATGACTGGTGAACGCTACTTTGCAGATGACAATTGACGACAACGAGTAGCTTGATTGTAATCTTTTAAATTTTTTTAATTGTCGTGATGTTTTAATTTTTAATTATTGTAATTTCAGTATTGTCGTCGAGTTTTATATCTTCCTTTATGTTTCGGAGCTCTTCGTCTTTTTAATCTCCTCTCGATCTCTAATAAAACGAGTAATGGTCTAGAATTTGTAAGTATGGAGTTGCGAATGAATTTAATGTTATAATCAAGAAAGAACGTAATAGCACGATTTGATTAGTCAAATTACCAGAATCATTGAGAGTAGAGCTATCAAGAATATACTTTCTTGATATGTTCAGAAGTTAATTAGAATGAAAGAGTTATGTAACATGACACATGATGGTGGTATGATTTACTGTGAACCATCATGTCCCATTAGAACTCAGCATGACTTACTATAATATAATCACGTTGATCAAGTGTCATTATATTATACTAACTCATGCATCAGTTCCCAACACTACTTCAAAAACATTCATATTTTAAATTTGAAAGTCTACAGAATATAGAAACTAACAGCTTCTATATGATATAATACTGATAGCACGAAGAGATTAATGATTTCAGATAAGAATAGTTATAAAAATATCTCCAGAAATATGGAGGATATTTATAATGAAAGATACGATAATATCTCGGAATATCTAAGATCAGAGGATGATAGAAACTATTGTCTGCAAGGGTTTAGAGTAAGGAGTAAGATATTCACTAAAGACTTTAGCAGACATTGAATCATTTGGATTCTTTGAAGTCAAACTTATTCTTTGTGATTTGTCTACGGCTTTCTTCATAGTTTCGCATAATCTGCTTTTCGGTACTAAATTTTTCTATTGAATGTTTCCAATATAATGACACACAGGAAGCATGAAGAGGTATATAATTTCGGACGAGAGTATTTATGAAAATATCCTCAGAAATATCGAAGATATTGATGATGATATTTTGGAATTTCTAAGTTCGATGGTTGATGGAGAAAGATTTTCCGCAAGATTTTAACATGACTTCGGAGCAAGATATTCTCTAAAGATTTCAACGGATCTAGATTTATCTGGGTTCTATGAATTTAGGGTATGTTACTTGTATTTCTCCTTGGTTTCCTTTATGATTAGCTCAATCTGCTTTTCAGTACCAAATTTTCTATCGAGCGTTCCTAACACTCCCTTATTTATCATCAAACTTTTGGCTGTTTAGACCATCTACATTTTTTCTGTTTCCTCTGCATTTAATGCTACGATATCTGAATCATCGGTTATCAATCCGAGGTGGTTTCAGGAGAATTGTGTTTTTAGATAATTAAACGCTGATGGTAATATGGTGGAATATAAAAGGTTCCCGGTAACAATAAATGAACATACATATTAGTCAAGGTGATAATAAGGTTGTTTCGAACGAAAAGTCGAAGTTGACTTGCTGGAGCTGTGACAAAATTGACTAATTTTGAAAAGGAATTGCAAAGTTATTTTCGGTAATAATAACGCTAAAGGAATTAGCACAACTACGCGTTAAACGTTTACTCAGTTGCCGAGAGTTTCTCAGGTGTATAACTATACGCATCAATCTTTTCTTTCTGTAGATGAAGTGTGGTTGGTTCATCTTCTCGATTGAGATGTTTTCAAGAATCATGAAAGGTTTGAACGCAGATTGTAATCGTCAAGATATAGATGAGGTTTAAGATGAGATCAAGTGGCAAACTTGAAGATATGTTTAGTTTCATATGTTATAATCAATATTTTAATTTATTTTAATTGTCCAATGTTGATAGTCCTCAGTTGATAATCCACAGTTAACAGTCCAATAATTCATATATAATTTAATATATAATATTCGATTTAATTAATATGTATCGTGACCCGTGTACATGTCTCAGACTCGATCACAACTCAAAGTATATATATTATTTGAGAATCAACCTCAACCCTGTATAGAGAACTCGATCATTACTGCATATAGAGTGTCTATGGTGATTCCAAATAATATATATAGATGCGTCGATATGATATGTCAAAACCTTGTATACATGTCCCGATATTTAAAGTGCGTAAAATAAATAACAGAAATTAAATGACGATAAATAAAATTGCGAGAATGTAAATTGCGATAATTAAATTGCGATAAATAAAATGTAATCAGTTAGCTAGGAAGAATTAGCTAGGAACAGTTAGCGTGGATTCTTAACAAAATTTCTCATAGTTAATTTGTTTGTTTCTAACAAATTTTATTTTGTCAAATGTTTCCTTCATTATGCCACTTGATTTTTGATAAATCAAATTCGAAATATGAAATTGGATGAATATGGTTATTCTGGGGTGAACTGATTTGTATATCGGTGGATATAAGTAGGATAGTATATGACTGTTGAAACAGATTTGAAGAACGTACAATGTAACTTATTAATGTGAAATTTAAATAGTTCTCGGGTATTACCTACCCGTTAAGATATTTTCACCATTAACAGTTTGTACAAGAGAATTTTTAATCACAATCTTTATGAAAATATACTTACATATATATTTTCTTCAGATGTAACCATGGATTTAACGAGTCAATATGATATTAAACTCTTTTGATTTACCGTTTCAACAAGTAGGTATAATCTCTAAAACATTAGAGTTTACATAATCATCATGTCGAACGAAGATAAATGATGTAGAACGTCATGTGGAACAATGATTATACTCGAGGTACAGAATGAGATGTCGAAGCTGGTGATGCGGATGTTGTTGTTGGTGGTACTAGTGCTGTTGGTGCTAAGGTTGGTGATATAACTGGTGTTGGTGATACTGTTGATGCTTGCAAACTGTGTACCGTGCTCTCTAAAGTTAACACTCGAGCTCGGAGTTCTTTAACTTCTTCTACTAACCCTGGTTGGTTATCAGTGTGGGGTAGAGGTTGAATATCTTCTCTAGTTCCGTTAATGGTAGTCTCAAGACGAAAAATTCTGGCAAAAAGGGTATAAATGGTGTTGCGAACGGGTTCGCCGGTGAGCGGGTCAAGTACTCCAAGGTTAGGTGGTAGATTCGGTTCATGATATGGAGTACCTTCTTCCCTTCTCCATAGGGTGAGTATGTCGCGAACCCACCCCCATTTTCTCCAGTAATCACGGTAGTTGATTGGTTGGTGTGCTCCTGTCACGCTGTCTTCGGAGTCAGAGGAACTTGGTTGATTCGTAGAGGCCATCTTACGCGATCTCAGGAAAGATTTTTGGTATGAAGAGTTTAGTGACAGCAATTTATAGTTGGATGGTATTCTCAATGCATAATTTGCATAGATATATATAGTACCAGGATCCCTTAAATTAAGGAGAAATTTATGAGAGATATCAGGAAAGGTCTACAGTAACAGATACGCTAAGATATGAATTGTCAGATACGCTAAGATATGAATTTTGTCTATACACTATTTATGCAGTCAATGCAGTAAAACGTGTCTAGACTAAGAATAATGAGCATGTAATTTCCTAAGGATGATAAGCAGATGATTTTTGACAAAAATGATAAGCAAAACTTTTGACATGCAGACACGGTCGAAGTCCAGACTCACTAATGCATCCTAACGACTTATCAGTTATGCATACTAATGTAGACCTGGTTCGCTAAGACCATCGCTCTGATACCAACTGAAAGGACCCGTCCTAATCCATCCGGACGAAGTCCATATCGATTATAAACGATTCACAACAGTTGATTACATCGCGAGGTACTTGACCTCTATATTATACATTTTACAAACATTGCATTCGTTTTTGAAAAGACAATCTTTCATTACATCGAAAGTTGACAACATGCATACCATTTCGTAATATATCTTACTATAATTGACTTAATAATAAACTTGATGAACTCAACAACTCGAATGCAACGTCTTTTAAATTATGTCATGAATGACTCCAAATAGTATCTCTAAGATGAGCAAATGCACAGCGGAAGATTTCTTTCGTACCTGAGAATAAACATGCTTTAAAGTGTCAACCAAAAGGTTGGTGAGTTCATTAGTTTAACATAAATAATCATTTCATAATTTTAATAGACCACAAGATTTTCATATTTCCATTTCTCATAAACATACGTCCCATGCATAGAGACAAAAATCATTCATATGGATTGAACACCTGGTAACCGACATTCACAAAATGCATATAAGAATATCCCCATCATTCCGGGATCCTCCTTCGGACATGATATAAATTTCGAAATACTAAAACATCCGGTATTTTGGATGGGGCTTGTTGGGCCCGATAGATCTATCTTTAGAGTTCGCGTCAATTAGGGTGTCTGTTCCCTAATTCTTAGATTACCAGACTTAATAAAAAGGGGCATATTCGATTTCGATCATTCAACCATATAATGTAGTTTTAATTACTTGTGTCTATTTCGTAAAAACATTTATAAAGATTGCGCATGTATTCTCAGCCCAGAAATATAAAGGGTAAAAAGGTAAATGAAACTCACGCATATAAATATTGTAAAACAGTTAATAAAGCATTTGCATGCATTCTCAGCCCAAAAATGTAAAGAGTAAAAAGGGCAAATGAAACTCACGCATATAAATATTGTAAAACAGTTAATAAAGCATTTGCATGTATTCTCAGCCCAAAAATGTAAAGAGTAAAAGGGAGCAAATGAAACTCACGCATATAAATATTGTAAAACAGTTAATAAAGCATTTGCATGTATTCTCAGCCCAAAAATGTAAAGAGTAAAAGGGAGCAAATGAAACTCACGCATACTGTATTTTGTAGTAAAAATACATATGACTATATTGAACAACTGAACAATGCAGGGTTGGCCTCGGATTCACGAACCTATATCATTTGTATATTTATTAATACACATAATCATAAGCGAACAATTATTTATATTAATACTAGTGATAATTTCTATATTACTAACTTATATATTTTATTATATATTCATTTTGTGTATTCTAAATAAAATATTTATATATTTAAGTTATGGTTATTATATTTATTTTTATATACATAATCTTTTGTTTACAAAATAATAATTATAGTAATACTAGAGTAATATAAAAAATGATAATAATTATAATACTTAATACTATTAATTAAGATAATAATGATTTTGATTTCATTAGTGATAAAAATAATGATACTAAAATGATAATTTTAGCAAAAATGATACTTTTAATCTTAATATTAGTATTTAATAAAATTTTAATTTTAATAATAATGATAATAATAAAAATAATACTTTTTGATAATAATAATAATAATAATAATAATAATAATAATAATAATAATAATAACAATAATAATAATAATAATAATAATAAAATCACGCGTTTTATTTTAGGGTTTCTCAAAACAGATTGAACCAGATCGAGATAGTGGAAGCAATTCGCAGAGAGAAAAATCATCACCAAATCAATCCATCAACAATTATCACCGTCATTATCGATCTCCTTCATCATCGCTTCTCGATTATAATAGGAACAGAAGAATGATACTGTATTCCTTCGGTGGTGTTGAGGTTGAATACGAATAAGAAACAGAACAAGTTCGAGCTTGTAGATTCCGGCCATCAAACTTAATCAATAGTAGGTAATTGATTCATTATTATTCTTTTAATTTCTTCATCCCTTTAATAACTTATTCAGTATTTTATTTATTTATATAATTCCTCTGAATCGAACATGAACATTAAATATGGGGAGATTTTATATAATATTGATGATGAATCGGAATGTTTTAAAACGGTGGTGATGGTGATTGACTGGAAGGTTTGATTGAACAAAAACCCTAATTGCAAACGTATACCAACAACATGGGAATTGCAGGTCTGATGATGGTCGTTTGCAGGGTCCTGATTGAATCACGATGGTTTCACATAGCCCCCTTCATATGCAACAAGTATGATCCTTATTAATTCATCTGGAAATATAGTCTAATTATTATCAGTTAAAGTCTTCATAATTTTTAGAGTTTACTAATTGTTTTTACTACAAGGTTATGAGATTAGTTTGTAACTATCTCATATTGTTTGGTTTGTGGTTTCATTAAAATGAGGATATGAAAATTGGGTTGCCATGGAAAAGAACATGGGCAGGTTGTTTGAGAGTAGTTGCAAGGTGGTTGGGTTTTGTCACGGCAATCCTTGGATCATGAGTGAAGGTATTATATCAAATATTTATATTTCTTTATTCTATTTAGTTTAAGCAAAGTCTTATATGTCTATTAACCATATTCTTACTCTTTCATGTTTGTATAATTGTATTTTATCATGTGTTTTAATAGGAATCAAAAGTTTGATATGAGTGGTTTTTGTTAACTAAACCCAATTGTGTCTGCAAAATAAAATAACAAAAGTGATAGGATTTCAGTTGTGATCTTACCAGAATTGCAGCAGCAACATTTGAAGATAATGGTGTTGGTGTTTCAAGGGGACTCCGGGTCTGGGTTGAAGATTAATACAGAAGCAGAAAGCTAAAGCCGTAGCATATAATGCAGATAGGTTAGTGGTGTCGGGTTTTGTTTGTGCAGGTGAAACAGAAATAAATGAGCTGAATAGAATAGAAAAGTTTAGCAGCTGTAGATGTGGTTGGTGGTTGTTATGCTAGTTCGACAGTGATCATGGGTGGTGAATGTTAGATGGCCTTCGTGATGGAGATGGGGTGATGAATGGTTTAGTGGCTGGACAAATTAATATCGTTGAAAGCAGCCATTAAAGGTGGTAAAGCGTTGAAGGTGGTGATTTATTCACGGATTCAAAACTGAAACAAACTGAAATATGCAGTAGCTTCAACGTTGGTTTGGTTGCAGTTTGCAAATGGCAGATTAAGGTGATCATAGAAGGGCAGCTGTTGAAAAATGGAAGTGAAGGTGAGATTGTCGATGGTGGTAGCTTGGGTTGTAGCAGAATGAGGTCAGGAGGGTGAGAGAAGTGGAACAAGATAGTTATGTTAGTGATTAAAGGAATAGACAATTTACAAGTTATTGCACTTACATGTATATATAAATTATAGGATACATATCCTAATAGAATATAGTAGGTAATTATATTGAAAGGTTAAATAATATGCAACTTTTGTTGGAACGTTTATACAAAGAAAGAAGTAACAAGAATGAAAGTGGTGGGTCTCATGCTTGAGATGTCTTGACAAAATGATAACAATAATGCTCCAATAATAGATAGTAAATTCACTGATCAATTATAATGTGTAACAGAAAGTAGCTTGATTTGTTATCTATCTATATCAATATATGACTTGTTTATATTAAAGAAAAGAGATAGTGGATGTTCCCAGCTCATTACCTTTGACAACATGAACTCACAAGAAAGAAAGAATAAAAAAAACATATATATTTACACATAATTGTTCGTGAATCGTCGGGAATAGTCAAAGGTTAAATGAATGTAATGAAAACAGTTCAAAAATTTTAAGACTCGGTTTAATAGGCTTTGCTTATCGTGTCAGAAATATATAAAGATTAAGTTTAAATTTGGTCGAAAATTCCCGGGTCATCACAATAATAGTAGTAGTAATAATAATAATAATAATAATAATAATATTAATAATAATAATAATAATAATAATAATAATAATAATAATAATAATAATAATAATAATAATAATAATGAAATAAAAAAATAAGTAAATAAAGGAGTATACCCTTCTCTAAAAAGAATTGCCCTAGATAGGACTCGAACCCGTGATTACTTGCATACCTGCTAACACATCTAAACCATCTGCTATATCCCATTTTTCTGTAATTATAATCAATCTTTAACTATATAATCCGTTCATCTTTTTCTTCCTATTTCTTCTCCTTTCTCTCAAAATTAACTCGACCAGGGAACCAGGTAATCAAACAGAGTTATTGTTTATTTGTTTTAGAATGCAAAATTTATACATAACCAATTTGAGTAAACGGAAAAACAAAAATAAAAATAAAAACTAAAAGAGTGCCTGCTGTTACCCGAAGAACATTTAAAACCCAAACATTAATCTTAATTTCAAGAACGTTTTAGACAATGAATTCAACACGAAATATCTTGTAAATCCACCATATAATCTTTCTGAATCATCAATTGACTAAGAAACATTAAAACAAATTCAAAATTTTTGATGAACACCCCGTTTGACTTTTTAAAGTTAAACTTTGACCTTGAAATTTGTATTTGATTTGAGGAATTAAAGAATGAGAATTTACAGATAGATTAAATGAATAACTCCCAAGACATCTGCATTCTCAGATTTTGAAGATTCATATAAAATCGAGTTTTTGATAAAATGGAACCGAACAGAGGTACTGGGTTTATTTCCTTGAATTGCTTCTTGATATCTCGAACAACAGCAGAGATAATATAAAGTGAATTTGAATGATTGATGCAGCGACAAGGATTAATCGAGGGTCGTTTGGTAGTGATGACTGGGTAGACAGAACTTCACGAGCAAGAAGGGAAAAGCAGAAAAAAATAAAGATCCTGATCTGTTAATCAATTACGCGTATCTATATCCTTATATCTTATATTTAGTTAATATAAATAATTAATAAATATAAATACAAATATATTAATAATAATACTTTTAATATTAATAATTAATATTAATAATAACATTAATGATAAATATAACAAGTTGTATTATTTTAATAATAATAATATTGATAATTATAATAAAAATGATGATTTTAAATAGTAAAAAAGAAATAATAATATTATTATTATTATTGGTACTAATAATAATACTAATTTTAATAATATTAGTAATAATGATATAACAATTTATATATATATATATATATATATATATATATATATATATATATATATATATATATATATATATATATATATATCCTGTTTACATAATAATATTAATAATACTAATATAGCTGTTATTATTGAAAGTAATCATAATATTATTATAACAATTACAATTTATTTTATAACTAAACTTATTATATTAGATATTAATATTACATATTATTAATTATATAATAACATACATTAAATATTTAATATTCAAACTTTACCATATAGAAATCATATATATATATTCATTTCAATAACAACTTAATTATTCTATATATTATTTTACCTTTTAATTTAGATGATTAAGGTGTACTATTTTAATTTAAAATATTATATATACACTTATATATATATATATATATATATATATATATATATATATATATATATATATATATATATATATATATATATATATATATATATACACACACACACACAATTGTTCGTGAATCGTCGGGAATAGTCAAAGTCAAATGATGTCATTAAACAGTTCAAAAATTTTGTGACTTAACATTACAGCCTTTGCTTATCGTGTCGGAATCATATTAAGATTAAGTTTAAATTTGAACAGAAATTTTCGGGTCGTCACAAGGAGTAGGTGAGTTAAGTCCAATGGAAATGAGTGTTCGACTCTTTGATCAAACCATTAGGCACCCAATTGGAATTGCTTACAACCTACCCGTTCAAGTGAGTAATTTAACATTTCTAGTCGAATTTGTTGTTATTGACATAGAAAAGGACTCAAACATTCCTCTAATTTTAGGTCGACCATTCTTAGCGTCCACCGGGGCGTTATTTGATGTAAGAGAGGGTAGAATGACATTTAGTGATGGTGAAAAATCGGTCACCTTTGTGATTCGAAAGTCTAAATCTCCACCAACCAAAACCGTTGAACCAATAAAAACGATCGATGAGAAGCATATTGTTTTACCAACTCCAATGGTAGTGCTTAACAATAATAAAACGCCTAAGTGTGGGGAAGATGAAGTAACACCTAATGATGACTTGATAACAAAGAACTCCGTTGTTGATACAAAATTAAATGACTCTGTTATTAACAGTTCAATGAAGAAACTTATTAAACGGATTCTTGATGCTAGAACCAAGGGGAACTCTAAGTTATGTAACCGGTTAGTATCCAATCTATCGCCTAAAGAAAAGGCGAAACTAGTTGAATTTGTAGATATTACACAGGAATCCGACCAATGGCTTAAAGCAAAAGTCACAGATATGCAAGTTGATTATGGTCCAAAAGAAATTGACAATGAAGTTAATCACAATTTTGACACCACAGCTACCTAAGTGTGGGGAGATTCAAATGTTCTAAATAGAAAATGTTGTCTAGTGTTAGTTGTTCTGTTCTCGTGTAGTTTTGAGAATGGAATCCGATTGGTCTTTTCCACTAGCAGACACTAAAGAACTAGTTTCTCCCCCCATTCTGAATTTTTTTGTTTTGTAGGTTTTGTATAAAATTAATACGCTTTTTAAATATAAGCTTTGTGTGAATTTAAAAACAAAAAATTTACTTTAATTCATTAAGTTTAAAAAACTGATTTCTAAAATTCATCGTAAGTTGAAGACTAAATCATAGAATCGAAATTGCTTTACTCGAGGGCGGGGCGAAAAATTTTGTTATCATTATTTTTTAATTTTATTGATCTAAAGTATACCAAAAAAATTTAAAAAAAAAAAACCAAAAATCTTTGCTTTTAAAACAACCGCTTTAAAAACGACAAATTTTAAATTTTGTCGAGGGACGGACTAGGTAAACATACCGAAACTACCTAAAGTAAAAGGAAACAAAATTTTAAAAATTATTCATTTAAATTGTTTTAATAAATAAAGGTTTTATAAAATATATATATATATATATATATATATATATATATATATATATATATATATATATATATATATATATATATATATATGTTTGTATTTTATGTTATATACAAAACAGGGTAAAACATCATACTTTCAAAGACTGGCATTAAGTTCAGCAAAAGCTACTAATTTTGACGACAAAACGCAAAATATCAAATGTGATATAAAATAATATGTTTGCAAACTCGGCATTTTTAATCACTTTTCTACACTAATCACCCTCATGAATTTATAATTATAATCTGATTTCATGTAAATGAGGGCATTGCATGATCTCAAGTGTGGGGAAGGGTTATAAATTCTCTCGGGTTTACACTTGGTTTAAATTGCCAAATTTTGTGAAAATTTGAAAAAATTTCAACTAAATAAATTCAAAATCATGTTTATACTTATTTATGAACGATAAAACTAGGTGATAATACCGAAATTATTGTTACCTCGAAAAGGACATAAATTGAGAAACAACCCAAAACGCTTGAATTTATTTAAAATGGAATAGAAGAGAATAAAAAGGCAAAGAAAAGAATAAATAAAAGCTAAGTGTGGGAAGAATTTACCAAGTTCTTTAAAACATATATCACATATTTTGTACAAGATTATTGCAGGTACTTTTGCTTTAGACTATATTAATTAGTTTTACCCGATTTATTGTAATACCTTTGAAAGAATAGATGGATCTACACGATGAATCAATTCCATCATTAAAAGGAATTAAAGTCTTTCGAAAAAGATACGCGCTTCTTGATTTAGGTCAGGAAGTTGTCGTCCAGACCAGCTGTAGGTTGACGAAAAATCTAGAAAAGTCATCTCTAAAATTAGCAGAAAATCCACGGACCTCAGCATAAAACAGGGTCGCCAAGTGGTCAGACTTATCCTAACCATGAGATTATCTGTCTCGTAAAATGAGGAGGGCGCCGTGCAAATTAGCTTGATAAGACTAATGAATCAGACCCCCAGAAAGGATAATCTCCTTAAAGATTAAAAATCAGCTTTTAAGCCTGATATTACTCAATCCTTGAGATTGACTTTAAAGATTGAGAATTACAAACTCATGGAATTCAATGATATCTAAACTCGAGCTTGAACGAGAAAACATTTTGATCAAAATTAAAACCGAATTGTTTTCTGAAAAACCTATTTTCAATGCGTTCATTACCATTGAACGTAAAATCCCGAGAATTCACCAGAATTCATTAGGTCACCTGAACAAAATTGGGTGTCAACCGTAAGAACGGTGGTTGCATAGCATGGTCGAAGACAGAACCTTGTGCCAGACCGAAAAAATTATAGGGTGATCTTTACTATTGCTCCTACAAAGGATAGTAATTGCTTCCCACACGTTGTTGACCATGAACATTTACATCTCATTAGACATTGCCTTAACAGTTGCTTGTTCAACGCTTTCCTTTACAACCGGACGGTAGTTTACCGAAAGGTAATATACGGAGCAAGTATACTGGACGTGTTGCTTTCCTAATACAAGGTTAGCAAGTGGGTGACACAAAACCGCAAGTTTTGAGCTAAAAATTTAAAAATCTGAAACCCACAAATCCCACAAAAACATTTTGCAACACCGGTGAAGGGTTATTCCGGAAAACTTATCTAGGGTAAAAGCTAGAATGAATTTTCAAAAGATCAAATGTTTTCATAAAGATCCAATTTCCTTAAAGGATCTAAATTTTTATAGTCATGTGGGACTGTAAACCACATCGTTACTATCATTGTTCATACCGCCATATCAAAATCACTGATGTATAAAGTGTGAGAATAAAAAAGTGATTCGAGTGAAGTATGATTTTATTTCAAGTTCTGTATTGCTTGAGGACAAGCAACGTTCAAGTATGGGGATATTTGATAGTACTCCAAATGAACATATATTTAGTCGCAATATCCTTCCAATATGTAAAGCTTTTAGTTGCAATTGTTCTATTTTTATGTCTTATTCATTTAAATAAATAAGTGCGAAGAAGAAAGACGAAAATGAAGATTTAAAGACGCAAATGACCAAAAAGCCCAAATGTACAAGATACAATTCAAGTGGTTCGAATTATTGATGAGAAACGTCTAAAACTTACAAGAGTACAAGTCACGGAACGTAAAGTAAAAAATATCTACGCGTACGAAAGGACGTTAGAAAATCCGGAACCGGGACATGAATCAACTATCAACGTACGACGCAGCGGAGCTAAAATTACAAATCTACTATGCACAAGAATATAATATAATATATAAAATTATATATATTATATTATATATTATATAAATCGAGCAGCCCACGTTTTAAATGAAGAATGGGTGCATGCCAGCCTGGCCATGCGATCGCATGGGAATTACAAGGGAAAGCCATGCGATCGCATGGCTCCCAAACTCAGGTCAGGTCTATAAAAGCCACAAGAATTCGACGAGTTTTACACACAGATATCATACATCTTACTCTCTCTTAATTATATATTTATATTTATAATTATAATTTTAATTTAAGTTAATTTTAATAATAAAGTTATGGTTTAGTTGGGTTATTGTAAGAAATGTTTTAAGGTTTTGTAAGTCGGAATTCTGTCCGTGTAACGCTACGCGATTAATCACCACTGTATGCTATGTTCTTCCTTTTTAAATTAATTTCTCGTAACTAAGTTATTATTATGCTTATTTAATCTGAAGTAATCGTGATGTTAGGCTAAATATTAAGATGGGGTTATTGGATTTTGTACCATAATTCGGGTTTGGACAAAAGACCGACACTTGTAAACATTGGACTATGAATATTAATAGATGATGGGTATTGTCTAATTGAGCGACAACTCATTGGAACCTGTCGAACCTATCTTCAAATTAGTTAATCTAATAATTATTAAAATGATTATGAATTTCCTATTTAGTGATGTTCATACGACATCGTTTACAATCATTTAATTAATCAATTGGATTGGGTAATTGATTATTCATTATGGCCAAGTGAATAAATTAATGTATCATGGACTAATTAAAACAGGGGTGGATTACATACAAGGATAATTGGTGTAATTGTTAACATAGTATTAAAACCTTGAATTACACGCAGTCGATAACCTGGTGTAATTATTAACAAAGTATTAAAACCCTGTTACAGTTTAAATCCCTAATTAGTTGGAATATTTGACTTCGGAAATAAGGTTAATTGGACGAACATTTTATAATTATGACCGATGGACTATTATGGACAAAAACCAGATAGGTATCAAATAAACCAGGACAAAGGACAATTAACCCGGGTAACAATTAATTAAAATCAAAACGTTAAACATCATGATTACGGAAGTTTAAATAAGCATAATTCTTTTATTTCATATTTCATCGTACCTTTATTTACTGTCATTTTAATTACTGCAATTTACTTTATCGCAATTTAAATTCTATCATTTATATTATCGTCATTTATCTTAACGCTTTATTTAAAATCTACAAACCGGTCATTAAACGGTAAAACCCCCCCTTTTATAATAATAATAATAATACAACTATATTACTAATATATATATATAAATATATATATATATATATATATATATATATATATATATATATATATATATATATATATATATATATATATATATATACAAATATAATTGTTTAAAAATATAGTGTACGCAATAAGCCGTCTCCCTGTGGAACGAACCGGACTTACTAAAAACTACACTACTCTACAATTAGGTACACTGCCTATAAGGGTTGTAGCAAGGTTTAAGTATATCTCATCTATATAAATAAATAAAACTTGTGTAAATTGTATCGTATTTCGTAATAAAAATAATACTATTTCGTACTACACCTCGCACACATCATACGGAAAGATTTATTATGGTTTAAAAATTTATATATAAGATATACATATAAATCCTTCAGTGGAAATGAGTTAATACTTCATAACTCGTTATTTCGATATACCTATTGGTGATTGTGTTGTCAATATCTTTGGTGGTTATGTAATTGATGGAGCTTGTAGTGTTACAGGTGTTGCTGGTGTTGGTAATACTGACGATGGTGCTGGCGGTACTGGCGGTGCTAGTGATGCTGACGGAACTGTTGATGCGGCTGGTAAACAAGTCTAGCTTGTAATTCGTATACCATCCTTATCAGGGTTTCTATTCTTCCCTGTATCATTTCTATCCATCCATTCATCTTGGTTTACGGGTATGATTTGAATAGATAATCTCTAAAAATTTAGAGATTACATAATCAACGTAGAATATTTTTCCGATGAAGTTATGAATCAATACTTCATCTTTTGTTGTTGTTGGTACTCCTTAGTATCTATGGTGTGTGTGACGTTGATGCTTGAGGTACCGATTGTGATGTTAAAGTGTGGGGTGCAGATGTTGCTGTTGGTGGTGGTGATGGTACTGTTGCTGCCGATGTTGCTGCTGGTGCTTATAACCTTTGCACCGTATTCTCTAAAGCTAGTACCTGAGCGCGAAGCTCGCTGACTTCTTCTATTACTCCGGGATGATTGGTGGTTCAGACGAGTGGGTGAATAAGATCTAGAATGTGAGATAGTATATAATCGTGACGAGACTCTCTGGAAATGAGAGAGAAAATGGTGTCTCGAATAGGTTCGCCGGTAAGTGCTTCAGGTTCATCGCCAAGAGGGCAATGTGGTGGATGGAAGGGATCACCTTCTTCTTGTCTCCAATGATTAAGTAGGTTACGAACCCATCCCCAATTCTTCCAGAATAGATGATGGCTAATTGGTTGATCCATTCCGGTCACACTGCTTTCGGAGCTCGAGTGAAACTCCATATCGGAATCCGAGGGACTTGAACTAGTGGCGAGTTCCATTTTGTACGATTGAATAAAGGATTTTTTGATATGAAATGATTTCCGGCTATCGGATGGTATTCTAAATACATAGAATATCTATATATATATATAGCAAAAGATTTCGTAGATTATGGAGGAATTTACGGAATATGTCAGGCAAAGTTTACAGTAATAGATACGCTAAGATATGAATTAGTAGATACGCTAATATATGAATTTTTGTCTATACACTATCTATGCAATGAATGCAGTAAGACACGTTTAGACTTAAGATGATAAGCAGGTAATTTTCGACAAAAATGATAAGCAAATCTTTTGACATGTAGACACGTTCGAAGCCCAGACTCATTAATGCATCTTATTATCTATCAGTTAGACACACTAATGCAAGACCTGGTTCACTAAGACCACCGCTCTGATACCACATGAGACGACCCATCCTAATCCATAAGGACAAATACAATAACATATGATTACAATGCGAGGTATTTGACCTCTAAATGATACATTTTACAAACATTGCATTCAATTTTAAAAGACAAACTTTCATCACATCGAAAGTTGACGGCATGCATACCATTTCATAATATATCCAACTATAAATGACTTAATAATATTCTTGATGAACTCAACGACTCGAATGCAACTTGCGATGGCCCCTTCAAAACACTTAACGGCTCCGTCACTTGGTCCCACAACTTGATCGAACTTTAAATGAATTTAATAAACAACATTGAATTCTTTTATTCAAAAAGTTTCCTAAAAAGGAAATATACCAAAAATATGTAGTTTAAATAACCCAACATATTAAATACCAAAGTTGACTTTAAAACATTATCAACAAAACCCACGAGTTTTAAATTGTTCCAAAATAGAATGCAAGTGCAAAGTTTCATAATTATTTAACAAAATCTGCCCAAATGTATGCAGACTCTTTAACACAGCGGAAGCATCAAACAAACTCAAGTACCTATGAAAACATGCGAGTAAACTGTCAACAAAAATGTTGAGTGAATTATAGGTTTAAATAATTGAATAAACTTTAGACCACAAGATTTAAAATGTTAGAAAACATTAAACATTATTCCATTATCAATGAGCCACCTGGTAACTACTTAACCCTTTATTTACCCTTGCCAAACACAATAATAATATACACTGAACAAGTGTATCTACAACAAAATACGAAGTACTAAACATTCTGATTATAAATTGCTAGCGCGACTAGCTCGAAATGGGGTTGTCAAACCCAATAGATCTATCCGTAGGATTCACGTTCACCAGCAGAAACCAATGATTACAGTTACCAGACTAGGAAATATTTTTGTTCAACTCATAACGAATAATTTAAATTTAATTGTCACTTGTGTCTAAAAGTAAAATAAAATGCATGTAATCACATCCCAAAAATATACTTTGAAAAGTATGTAAAAACGGGACTATAACTCACCTTAATAGCAAACGAAGTAACCACATAAATATGCGAACAGCAAACGAAGTAAAGTGATCAGGAATGATCACAATGCCGACCTATAAATAAAGCAGGTTGATATAAATAACTAACTTAGGTCAAGTCTTAGTATGATAGCTATTGTACATGTAGCAAGTAGACATAGAACAACACTCAACATGCATCGGTTTGATCAGAACAGCGTACAGACACACACTTTCTATTTTTAGAAAGTTTCTATTTTTAGCAGGTTTCCATTTTTGGAAAGTTTCTATTTTTGGAAAGTTTTTATTTTCGAAAGTTTCCAAATTTAGAAAGTTTCTATATTTAGAAAGTTGCTATTTTTGGAAATTTTATAAGTTAGGAAAGTTTTCTTAATTAGAAAGTCAACAATAGCCAACTGAAAGTCAAAGTCAATCGAAAGTCAACTCAAAAGTCAACCTTGGTCAAACATAGTCAACATTAATTTTAAAAGTATAAGTTATAATAATAATATAGGTTATAACGTTAATTAAAGTCATATATGTATAATTATGTCATAACATAAGTTAAATTAAATTAAATTGAATTATTAAAGTTAACATAAGTTTAAATGATATAATTAATATAACATAAGTATTTAATTAATTAATTAAATATTAATCATAATATAAGTATTATTAATTAATAATAGATTTTAAATCATATCATAAGTATTATTAATCAATAATGAATTATTAATCATATCATAAGTTTCTAATTATAATTATTAAATCATAAGTATTTAATAATTAAATTATAATTAAATAAAAACTAAGCCTTATAATAATTAAATGATTAGTTAATCCTTATTATAAGTCTTATTATAATAATCTCATAATATAAGTTTAATACTTACCATAAGTATTTTTCATTAATAATAAAAGTATTATTAATCATAAGTTTAATCAAATGGTTAATTAAATCATAAGTAATTAATAAATGACATAATAAATATGTATATCATAAGTCTTAAATTAAATAATTACTTTTTATATCATAAGTAATGTATTAATAATGAAATTCATTATTTATATCATAAGTCATAATTATTAACCATAAGTTTTAATTAAAAGTTCACCGGGTCATAACTTGAGCACCGGGAATCAGTTTTCGGCGAGTCTTATATGTATCTTCATCTAACCAACCCACCTAACACATTAGTGTGATCAAGAACATCCCAATAATAGCAAACAAGTCATGATTTACATCCATAAAACAACTTGTAGCTTTAATCCGTTCAAAAACATGTTCTAGTCATACCGGGTGATCCGTGGCTCGGATTTCGATGACCCGAACATGAAAGTTCATCCCATCATCAATCTTAACACACTAGTACACCCTAAAGACTCCAAAAATGATCACAAAGTTGGACCGTACCTGATTCAATTCGTTTTCACATTTTAATCTCAACAAAACACCATTTTAAGCATATCTAGAGCTCCGGGAATCGAAATGACAAGAATTCGGAGTCTAAAATTAATGTCTTGATGAGAGGAACTCATATAAATACTTTAATTTCACTTTTATATCAGTTATATTTACAGAAAATAACAATCAAACCGCTGTCCCAAAACAATCAACCCGAAAACATGAATTAACGAGCACTTCTACGCATACAATCAACAATACAATAACATATAAGTATCATACTATCAATATAACATATAAAAATAGAAAAATATAATAAAAATTGAAAAGCTAGGGTTAGGATTTATACCCTAATCAAGAATTGATTAATATGAGCGCGTAGAGAACGGAATGAGGAATCCGATTGTGTAAACAATTTAATGATCCAAGTAATATTTTGTTGAAGGATGATGATGATGGTGTGATGGTTGGCGATGGCCAATGGATAAGGGAGAGGGAAAAAGAGTGCAAAAATTAGAAATTAGGTTTAGGAAACTAAAGTGTAGTGTAAAAAAAAATGAAAGGAGAAAAGGCACTCCCCCCCCCTTAGGGGTTCGGTCGATTGGGATGGGGTGGGCCCCACTTGTGGGCCAATTTGATAAAGTGATAAAATCCTTGTGGCCCGAACGCCCGATAGAAACCCAAAATGCGAAAACCCGATTACGCGATTAAATAATCGGAGAGATATTAACTACGCGACGAAAAATATATATAAATACTATATATAAATATATGACATTAAAATATCATATTTAAAATTATTAGGACTTAAAAATCCCAAAAGCTCGACCGTTGGTTTGAAAACCAAAAAGATTTGCTGGATAGAAATCTGCGACACGTAGAAACGTATAACTTAAAATATGAATACAAATATTCATTTAACACATAATAATTAATATATTATTACAAAATTAATAATATAGGTGCAGGGGTTGACTCAGCATCTGGGAACAAATGCGGGTACTTCTGCTTCATCTGATCTTCACGCTCCTAAGTGAACTCAGGACCGCGTCTGGCGTTCCATCTAACCCGAACAATAGGAATTCTACTCTGCTTAAGAGTCTTAACCTCTCGATCCATAATTTCAACAGGTTCCTCAATAAAATGAAGTTGCTTATCAACATGAAGTTCCTCCAGAGAAATTGTCTCATTGGCTTCGGCCAAACACTTCTTTAAATTCGATACATGAAAAATGTCATGAACAGCACTGAGTTCTTGTGGTAATTTCAAACGATAAGCCACTGGTCCAACTCTCTCAATAATCTCAAATGGTCCAACAAAATGAGGACTCAACTTTCCCCTTTTATCAAAACGTATCACGCCCTTCCAAGGTGATACCTTCAACATAACACGATCGCCGACCTGAAATTCAATCTCGTTCCTTTTCTTATTGGCATAGCTCTTTTGCCTACTTCTGGCGGTTTTCAATCTTTCCTTAATCTGTACGATCTTCTCAGTAGTCTCATGAATAATTTCTGGACCGGTGAGTTGAGCATCCCCAACCTCATTCCAACAGACATGAGACCTACACTTCCTACCATACAGCGCTTCAAACGGTGCGGTTTTAATACTTGCATGATAACTATTGTTATAAGAAAATTCAGCTAGCGGCAAATATCTATCCCACCCATTACCAAAATCAATAACACACGCTCGCAACATGTCTTCTAATGTTTGAATGGTCCTTTCACTCTGACCATCCGTCTGCGGATGATAAGTGGTGCTCATATCCAACTTAGTTCCTAAAGATTCCTGTAAGGATCGCCAAAACCTCGATATAAATCGACTGTCTCGGTCTGAAATGATTGATACAGTGTAGTGACCCGAACTTTTCCATGTTTATATATATTATTTGAGATTGATATTTACATGACTAAATGTTTCCAACGTGTTAAGAAATCAAACTTGTTAAGACTTGATTAAATGAAATAAGTTTCATATAGACAATTGATCACCCAAGTTGACCGGCGATTCACGAACGTTACAAATTTGTAAAAACTACATGTTGTGGTATATATAGACATATATATATGGTTGACATGAGATTATGATGAGTAATTATCTCACTATGTATATTAACAATGTGTGATATACATAAGAAATGAGATTACTAAGTTAAGAAACTCGAAATGATATATATAACGATTATCGTTATGATAACGTCTACTAAATACATATGTATCATATTAAGATATTGATACACTATATTTAACATGATAAAATGATATTTAAATATATCATTAAGTATGTTAACAATGAACTACATATGTAAAAACAAGACTACTAACTCAAGAATTACGAAACGAAACTTATATGTAACGATTATCGTTGTAACGATATTTTAATGTATATATCATATTAAGAGATATTCATACATCATAATATCATGATAACATAATAATTTAACATCTCATTTGATATAATAAACATTGGGTTAACAACATTAATTGAGATCGTTAACTTAAAGGTTTCAAAACAACACTTACATGTAACGACTAACGAAGACTTAACGACTCCATTAGAATGTATATACATGTTGTGTTTTGATATGTATTCTTAAACTTTTGAAAGACTTCAAGACACATATCAAAGTACTTCTACTTAACATAAATACTTACAATTACATCCTCGTTCAGTTTCATCAACAATTCTACTCGTATGCACCCGTATTCGTACTCGTACAATACACAGCTTTTAGATGTATGTACTATTGGTATATACACTCCAATGATCAGCTCTTAGCAGCCCATGTGAGTCACCTAACACATGTGTGAACCATCATTTGGCAACTAGCATGAAATATCTCATAAAATTACAAAAATATTAGTAATCATTCATGACTTATTTACATGAAAATAAAATTACATATCCTTTATATCTAATCCATATACTAACAACCAAAAACACCTACAAACACTTTCATTCTTCAATTTTCTTTATCTAATTGATCTCTCTCAAGTTCCATCTTCAATTTCTAAGTGTTCTTCATAAATTCCATAAGTATAGTTTCATAAAAATTAAGAATACTTCCAAGTTTGCAAGTCTACTTCCAAGATTTTTAATCCATTCCAAGTAATCATCTAAGATCAAGGAACCTTTGTTATTTATAGTAGGTTATCTTTCTAATTCAAGGTAATATTCATATTCAAACTTTGATTCAATTTCTACAACTATAACAATCTTATTTCGAGTGAAAATCTTACTTGAACTGTTTTAGTGTCATGATTCTGCTTCAAGAACTTTCAAGCCATCCAAGGATCCTTTGAAGCTAGATCCATTTTTCTCATTTCCATTAGTTTTCTCTAGAAAACTTGAGGTAGTAATGATGTTCATAACATCATTCGATTCATACATATAAAGCTATCTTATTCGAAGGTTTAAACTTGTAATCACTAGAACATAGTTTAGTTAATTCTAAACTTGTTCGCAAACAAAACTTAATCCATCTAACTTGACTTTTAAAATCAACTAAACACATGTTCTATATCTATATTATATGCTAACTTAATGATTTAAAACCTGAAAACACGATGAACACCATAAAATCGGATATACGCCGTCGTAGTGAAACCGAGGGCTCTTTTGGTTTGGATAATTAAAAACTATGATAAAATTTGATTTAAAAGTTGTTATTCTGGAAAAATGATTTTTCATATGAACATGAAACTATATCCAAAAATCTTGGTTAAACTCAAAGTGAAAGTATGTTTTTCAAAATGGTCATCAAGATGTCGTTCTTTCGACAGAAATGACTACCTCTTTAGTAATTGACATGTAACTTATATTTCTGACTATAAACCTATACTTTTTATGTTTGGATTCTTAAATTAGAGTTCAATATGAAATCATAGCAATTTGATTCACTCAAAACGGATTTAAAATGAAGAAGTTATGGGTAAAACAAGATTGGATATTTTTGATCTTTTTAGCTACGGGAAATGTTTAACAAATCTATACAAATCATATCCTAGCTAACTTATATTGTATTATACATGTATTCTAATATATTATGTAATCTTGGGATACCATAGACATGTATGCAAATGTTTTGACATATCATATCGACCCATGTATATATATTATTTGGAACAACCATATACACTCTATATGCAGTAATGTTGTAGTTAGCTATACAGGGTTGAGGTTGATTCCAAAAATATATATACTTTGAGTTGTGATCTAGCCTGAGACGTATATACACTGGGTCGTGGATTGATTCAAGATAATATATATCGATTTATTTCTGTACATCTAACTGTGGACAACTAGTTGTAGGTTATTAACGAGGACAGCTGACTTAATACACTCAAATCTTTAAAACATAATAAAAATAGTTGTAATTATATTTTGATCATACTTTGATATATATGTACATATTTGTATAGGTTCGTGAATTGATCCATGGTCAAGTCTTATTTTCGAGGAAGGAAATATCTGTGAAAGTGAGTTATAGTCCCACTTTTAAAATCTAATATTTTTGGGATGAGAATACATGCAGGTTTTATAAATGATTTACAAAATAGACACAAGTACGTGAAACTACATTCTATGGTTGAATTATCGAAATCGAATATTCCCCTTTTTATTAAGTCTGGTAATCTAAGAATTAGGGAACAGACACCCTAATTGACGCGAATCCTAAAGATAGATCTATTGGGCCTAACAAACTCTATCCAAAGTACCGGATGCTTTAGTACTTCGAAATTTATATCATATCCGAAGGGTGTCCCGGAATGATGGGGATATTCTTATATATGCATCTTGTTAATGTCGGTTACCAGGTGTTCACCATATGAATGATTTTTATCTCTATGTATGGGATGTGTATTGAAATATGAAATCTTGTGGTCTATTGTTACGATTTGATATATATATAGGTTAAACCTATAACTCACCAACATTTTTGTTGACGTTTAAAGCATGTTTATTCTCAGGTGAATACTAAGAGCTTCCGTTGTTGCATACTAAAATAAGGACAAGATTTGGAGTCCATGTTTGTATGATATTGTGTAAAAAAACTGCATTCAAGAAACATATGTCGATGTAATATATTTCTATTGTAAACCATTATGTAATGGTGATGAGTAAACAGTATATTTTAGATTATCATTATTTGATAATCTACGTCATGCTTTTAAAACCTTTATTGATAAAATAAAGGTTAAGGTTGTTTTAAAAATGAATGCAGTCTTTGAAAAACGTCTCATATAGAGGTCAAAACCTCGCAACGAAATCAATTAATATGGAACGTTTATAATCAATATGAACGGGACATTTCAGTTGGTATTTGAGCGTTGGTCTTAGAGAACCAGAAAATTTGTATTAGTGTGTCTTATCGAGTTTGTTAGGATGCATTAGTGAGTCTGGACTTCGACCGTGTTTTCTTTAAAAATGATTGCTTAACATTTTTGTTGGAAACTATATATTATTAACATATAAATATTATGTGATATATTAATCTCTTAATATTTTTGATATTGTGTGATAGATGTCTACCTCTAGCACAAATCCCATTGACTCACTTAATAATAACGAAGAGTCGAATATATATTGGCAAGATTCACAAGTTCCCGAAGAACCGGAAGAAGAGGAAACGGAACCGGTAGAAGAGGAACCGGAAGAAGAGGAACCGGAAGAAGAAGAGGTTCCGGAGGGGGGAATAGTAGGAACCACAGAAAACCGGTCAAATAAAAGAAAATCCTCAACCAATGGACCAAAGTTAATAATGGTCAATGGTGTTTCCGCTAAGGAAGCAAAATATTGGGAAAATTACCAATTTTCCAATGAATCGGATCCTGATGAGGATTCCGATGATGTTATAGAAATTTCCCTGACCCAATTTAATGAGGCAAAAGAAAATAATAAGAGAAAAGGCATCAAAATAGAGAAATCTGATTCCGACCCCGATGAACTTTATATGTACCGTCAACACCCATATTTTCAATATCGTGACAATAACTCGGGAACCTCTAAACCACCAGTTTTTTCTAAACCAATGTGGAAAACGACGGCTCGTATTAGAGGAACATCATATATCCCTAGAAAATTAGGAAAAAGAACCAAGTCCGAAGAAGAAGAAACCAGTGATTCAGATTAGAGGGGTGTGAGCATGTTGTGTAATAAATGTATTGTAGTGTGCTTGTACTTTTATGTTCTATGTAAAAATTGCTTGTATTGTTTGTTATTACGATTCTAATCCTTGTCTATTTTACAGTATAAAAATAAAATGGACGTTAAGGGTAGACAACTGAATATTTTAGAAGACCTACCAGAGGATATGATTGAGGAAATCTTGTCTAGAGTTTGAAGAATATTTGTATGTGATATATTATTATAATCAGTTTTTCATATGGAATTGTAGTAGTTGAATTGTATATTAGCTACTAAGTATGAACTTAACGGGTAGGTAGTACCCGAATTTAAACTTATAAAACGCTAATATGAAGAAAAAGCTTTTATAAATGAGTTCATATTATGCTACGAGATACTATTGACTACTCTTAATATTATGTATGATTAACTTGTTTCATTTGAATATTTTGAAGGAAATGGCACCGACTACTCGACACACCTTGAATATGAGCGAAGAGGAATTGCGTGCCTTTCTTGCTTCAAACTTAGCCGCAGTACAGACCGCGCTACATACCAACAATAACTCTGAATCTAGCAATATAGCTAACGGCACAAGAAATCGTGTAGGATGCTCCTACAAGGAATTCACTGTCTGCAAACCTTCAGAATTTCATGGGACCGAAGGACCAATCAGATTGAAACAGTGGACCGAGAAAGTTGAATCGGTGTTTGCCATAAGTAAGTGTGCTGAAGGAGATAAAGTGAAGTACGCTACGCATACCTTCACAGGTATTGCGTTAACATGGTGGAATACCTATCTAGAGCAAGTGAGACAAGATACTGCTTACGCGCTACCGTGGTCAGCATTCAAGAACTTGATGAACGAGAAGTACCATCCCAGAACCGAGGTCAATACACTCAAGTCAGAACTTAGAGGGTTACGAACACAGGGATTCGATATTACTTCGTACGAAAGACGATTCACAGAATTGTGCCTATTGTGTCTGAGAGCGTTCGAAGATGAGGAAGAGAAGATCGACGCGTTTGTGAAAGGGTTACCGGAGAGAATCCAGGAAGATATAAGTTCACACGAGCCTGCCTCCATACAAAATGCATGTAGAATGGCTCACAAACTAGTGAACCAGATTGAGGGAAGAATTAAAGAACAGGTGGCCGAAGAGGCCAATGTGAAGCTAGTCAAAAGAAAGTGAGAGGAAAACGGTGATAAGAGTCACCAATACAACAAAAACTATCCCAACAATCGCAACATCAATTGCAACTACAACAAACGGCACAACAACAACTACAACAATCATCCCAACAACAATAACAACCGCAACAACAACAACAATAATCAGAAACAGCTATGCCAAAGGTGTGAAAAGTATCACTCGGGGTTCTGCACCAAATTTTACAACAAGTGTAAAAGAAATGGTCATAGCGCGGTGAAGTGTGAGGTCTACGGACCAGGGGTTAACAGAACGAAAGGAACAAATGGTGTCGGAATGAGTAATGGCAGAGCAAGTAGTGTCGGAGCAAGTTATGCCAATGTAGTTTGTTATAAATGTGGAAAACCGGGCCACATTATTAGAAATTGCCCGAACCAGGATAACACGAATGGACAAGGCCGCGGAAGAGTTTTCAATATTAATGCGGCAGAGGCACAGGAAGACCCGGAACTTGTTACGGGTACGTTTCTTATTGACAATAAATCTGCTTACGTTTTATTTGATTCGGGTGCGGATAGAAGCTATATGAGTAGAGATTTTTGTGCTAAATTAAGTTGTCCATTGACGCCGTTGGATAGTAAATTTTTACTCGAATTAGCAAACGGTAAATTATTTTCAGCAAATTATATATGCTGGAATCGAGAAATTAAACTGGGTAGCAAAATATTTAAGATTGATTTGATACCAGTAGAGTTAGGGAGTTTTGATGTAATAGTTGGCATGGACTGGCTGAAGGAGATGAAAGCAGAGATCGTATGTTACAAAAATGCAATTTGCATTGTACGAAAAGAAGGAGAACCCTTAATGGTGTATGGAGAAAAGGGCAACACGAAGCTACATCTTATTAGTAATTTGAAGGCACAAAAACTAATAAGAAAAGGTTGCTATGCTGTTCTAGCACACGTCGATAAAGTACAAACTGAAGAAAAGAGCATCAATGATGTTCCCGTCGCAAAAGAATTTCCCGATGTATTTCCGAAAGAATTACCGGGACTACCTCCACATCGATCTGTTGAATTTCAAATAGATCTTGTACCAGGAGCTGCACCAATAGCTCGTGCTCCTTACAGACTCGCGCCCAGCGAGATGAAAGAATTGCAAAGCCAACTACAAGAACTATTAGAACGTGGTTTCATTCGACCAAGCACATCACCATGGGGAGCTCCTGTTTTGTTTGTCAAGAAGAAGGATGGTACATTTAGGTTGTGTATTGACTACAGAGAGTTGAATAAACTTACCATCAAAAACCGTTATCCAATGCCGAGAATTGAAGACTTATTTGATCAACTACAAGGCTCGTCGGTTTATTCGAAAATTGATTTACGTTCTGGATATCATCAAATGCGAGTAAAGGAGGATGATATTCCAAAAACTGCTTTTAGGACGTGTTATGGTCATTACGAGTTAATGGTTATGCCATTTGGATTGACTAACGCACCAGCTGTGTTCATAGACCTTATGAACCGAGTGTGTGGGCCATATCTTGACAAGTTTGTCATTGTTTTCATCGATGACATACTTATTTACTCAAAGAATGATCAAGAGCACGAAGAACATTTAAGAAAAGTGCTAGAAGTATTGAGGAAAGAAAAACTGTACGCTAAGTTTTCAAAGTGTGCATTTTAGTTGGAAGAAGTTCAATTCCTCGGTCACATAGTGAACAAAGAAGGTATCCAGGTGGACCCGGCAAAGATCGAAACCGTTGAAAAGTGGTAAACCCTAAAAACTCCGAAGCATATACGTCAATTTTTAGGATTGGCTAGTTACTACAGAAGATTCATCCAAGATTTCTCCAAAATAGCAAAACCCTTGACTGCATTAACGCATAAAGGGAAGAAATTTGAATGGAAGGATGAACAAGAGAAGGCATTTCAGTTATTGAAGAAAAAGCTAACTACGGCACCTATATTGTCATTGCCTGAAGGGAATGATGATTTTGTGATTTATTGTGACGCATCAAAGCAAGGTCTCGGTTATGTATTAATGCAACGAACGAAGGTGATTGCTTATGCGTCTAGAAAATTGAAGATTCACGAGCAAAATTATACGACTCACGATTTGGAATTGGGTGCTGTTGTTTTTGCATTAAAGACTTGGAGGCATTATTTATATGGGATCAAAAGTATTATATATACCGACCATAAAAGTCTCTAACATATATTTAATCAGAATCAACTGAATACGAGACAACGCAGGTGGATTGAACTGTTGAATGATTATGATTTTGAGATTCGATACCACCCGGGGAAGGCGAATGTGGTAGCTGACGCTTTGAGTAGAAAGGACAGAGAACCTATACGGGTAAAATCTATGAATATAATTATTCGAACTAACCTTACTACTCAAATAAAGGAGGCGCAACAGGAGGTTGTAAAAGAAGGAAAGTTGAAGAATGAGATACCTAAAGGATCAGAGAAACATCTTAATATTCGGGAAGACGGAACCTGATATAGGGCTGATAGAATTTGGGTACCAAGTTTTGGAGATGTGAGAGAAATGGTACTTAAGGAAGCACATAAAACCAGATATTCAATACATCCCGGAGCGGGGAAGATGTATAAAGATCTCAAGAAACACTTTTGGTGGCCGGGTATGAAATCCGATATTGCTAAATATGTAGGAGAATGTTTGACGTGTTCTAAGGTCAAAGCTGAACATCAGAAACTATCAGGTCTACTACAACAACCTGAAATCCCGGAATAGAAATGGAAAAACATTATCATGGATTTCATTACTAAATTTCCAAGGACTGCAAGTGGTTATGATACTATTTGGGTAATAGTTGATCGTCTCACCAAGTCAGCACACTTCCTTCCAATGAGAGAAGATGACAATATGGAGAAGTTGGCGCGATTGTATTTGAAGGAGGTTGTCTCCAGACATGGAATACCCGTCTCTATTATCTCTGATAGGGATGGTAGATTTGTTTCAAGGTTCTGGCAGACGTGGCAACAAGCATTGGGGACTCGTATAGACATGAGTACTGCCTATCATCCACAAACTGATGGGCAGAGTGAACGGACGATACAAACGCTTGAAGACATGCTACGAGCATGTGTTATTGATTTCGGAAACAGTTGGGATCGACACCTACCGTTAGCAGAATTTTCCTACAACAACAGTTATCATTCTAGTATTGAGATGGCGCTGTTTGAGGCACTTTATGGTAGAAAGTGCAGGTCTCCAATTTGTTGGAATGAAGTGGGGGATAGACAGATTACGGGTCCGGAGATAATACAAGAAACTACTGAGAAAATCATCCAAATTTAACAACGATTGAAAACCGCCCAGAGTCGACAAAAGAGCTACGCGGACAGTAAAAGAAAAGATATAGAGTTTAAAATTGGAGAAATGGTCTTGCTTAAGGTTTCACCTTGGAAAGGCGTTGTTCGATTTGGTAAACGGGGGAAACTAAATCCAAGGTACATTGGACCATTCAAGATTATAGATCGTGTCGGACCAGTAGCTTACCAACTGGAGCTACCTCAACAACTCGTGGCTGTACATAACACTTTTCACGTCTCGAATTTAAAGAAATGTTTTGCTAAAGAAGATCTCACTATTCCGTTGGACGAAATCCAAATCAATGAAAAACTTCAATTCATTGAAGAACCCGTCGAAATAATGGATCGTGAGGTTAAGAGACTTAAGCAAAACAAGATACCGATTGTTAAGGTTTGATGGAATGCTCGTAAAGTACCCGAGTTCACCTGGGAGCGTGAAGATTAGATGAAGAAGAAATACCCGCATCTATTTCCAGAAGATTCGTCAATACCTTCAACAGCTTAAAATTTCGGGACGAAATTTATTTAACGGGTAGGTACTGTAGTGACCCGAACTTTTCTATGTTTATATATATTAATTGAGATTTCTATTTACATGACTAAATGTTTCCAACATGTTAAGCAATCAAACTTGTTAAGACTTGATTAAATGAAATAAGTTTCATATAGACAATTGATCACCCAAGTTGACCGGCGATTCACGAACGTTACAAATTTGTAAAAACTACATGTTGTGCTATATATAGACATATATATATGGTTGATATGAGATTATGATGAGTAAGTATCTCACTATATATATTAACAATATGTGATATACATAAGAAATGAGATTACTAAGTTAAGAAACTCGAAATGATATATATAACGATTATCGTTATGATAACGTCTACTAAATACATATGTATCATATTAAGATATTGATACACTATATCTAACATGATAAAATGATATTGAAATATATCATTAAGTGTGTTAACAATGAACTACATATGTAAAAACAAGACTACTAACTCAAGAATTACGAAACGAGACTTATATGTAACGATTATCGTTGTAACGATTATCGTTGTAACGATATTTTAATGTATATATCATATTAAGAGATATTCATACATCATAATATCATGATAACATAATAATTTAACATCTCATTTGATATAATAAACATTGGGTTAACAACATTAATTGAGATCGTTAACTTAAAGGTTTCAAAACAACACTTACATGTAACGACTAACGAAGACTTAATGACTCCATTAGAATGTATATACATGTTGAGTTTTGATATGTATTCTTACACTTTTGAAAGACTTCAAGACACATATCAAAGTACTTCTACTTAACAAAAATGCTTACAATTACATCCTCGTTCAGTTTCATCAACAATTCTACTCGTATGCACCCGTATTCGTACTCGTACAATACACAGCTTTTAGATGTATGTACTATTGGTATATACACTCCAATGATTAGCTCTTAGTAGCCCATGTAAGTCACCTAACACATGTGGTAACCATCATTTGGCAACTAGCATGAAATATCTCATAAAATTACAAAAATATTAGTAATCATTCATGACTTATTTACATGAAAACAAAATTACATATCCTTTATATCTAATCCATATACCAATGACCAAAAACACCTACAAACACTTTCATTCTTCAATTTTCTTCATCTAATTGATCTCTCTCAAGTTCCATCTTCAAATTCTAAGTGTTCTTCATAAATTCCATAAGTATAGTTTCATAAAAATCAAGAATACTTCCAAGTTTGCAAATCTACTTCCAAGCTTTCTAATCCATTCCAAGTAATCATCTAAGATCAAGGAACCTTTGTTATTTATAGTAGGTTATCTTTCTAATTCAAGGTAATATTCATATTCAAACTTTGATTCAATTTCTACAACTAGAACAATCTTATTTCGAGTGAAAATCTTACTTGAACTGTTTTCGTGTCATGATTCTGCTTCAAGAACTTTCAAGCCATCCAAGGATCCTTTGAAGATAGATCCATTTTTCTCATTTCCAGTACTTTTATCCAGAAAACTTGAGGTAGTAATGATGTTCATAACATCATTCGATTCATACATATAAAGCTATCTTATTCAAAGGTTTAAACTTGTAATCACTAGAACATAGTTTAGTTAATTCTAAACTTGTTCGCAAACAAAAGTTAATCCTTCTTACTTGGCTTTTAAAATCAACTAAACACATGTTTTATATCTATATTATATGCTAACTTAATGATTTAAAACCTGGAAACACGATGAACACCATAAAATCGGATATACGCCGTCGTAGTGAAACCGGGGGCTGTTTTGGTTTGGATAATTAAAAACTATGATAAACTTTGATTTAAAAGTTGTTCTTCTGGGAAAATGATTTTTAATATGAACATGAAACTATATCCAAAAAACTTGGTTAAACTTAAAGTGAAAGTATGTTTTTCAAAATGGTCATCAAGATGTCGTTCTTTCGACGGAAATGACTACCTCTTAAGTAATTGACATGTAACTTAAATTTCCAAATATAAACCTATACTTTTTATATTTGGATTCTTAAATTAGAGTTCAATATGAAACCATAGCAATTTGATTCACTCAAAACGGATTTAAAATGAAGAAGTTATGGGTAAAACAATATTGGATATTTTTGATCTTTTTAGCTACGGGAAATGTTTAACAAATCTATACAAATCATATCCTAGCTAACTTATATTGTATTATACATGTATTCTAATATATTATGTAATCTTGGGATACCATAGACACGTATGCAAATGTTTTGACATATCATATCGATCCATGTATATATATTATTTGGAACAACCATAGACACTCTATATGCAGTAATGTTGGAGTTAGCTATACAGGGTTGAGGTTGATTTCAAAAATATATATACTTTGAGTTGTGATCTAGCCTAAGATGTGTATACACTGGGTCGTGGATTGATTCAAGATAATATATATATCGATTTATTTCTGTACATCTAACTGTGGATAACTAGTTGTAGGTTATTAACGAGGACAGCTGACTTAATACACTCAAATCTTTAAAACATAATAAAAATAGTTGTAATTATATTTTGATCATACTTTGATATATATGTACATATTTGTATAGGTTCGTGAATCGATCCGTGGCCAAGTCTTATTTTCGAGGAAGGAAAAATCTGTGAAAGTGAGTTATACTCCCACTTTTAGAATCTAATATTTTTGGGATGAGAATACATGCAGGTTTTATAAATGATTTACAAAATAGATACAAGTACGTGAAACTACATTCTATGGTTGAATTATCGAAATCGAATATGCCCCTTTTTATTAAGTCTGGTAATCTAAGAATTAGGGAACAGACACCCTAATTGACGCGAATCCTAAAGATAGATATATTAGGCCTAACAAACCCCATCCAAAGTACCGGATAATTTAGTACTTCGAAATTTATATCATATCCTAAGGGTGTCCCGAAATAATGGGGATATTCTTATATATGTATCTTGTTAATGTCGGTTACCAGGTGTTCACCATATGAATGATTTTTATCTCTATGTATGGGATGTGTATTGAAATATGAAATCTTGTGGTCTATTGTTACGATTTGATATATATAGGTTAAACCTATAACTCACCAACATTTTTGTTGACGTTTAAAGCATGTTTATTCTCAGGTGAATACTAAGAGCTTCCGCTGTTGCATACTAAAATAAGGACAAGATTTGGAGTCCATATTTGTATGATATTGTGTAAAAACTGCATTCAAGAAACTAATTTGGATGTAATATATTTCCATTGTAAACCATTATGTAATGGTCATGTGTAAACAGGATATTTTAGATTATCATTATTTGACAATCTACGTAAAGCTTTTTAAACCTTTATTTATGAAATAAAGGTTATGGTTTGTTTTAAAAATGAATGCAGTCTTTGAAAAACGTCTCATATAGAGGTCAAAACCTCGCAACGAAATCAATTAATATGGAACGTTTTTAATCAATAAGAACGGGACATTTCAGTTGGTATCCGAGCATTGGTCTTAGAGAACCAGAATTTTGCATTAGTGTATCTTATCGAGTTTGTTAGGATGCATTAGTGAGTCTAGACTTCGACCGTGTTTACTTGAAAAATGATTGCTTAACAAATTTTGTTGGAAACTATATATTTTTAACATGTGAATATTATGTGATATATTAATCTCTTAACGCGTTTGATATTATGTGATAGATGTCTACCTCTAGAACAAGTCCCATTGACTCACCTAATAATAATGAAGAGTCAAATGTAAATTGGAATGATTCGTGGACTGATTCACAAGTTCCCGAAGAGGAACCGGAAGAAGAGTCGGAACCGGAAGAAGAATCGGAACCGGAAGAAGAATCGGAACCGGATGAAGAAATAGAACCGGTGGGGGAAATAATAAAACGGTTAAGTAAAAGAAAATTCTCAACCAACCAACCTAGGTTAATTATGGTTAATGGTGTTTCCGCCAAGGAAGCAAAATATTGGGAGGATTACCAATTCTCCGATGAATCGGATTCCGACGAGAATTCCGATGATGTTATAGAAATTACCCCAACTGAATTTAAAAAGGCAAAAGAAAATAATAAGGGAAAGGGCATAAAAATAGAGAAATCTAATTCCAACCCCGATGAACTTTATATGTATCGTCAACCCCTGAAGTCCTTAAGTTGTAACAATGACCCGGGAACCTCTAAACCACCAGGTTTTTCTAAACCATTGTGGAAAACGACGGCTCGTATTAGGGGAACATCATATATCCCTAGAAACTTGGCAAAACGAACCAAAACCGAAGAAGAAGAAACAAGCGAGTCGGAATAAGATAGTTGTATTCGTGTGGTGTAATATATGTAATATAGTGTGCTTATGCTTTAAGATATATGTAAAAATTGCTTGTATTAATAAGTATTTTTTTATGAATCTAACTCTTGTCTATTTTACAGTATAAAAACACAAAATGGATAGACAACCCAATATTTTAAGAGACCTACCCGGAGACATGATTGATGAAATCTTATCTAGAGTCGGTCAGAATTCTTCGGCACAACTATTTAAGGCGAGATTAGTTTGTAAGACATTCGAAGAACGTTCCAAGAATGCCTTGGTTTATAAAAGGCTTTCGTTCGAAAGATGGGGGATATCACATTGGGAAATCCATAAGTTACGATGTGTTTACTTTGACGCATATATTGCGGGGAACCCAAATGCTATTTTACACAATAGGTTAAGAAATTATTTTGACTCAATATATCCGAATATTGGACTTCGTGATTTAGAAAAAGCGGCTAACATGCAACATAAAGAAGCATGTTATGCTTACAGATTAGTAATGTTCGCTTCTCACCAAAGTGAGAACAAGAACATCGGGCTACAACTATTAAACAAAACGTTTCCACAAGTGACGGAGTCGGTAATTGGGGTAAGAAATGAGGTTTTTATATTGTTACAGGACTGTTGGACATTACGTAACCCTCGTCCCTTTGATGACGTTACAACACGATGTCTTATCAACGGCCATAATGGTTATGTTCCACAAGACCAAGGATGGGAAGTAATCCTAGTAAAACCAGAATGCATGACTTGTTTCTGGACGTATGAATTACGTGTCTTTATTGCCTTTGCTGAACGACTTGTGTACTAGCTAGAATTATCTTCACAACCATCTTGTATCAAATTTATTGTGTGCTATATTTCATGCTATATGTAAAATAAGCGGTATTGTAAGTTTGTAAAATATTATGTAAAAGTTTGAACGCGAAATATTATTATAATTAGTTTTTCATATAGAATTGTAGTAGTTGAATTGTATATTAGCTACTAAGTATGAACTTAACGGGTAGGTACTACCCGAATTTAAACTTATAAAACGCTAATATGAAGAAAAATCTTTTATAAATGAGTTCATATTATGCTACGAAATACTATTAACTACTCTTAATATTCTGTATGATTAACTTGTTCCATTTGACTATTTTGAAGGAAATGGCACCGACTACTCGACACACCGTGAATATGAATGAAGAGGAATTCCGTACTTTTCTAGCTTCAAACATAGCCGCAGTACAGGCTGCGCTACATACCAACAATAACCTTGGATCTAGCAGTACAGGAAATCGTGTAGGATGCACCTACAAAGAATTCACTGCCTGCAAACCTTTGGAATTTGATGGAACCGAAGGACCGATCGGATTGAAACGGTGGACCGAGAAGGTCGAATCAGTGTTTGCCATAAGTAAGTGTACTGAAGAGGACAAAGTGAAGTACGCTACGCATACCTTCACAGGTTCTGCATTAACATGGTGGAATACCTATCTAGAGCAAGTGGGACAAGACGATGCGTACGCACTACCGTGGTCAGCATTCAAGCACTTGATGAACGAGAAGTACCGTCCCAGAACCGAGGTCAATAAGCTCAAGACAGAACTTAGAGGGTTACGAACCCAAGGATTTGATATTACCACATACGAAAGACGATTAGCAGAATTGTGCCTATTGTGTCCGGGAGCATTCGAAGATGAGGAAGAGAAGATCGACGCGTTTGTGAAAGGATTACCGGAAAGAATCCAAGAAGATATAAGTTCACACGAGCCCGCCTCCATCCAACAGGCATGTAGAATGGCTAACAAACTAGTGAACCAGATTGAAGAAAGAATTAAAGAACAGACTGCTGAAGAGGCCAATGTGAAGCAAGTCAAAAGAAAGTGGGAGGAAAACGGTGATAAGAATCACCAATACAACAACAATAGCAATTACAACTGTAGTGACCCGAACTTTTCCATGTTTATATATATTAATTGAGATTGATATTTACATGATTAAATGTTTCCAACATGTTAAGCAATCAAATTTGTTAAGACTTGATTAATTGAAATAGGTTTCATATAGACAATTGACCACCCAAGTTGACCGGTGATTCACGAACGTTAAAACTTGTAAAAACTATATGATGACATATATATGGTTATATATATAGTTAACATGATATTATGATAAGTAAACATATCATTAAGTATATTAACAATGAACTACATATGTAAAAACAAGACTACTAACTTAATGATTTTGAAACGAGACATATATGTAACGATTATCGTTGTAACGACATTTAATGTATATATATCATATTAAGAGATATTCGTACATCATAATATCATGATAATATAATAATTTAAAATCTCTTTTGATATTATAAACATTGGGTTAACAACATTTAACAAGATCGTTAACCTAAAGGTTTCAAAACAACATTTACATGTAACGACTAACGATGACTTAACGACTCAGTTAAAATGTATATACATGTAGTGTTTTAATATGTATTCATACACTTTTGAAAGACTTCAAGACACTTATCAAAATACTTCTACTTAACAAAAATGCTTACAATTAGATCCTCGTTCAGTTTCATCAACAATTCTACTCGTATGCACCTGTATTCGTACTCGTACAATACACAACTTTTAGATGTATGTACTATTGGTATATACACTCCAATGATCAGCTCTTAGTAGCCCATGTGAGTCACCTAACACATGTGGGAACCATCATTTGGCAACTAGCATGAAATATCTCATAAAATTACAAAAATATGAGTAATCATTCATGACTTATTTACATGAAAACAAAATTACATATCCTTTATATCTAATCCATACACCAACGACCAAAAACACCTACAAACACTTTAATTCTTCAATTTTCTTCATCTAATTGATCTATCTCAAGTTCTATCTTCAAGTTCTAAGTGTTCTTCATAAATTCCAAAAGTTCTAGTTTCATAAAATCAAGAATACTTTCAAGTTTGCTAGCTCACTTCCAATCTTGTAAGGTGATCATCCAACCTCAAGAAATCTTTGTTTCTTACAGTAGGTTATCATTCTAATACAAGGTAATAATCATATTCAAACTTTGGTTCAATTTCTATAACTATAACAATCTTATTTCAAGTGATGATCTTACTTGAACTTGTTTTCGTGTCATGATTTTGCTTCAAGAACTTCGGGCCATCCAAGGATCCATTGAAGCTAGATCCATTTTTCTCTTTTCCAGTAGGTTTATCCAAGGAACTTAAGGTATTTTTGATGTTCATAACATCATTCGATTCATACATATAAAGCTATCTTATTCGAAGGTTTAAACTTGTAATCACTAGAACATAGTTTAGTTAATTCTAAACTTGTTCGCAAACAAAAGTTAATCCTTCTAACTTGACTTTTAAAATCAACTAAACACATGTTCTATATCTATATGATATGCTAACTTAATGATTTAAAACCTGGAAACACGAAAAACACCGTAAAACCGGATTTACGCCGTCGTAGTAACACCGCGGGCTGTTTTGGGTTAGTTAATTAAAAACTATGATAAACTTTGATTTAAAAGTTGTTATTATGAGAAAATGATTTTTATTATGAACATGAAACTATATCCAAAAATTATGGTTAAACTCAAAGTGGAAGTATGTTTTCTAAAATGGTCATCTAGACGTCGTTCTTTCGACTGAAATGACTACCTTTACAAAAATAACTTGTAACTTATTTTTCCGACTATAAACCTATACTTTACTGTTTAGATTCATAAAATAGAGTTCAATATGAAACCATATCAATTTGATTCACTCAAAACGGATTTAAAATGAAGAAGTTATGGGTAAAACAAGATTGGATAATTTTTCTCATTTTAGCTACGTGAAAATTGGAAACAAATCTATTCCAACCATAACTTAATCAACTTGTATTGTATATTATGTAATCTTGAGATACCATAGACACGTATACAATGTTTCGACCTATCATGTCGACACATCTATATATATTTCGGAACAACCATAGACACTCTATATGTGAATGTTGGAGTTAGCTATACAGGGTTGAGGTTGATTCCAAAATATATATAGTTTGAGTTGTGATCAATACTGAGATACGTATACACTGGGTCGTGGATTGATTCAAGATAATATTTATCGATTTGTTTCTGTACATCTAACTGTGGACAACTAGTTGTAGGTTACTAACGAGGACAGCTGACTTAATAAACTTAAAACATCAAAATATATTAAAAGTGTTGTGAATATATTTTGAACATACTTTGATATATATGTATATATTGTTATAGGTTCGTGAATCAACCAGTGGCCAAGTCTTACTTCCCGACAAAGTAAAAATCTGTGAATGTGAGTTATAGTCCCACTTTTAAAATCTAATATTTTTGGGATGAGAATACATGCAGGTTTTATAAATGATTTACAAAATAGACACAAGTACGTGAAACTACATTCTATGGTTGAATTATCAAAATTGAATATGCCCCTTTTTATTAAGTCTGGTAATCTAAGAATTAGGGAACAGACACCCTAATTGACGCGAATCCTAAAGATAGATCTATCGGGCCCAACAAGCCCCATCCAAAGTACCGGATGCTTTAGTACTTCGAAATTTATATCATATCCGAAGGGTGTCCCGGAATGATGGGGATATTCTTATATATGCATCTTGTTAATGTCGGTTACCAGGTGTTCACCATATGAATGATTTTTATCTCTATGTATGGGATGTGTATTGAAATATGAAATCTTGTGGTCTATTATTATGATTTGATATATATAGGTTAAACCTATAACTCACCAACATTTTTTGTTGACGTTTTAAGCATGTTTATTCTCAGGTGATTATTAAGAGCTTCCGCTGTCGCATACTTAAATAAGGACGAGATTTGGAGTCCATGCTTGTATGCATTGTGTAAAAACTGCATTCAAGAAACTTATTTTGTTGTAACATATTTGTATTGTAAACCATTATGTAATGGTCGTGTGTAAACAGGATATTTTAGATTATCATTATTTGATAATCTACGTAAAGCTTTTTAAACCTTTATTGATGAAATAAAGGTTATGGTTTGTTTTAAAATGAATGCAGTCTTTGAAAAACGTCTCATATAGAGGTCAAAACCTCGCAACGAAATCAATTAATATGGAACGTTTTTAATCAATAAGAACGGGACATTTCAGTTGGTATCCGAGCGTTGGTCTTAGAGAACCAGAATTTTGCATTAGTGTGTCTTATCGAGTTTGTTAGGATGCATTAGTGAGTCTGGACTTCGACCGTGTTTACTTGAAAAATGATTGCTTAACAAATTTTGTTGGAAACTATATATTTTTAACATATGAATATTATGTGATATATTAACCTCTTAACGCGTTTGATATTATGTGATAGATGTCTACCTCTAGAACAAGTCCCATTGACTCACCTAATAATAATGAAGAGTCAAATGTAAATTGGAATGATTCGTGGACTGATTCACAAGTTCCCGAAGAGGAACCGGAAGAAGAGTCGGAACCGGAAGAAGAATCGGAACGGGAAGAAGAATCGGAACCGGATGAAGAAATAGAACCGGTGGGGGAAATAATAAAATGGTTAAGTAAAAGAAAATCCTCAACCAACCGACCAAGGTTAATTATGGTCAATGGTGTTTCCGCCAAGGAAGCAAAATATTGGGAGGATTACCAATTCTCCGATGAATCGGATTCCGACGAGAATTCCGATGATGTTATAGAAATTACCCCAACTGAATTTAAAAAGGCAAAAGAAAATAATAAGGGAAAGGGCATAAAAATAGATAAATCTAATTCCAACCCCGATGAACTTTATATGTATCGTCAACCCCCGAAGTCCTTAAGTTGTAACAATGACCCGGGAACCTCTAAACCACCAGGTTTTTCTAAACCAATGTGGACAACGACGGCTCGTATTAGGGGAACATCATATATCCCTAGAAACTTGGCAAAACGAACCAAAACCGAACAAGAAGAAACGAGCAAGTCGGAATAAGATAGTTGTATTCGTGTGGTGTAATATATGTAATATAGTGTGCTTATGCTTTATGATATATGTAAAAATTGCTTGTATTAATAAGTATTTTTTTTATGAATCTAACTCTTGTCTATTTTACAGTATAAAAACACAAAATGGATAGACAACCCAATATTTTAAGAGACCTACCCGGAGACATGATTGATGAAATCTTGTCTAGAGTCGGTCAAAATTCTTCGGCACAACTATTTAAGGCGAGATCAGTTTGTAAGACATTCGAAGAACGTTCCAAGAATGCCTTGGTTTATAAAAGGCTTTCGTTCGAAAGATGGGGGATATCACATTGGGAAATCCATAAGTTACGATGTGTTTACTTTGACGCATATATTGCGGGGAACCCAAATGCTATTTTACGCAACGGGTTAAGAAATTATTTTGACTCAGTATATCCGAATATAGGACTTCGTGATTTAGAAAAAGCGGCTAACACGCAACATAAAGAAGCATGTTATGCTTACGGATTAGTAATGTTCGCTTCTCACCAAAGTGAGAACAAGAACATCGGGCTACAACTATTAAACAAAACGTTCCCACAAGTGACGGAGTCGGTAATTGGGGTAAGAAATGAGGTTTTTAGATTGTTACGGGACTGTTGGACATTACGTAACCCTCGTCCCTTTGACGACGTTACAACACGCTGTTTTATCAACGGCCATAACGGTTATGTTCCACAAGACCAAGGATGGGAAGTAATCCTAGTAAAACCAGAATGCATGACTTGTTTCTGGACGTATGAATTACGTGTCTTTATTGCCTTTGCTGAACGACTTGTGTACTAGCTAGAATTATCTTCACAACCATCTTGTATCAAATTTATTGTGTGCTATATTTCATGCTATATGTAAAATAAGCGGTATTGTAAGTTTGTAAAATATTGTGTAAAAGTTTGAACGCGAAATATTATTATAATCAGTTTTTCATATAGAATTGTAGTAGTTGAATTGTATATTAGGTACTAAGTATGAACTTAACGGGTAGGTACTACCCGAATTTAAACTTATAAAACGCTAATATGAAGAAAAACCTTTTATAAATGAGTTCATATTATGCTACGAAATACTATTAACTACTCTTAATATTCTGTATGATTAACTTGTTCCATTTGACTATTTTGAAGGAAATGGCACCGACTACTCGACACACCGTGAATATGAATGAAGAGGAATTCCGTACTTTTCTAGCTTCAAACATAGCCGCAGTACAGGCTGCGCTACATACCAACAATAACCTTGGATCTGGCAGTACAGGAAATCGTGTAGGATGCACCTACAAAGAATTCACTGCCTGCAAACCTTTGGAATTTGATGGAACCGAAGGACCGATCGGATTGAAACGGTGGACCGAGAAGGTCGAATTGGTGTTTGCCATAAGTAAGTGTACTGAAGAGGACAAAGTGAAGTACGCTACGCATACCTTCACAGGTTCTGCGTTAACATGGTGGAATACCTATCTAGAGCAAGTGGGACAAGATGATGCTTACGCACTACCGTGGTCAGCATTCAAGCACTTGATGAACGAGAAGTACCGTCCCAGAACCGAGGTCAATAAGCTCAAGACAGAACTTAGAGGGTTACGAACCCAAGGATTTGATATTACCACGTACGAAAGACGATTCACAGAATTGTGCCTATTGTGTCCGGGAGCATTCGAAGATGAGGAAGAGAAGATCGACGCGTTTGTGAAAGGATTACAGGAAAGAATCCAAGAAGATATAAGTTCATACAAGCCCGCCTCCATACAACAGGCATGTAGAATGGCTCGCAAACTAGTGAACCAGATTGAAGAAAGAATTAAAGAACAGACTGCTGAAGAGGCCAATGTGAAGCAAGTCAAAAGAAAGTGGGAGGAAAACGGTGATAAGAATCACCAATACAACAACAACAGCAATTACAACAATAATTGCAACAATTATCTCAACAATCGCAACATCAATCGCAACTACAACAAATGGCCCAACAACAACAACAACAACAACAACAACAACAGCAACTACAACAATCATCCCAACAACAATAATAACCGCAACAACAACAACAATCAGAAGCAGCTATGCCAAAGGTGTGAAAAGTATCACTCGGGGTTCTGCACCAAATTTTGCAACAAGTGTAAAAGAAATGGTCATAGCACGGTGAAGTGTGAGGTCTACGGACCAGGGGTTAATAGAACGAAAGGAACAAATGGTGTCAGAACGAGTAATGGCAGAGCAAGTAGTGTCGGAGCAAGTTATGCCAATGTAGTTTGTTATAAATGTGGAAAACCGGGCCACATTATTAGAAATTGCCCGAACCAGGAGAACACGAATGGACAAGGCCGCGGAAGAGTTTTCAATATTAATGTGGTAGAGGCACAGGAAGACCCGGAGCTTGTTACGGGTACGTTTCTTATTGACAATAAATCTGCTTACGTTTTATTTGATTCGGGTGCGGATAGAAGCTATATGAGTAGAGATTTTTGTGCTAAATTAAGTTGTCCATTGACGCCTTTGGATAGTAAATTTTTACTCGAATTAGCAAATGGTAAATTAATTTCAGCAGATAATATATTTCGGAATCGAGAAATTAAACTGGTTAGCGAAACATTTAAGATTGATTTGATACTAGTAGAGTTAGGGAGTTTTGATGTGATAATCGGTATGGACTGGTTGAAAGAAGTGAAAGCAGAGATCGTTTGTTACAAAAATGCAATTCGCATTATACGAGAAAAAGGAAAACCCTTAATGGTGTACGGAGAAAAGGGCAACACGAAGCTACATCTTATTAGTAATTTGAAGGCACAAAAACTAATAAGAAAAGGTTGCTATGCTGTTCTAGCACACGTCGAGAAAGTACAAACTGAAGAAAAGAGCATCAATGATGTTCCCGTCGCAAAAGAATTTCCCGATGTATTTCCGAAAGAATTACCGGGATTACCCCCACATCGATCCGTTGAATTTCAAATAGATCTTGTACCAGGAGCTGCACCAATAGCTCGTGCTCCTTACAGACTCGCACCCAACGAGATGAAAGAACTGCAAAGCCAATTACAAGAATTTTTAGAGCGTGGTTTCATTCGACCAAGCACATCACCGTGGGGAGCTCCTGTTTTGTTTGTCAAGAAGAAAGATGGTAGATGCAGGTTGTGTATCGACTACCGAGAGTTGAACAAATTTACCATCAAGAACCGCTACCCACTACCGAGAATCGACGACTTATTTGATCAACTACAAGGCTCGTCTGTTTATTCAAAGATTGACTTACGTTCCGGGTATCATCAAATGCGGGTGAAAGAAGATGATATTCCAAAGACTGCTTTCAGAACACGTTACGGTCATTACGAGTTTATGGTCATGCCGTTTGGTTTAACTAATGCACCAGATGTGTTCATGGACCTTATGAACCGAGTGTGTGGACCATACCTTGACAAGTTTGTCATTGTTTTCATTGATGACATACTTATTTACTCAAAGAATGACCAAGAGCACGGTGAACATTTGAGAAAGGTGTTAGAAGTATTGAGGAAGGAAGAATTGTACGCTAAGTTTTTAAAGTGTGCATTTTGGTTGGAAGAAGTTCAATTCCTCGGTCACATAGTGAACAAAGAAGGTATTAAGGTGGATCCGGCAAAGATAGAAACTGTTGAAAAGTGGGAAACCCCGAAAACTCCGAAACACATACGCCAGTTTTTAGGACTACTTGGTTACTACAGAAGGTTCATCCAAGACTTTTCCAGAATAGCAAAACCCTTGACTGCATTAACGCATAAAGGGAAGAAATTTGAATGGAATGATGAACAAGAGAAAGCGTTTCAGTTATTGAAGAAAAAGCTAACTACGGCACCTATATTGTCATTGCCTGAAGGGAATGATGATTTTGTGATTTATTGTGACGCATCAAAGCAAGGTATCGGTTGTGTATTAATGCAACGAACGAAGGTGATTGCTTATGCGTCTAGACAATTGAAGATTCACGAACAAAACTATACGACGCATGATTTGGAATTAGGCGCGGTTGTTTTTGCATTAAATACTTGGAGGCACTACTTATATGGGGTCAAAAGTATTATATATACCGACCACAAAAGTCTTCAACACATATTTAATCAGAAACAACTGAATATGAGGCAGCGTAGGTGGATTGAATTATTGAATGATTACGACTTTGAGATTCGTTACCACCCGGGGAAGGCAAATGTGGTAGCCGATGCCTTGAGCAGGAAGGACAGAGAACCCATTCGAGTAAAATCTATGAATATAATGATTCATAATAACCTTACTACTCAAATAAAAGGAAGCGCAACAAGGAGTTTTAAAAGAGGGAAATTTAAAGGATGAAATATCCAATGGATCGGAGAAACATCTTAATATTCGGGAAGACGGAACCCGGTATAGGGCTGAAAGGATTTGGGTACCAAAATTTGGAGATATGAGAGAAATGGTACTTAGAGAAGCTCATAAAACCAGATACTCAATACATCCTGGAACGGGGAAGATGTACAAGGATCTCAAGAAACATTTTTGGTGGCCGGGTATGAAAGCCGATGTTGCTAAATACGTAGGAGAATGTTTGACGTGTTCTAAGGTCAAAGCTGAGCATCAGAAACCATCAGGTCTACTTCAACAACCCGAAATCCCGGAATGGAAATGGGAAAACATTACCATGGATTTCATCACTAAATTGCCAAGGACTGCAAGTGGTTTTGATACTATTTGGGTAATAGTTGATCGTCTCACCAAATCAGCACACTTCTTGCCAATAAGAGAAGATGACAAGATGGAGAAGTTAGCACGACTGTATTTGAAGGAAGTCATCTCCAGACATGGAATACCAATCTCTATTATCTCTGATAGGGATGGCAGATTTATTTCAAGATTCTGGCAGACATTACAGCAAGCATTAGGAACTCGTCTAGACATGAGTACTGCATATCATCCACAAACTGATGGGTAGAGCGAAAGGACGATACAAACGCTTGAAGACATGCTACGATCATGTGTTATTGATTTCGAAAACAGTTGGGATCGACATCTACCATTAGCAGAATTTTCCTACAACAACAGCTACCATTCAAGCATTGAGATGGCGCCGTTTGAAGCACTTTATGGTAGAAAGTGCAGGTCTCCGATTTGTTGGAGTGAAGTGGGGGATAGACAGATTACGGGTCCGGAGATTATACAAGAAACTACCGAGAAGATCATCCAAATTCAACAACGGTTGAAAACCGCCCAAAGTTGACAAAAGAGCTACGCTGACATTAAAAGAAAAGATATAGAATTTGAAATTGGAGAGATGGTCATGCTTAAAGTTGCACCTTGGAAAGGCGTTGTTCGATTTGGTAAACGAGGGAAATTAAATCCAAGGTATATTGGACCATTCAAGATTATTGATCGTGTCGGACCAGTAGCTTACCGACTTGAGTTACCTCAACAACTCGCGGCTGTACATAACACTTTCCACGTCTCGAATTTGAAGAAATGTTTTGCTAAAGAAGATCTCACTATTCCGTTAGATGAAATCCAAATCAACCAAAACTTCAATTCATCGAAGAACCCGTCGAAATAATGGATCGTGAGGTTAAAAGACTTAAGCAAAACAAGATACCAATTGTTAAGGTTCGATGGAATGCTCGTAGAGGACCCGAGTTCACCTGGGAGCGTGAAGATCAGATGAAGAAGAAATACCCGCATCTATTTCCAGAAGATTCGTCAACACCTTCAACAGCTTAAAATTTCGGGACGAAATTTATTTAACGGGTAGGTACTGTAGTGACCCGAACTTTTCCATGTTTATATATATTAATTGAGATTGATATTTACATGATTAAATGTTTCCAACATGTTAAGCAATCAAACTTGTTAAGACTTGATTAATTGAAATATGTTTCATATAGACAATTGACTACCCAAGTTGACCGGTGATTCACGAACGTTAAAACTTGTAAAAACTATATGATGACATATATATGGATATATATATATATAGTTAACATGATACTATGATAAGTAAACATATCATTAAGTATATTAACAATGAACTACATATGTAAAAACAAGACTACTAACTTAATGATTTTTAAACGAGACATATATGTAACGATTATCGTTGTAAAGACATTTAATGTATATATATAATATTAAGAGATATTCATACAAGATAATATCATGATAATATAATAATTTAAAATCTCATTTGATATTATAAACATTGGGTTAACAACATTTAACAAGATCGTTAACCTAAAGGTTTCAAAACAACACTTACATGTAACGACTAACGATGACTTAACGACTCAGTTAAAATGTATATACATGTAGTGTTTTAATATGTATTTATACACTTTTTAAAGACTTCAAGACACTTATCAAAATACTCCTACTTAACAAAAATGCTTACAATTACATCCTCGTTCAGTTTCATCAACAATTCTACTCGTATGCACCCGTATTCGTACTCGTACAATACACAGCTTTTAGATGTATGTACTATTGGTATATACACTCCAATGATTAGCTCTTAGCAGCCCATGTGAGTCACCTAACACATGTGGGAACCATCATTTGGCAACTAGCATGAAATATCTCATAAAATTACAAAAATATGAGTAATCATTCATGACTTATTTACATGAAAACAAAATTACATATCCTTTATATCTAATCCATACACTAACGACCAAAAACACCTACAAACACTTTCATTCTTCAATTTTCTTCATCTAATTGATCTCTCTCAAGTTCTATCTTCAAGTTCTAAGTGTTCTTCATATATTCTACAAGTTCTAGTTACATAAAATCAAGAATACTTTCAAGTTTGCTAGCTCACTTTCAATCTTGTAAGGTGATCATCCAACCTCAAGAAATCTTTGTTTCTTACAGTAGGTTATCATTCTAATACAAGGTAATAATCATATTCAAACTTTGGTTCAATTTCTATAACTATAACAATCTTATTTCAAGTGATGATCTTACTTGAACTTGTTTTCGTGTCATGATTCTGCTTCAAGAACTTCGAGCCATCCAAGGATCCGTTGAAGCTAGATCCATTTTTCTCTTTTCTAGTAGGTTTATCCAAGGAACTTAAGGTAGTAATGATTTTCATAACATCATTCGATTCATATATATAAAGCAACCTTATTCGAAGATTTAAACTTGTAATCACTAGAACATAGTTTAGTTAATTCTAAACTTATTCGCAAACAAAAGTTAATCCTTCTAACTTGACTTTTAAAATCAACTAAACACATGTTATATATCTATATGATATGCTAACTTAATGATTTAAAACCTGGAAACACGAAAAACACCGTAAAACCGGATTTACGCCGTCGTAGTAACACCGCGGGCTGTTTTGGGTTAGTTAATTAAAAACTATGATAAACTTTGATATAAAAGTTGTTATTCTGAGAAAATGATTTTTATTATGAACATGAAACTATATCCAAAAATTATGGTTAAACTCAAAGTGGAAGTATGTTTTCTAAAATGGTCATCTAGACGTCGTTCTTTCGACTGAAATGACTACCTTTACAAACACGACTTGTAACTTATTTTTCCGCTATAAACCTATACTTTTTCTGTTTAGATTCATAAAATAGAGTTCAATATGAAACCATAGAAATTTGATTCACTCAAAACAGATATAAAATGAAGAAGTTATGGGTAAAACAAGATTGGATAATTTTTCTCATTTTAGCTACGTAAAAATTGGTAACAAATCTATTCCAACCATAACTTAATCAACTTGTATTGTATATTATGTAATCTTGAGATACCATAGACACGTATACAATGTTTCGACCTATCATGTCGACACATCTATATATATTTCGGAACAACCATAGACACTCTATATGTGAATGTTGGAGTTAGCTATACAGGGTTGAGGTTGATTCCAAAATATATATAGTTTGAGTTGTGATCAATACTGAGATACGTATACACTGGGTCGTGGATTGATTCAAGATAATATTTATCGATTTATTTCTGTACATCTAACTGTGGACAACTAGTTGTAGGTTACTAACGAGGACAGCTGACTTAATAAACTTAAAACATCAAAATATATTAAAAGTGTTGTAAATATATTTTGAACATACTTTGATATATATGTATATATTGTTATAGGTTCGTGAATCAACCAGTGGCCAAGTCTTACTTCCCGACGAAGTAAAAATCTGTGAAAGTGAGTTATAGTCCCACTTTTAAAATCTAATATTTTTGGGATGAGAATACATGCAGGTTTTATAAATGATTTACAAAATAGACACAAGTACGTGAAACTACATTCTATGGTTGAATTATCGAAATCGAATATACCCCTTTTTATTAAGTCTGGTAATCTAAGAATTAGGGAACAGACACCCTAATTGACGCGAATCCTAAAGATAGATCTATTGGGCCTAACAAACCCCATCCAAAGTACCGGATGCTTTAGTACTTCGAAATTTATATCATATCCGAAGGGTGTCCCGGAATGATGGGGATATTCTTATATATGCAACTTGTTAATGTCGGTTACCAGGTGTTCACCATATGAATGATTTTTATCTCTATGTATGGGATGTGTATTGAAATATGAAATCTTGTGGTCTATTATTATGATTTGATATATATAGGTTAAACCTATAACTCACCAACATTTTTGTTGACGTTTTAAGCATGTTTATTCTCAGGTGATTATTAAGAGCTTCCGCTGTCGCATACTTAAATAAGGATGAGATTTGGAGTCCATGCTTGTATGATATTGTGTAAAAACTGCATTCAAGAAACTTATTTTGTTGTAACATATTTGTATTGTAAACCATTATGTAATGGTCGTGTGTAAACAGGATATTTTAGATTATCATTATTTGATAATCTACGTAAAGCTTTTTAAACCTTTATTGATGAAATAAAGGTTATGGTTTGTTTTAAAATGAATACAGTCTTTGAAAAACGTCTCATATAGAGGTCAAAACCTCGCAACAAAATCAATTAATATGGAACGTTTTTAATCAATAAGAACGGGACATTTCACATCAAAGCAAGGTCTCGGTTGTGTATTAATGCAACGGACGAAGGTGATTGCTTATGCATCTAGACAATTGAAGATTCACGAGCAAAATTATATGACGCATGATTTGGGATTAGGCGCGGTTGTTTTTGCATTAAAGACTTGGAGGCACTACTTATATGGGGTCAAAAGTATTATATATACCGACCACAAAAGTCTTCAACACATATTTAATCAGAAACAACTGAATATGAGGCAGCGTAGGTGGATTGAATTGTTGAATGATTAAGACTTTGAGATTCGTTACCACCCGGGGAAGGCAAATGTGGTAGCCAACGCCTTGAGCAGAAAGGACAGAGAACCCATTCGAGTAAAATCTATGAATATAATGATTCACACTAACCTTACTACTCAAATAAAGGAGGCGCAACAAGGAGTTTTAAAAGAGGGAAATTTAAAGGATGAAATACCCAAAGGATCGGAGAAGCATCTTAATATTCGGGAAGACGGAACCCGGTATAGGGCTGAAAGAATTTGGGTACAAAAATTTAGAGATATGAGAGAAATGGTACTTAGAGAAGCTCATAAAACCAGATACTCAATACATTCTGGAACGGGGAAGATGTACAAGGATCTTAAGAAACATTTTTGATGGCCAGGTATGAAAGCCGATATTGCTAAATATGTAGGAGAATGTTTGACGTGTTCTAAGGTCAAAGCTGAACATCAGAAACTATCAGGTCTACTACAACAACCTGAAATCCCGGAATGGAAATGGGAAAACATTACCATGGATTTCATTACTAAATTGCCAAGGACTGCAAGTGGTTATGATACTATTTGGGTAATAGTTGATCGTCTCACCAAGTCAGCGCACTTCCTGCAAATAAGAGAAGACAACAAGATGGAGAAGTTAGCACGACTGTATTTGAAGGAAGTCGTCTCCAGACATGGAATACCAATCTCTATTATCTCTGATAGGGATGGCAGATTTATTTCAAGATTCTGGCAGACATTACAGCAAGCATTGGGAACTCGTTTAGACATGAGTACTGCCTATCATCCACAAACTGATGGGCAGAGCAAAAGGACGATACAAATGCTTGAAGACATGCTACGAGCTTGTGTTATTGATTTCGGAAACAGTTGGGATCGACATCTACCGTTAGCAGAATTTTCCTACAACAACAGCTACCATTCAAGCATTGAGTGGGCGCCGTTTGAAGCACTTTATGGTAGAAAGTGCAGGTCTCCGATTTGTTGGAGTGAAGTGGGGGATAGACAGATTACGGGTCCCGAGATAATACAAGAAACTACCGAGAAAATCATCCAAATTCAACAAAGATTGAAAACCGCCCAGAGTCGACAAAAGAGCTACGCGGACAGTAAAAGAAAAGATATAGAGTTTGAAATTGGAGAAATGGTCATGCTTAAGGTTTCACCTTGGAAAGGCGTTGTTCGATTTGGTAAACGGGGGAAACTAAATCCAAGGTACATTGGACCATTAAAGATTATAGATCGTGTCGGACCAGTAGCTTACCAACTAGAGCTACCTCAACAACTCGCGGTTGTACATAACACTTTCCACGTCTCAAATTTGAAGAAATTTTTTGCTAAAGAAGATCTCACTATTCCGTTGGACGAAATCCAAATCAATGAAAAACTTCAATTCATTGAAGAACCCGTCGAAATAATGGATCGTGAGGTTAAGAGACTTAAACAAAACAAGATACCGATTGTTAAGGTTCGATGGAATGCTCGTAGAGGACCCGAGTTCACCTGGGAGCGTGAAGATCAGATGAAGAAGAAATACCCGCATTTATTTCCAGAAGATACGTCAACACCTCCAAGTGCTTAAAATTTCGGGACGAAATTTATTTAACGGGTAGGTACTGTAGTGACCCGAACTTTTCCATGTTTATATATATATTAAATGAAATTGTTATTTACATGATTAAGTGTTTCCAACATGTTAAGCAATCAAACTTGTTAAGACTTGATTAATTGAAATAGGTTTCATATAGACAATTGACCACCCAAGTTGACCGGTGATTCACGAACGTTAAAACTTGTAAAAACTATACGATGACATATATATGGTTATATATATAGTTAACATGATTTTATTATAAGTATGTATCTCATTAGGTATTTTAACAATGAGTTATATACATAAAAATGAGATTATTAATTTAAGAAACTCAAAAACGATATATATAACGATTATCGTTATAACAACGTCTTACTAGGTACATATGAATCATATTAAGATATTGATACACTTGGTTAATTATGTTAAATGATAAGTAAATATATTATTAAGTGTATTAACAATGAAATACATATGTAAAAATAAGACTACTAACTTAATGATTTCGAAACGAGACATATACGTAACGATTATCGTTGTAACGACATTTAACTGTATATATATCATACTAAGATATATTATATATCATAATATCATGATAATATAACAATTTAACATCTCATTTGTTATAATAAACAATGGGTTAATAACATTCAACAAGATCGTTAACCTAAAGGTTTCAAAACAACATTTACATGTAACGACTAACGATGACTTAACGACTCAGTTAAAATGTATATACATGTAGTGTTTTAATATGTATTCATACACTTTTGAAAGACTTCAAGACACTTATCAAAATACTTCTACTTAACAAAAATGCTTACAATTACATCCTCGTTCAGTTTCATCAACAATTCTACTCGTATGCACCCGTATTCGTACTCGTACAATACACAGCTTTTAGATGTATGTACTATTGGTATATACACTCCAATGATTAGATCTTAGCAGCCCATGTGAGTCACCTAACACATGTGGGAACCATCATTTGGCAACTAGCATGAAATATCTCATAAAATTACAAAAATATGAGTAATCATTCATGACTTATTTACATGAAAACAAAATTACATATCCTTTATATCTAATCCATACACCAACGACCAAAAACACCTATAAACACTTTCATTCTTAAATTTTCTTCATCTAATTGATCTCTCTCAAGTTCTATCTTCAAGTTCTAAGTGTTCTTCATAAATTCCAAAAGTTCTAGTTTCATAAAATCAAGAATACTTCCAAGATTGCAAGTTTACTTCCAAGTTTTCTAAATCCATTCCAAGTAATCATCCAAGATCAAGAAACTTTTGTTACTTACAGTAGGTTATCTTTCTAATACAAGGTAATAATCATATTCAAACTTTAATTCAATCTCTATAACTATAACAATCTTATTTCGAGTGGAAATCTTACTTGAAATTGTTTTCGTGTCATGATTCTGCTTCAAGAACTTTCAAGCCATCCAAGAATCCTTTGAAGCTAGATCTATTTTTCTCATTTCCAGTAGGTTTATCCAAGGAACTTGAGGTAGTAATGATGTTCATAACATCATTCGATTCATACATATAAAGCTATCTTATTCGAAGGTTTAAATACTTGTAATCACTAGAACATAGTTTAGTTAATTCTAAACTTGTTCGCAAATAAAAGTTAATCCTTCTAACTTGACTTTTAAAATCAACTAAACACATGTTCTACATCTATATGATATGCTAACTTAATGATTTAAAACCAGGAAACACGAAAAACACCGTAAAACCGGATTTACGCCGTCGTAGTAACACCGCGGGCTGTTTTGGGTTAGTTAATTAAAAACTATGATAAACTTTGATTTAAAATTTGTTATTCTGGGAAAATGATTTTTATTATAAACATGAAACTATATCCAAAAATTATGGTTAAACTCAAAGTGGAAGTATGTTTTCTAAAATGGTCATCTAGACGTCGTTCTTTCGACTGAAATGACTACCTTTACAAAAATGACTTGTAACTTATTTTTCCGACTATAAACCTATATTTTTTCTGTTTAGATTCATAATATATAGTTCAATATGAAACCATAGCAATTTTATTCACTCAAAACGGATTTAAAATGAAGAAGTTATGGGTAAAACAAGATTGGATAATTTTTCTCATTTTAGCTACGTGAAAATTGGTAACAAATCTATTCCAACCATAACTTAATCAACTTGTATTGTATATTATGTAATCTTGAGATACCATAGACACGTATACAATGTTTCGACCTATCATGTCGACACATCTATATATATTTAGGAACAACCATAGACACTCTATATGTGAATGTTGGAGTTAGCTATACAGGGTTAATGTTGATTCCAAAATATATATAGTTTGAGTTGTGATCAATACTGAGATACGTATACACTGGGTCGTGGATTGATTCATGATAATATTTATCGATTTATTTCTGTACATCTAACTGTGGATAACTAGTTCTAGGTTACTAACGAGGACAGCTGACTTAATAAACTTAAAACATCAAAATATATTAAAAGTGTTCAAAATATGTTCAAAACTTTTAATATATTTTTCTCATTAAAAATATATTAAGTTTACAACACTTTTAATATATTTTGATGTTTTAAGTTTATTAAGTCAGCTGTCCTCGTTAGTAACCTACAACTAGTTGTCCACAGTTAGATGTACAGAAATAAATCGATAAATATTATCTTGAATCAATCCACGACCCAGTGTATACGTATCTCAGTATTGATCACAACTCAAACTATATATATTTTGGAATCAACCTCAACCCTGTATAGCTAACTCCAACATTCACATATAGAGTGTCTATGGTTGTTCTGAAATATATATAGATGTGTCGACATGATAGGTCGAAACATTGTATATGTGTCTATGGTATCTCAAGATTACATAATATACAATACAAGTTGATTAAGTTATGGTTGGAATAGATTTGTTACCAATTTTCACGTAGCTAAAATGAGAAAAATTATTCAATCTTGTTTTACCCATAACTTCTTCATTTTAAATCCGTTTTGAGTGAATCAAATTGCTATGGTTTCATATTGAACTCTATTTTATGAATCTAAACAGAAAAACTATAGGTTTATAGTTGGAAAAATAAGTTACAAGTCATTTTTGTAAAGGTAGTCATTTCAGTCGAAAGAACGACGTTTAGATGACCATTTTAGAAAACATACTTCCACTTTGAGTTTAACCATAATTTTTGGATATAGTTTCATGTTCATAATCAAAATCATTTTCCCAGAATAATAACTTTTAAATCAAAGTTTATCATAGTTTTTAATTAACTAACCCAAAACAGCCCGCGGTGTTACTACGACGGCGTAAATCCGGTTTTACGGTGTTTTTCGTGTTTCCAGATTTTAAATCATTAAGTTAGCATATCATATAGATATAGAACATGTGTTTAGTTTATTTTAAAAGTCAAGTTAGAATGATTAACTTTTATTTGCGAACAAGTTTAGAATTAACTAAACTATGTTCTAGTGATTACAAGTTTAAACCTTCGAATAAGATAGCTTTATATGTATGAATCGAATGATGTTATGAACATCATTACTACCTCAAGTTCCTTGGATAAACCTACTGGAAATGAGAAAAATAGATCTAGCTTCAAAGGATCCTTGGATGGCTTGAAAGTTCTTGAAGCAGAATCATGACACGAAAACAATTTCAAGTAAGATTTCCACTCGAAATAAGATTGTTATAGTTATAGAAATTGAATTAAAGTTTGAATATGATTATTACCTTGTATTAGAAAGATAACCTACTGTAAGTAACAAAGGTTTCTTGATCTTGGATGATTACTTGGAATGGATTTAGAAAACTTGGAAGTAAACTTGCAATCTTGGAAGTATTCTTGATTTTATGAAACTAGAACTTTTGGAATTTATGAAGAACACTTAGAACTTGAAGATAGAACTTGAGAGAGATCAATTAGATGAAGAAAATTGAAGAATGAAAGTGTTTGTAGGTGTTTTTGGTCGTTGGTGTATGGATTAGATATAAAGGATATGTAATTTTATTTTCATGTAAATAAGTCATGAATGATTACTCATATTTTTGTAATTTTATGAGATATTTCAAGCTAGTTGCCAAATGATGGTTCCCACATGTGTTAGGTGACTCACATGGTCTGCTAAGAGCTGATCATTGGAGTGTATATACCAATAGTACATACATCTAAAAGCTGTGTATTGTACGAGTACGAATACGGGTGCATACGAGTAGAATAGTTGATGAAACTGAACGAGGATGTAATTGTAAGCATTTTTGTTAACTAGAAGTATTTTGATAAGTGTCTTGAAGTCTTTAAAAAGTGTATGAATACATATTAAAACACTACATGTATATATATTTTAACTGAGTCGTTAAGTCATCGTTAGTCGTTACATGTAAATGTTGTTTTGAAACCTTTAATTTAACGATCTTGTTAAATGTTGTTAACCCATTGTTTATTATAACAAATGAGATGTTAAATTGTTATATTATCATGATATTATGATATATAATATATCTTAGTATGATATATACAGTTAAATGTCGTTACAACGATAATCGTTACATATATGTCTCGTTTCGAAATCATTAAGTTAGTAGTCTTATTTTTACATATGTATTTCATTGTTAATACACTTAATAATATATTTACTTATCATTTAACATAATTAACCAAGTGTATCAATATCTTAATATGACTCATATGTACCTAGTAAGACGTTGTTATAACGATAATCGCTATATATATCGTTTTCGAGTTTCTTAAATTAATAGTCTCATTTTTATGTATATAACTCATTGTTAAAATACCTAATGAAATACATACTTATAATAAAATCATGTTAACTATATATATAACCATATATATTTCATCGTAAAGTTTTTACAAGTTTTAACGTTCGTGAATCACCGGTCAACTTGGGTGGTCAATTGTCTATATGAAACCTATTTCAATTAATCAAGTCTTAACAAGTTTGATTGCTTAATATGTTGGGAACACTTAATCATGTAAATAAAAATTTCATTTAATATATATATAAACATGGAAAAGTTCGAGTCACTACAGTACCTACCCGTTAAATAAATTTCGTCCCGAAATTTTAAGCAGTTGGAGGTGTTGACGTATCTTCTGGAAATAAATGCGGGTATTTCTTCTTCATCTGATCTTCACGCTCCCAGGTGAACTCGGGTCCTCTACGAGCATTCCATCGAACCTTAACAATCGGTATCTTGTTTTGTTTAAGTCTCTTAACCTCACGATCCATTATTTCGACGGGTTCTTCAATGAATTGAAGTTTTTCATTGATTTGGATTTCGTCCAACGAAATAGTGAGATCTTCTTTAGCAAAACATTTCTTCAAATTTGAGACGTGGAAAGTGTTATGTACAGCCGCGAGTTGTTGAGGTAGCTCCAGTTGGTAAGCTACTGGTCCGACACGATCTATAATCTTGAATGGTCCAATGTACCTTGGATTTAGTTTCCCCCGTTTACCAAATCGAACAACGCCTTTCCAAGGTGAAACCTTAAGCATGACCATTTCTCCAATTTCAAACTCTATATCTTTTCTTTTACTGTCCGCGTAGCTCTTTTGTCGACTCTGGGCGGTTTTCAATCTTTGTTGAATTTGGATGATTTTCTCGGTAGTTTCTTGTATTATCTCCGGACCCGTAATCTGTCTATCCCCCACTTCACTCCAACAAATCGGAGACCTGCACTTTCTACCATAAAGTGCTTCAAACGGTGCCATCTCAATGCTTGAATGGTAGCTGTTGTTGTAGGAAAATTCTGCTAATGGTAGATGTCGATCCCAACTGTTTCCAAAATCAATAACACAAGCTCGTAGCATGTCTTCAAGCGTTTGTATCGTACTTTCGCTCTGCCCATCAGTTTGTGGATGATAGGCAGTACTCATGTCTAGACGAGTTCCCAATGCTTGCTGTAATGTCTGCCAGAATCTTGAAATAAATCTGCCATCCCTATCAGAGATAATAGAGATTGGTATTCCATGTCTGGAGACGACTTCCTTCAAATACAGTCGTGCTAACTTCTCCATCTTGTCATCTTCTCTTATTGGCAGGAAGTGTGCTGACTTGGTGAGACGATCAACTATTACCCAAACAGTATCATAACCACTTGCAGTCCTTAGCAATTTAGTAATGAAATCCATGGTAATGTTTTCCCATTTCCATTCCGGGATTTCAGGTTGTTGTAGTAGACCTGATGGTTTCTGATGTTCAGCTTTGACCTTAGAACACGTCAAACATTCTCCTACATATTTAGCAATATCGGCTTTCATACCTGGCCACCAAAAATGTTTCTTAAGATCCTTGTACATCTTCCCCGTTCCAGGATGTATTGAGTATCTGGTTTTATGAGCTTCTCTAAGTACCATTTCTCTCATATCTCCAAATTTAGGTACCCAAATTCTTTCAGCCCTATACCGGGTTCCGTCTTCCCAAATATTAAGATGCTTCTCCGATCCTTTGGGTATTTCATCCTTTAAATTTCCCTCTTTTAAAACTCCTTGTTGCGCCTCCTTTATTTGAGTAGTAAGGTTAGTGTGAATCATTATATTCATAGATTTTACTCGAATGGGTTCTCTGTCCTTTCTGCTCAAGGCGTCGGCTACCACATTTGCCTTCCCCGGGTGGTAACGAATCTCAAAGTCGTAATCATTCAACAATTCAATCCACCTACACTGCCTCATATTCAGTTGTTTCTGATTAAATATGTGTTGAAGACTTTTGTGGTCGGTATATATAATACTTTTGACCCCATATAAGTAGTGCCTCCAAGTCTTTAATGCAAAAACAACCGCGCCTAATTCCAAATCATGCGTCGTATAATTTTGCTCGTGAATCTTCAATTCTCTAGACGCATAAGCAATCACCTTCGTCCGTTGCATTAATACACAACCGAGACCTTGCTTTGATGCGTCACAATAAATCACAAAATCATCATTCCCTTTAGGCAATGACAATATAGGTGCCGTAGTTAGCTTTTTCTTCAATAATTGAAACGCCTTCTCTTGTTCATCCTTCCATTCAAATTTCTTCCCTTTATGCGTTAATGCAGTCAAGGGTTTTGCTATTTTGGAGAAATCTTGGATGAATCTTCTGTAGTAACCAGCCAATCCTAAAAATTGACGTATATGCTTCGGAGTTTTTGGGATTTCCCACTTTTCAACGGTTTCGATCTTTGCCGGGTCCACCTGGATACCTTCTTTATTCACTATGTGACCGAGGAATTGAACTTCTTTCAACCAAAATGCACACTTTGAAAACTTAGCGTACAGTTTTTCTTTCCTCAATACTTCTAGCACTTTTCTCAAATGTTCTTCGTGCTCTTGATCATTCTTTGAGTAAATAAGTATGTCATCGATGAAAACAATGACAAACTTGTCAAGATATGGCCCACACACTCGGTTCATAAGGTCCATGAACACAGCTGGTGCGTTAGTCAATCCAAACGGCATAACCATAAACTCGTAATGACCATAACGCGTCCTAAAAGCAGTTTTTGGAATATCATCCTCCTTTACTCGCATTTGATGATATCCAAAACGTAAATCGATCTTCGAATAAACCGACGAGCCTTGTAGTTGATCAAATAAGTTGTCAATTCTCGGCAGTGGATAACGGTTTTTGATGGTAAGTTTGTTCAACTCTCTGTAGTCAATACACAACCTAAATGTACCATCCTTCTTCTTGACAAACAAAACAGGAGCTCCCCATGGTGATGTGTTTGGTCAAATGAAACCATGTTCTAATAGTTCTTGCAGTTGGCTTTGCAGTTCTTTCATCTCGCTGGGTGCGAGTCTATAAGGAGCATGAGCTATTGGTGCAGCTCCTGGTACAAGATCTATTTGAAATTCAACAGATCGATGTGGAGGTAGTCCCGGTAATTCTTTCGGAAATACATCGGGAAATTCTTTTGCGATGGGAACATCATTGATGCTCTTTTCTTCAGTTTGTACTTTCTCGACGTGTGCTAGAACAGCATAGCAACCTTTTCTTATTAGTTTTTGTGCCTTCAAATTACTAATAAGATGTAGCTTCATGTTGCCCTTTTCTCCGTACACCATTAAGGGTTCTCCTTCTTCTCGTACAATGCGAATTGCATTTTTATAACATACGATCTCTGCTTTCACCTTCTTCAGCCAGTCCATGCCAACTATTACATCAAAACTCCCTAACTCTACTGGTATCAAATCAATCTTAAATATTTCGCTACCCAGTTTAATTTCTCGATTCCGGCATATATTATCTGCTGAAATTAATTTACCGTTTGCTAATTCGAGTAAAAATTTACTATCCAACGGCGTCAATGGACAACTTAATTTAGCACAAAAATCTCTACTCATATAGCTTCTATCCGCACCCGAATCAAATAAAACGTAAGCAGATTTATTGTTAATAAGAAACGTACCCGTAACAAGCTCTGGGTCTTCCTGTGCCTCTGCCGCATTAATATTGAAAACTCTTCTACGGCCTTGTCCATTCGTGTTCTCCTGGTTAGGGCAATTTCTAATAATATGGCCCGGTTTTCCACATTTATAACAAACTACATTGGCATAACTTGCTCCGACACTACTTGCTCTGCCATTACTCGTTCCGACACCATTTGTTCCTTTCGTTCTGTTAACCCTTGGTCCGTAGACCTCACACTTCGCCGCGCTATGACCATTTCTTTTACACTTGTTGCAAAATTTGGTGCAGAACCCCGAGTGATACTTTTCACACCTTTGGCATAGCTGCTTCTGATTGTTGTTGTTGTTGCGGTTGTTATTGTTGTTGGGATGATTGTTGTAGTTGATGTTGTTGTTGTTGTTGTTGTTGTTGTTGTTGGGCCGTTTGTTGTAGTTGCGATTGATGTTGCGATTGTTGGGATAATTGTTGCGATTATTATTGTAATTGCTGTTGTTATTGTATTGGTGATTCTTATCACCGTTTTCCTCCCACTTTCTTTTGACTTGCTTCACATTGGCCTCTTCAGCCGTCTGTTCTTTAATTCTTTCCTCAATCTGGTTCACTAGTTTGTGAGCCATTCTACATGCCTGTTGTATGGAGGCGGGCTCGTGTGAACTTATATCTTCTTGGATTCTTTCCGGTAATCCTTTAACAAACGCGTCGATCTTCTCTTCCTCATCTTCGAACGCTCCCGGATACAATAGGCACAATTCTGTGAATCGTCTTTCGTACGTGGTAATATCAAATCCTTGGGTTCGTAACTCTCTAAGTTCTGTCTTGAGCTTATTGACCTCGGTTCTGGGACGGTACTTCTCGTTCATCAAGTGCTTGAATGCTGACCACGGTAGTGCGTACGCATCATCTTGTCCCACTTGCTCAAGATAGGTATTCCACCATGTTAACGCAGAACCTGTGAAGGTATGCGTAGCGTACTTCACTTTGTCCTCTTCAGTACACTTACTTATGGCAAACACCGATTCGACCTTCTCGGTCCACCGTTTCAATCCGATCGGTCCTTCGGTTACATCAAATTCCAAAGGTTTGCAGGCAGTGAATTCTTTGTAGGTGCATCCTACACGATTTCCTGTACTGCTAGATCCAAGGTTATTGTTGGTATGTAGCGCAGCCTGTACTGCGGCTATGTTTGAAGCTAGAAAAGTACGGAATTCCTCTTCATTCATATTCACGGTGTGTCGAGTAGTCGGTGCTATTTCCTTCAAAATAGTCAAATGGAACAAGTTAATCATACAGAATATTAAGAGTAGTTAATAGTATTTCGTAGCATAATATGAACTCATTTATAAAAGCTTTTTCTTCATATTAGCGTTTTATAAGTTTAAATTCGGGTAGTACCTACCCGTTAAGTTCATACTTAGTAGCTAATATACAATTCAACTACTACAATTCTATATGAAAAACTAATTATAATAATATTTCGCGTTCAAACTTTTATACAATATTTTACAAACTTACAATACAGCTTATTTTACATAAAGCATGAAATATAGCACACAATAACTTTGATACAAGATAGTTGTGAAGATAATTCTAGCTAGTATACAAGTCGTTCAGCAAAGGCAATAAAGACACGTAATTCATACGTCCAGAAACAAGTCATGCATTCTGGTTTTACTAGGACTACTTCCCATCCTTGGTCTTGTGGAACATAACCGTTATGGCCGTTGATAAGACAGCGTGTTGTAAATTCGTCAAAGGGACGAGGGTTACGTAATGACCAACAGTCTCGTAATAACCTAAAAACCTCATTTCTTACTCCAATTACCGACTCCGTCACTTGTGGGAACGTTTTGTTTAATAGTTGTAGCCCGATGTTCTAGTTCTCACTTTGGTGAGAAGCGAACATTACTAATCCGTAAGCATAACATGCTTCTTTATGTTGCATGTTAGCCGCTTTTTCTAAATCACGAAGTCCAATATTCGGATATATTGAGTCAAAATAATTTCTTAACCCATTGCGTAAAATAGCATTTGGGTTCCCCGCAATATATGCGTCAAAGTAAACACATTGTAACTTATGGATTTCCCAATGTGATATCCCCCATCTTTCGAACAAAAGCCATTTATAAACTAAGGCATTCTTGGAACGTTCTTCGAATGTCTTACAAACTGATCTCGCCTTAAATAGTTGTGCCGAAGAATTCTGACCGACTCTAGACAAGATTTCATCAATCATGTCTCTGGGTAGGTCTCTTAAAATATTGGGTTGTCTATCCATTTTGTGTTTTTATACTGTAAAATAGACAAGAGTTAGATTCATAAAAAAAATACTTATTAATACAAGCAATTTTTACATATATCATAAAGCATAAGCACACTATATTACATATATTACCCCACACGAATACAACTATCTTATTCCGACTCGCTCGTTTCTTCTTCTTCGGTTTTGGTTCGTTTTGCCAAGTTTCGAGGGATATATGATGTTCCCCTAATACGAGCTGTCGTTTTCCACAACGGTTTAGAAAAACCTGGTGGTTTAGAGGTTCCCGGGTCATTGTTACAACTTAAGGGCTTCGGGGGTTGACGATACATATAAAGTTCATAGGGGTTGGAATTAGATTTCTCTATTTTTATGCCCTTTCCCTTATTATTTTCTTTTGCCTTTTTAAATTCAGTTGGGGTAATTTCTATAACATCATCGGAATTCTCGTCGGAATCCGATTCATCGGAGAATTGGTAATCCTCCCAATATTTTGCTTCCTTGGCGGAAACACCATTGACCATAATTAACCTTGGTCGGTTGGTTGAGGATTTTATTTTACTTAACCGTTTTATTATTTCCCCCACCGGTTCTATTTCCTCCTCCGGTTCCTCTTCTTCCGGTTCTGATTCTTTTTTCGGTTCTGATTCTTCTTCCGGTTCTTCTTCGGGAACTTGTGAATCAGTCCAATATATATTCGACTCTTCGTTATTATTAGGTGAGTCAATGGGATTTGTGCTACAGGTAGACATCTATCACACAATATCAAACACGTTAAGAGATTAATATATCACATAATATATACATGTTAATAATATATAGTTTCCAACAAAAAATGTTAAGCAATCATTTTTAAAGAAAACACGGTCGAAGTCCAGACTCACTAATGCATCCTAACAAACTCGAAAAGACACAATAATGCAAATTTTCTGGTTCTCTAAGACCAACGCTCGGATACCAACTGAAATGTCCCGTTCTTATTGATTAAAAACGTTCCATATTAATTGATTTCGTTGCGAGGTTTTGACCTCTATATGAGACGTTTTTCAAAGACTGCATTCATTTTTAAAACAAACCATAACCTTTATTTCATAAATAAAGGTTTAAAAAGCTTTACGTAGATTATCAAATAATGATAATCTAAAATATCCTGTTTACACACGACCATTACATAATGGTTTATAATACAAATATGTTACATCGAAATCAGTTTCTTGAATGCAGTTTTTACACAATATCATACAAACATGGACTCCAAATCTTGTCCTTATTTTAGTATGCAACAGCGGAAGCTCTTAGTATTCACCTGAGAATAAACATGCTTTAAACGTCAACAAAAATGTTGGTGAGTTATAGGTTTAACCTATATATATCAAATCGTAACAATAGACCACAAGATTTCATATTTCAATACACATCCCATACATAGAGATAAAAATCATTCATATGGTGAACACCTGGTAACCGACATTAACAAGATGCATATATAAGAATATCCCCATTATTCCGGGACACCCTTCGGATATGATATAAATTTCGAAGTACTAAATTATCCGGTACTTTGGATGGGGTTTGTTAGGCCCAATAGATCTATCTTTAGGATTCGCTTCAATTAGGGTGTCTGTTCCCTAATTCTTAGATTACCAGACTTAATAAAAAGGGGCATATTCGATTTCGATAATTCAACCATAGATTGTAGTTTCACGTACTTGTGTCTATTTTTTAAATCATTTATAAAACCTGCATGTATTCTCATCCCAAAAATATTAGATTCTAAAAGTGGGACTATAACTCACTTTCACAGATTTTTACTTCGTCGGGAAGTAAGACTTGGCCACTGGTTGATTCACGAACCTATAACAATATATACATATATATCAAAGTATGTTCAAAATATATTTACAACACTTTTAATATATTTTGATGTTTTAAGTTTATTAAGTCAGCTGTCCTCGTTAGTAACCTACAACTAGTTGTTCACAGTTAGATGTACAGAAATAAATCAATAAATATTATCTTGAATCAATCCACGACCCAGTGTATACGTATATCAGTAGTGATCACAACTCAAACTATATATATTTTGGAATCAACCTCAACCCTGTATAGCTAACTCCATCATTCACATATAGAGTGTCTATGGTTGTTCCGAAATATATATAGATATGTCGACATGATAGGTCGAAACATTGTATACGTGTCTATGGTATCTCAAGATTACATAATATACAATACAAGTTAATTAAGTTATGGTTGGAATAGATTTGTTACCAATTTTCACGTAGCTAAAATGAGAAAAATTATCCAATCTTGTTTTACCCATAACTTCTTCATTTTAAATCCGTTTTGAGTGAATCAAATTGCTATGGTTTCATATTGAACTCTATTTTATGAATCTAAACATAAAATGTATAGGTTTATAGTCGGAAAAATAAGTTACAAGTCATTTTTGTAAAGGTAGTCATCTCAGTCGAAAGAACGACGTCTAGATGACCATTTTAGAAAACATACTTCCACTTTGAGTTTAACCATAATTTTTGGATATAGTTTCATGTTCATAATAAAAATCATTTTCCCAGAATAACAACTTTTAAATCAAAGTTTATCATAGTTTTTAATTAACTAACCCAAAACAGCCCGCGGTGTTACTACGACGGCGTAAATCCGGTTTTACGGTGTTTTTAGTGTTTCCAGGTTTTAAATCATTAAGTTAGCATATCATATAGATATAGAACATGTGTTTATTTGATTTTAAAAGTCAAGTTATAAGGATTAACTTTTATTTGCGAACAAGTTTAGAATTAACTAAACTATGTTCTAGTGATTACAAGTTTAAACCTTCGAATAAGATAGCTTTATATGTATGAATCGAATGATGTTATGAACATCATTAATACCTCAAGTTCCTTGGATAAACCTACTGGAAATGAGAAAAATAGATCTAGCTTCAAAGGATCCTTGGATGGCTTGAAAGTTCTTGAAGCAGAATCATGACACGAAAACAATTTCAAGTAAGATTTCCACTCGAAATAAGATTGTTATAGTTATAGAAATTGAATTAAAGTTTGAATATGATTATTACCTTGTATTAGAAAGATAACTTACTGTAAGTAACAAAGGTTTCTTGATCTTGGATGATTACTTGGAATGGATTTAGAAAACTTGGAAGTAAACTTGCAATCTTGGAAGTATTCTTGATTTTATGAAACTAGAACGTTTGGAATTTATGAAGAACACTTAGAACTTGAAGATAGAACTTGAGAGAGTTCAATTAGATGAAGAAAATTGAAGAATGAAAGTGTTTGTAGGTGTTTTTGGTCGTTGGTGTATGGATTAGATATAAAGGATATGTAATTTTGTTTTCATGTAAATAAGTCATGAATGATTACTCATATTTTTATAATTTTATGAGATATTTCATGCTAGTTGCCAAATAATGGTTCCCACATGTGTTAGGTGACTCACATGGGCTGCTAAGAGCTGATCATTGGAGTGTATATACCAATAGTACATACATCTAAAAGCTGTGTATTGTACGAGTACGAATACGGGTGCATACGAGTAGAATTGTTGATGAAACTGAACGAGGATGTAATTGTAAGCATTTTTGTTAAGTAGAAGTATTTTGATAAGTGTCTTGAAGTCTTTCAAAAGTGTATGAATACATATTAAAACACTACATGTATATACATTTTAACTGAGTCGTTAAGTCATCGTTAGTCGTTACATGTAAATGTTGTTTTGAAACCTTTAGGTTAACGATCTTGTTGAATGTTGTTAACCCATTGTTTATTATAACAAATGAGATGTTAAATTGTTATATTATCATGATATTATGATATATAATATATCTTAGTATGATATATATACAGTTAAATGTCGTTACAACGATAATCGTTACATATATGTCTCGTTTCGAAATCATTAAGTTAGTAGTCTTATTTTTACATATGTATTTCATTGTTAATACACTTAATAATATATTTACTTATCATTTAACATAATTAACCAAGTGTATCAATATCTTAATATGATTCATATGTACCTAGTAAGACGTTGTTATAACGATAATCGTTATATATATCGTTTTCGAGTTTCTTAAATTAATAATCTCATTTTTATGTATATAACTCATTGTTAAAATACCTAATGAGATATATACTTATAATAAAATCATGTTAACTATATATATAACCATATATATGTCATCGTATAGTTTTTACAAGTTTTAACGTTCGTGAATCACCGGTCAACTTGGGTGGTCAATTGTCTATATGAAACCTAATTCAATTAATTAAGTCTTAACAAGTTTGATTGCTTAACATGTTGGAAACACTTAATCATGTAAATAACAATTTCATTTAATATATATATAAACATGGAAAAGTTTGGGTCACTACAACATTAAGTTTTGTGAAATAAATAATCAATCATGAATCATCATATCACATCTGCTTGAAGCGGGTGTGATAAGCTGAGCCGGTATGAGGCTCGGCAGGAGTCTCATACTTCCTCCATTTTCCTTTCATCTCCTCCAACTCTGACTTCAGACCACGAACTATGCTCTCAAGAGCCTTGAACTTAGCATCCACCTCACGGTTATGCTTCCTATTCTCGAACCCAACATTATGCTTGAAACTGATAAACGAGTCCATACTAGCTCTAATCTCGTCCATCACCTCGTTATGCGGCAAAGTCCACATACAGTCGCTGAGAGCATTAATACGCCTCTCATTCGAGTATGCTTTAGTCATGTGAGTTATGGTAGCCATGTAGTGGTTAACGGGATCATCGATCAAAGGCTAATCAGCACGGCGTCTAGCAGCGGACGAAGGAGCAGGAGCAGGAACGAAATTGTTGCTCGAAGTTGACATCTGCAAATAGTAAAACCACAAACCACATACAACATAGAAATAACATAAGTAATAACTTATAATTATTCCTCATACGAAATGAAATGCATAATAATGCTATAACAAGAAAGGTCGGGCTGTCATAACATAAGTTTAATTAAATTAAATTGAATTATTAAAGTTAACATAAGTTTAAATGATATAATTAATATAACATAAGTATTTAGTTAATTAATTAAATATTAATCATAAAATAAGTATTATTAATTAATAATAGATTTTAAATCATATCATAAGTATTATTACTTAATAATGAATTATTAATCATATCATAAGTTTCTAATTATAATTATTAAATCATCAGTATTTAATAATTAAATTATAATTAAATAATAAGTAAGCCTTATAATAATTAAATGATTAATTAATCCTTATTATAAGTCTTATAATAAAAGTATTATTAATCATAAGTTTAATCAAATGTTTAATTAAATCATAAGTAATTAATAAATGATATAATAAATATGTATATCATAAGTCTTAAATTAAATAATTACTTTTTATATCATAAGTAATGTATTAATAATGAAATTCATTATTTGTATCATAAGTCATAATTATTAACCATAAGTTTTAATTAAAAGTCCATCGGGTCATAACTTGAGCCCCGGGAATCAGTTTTCGGCGAGTCTTATATATATCTTCACCTAACCAACCCACCCGACACATTGGTGTGCTCAAGAACATCCCAAGAACAGCAAACTAGTCAAGATTTACAGCCATGAAACAACTTGTAGCTTTAATCCGTTCAAAAACATGTTCTAGTCATACCGGGTGATCCATGACTCGGATTTCGATGACCCGAACATGAAAGTTCATCCCATCATCAATCCTAATAAACTAGTACACCCTAAAGACTCCAAAAATGATCACAAAGTCGGACCATACCTGATTCAATTCGTTTTCACATTTTAATCTCAATAAAACACCATTTTAAGCATATCTAGAGCTCCGGGAATCGAAATGACATGAATCCGGAGTCTAAAATTAATGTCTTGATGAGAAGAACTCATCTAAACACTTTAATTTTACTTTTATATCAGTTATATTTACAGAAAACAACAATCAAACTGCTGTCCCAAAATAATTAACCCGAAAACATGAATTAACGAGCACTTCTACGCAAACAATCAATAATACAATAACATATAAGCATCATACTATCAATATAACATATAAAAACCGAAAAATATAAGAAAAATTGAAAAGCTAGGGTTAGGGTTTATACCCTAATCAAGAATTGATTAATATGAGCGCGTAGAGAACGGAATGACGAATCCGATTGTGTAAACGATTTAATGATCCAAGTAATATTTTGTTGAAGGATGATGATGATGGTGTGATGGTTGACGATGGCCAAGGGACAAGGGAGAGGGAAAAAGAGAGCAAAAATTAGAAATTAGGTTTAGAAAACTAAAGTGTAGTGTAAAAAAAAATGAAAGGAGAAAAGGCACTCCCACCCTTAGGGGTTCGGCCGATTGGGATGGGGTGGGCCCCATTTGTGGGCCAATTTGATAAAGTGATAAAATCCTTGTGGCCCGAACGCCCGATCGAAACCCGAAACGTGAAAACACGATTAAGCGATTAAATAATCGGAGAGATATTAACTACACGAAAAAAATATATATAAACACTATATGTAAATATATGACATTAAAATATCATATTTAAAATAATTAGGACTTAAAAATCCCAAAATCTCGACCGTTGGTTTGAAAACCGAAAAGATTCGCCGGATAGAAATCCGCGACACGTAGAAACGTATAACTTAAAATATGAATACAAATATTCATTTAACACATAATAATTAATATATTATTACAAAATTAATAATATAGGTCATGGAAATGACGTGGCACGAATAACAGTTAACGGTCGTTAAATAATTAACGATAAAAGATAACGAAAAAAGTAGGGTCGTTACACAACGTCTTTAGAAATATGCCATGAATGACTCCAAGTAATATCTCTAAAATGAGCAAATGCACAGCGAAAGAATTCTTTCATACCTGAGAATAAACATGCTTTTAAGTGTCAACCAAAAGGTTGGTGAGTTCATAAGTTTATCGTAAACAATAAAATTCATCATTTTGATAGACCACAAGATTTAAATACAGTACACATATCTCGTGTACTAAACCATTTTTCATAATGCTTAGCAGAGTAGGTTCGTATACTTTTCTCCCCCGTAGGTTTCCTCGCAATTTTTAATAATCGTACACATCTCTCGTGCACAAAACTAATACACATAACCTGTGTATAAAAATCATTCTCTTGATACATAACATTCACTTTGATTTCATTGCTCAACATGGTAACCGACCTTAACATATAATGCGCATCAATAATATCCCCAAAATAGAACATCTCGTCTGTATAATATATAAACTTCGAAGTACTAAACACCATTCCCACTAGCTCTTCCGTCTAGTAAACATTCTGGGTGGGGGTGTTAAACCCGGTAGATACCTTTAGGATTTGCGTGAATTAAGGCCATACCCGTTTTCTAATTCTTAGGTTACCAAGCAATAATAATCAGGGGAAATATTCACAACAATTAGTGGCAATTATAACGTCCAACTAATTCAATAATAATCCACAGAACTTCTGTCTGCATAATAATTCATTCGAGGAATGTTTTGCTTATGTCTATCTAGTCAAACATTTATAAAAAATCATTTCATGTATTCTCAGTTCAAAATATATTTCAAAAGCATTTAATAAAGCATTTATAAAAACAGCGCATGTATTCTCAGTTCCAAAAATGTAAAGAGTAAAAGGGAATCAAATGAACTCACTATACTGTATTTCGTAGTAATTATGCATATGACAGCATTGAACAAGTGCAAGGTTGGCCTCGAATTCACGAACATATATTAATTATATATATTTATATGTTGGTCAATAACTGTCTAACAATTTAGGTTAAACTGCAGTGTATCACAATCCTAATGCTCGAGAGTAATATGCAAAAGTCAACAAAAGTCAACTTGACCCCAAAATGTCTTCCAAAATCTATATATGATTATTATATAACTTAAATATAGTCATTATATATATATAAATATATTTAACAGATTTTACTAGAGTAATTAATAAAAAGTCATTTGTTAATAAAATTTATATCTAAAATTTATATATGATAAGAATATACTTTTATATATCTTAAATAATAAAATTTATAAAGTTCACTTAAAATATAGTGGTATGTATTATTAATGTAATTATATTACGGGTGGTAAAAATATCTTTGTATCACATATTTATTTAATAAAATAATATTGATAATAATAATTAATAAATAAAAGTTGTTTTACTTGTAATAATAATTATTATTATTATTATTCTACTAATAATAATAATAACAATATTTATTTTCACTAATGATAATATTAATTATGATAATAAATGATAATCTTTTGTAACAATACTAATATAATAATTATTGCTGATGATGATAAAAATATTATAGTCGTGTTAATGATAATAACAAGATTGAAGGTACGCGCTGCGCGGCTGTGAATTATCGATGGCCATTTATACTGACTGTCTAATAAATAACCATCGTTATCGCATACAATATATCAATGTAGTAACTGATAACACATGTGCTAGTATACATGTCAAACGTATAAATTCAATTACAATCAGATGTAAAAGGATGTGTATCAAATTGAATTGATGGTCTGCAACTTTAAAGGGAGTTGTCTAAAGTGTGCATTATTAAAACTCGATAAAACTGACAGAGAATAAGGTATACTTTAAAAAAGTTAAATCGTTTTCGAATAAGTTGATATGAATCTATTAATCGAAGCGATTGAACCTCTGGTGTCTTCATGATTCCTCAATCCCTTTATGTATATCATACCACAAGCCAGTACTCCGCCTGCATTTCCAGTGAAGAGACCAAATCCATATCATAACAAAAAGATTCTAGTAACAAAAATACAACGGTCAAATTCCTACCCAAATTGATCAACTGCATAAGATGGATGAACATGTCATATATCATGAAGGTAACATAAGTAAGATAAAATCGATACAAAGCTTCATCATAAATAATATATCATGTAGATCCGATCTCATCATATGCCGAACTTTATCGGCTCACGGGTTCCGCAATTCAGAAACTCGGACCAATTCTTATTATCCATCAATTGAGAAAAGAATACATACAATATTTGGACAAGCATAGACTTACATGAAAAGGTTTGACTTAAGTCAGAAAGTGTTACTCAAATTGGACCAATTTAGGATTGGTTTAAATTGTTGTATGTTACCCGAACATAAGCCAACTCATTTTGACCACAACCTTTTTTGACCCACCTCCCAACCCACCCATTGTGTCAACTCTATAGTTTATTAAAAGAAAATTTTAGTTAATAAATGAAGATTACTCACCTGCACATTGATTGCATTTCTGTCTATCATTCTGTACCCGCATTGTAAGGGGTTAACCCATTTTGCACATATGACCCAATCTAAGATGCCTGCCTGTTTTTGTAAAAAAAAAATTTAATCAACTATAAATCTTTGACTTGCTAACTCTACATTAGTATTAGCATGTATTGATATTATTTCATAAATATTGAAGTGAAATTATAATATAATATATACAAGTGATTGGTCAACCGTGCATTGCTGCAATTTTTTCCTTTTGGAAATTAAAATAAGTACTTCGCGTAGGATCGTACATACCTGTAAAAATGTTTTCTCAAATCAGTTTTGATATCAGTTGGTCATTCGAACAACATTTGTAACTTATAAGAGCAAATATACCACCAAAATATGATAGTAGACAATAAATTAGAATGTACAAAATAAAAACATCTAAAGCTTAAAAAAAGTATGCACAAAATAAAAAAATCTAAAGCTTAAAAGAAGTATGCTTACTATTGGAAATAAGTGAAATGTCCCGTTCATATCGATTATAAATGTTTCATATTAATTGATTTCCTTGCGAGGTATTGACCTCTATATGAGACGTTTTTCAAAGACTGCATTCGTTTTTAAAACAAACCATAACCTTTATTTTGTCGTTAAAGGTTTTAAAATCATAACGTAGATTATCCAGTAATGATAATATAAAAGATAACATTTTTCACACAACCATTACATAATGGTTTACAATAATATTACACATCGATTTAAATCTCCGAATGCAGTTTTTAAACAATATATTACAAGCATGCTGACTCCAATTCTTGTCCTTAATTAGCATGCAACAGCGAAAGCTCTTAATAATCACCTGAGAATAAACATGCTTAAAAACGTCAACATAAATGTTGGTGAGTTATAGGTTTAACCTATATATATCAAATTGTAATAATAGACCACAAGATTTCATTTTTCATAAACATCCATCTCATATCAGGCATTTTGCATAAACTGCATAGAGATAAAAATCATTCATATGGTGAACACCTGGTAACCGACATTAACATAACGCGTCTAGAATATCCCCATCATTCCGGGACTCTCATCGGACATGATAAAATCGAAGTACTAAAGCATCCGTAACCTGGATGGGATTTGTTAGGCCCAATAGATCTATCTTTAGGATTCGTGTCAATTAGGGTTTCTGTTCCCTAATTCTTAGATTACCAGACTAAAAAGGGTGATATTCGGTAATAATAATTCAACCATAGAATGTAGTTTCGCATACTTGTGTCTATTTTGTAAAACATTTATAAAACTGCATGTATTCTCATCCTAAAATATTAGATTTTAAAAGTGGGACTATAACTCACTTTCACAGATTCTTAATTCGTCGAGAATTAGACTTTGCCACTGATCGATTCACGAACCTATAACAAATATATACATATATATCAAAGTATGATCGAAATATATTTACAATATGTTTTATTACGTTTTAACAATTTAAGTTTGTTAAGTTAGCAGTCCAACATTAGTAATCTACAACTAGTTGTCCACAGTTAGATGTACAGAATTAAATCAATATATATTATCTCGAATCAATCCACCACCCAGTGTATACAAGTCTCAGGCTAGATCACAACTCAAAGTATATATATTATTTTAGAATCAACCTCAACCCTGTATAGCTAACTCGAACATTACTGCATATAGAGTGTCTATGGTTGTTCCCAAATAATATATATAGATGGGTCGATATGATATGTTAAAACATTGTATACGTGTCTATGGTATCCCAAGATTACCTAATATATGTTAGAATACATGTATAATACAATATAAGTTAGTTAAGTTATGATTTGTATAGATTTGTTACAAATTTCACGTAGCTACAACAAGTAAAAATATCCAATTTTATTTTACCCATAACTTCTTCGTTTTAAATCCGTTTTGAGTGATTCAAGTTGTTATGGTTTCATATTGAACTGAAATTTTTGAATCTAAACAGAAAAAGTATAAGTTTATAGTCGGAAATATAAATTACAAGTCATTTTTGTAAGAGGTAGTCATTTCAGTCGAAAGAACGACGTCTTGATGACCATTTTGAAAAACATACTTTCACTTTGAGTTTAACCATGATTTTTGGATACAGTTTCATGTTCATAAGAAAAATCATTTTTCTAGAAGAACAATTTTTAAATCAAAGTTTATCATAGTTTTTAATTATCTAACCCAAAACAGCCCCCAGTTTCACTACGACGGCGTATGTCCAGTTTTACGGTGTTATTCGTGTTTCCAGGTTTTAAATCATTAAGTTGATGGAATTTAACATTTAACAAGTGACATGTTCATGTAGTTTACACAATCATAAAACCAATTTTAAGATAGTTAAAGCAAGCGGAAGCATTAATAGAACAAGTATATTTGTTAAGCCATTTTGTTAAATCCCATATTAATATCAAGTCTTGAATATATGCTTACAAATAAGAATAAGTAGAGAAGATTCATACCTCCTTAAGCTTGTTGAGGGTAGTTTACAAAAGTGCAAGATGATGATGAAGATGATGGTAAGAAAGCCTCTAACTTGAAGCCTCAAGTGTGTAATACCCACAAGCAATAACCCCAACACATTTGTAATTTAGTTAGGATTTATTAACACTTAATTAGAGCTTGCAAAATAAACTTGAGAACCCTTTCTCCCTCTCTAAAAGGCCAAGGCAATCAGCTGAATTGCAGCAGTTTTTTATGCAATTTTCTTGATGTGTTTGCATGTGAGAGACTAGCTATGAGTCAAGGAACATGCTTATAGATAGATGCAAAAGTATGGGGAATTCAAGAAGGAATCTTAGCATGTTTTCTTGAGTCCCCATGCCACTACCATGTGTATAAATAAAAATGGTTTTATAAAGTTTGATTTTATAAAATTAACTTTTATAAAATACTTTTATAAAACTTTCATTTTATTTATTATGTTTACATTATTTATAAAACCCATTTTATATAAAATGTAACATAATTAATTAATTATTTAACCTATAAATAATTAAATCCATATCATATAAATTATTCCATAATTTATATATATATGTACATCAAGTAATATTTCATAAAACCATTTTTCTTAAAGTTCAAGTGTCGCGTATTTAATCAATGATCCAATCTTTAAGATTAAATACGTATAAGGTGTCGGTAAGCTTGTTATTGGGTATGACCCGACTTGGATCATAATACATTAGCCACATTAATTTAATATGTCTCTTGGGCATACGAAATACCTTCAATCTCCCACTTGCACGAGAAACATAAGAAATTAATGCAAGTGATGGATACCACCCAATGACCTTCCATCACCCCCAATATGTTATGACTTTATGCCATTCAATAACATCATCCCTTTCGAGTCCCATCTCGAATATGAATAGGTGAATCTTTCATCACATCCTTTTGTCCTAGATGTCATGTTAAATCCAAGAGACACAGAGTGATCACTCTCTTCTAGATTTAACTTTATCAGGCCTTAAACATCTGACTCTCAACGAATAAGAGGGACAAAATCCATCTTGACTACATACGTCCTAAATATATACCTTGCATTATACCTAAGCTCTTCCTTATGAACTACCATATTTCAAAATAGCGAAGGAAAGAATCAAGGCACAATACTTGGTAAATATCCGAGCCCAATATGTATCTCAGGTCAGAGGATACAATGATATTTGCCTTTACTCAAGATTACATGTGATCAACCACAAAGGCACCATTTAGTAAATCCTGAGGGCGGGTCTTCCAATATTTGTGTCCCACAAATATCTATGAACCTTGGTTGCAACCTTGCCCCACATTCATCCCGTGAATGTATACCAATCCAAGTTCATAATAGTCTAAACTTCACACTTGTTCCCACAAATGTGATCAACTATGGAATTTAGAATAATTACTTATTCATGGATAAAATATGCAAAATAGGAACATGACTCAATATTAATAAATTAATACCATAATTATATTAATGAGTTTGAACAAATTTCATTCCTTTACAATACTTAAAACAGATCATGACCAATCACTAGAATATCGAAGCCCTAATGCACAAACATGTCCTGCATGTTTTGCTCCATGTAAGAGCTTCGTGAGAGGATCCGCTATATTAAGATCTGTGTGAACTTTGCGAATACATATCTTTCCCTTTTCAACTTCATCCCTTATGTAGTTGAATCTCCGCTCAATGTAACGGGTCTTTTGATGAGCACGAGGTTCCTAGATTTGAGCAATCGCACCCTCGTTGTCACAAAAGATCTCAAGCGGGTCCTGAATGGAAGGAACAACTCCTAAGTCGTCGATGAATTTCTTCATCCATGCAGCTTCCTGAGCTGCCAATGAGGCGGCAATGTACTTCAGCTCTGAAGTGGATAATGCAACAACGTCCTATTTTGAACTCTTCCAAGAAACTGCACCTCCATTTAATGTGAATACATAACCGGATTGTGATCGAGAATCATCTCGATCAGTGTGGAAACTCGCATACACGTAACCTTTTACAACGAGTTCCTCCTCACCAGACCCATATATTAGAAACATGTCCTTAGTCCTCCTAAGGTATTTCAATATACTTTTAACAGCTATCCAATGACTGTTTCCTGGGTTATTCTGGTATCTACTTGTCAAGCTAAGAGTGCATGACACATCCGGTCTAGTGCATATCATTGCATACATGATTGACCCAATAGCAGATGTGTACGGGACTTTCTTCATTCTCTCTTGTTCATCTTTCGTGGTAGGACACTGAGATGAACTGAGAAGCGTTCATCTTTGAATAGGTACCAAACCTTTCTTAGAGTTGTCCATCTTGAACCTTTTCAAGATCTTTTCAATGTATGCACTTTGATTCAAACCTATCAGTTTCTTGGGTCTATCCCTGTAGATCCCAATCCCCAAAATGTATTGTGTTTCTCCAAGATCTTTAATGGAGAATCATTTACTTAGCCAAGTTTTAACACCTTCCATTACCGGAATATCATTTCCAAATAACAATATATCATCCACATATAGTATAAGGAACATGATTGTGCTCCCACTAGCTTTCTTGTATACACAAGCTTCATCACCATTTTTAATGAAGCCAAATTTCTTGGCCTCCTCATTAAAACGATGATTCCACATTCTAGATGCTTGTTTCAATCCGTAGATTGACTTCTTTAACTTGCATACCTTTTTAGGATATTTCGGATCAACAAAACCTTCAGGCTGAACCATATAGACATCTTCCTCAAGATGTCCATTTTGGAAAGCGGTCTTGATATCCATTTGCCATATTTCATAATCATAATGAGCAGTAATGGCAAGTAATATCCTAATAGACTTTAGCATTGCCACGGGCGAAAAAGTTTCATCATAGTCAACCCCTTGAGTTTGAGTGAAACATTTTGCTACAAATCTAGCTTTATATGTATCCAAGTTTCCATGTATGTCGGTTTTCATTTTGAAAAGTCATTTACAATCAACTAGCCTAGAGCCAGGAGGTTGTGCAACAAGTTCCCAAACTTGGTTGTCATACATGGATTGCATCTCAGTGTTCATGGCTTCCTGGCATTTATCTTTATCAATCCTTGATAAAGCATCTTGGTAGTTTGTTGGTTCATCTAAATCAACCACATAGCAACCATCCATGAGAAACCCATATCTCTCAGGAGGATTACTAATCCTACCAGATCTGCGAATGTCTTGTGTATTTTGATCATCACTCTCAACATTTTCATATTGAGTGCTAGTGTCAACCAATTGTATATCATCTACTTGATTTTGAACCTCTTCAAGATCTATCTTCCTCTCACTATTTCCTTCTATTAGGAACTTAGTTTCAAGGAATTCAGCCTTTCGAGCAACAAATACATTTTGCTCGGTTGGATCATAGAAATAGTATCCCATATCATTCTTGGGATATCCTATGAAGATACACTTCGTGGATCGAGCATTCAACTTATTAGAGACATAACACTTAGGATAAGCTTCACATCCCCATACCTTTAAGTATGATAGAGATGGAGGTTTTCCAAACCACATCTCATGAGGAGTTCGTTCCACTTTCTTGGCTAGGGTCATATTTAAAATACGAGCCACGGAGCATAGACAATAACCCTAAAATGATAGAGGTAACGAGCTTCTGGCCATCATATATCGAACCATATCCATTAGGGTTCGGTTCCTCCTTTCAGAAACTCCATTAAGTTGGGGTGTTCCAGGAGGAGTAAGTTGCGAGATAATCCCACAACCTTTATGATGATCTTGGAAAGCATCGCTTAGGTATTCACCTCCTCTATCAGTACGAAGTACCTTGATTGTCTTGTTGAGTTGATTTTGTACTTCGTTTTAATACTCTTTGAATGCTTCAAAAGTTTCGTCCTTGTGTCTTAACAAGTAGACATATCTAAAACGACTGAAGTCATCAATGAAAGTGACGAAGTATCTTTCACCTTTCCTAGTCATGGGCTTAAAGGGTCCACATACATTCGAATGTATTAATCCCAATAAGTCCTTAGCCCTTTCATAGGTCCCTTTGAAAGGTGCTTTAGTCATTTTGCCTTGTAAACAAGATTCACATACATCAAACGAGTCTAGTTCATTTGATTTCAAAATTCCATTCTTTTGAAGTGTATGCATTCGATTCTTGTTTATGTGACCAAGGTGACAATGCCATAAGTAGGAATCACTCAAATCCCTTTTGAGTTTCTTGGTGTTTGCATGGAACATTGAGCTATTGTATGATGTGTCATCATGAACTAATTCATAAATACCATTCGAAGGTGAAGCCTTGAAATAGAACACATTATCTAAAGAAACATGGATATCATCATTAATGAAATTAAGATCAAAACCACATTGTTTCAAGTGGGATACAGAAATAATGTTTCGAGATAAATCGGGTGCATACAAAACATTTTTCAACATAAGCTCCAAACCACTTGGAAGCTTCAAAATAAAGTCTCCTTGAGCTACTACTTGCACCTTAGCTCCATTTTCCATGAAGAGACTTGATGTTCTCGCTTCTTGTCTACTTCTTTTGAACCCCTGCATAGAATTGCAAATGTGAGTTCCACATCTTGTGTCTAATACCCATGTATTAGAAGAAGTAATACTAAGCTCAATGTATACCATATATACATTACCTGAGGTTTGCCCTGCATCCCTCTTTTCTTTCAACTCCTTAAGGTAGATCAGGCAGTTGCGTTTCCAGTGACCCATCTCACCGCAACCAAAGCACGGATTTTCCTTGGGGTTAGCTTTACCAGTAACCTTTTGCTTCTTGTTTGTGTTGGTTGGGGTAACCGTCTTCCCTTTTCCCTTGCCCTTGCCTTGGTAGGTGGGTCATTTCCTCTTAGCCACCTTTGGCTTAGAAGTGTTATTGGTTTTGGACCCGCCTTCATTGATCATAAACATGGGTGAAGCCCTTTTACCCATGCTCGCTTCGGCCATCTTAAGCATGGCGTGTAATTCGCCAATGCTCTTATCCCATCCATTCATGTTGTAATTCATTACAAATGTGTCAAACCTCTTTGACAAGGAATTAAGGATAAGGTCCGTGGCTAATTCATTAGACACGTTGCAGTTTAGATGGTTCGCTCAATCAATTAGGCTTTTCATCTTAAGGACATAAGATGAAACGGATTGGGAGTCGTCCATCCGACATGCATGAAGCGCTCGAACCATTTCGAAGCGCTCGACACGAGCTTGTTGAAGGAACATCTCCTTTAACTGTGTGATCATGTCATATGCACTATGATGCTCAAAATCCTTTTGGAGTTCGGGTATCATAGTCCCAAGCATGAGGCAAGAAACTTGCACCGAATCGGTGCAATATTTCTCCCAATAAGCCATGCCTTCCGTATCATCCTCGTCCGGTTGATCGGGAATGGGGTCTTCTAACACATACGCCCTATCCTCTAGTTTGAGGAAAATTCTTAGATTGCGAAACCAATCCATGAAGTTCGTATAGTTGAGTTTTTCCTTTTAGAGGATTGACCTCAACGATAGGTTGTTAAAGTTGATTGGTGCGTTTGGAATGTTGTTGTTATTGGCGGCCATCTACAAAATTTAACAAAGTTGTTTAAGTATTAATTTTAATTTAACAATCAATACCCTTTAAATCCAATTGATATTTATTAAATTTTAGAATCCAACGGTAAACCAAATTTTGGTTAGGTGACCTTTATCCCGTCATTTGATTTAGCTAGGTAGTCATTGTATGACAATTGCAATCCTTTTGCAACTTCTAAGTTATGGGATCATGCAATCCTTTTGCATGGCATATTTATCCCATCAACGCCTATTTGTTCCTCATGCTTCGGTGACCCTAAGTTCATGATTCCCAAATCAAGTCGTCCTACTTGTCTAAACGTGTAAATTTAACATACAAGTGGTTAGGTGACCTTTATCCCACAAGTGTGCGAAATTCACCTTAATCATATTAGTTTGCTCATAACGGTTAGGTGACCTTTATCCCATTATGAGTTCCCTAATATTTTTAAGTGTCACACAAAAGGATGGCGTTTAACTTGTTTGCCTTGTTAATAAGGGATTTTAAGTTTTCATTATTTCTAGTTTAAGAAAACTTCTATGCCATACACCAACATGCATTTAGTGTGTGGTACTTATGAAAAACCATTTTCATGTCTTGTAATTAAGCCAATTACTTGATATAAACCATTTTATATATATGATCCTTATCATGTTCTTAATAACTATTTATTAATGTCCTTTTAGCCATTTTTAATTTAACCAATTAAATTGTCGTTTTGCATGTCGTTTATTAATGTCTAATTTAACCAATTAAATTGCCATTTTGCTTGTTGTTAACTTGTGTGATTAACTTGTAGCATACAAACATACAATCCACAATCATACAATAAACAACCATGCATGCAAAACAAATATGTTCACAATCAAGCCATTTTGGTAGGTATTTGTTTAGCCAAAAAACAATTGCCACCGGTTAAGGGGTTATAACACAAAGTAGGAGATTTTAAATCTCCCACTTAATCTTGCATCCAAATGCTTCTTCTTGTGTTCTTCAAGTCTTCATTATCTAATACAATTTATCTAAAAAATGAAATTACAACCTAATCTATTTTACATACCAAATATAAAATAAATTACATAACCAAAATAATATTATTACAAACCAATTGAATAAATATTATTACAAACCAAATGAATAATAAATAGTCATCAAACATGCAACCAAACAAACACAAGGTCTAGGAATTGATTGTGAACATTAACATACAACAAAATATGAAAAAATGGAAGCACCCAAAACCCATTTTGGGTCTCCAAATTTTCTGTCAAAATTAGATACCCACCCAAACCCGATAATTTTTGTATTCCATTTTCATGCATGTACTTGGAATGCAAATATAGTGGGTTTAAAGACAATATAAGAAGCATAATCCATAGACCTCTGCTCTAGATACCTTTGATGGAATTTAACATTTAGCAAGTGACATGTTCATGTAGTTTACACAATCATAAAACCAATTTTAATATAGTTAAAGCAAGCGGAAGCATTAATAGAACAAGTATATTTGTTAAGCCATTTTGTTAAATCCCATATTAATATCAAGTCTTGAATATATGCTTACAAATAAGAACAAGTAGAGAAGATTCATACCTCCTCAAGCTTGTTGAGGGTAGTTTACAAAAGTGCAAGATGATGATGAAGATGATGGTAAGAAAGCCTCTAACTTGAAGCCTCAAGTGTGTAATACCCACAAGCAATAACCCCAACACCTTTGTAATTTAGTTAGGATTTATTAACACTTAATTAGAGCTTGCAAAATAAACTTGAGAACCCTTTCTCCCTCTCCAAAAGGCCACGGCAATGCAGCTGAATTGGAGCAGTTTTTTGTGCAATTTTCTTGATGTGTTTGCATGTGAGAGACTAGCTATGAGTCAAGGAACATGCTTATAGATAGATGCAAAATATGGCCAATTCAAGAAGGAATCTTAGCATGTTTTCTTGAGTCCCCATGCCACTACCATGTGTATAAATAAAAATGGTTTTATAAAGTTTGATTTTATAAAATTAACTTTTATAAAATACTTTTATAAAACTTTCATTTTATTTATTATGTTTACATTATTTATAAAACCCATTTTATATAAAATGTAACATAATTAATTAATTATTTAACCTATAAATAATTAAATCCATATCATATAAATTATTCCATAATTTATATATATATATATATATATATATATATATATATATATATATATATATATATATATATATATATATATATATATATATATATATATATACACACATCAAGTAATATTTCAGAAAACCATTTTTCTTAAAGTTCAAGTGCCACGTATTTAATCAATGATCCAATCGTTAAGATTAAATACGTATAAGGTGTCGGTAAGCTTGTTATTGGGTATGACCCGACTTGGATCAAAACACATTAGCCACATTAATTTAATATGTCTCTCGGGCATACGAAATACCTTCATAAGTTAGCATGTCATATAGATATAGAACATGTATTTAGTTGATTTTAAAAGTCAAGTTAGAAGGATTAACTTTGTTTGTGAACAAGTTTAGAATTAACTAAACTATGTTCTAGTTATTACAAGTTTAAATCTTCGAATAAGATAGTTATATATAGATGAATCGAATGATGTTAAGAACATCATTACTACCTCAAGTTTAGTAGGTAAACCTACTGGAAGTGTCAAGAAATGATTTAGCTTCAAAGGATCTTGGATGGCTTGAAAGTTCTTGAAGTAGAATCATGACACAAAAACAAATTCAAGTAAGATTCCTACCCGAATTAAGATTGTTATAGTTATAGAAATTGAATCAAAGTTTGAATATGAGTATTACCTTGAATTAGAATGATAACCTATTGTAAATAACAGAGGTTTCTTGATCTTAGATGATTACTTGGAATGGATTAGAAAGCTTGGAAGTAGACTTGCAAACTTGAAAGTGTTCTTGAAGTTTACTTGAGTAGTTGTTTTGAAAGTTGATCTAGGTTAGGATTTATGAACTAGATTGAGCTAGATTTTGTTAAAGATGATGAAGAACACTTAGAACACCAAGAGAGAACTTGAGAGAGATAAGTTTGATGCATGAAAGTTGAAAAATGAAAGTGTTATGGTTAGTGAAGAAAAACGTGATCCTACCCTTGAATATAAGGTTCCATTAGTTTGTATTTTTGTTAGATATTTCATGCTAGTTGCCAAATGATGGTTCCCACATATTTAGGTGACTCATTAAGGCTACTAAGAGCTGATCATTGAAGTGTATATACCAATAGTATATACATTTAGAAGTTGTGTATTGTACGAGTACGAATACGGATTGAATACGAGTAAATAGTGTACTGTAGTAAATAGTGTTTACTGTAGCAAATAGTATTTTACTGTAGCAAATAGTATTTTGCTGTAGCGAATAGTATTTTACGGTAGCAAATAGTATTTTACTGTAGCAAAGCGAAAGTTTACTGTAGCAAATAGTGTTTTACTGTAGCAAATGGTGTTTTACTGTACATCTTTGATTTAATTGTATTTTTTCTTATATATATATATATATATATATATATATATATATATATATATATATATATATATATATATATATATATATATATATATATATATATATATATATATATATATATATAGTGGACCAATCCATGGATAAGCACTAAATGGGGCACAAACTGGATAAGTAAAATTTCAAATTTTTTTTTTAAAAAAAAAACGATCCTTTAATATACAAATAGAAGAAAACGAAAAAATTTTAAAAAGTTTTTGAACAAAATCGTTCGAAAATCGATGATGAATGGTAAACATCGATGATGAATGGTAAAAATTGATGATGAATGGTAAAATTAACCATTCATCTGGTTAATTTATCATTCATTTTTGTTCGCGATGAATGATAAAATTAATCAATGCTAAAAAAAAGCAGATGAATGGTTAATTTAACCATTCATCTGTTTATAATGAATGATAAAAAAAACAGTTGAATGGTTAATTTAACCATTCATCTGGTTTTTTTTATCATTGATTAATTTTATCATTAATCGTAAACAAGATGAATGATAAATTAACCCGATGAATGGTTAATTTTACCATTCATGTAACAACCCAAACCAAACCACGAACAACCCGTGTAAAAATACAAAACAAAAAAAAAATTTACTCGTTCAGCAAATGGCGCGGCGCGTCATATGGCCGCGCGGCGCGCCAAACTAGTCTGTCCCAAAAAGTTTGGAATGCGAAAAAGATCGACTAGTTCCCGACATTTTTAGACGAAACGCTTTTAACCACACATTTAAATATGTAAAACTACCACGATTCAAACATAAAATTGATGTTTTACAAGCGGGGCCCACACGACCCAAAATACAAGTTTAATACAATTTATGAGTTTCGACCACCAAAAAGTTTAAGTACCAAACTACACTATGAGCATGGCGTTTGGGATTAAACTACCCACGTCTCGGTCGAACTCCCAAAAGTCAACACATCCAAAAGCGTCCCCTACAATAAAGCGGGATCTCTAGTCCAAGGTAATGCCCTTACCCTTGTCCACAACCGAACCTATAAAAATAGTAAACAACGAGAGGGTAAGCAAAGCTTAGTGAATGCAATAATTATACGAATAAATATATAATTATACCTACTTGCAAACACTTACACAAACCGCAAACATGTTAGCAAACACAATTAGCTTATCGTCACAATAACAAGCTATAAATCTCCAATACCACAAGCTAGCATAACAACCGCATATAAATATAACACGAATAATATAATATGCTTACAACACAAATAACCATGGTTAACCAATAGTACAAGGGAACGGCGCTCGCGAAAACGCCATCGGTGTTCATAACATCTGAAAGGACCCGTTCATATACATTATAAACGATTCACAATAGTTGATTACATTGCGAGGTATTTGACCTATATATGATATATTTTACAAACATTGCATTCGTTTTTAAAAGACAATCTTTCTTTACATCAAAAATTGACAGGCATGCATACCATTTCATAATATCCACTATCTAACTATAAATTGATTTAATAATAATCTTTGTTGAACTCAATGACTCGAATGCAACGTTCTTCGAAATATGCTATGAAAGACTCCAAGTAATATCTTTAAAATGAGCAAATGCACAGCGGAAGATTTCTTTAACACCTGAGAATAAACATGCTTTAAAGTGTCAACCAAAAGGTTGGTGAGTTCATTAGTTTATCATAATCATTTATTTCCATCATTTTAATAGACCACAAGAATTTCATTTACAGTTCTCATAAATATACGTCCCATGCATAGAGACAAAAAATAATCATTCATATGGTGAACACCTGGTAACCGACATTAACTAGATACATATAAGAATATCCCCTATCATTCCGGGATCCTCCTTCGGACATGATATAATTTCGAAGTACTAAAGCATCCGGTACTTTGGATGGGGTTTGTTAGGCCCAATAGATCTATCTTTAGGATTCGCGTCAATTAGGGTGTCTGTTCCCTAATTCTTAGATTACCAGACTTAATAAAAAGGGGCATATTCAATTTCGATAATTCAACCATAGAATGTAGTTTCACATACTTGTGTCTATTTCGTAAAACATTTATAAAAGTTGCGCATGTATTCTCAGCCCAAAAATATAAAGGGTAAAAAGGCAAATGAAACTCACCATACTGTATTTCGTAGTAAAAATACATATAACGTCATTGAACAAGTGCAAGGTTGGCCTCGGATTCACGAACCTAAATTAATTATATATATTTATGTGTTGGTCAATATTTGTCTAACAAATTAGGTCAAGTCATAGTGTACCACAATCCTAATGCTCGAGACTAATATGCAAAAGTCAACAAAAGTAAATTTGACTCAAAATAATTTCTAAAAATTTATACATGATTAATATATAGTTTAAATATCGTCGTTTTATATTTTTAAATATTTTTAAAAGATTTATTAGAGTAAATAATATAATTTATTTATTAATAAATAAAATTTTATATTATATTTATATAATAAAATATACTTTTATATATATTAAGTAATAAAATTTATAGGGTTCATTTAATATTATAAAGATAATATGATACGTATTATTAAAGTAAGTTATTACACGTAGTAAAATATGTTTGTATCAAATATTTATTTGATAAAATAATATCTATAATAATAGTAAGTAAAAGTTGTATTATTTTGTAATAATAATTATTATTATAAAAATATCAATATTTATAATTACTAAGATGACATTATGATAAAACGATAATTCTAATTATGATAACTTTAATATTTACGATAATTTTTAATATTATCTTTAAAATAATAATTCTATTTAAAATAATAATAATAATGATATTTTATAGTAACAATGACATTTCTATTAAAATAATAATTTTTGTTAAAATGATAGTTTTAATACTAACGATAATTTTAATAATAATAGTAATGATAAAAATAATAAGAACGATAATTTTATCTAAATCAATATCTTATAATATTTTAATTTCATCATGATACTCTTACCCATTATTTTCTAATCGTTTCGTTTAATAGCTTTTAATCGTCTTTTATATCGTGTTCGTAATAATGATAATAATAGTAATCAAAATAATTAGGTGTTACAAATATTTGTTTTAATTACACTAATATTAATAATGATAGTTACTATAACATTATTAACGATAATACTAATAATTATCTTAATGATAATATAGTAATAATAATAATAACAATAACAATAACCATTTTTAAATAATGATATATATATTAATAATGATAATAATAATAATAATACCAATAATAATAATAATAATAATAATAATAATAATAATAATAATAATAATAATAATTGGATAATAATAATAATAATACTAATTATAACTTTAACGATAATAACGATAGTAATAATAAAAAAATAACAATTTTTAATGATAAATCCTTTTATTAATAAAGATAATAATAATAATAATAATAAGAAAAAACTAGAACGACGATAATAACGACGATAATAATAATCATTTTTAATAATAATACAAAAATTCGATGGACTATAACTTCAAATCCGTTCATCGAAATCATTCGATATCTAAATGAAAAGTTCTTAATTTTTCGCTAGCTTTCCAACGACATGCATATCTTATACCTTATCTCAGTCGCATATATAACTAATTCAGGATTCAACATAATCTAACTAAAGGCAATATCAAAAGTACAAACATGCATAATCCTATATACTCGAGCACTAGTCAGGGATACACTATTAGTATGTAAAAGTTAAATTATGAGTACTCACGTATCAATATTGAGATTCAATATTGCAGGAAAGGTACGTAGATGCAACGGAGATGATAAATACTATATTGACCTCACGAGCATACCCATGAACCATACCAATCACCTCCATAGCTATAACCCATAATTTCCTTAATCCAATCCCACTCGAAAAACAATTTCGAAATCACTCGGACAGCACTCTGACGTAATATTTTATGTATACTAATAATATCTTGAAATAATACGGAGTAAATATATATATGTAAATCGATTGAGAGAGTTTAGAGAAAAATATTTTCAAGTTTCTATGAAATAATGAAGCCTATTGAATTCTATTTATAATAGATTTTTGAATTATTAAAGTATGAATTATTAAAGTGAATTATTAAAGTATGAATTATTAAAGTGAATTATTAAAGTATGAATTATTAAAGTGAATTATTAAAGTATGAATTATTAAAGTGAATTATTAAAGTGAATTATTAAAGTATGAATTATTAAAGTGAATTATTAAAGTTAAAGTAAAGTAAAAATAAAGTAAAGGTAAAGTTTAAGTATAGTAAAAGTATAAAACTATGTACGTATAATATGCGTATAAATATATATAATATTAATTTAAATCATTATATATATTTAATAAAATAAAATATAAATATCGTTATCTTTATCATACTGGTTAAGTAATGAGTTGTCAAAAGTGGTTCTAGATATTTATAAAAGTTATATACGTTTTAATAATAAAGTTCTTTTTAAACTGAAAACGTTTTTGTACGTTTGAAACTAAATCAAATAAATATAATAATTTTGTTTTCCAAAACCAAATATATTTTTAAGAATCATTTTGTTTAAAGGTTAAAATAATGGAAATCGTTATATCATAAAATGTTTTAAAAAAATAGAATCATATATATTCATAATAGGTTTCAAGTTTTTAAATTACAGTTTGTTGGTGAAGCATGGGATAAAGTTCAAAGGTTAAATAAACGTATGAAATCATCTTAATGAAAAATGTCGAGTTACTTAACTTGTCGATATCCAACATCTAAGTTATTTACACTTCACGTTCTTACTTATAAATCACTTTGCCATTTTCCGAATGTTGTCAAAAAGAATAGATTTCTTAAATCACAGTGGACCTCATAACATAGACCCGTAATCATATCATAATGTATCTGATAAATCAACAATTTGATATTATCTTCTAATTCCATCGATAAACATATTGAAACAAATACGATCATGTAAAGTATTATACGTTTAATACTTTATTAATATTCTCAAGTTATAATATATATATATATATATACATATATATACATATTTATTTATATATAACGGTTCGTGAATCGTCTGAATTTGATCGAGGTTATAATGAATGTATGAACACAATTTAAAATTCTTGAGATTTAACTTAACAAACTTTGCTTATCGTGTCGGAATAATATAAAGATAAAGTTTAAATTTGATTGGAAATTTCAGGGTTGTCACAGTACCTACCCGTTAAAGAAATTTCGTCCCGAAATTTGAGTGGAAAGGTCGTGAATGATAATAAGTATGTTTTCATGATGCATACAGGCTGAAAATTAGAGTTTTATAATCAGCGAATAATTTGGATAAACAATCCATTTATATGAAGAGTACGAATGAAGCTAACATAGAAGAGTGAAATGAGTAAGTGTAGATTCATCTTATCATTTGACATAGATATGATTGATTTCCAGATTTCAAGTGATTTGAAGAAAATCTTTGTAATAAGATTTGATTCTCCGGTAACAAAAGGAATTAGGATCCGCTTTAAATGCGATCGTCCATTTTAATTGTTTTGTCAGAGATTTTCTTATAAATTCACCTCCTTCCTTTTCTTACAACTCACGCCTTCTGTTGATGCATTTTATGCAAGTCCTTAGACATCTACCCACGTCCATTGCAGGTACAACAGTTTACAGGCTACCATGATCGTTTGTTATTATCCTATTTGTGTTTGTATGTGGTTACAGCAACTGCAGGAACGACATGTGGATGTTTGACTATGTTAGACTTAGTCAGACGTCCGAGTGAAGCCTCACTCGTACGGCTGACAGGCTCATACGCACGGTTGATGCTGAGCTAAGTCACAATTACAATCTAAATGAGAAGACACGAGTGAGTGATCACCCGTACGGCTGATGAAACCAACTCGTATGTGTGATGGATGAATCGTACGGGTGAGTCAACAGCAGGGGTATATAAAGTCTTATGTTCTTCATTTTTAGGTTAAGCCTCTCATTTGTTACACACACTCAGATCTGGTGAGCTCCTCCGATTCTCTCTCAACCCAAATCACCCAGGTGGTGAATAATAGCTCTAGGTGTTGATCTAATCACACTTGATTTAGTTGTGGTATGACTAAATTAATCACAAAAAGCTTAACCTATTCACTAGAGGGTTTGATTCACTTATTCCGTCATTATGTGAGTTAAATCTGTTGATTTCTAAGTTCCTAGTCATGTTTCATCACCTTCTATTCTTTCCCCCTCAACTCATATTTTAAAGTATTCATCAATATGCTCCATCCAGTTCTGATTCTCGATATACTTATAACTTTCATATCGGTCATTCTTCTTTTTCATCTACCGCCGGAAGAATTTATTTACTTCTACTATACTCTTGGGTTTATAGTGTTTCTAGTTCTCCCGTGTCTTTATATTGCTATAAGCATCGATATATATGGTTTATAATTTTTGGTTTGTCGTTGGGCTTTATATCTTCCCTTATATTTCAAAGTCTCTGTTTCTATCTTCTATAATCATTGTCATCCACAGTTAATGATCTCTTTTATTTGCTGCAATTTATACCCTAATTTCTATTTCGGAGTTTTGTCCTTTCGTTTCTTCTTCTTGCGATTAAGCACCGCTTGTAATGGTCCAGAATTCACAAATATGATTTTCGGAATGAACATTGTTAATGTTCTAGGAAGGAAATTGTGATGGCACGATCTTGACTTGTCAAATTACTAGAATACCTTGGAAAAGGCCGAATCATCAAGAAATATTTTCTTGTTATTTTAGAGGTTAAATAGAATACAAGAGTCGTATAACATGGCACATGATGATGTTATGATCTGTGAATCATCACGTTCCATTTAGAAACTCAGCATGAATTACTGTAATATAATCACGTTGATCAAGTGTCATTATATTATACTAACTCATGCTTCAGTTTCCAACACTACTAAAAAAACATTCATATTTTAAACTCAAAGGTTTACAGAGTATAGGAGCTAAACAGTTTCCTTTTTGATGTAATACAGATAGCGCAAAGAGATAAATGATTCCAGATAAGAATAGTTATGGAAATATCTTCAGAAATATGGAGGATATTTATAATGAAAGATACGATGATATCTTAGAATTTCTAATATCAGAGGATGATGAAGAATATTGTCTGTAAGGGTTTAGTGTCAGGAGCAAGGTATTCGTTAATGACTTCAGCAGACACTGAATCATTTGGATTCTTTGAAGGCAGGTTCAGTCTTTGTGATTTGTCCACAGCCTCCTTCATACTTTGCTCAATCCGTTTTCCAGTTCCAAAACTTCTCTATTTCTGAGCTTTGTTAATACACTAATCTTTATCATCAAACTTTTTACTGCTAAGGTCGTTTACAGTTTTTGTTGCTTCATCATCATTTCGAGAACTAGTTCGCGGTTCAGAGTGTTTTTCAGAAACTTCACATTCGAAGTATGTAAGCCTTGGAAATAGACGTTATGTATAACTGTTGGTGTCAACATGCTGTGAGATTTCAAAATACTGATTGCTAACTCCCAATGATTCGTATGACAATTCTCATTACAAGAGGCAGATGAGTAAATGATGAGGTTTCGATAAATATAAAGATTCTTCGGAATGCCCAAGATCAGTGAAGTTGTTAGTAAGTTTATTGCTAATGTGGTGGAATATGAAAGGTTCTCCGGTAACAAAAGGGTAATCACATATATCAAAATTATGATAAGGCTACTCCGAATGAAAAAATCAAAGTTGTCTTGCTGGAGCTGTGATATAATTTGCTACTTTGCAAAGGAATTGCAAGGTTATTTTTGCTAATAAATGCCAAAAGATCTGACACAGATATGTGTTGAATTATGACTTTGGTTTCGAGATCTTTTTAAGTACATAACTGTGGGTAATATGTGGTTGGATCATCATCTCGATTGCTCATTATTTGAAGTGTCTTCAGAGATTTTCGAAGGGTTTGAACATAGATTGTAATTGTTTGTATACATTTGATGTTCTAACACACTTTTGAAGTCAAAGTATAGCTTTGAAAGATGTAGGAATCTAAAAGTAATGGTACCGGTTATATCTCGAATTGAATTCTGAGATTTTAAAATCAGAATACGTAATTGGGTTTGAATGAGTATGGTTGTTTTGATTTCTATGAAAGAATGTATATTATTGTGAAAGTAGGAAGTATAATTGATAATTTGCTTAATCTGATTCGAAGAATGTAACATATTAATTGTGAATTTATATATATCTCTCGGGTATTACCTACCCGTTAAAAAATTTTCACAATTAATATTTTGTACATAAGAATTTTATTACAGTCTTTATGAAAATATATATGTATATATTCTCCTCAGATGTAACATAGATTTTAATGAGTTAATACTAAATTAAACTCATTCGATTTACGGTTGGAACTAGAATTGAATAATTCCTTGAAGGTTTAGAGGTTACATAAGTATTTCTTCAATAATATTGAAATTATGAATCAATACTTCGTTATTTGTTGAGAAGTGATGTTGGTTTTCGTTAAATTCTTGTGAACTTCGCAAAGTACGAATGATGGTATCTGAAAAGTTTCGGTTACATCAATGATGAAGTGTAAAATCAAATATATACTTGATTTATTAGGAATTGGAATTTGTTGAATTGAGACAGAGATTGTAGTTAACGATGGTTTAGTCGCGGGTGAGGGACGTACATTATTGCATATTTGTAATATGAATTAACTGAGTAGTTAAGATTCACACACAATAGCTTAGCACGGAAAGATTTGTTTTTTATTTCAAAAAAAAAAAAATATATATATATATATATATATATATATATATATATATATATATATATATATATATATATATATATATATATATATATATATATATATATATATATATATATAATATATAATTTCTTCAGAGGGAATGAGTTAATTCTTCATAACTTGTTGATACAATATACACGTTATTGATTCGTAATGATGTCCACAGTGATTCTTGAACTGACGGAGTTTGTGATGTTATAGGTGTTGTTGATTCTGAGGTTGACTGTACTGACGATGCTGGTGACGTTGACGGTACTGTTGATGCTGTTGGTAAAACAAGTTTAACTTGTTAATCACACACCATTTTTGTCAGGGTTTCTACTCTTCTTTCTATCATTTTGGTTCGCTTAACTGATTTATGGTTAGGGCTAGATTAGATAATCTCTAAGACTTTAGAGATTATATAATCGCCGCGGAATGTTTCTCCAATGAAGTTATGAATTAATACTTCGTCAGTTATTGTTGTTGGTACTCCTTGGTATCTATGGTGCGTATGACGTTGATGCTCGTGGGACAGATTGTGAAGTTGAGGTTTACAACGCGGTTGTGGTTGGAGGTGGTAATGGTACTGTTGGCGTTGATGATGGTGGTACTGGTTATGCTGCTGGTGCTGCTGCTGGTGTTTGTAATCTCTGCACCATATTCTCCAAAGCCACTACCCGAGCGCGAAGTTCGTTGACTTCTTCTATTATTCCAGAATGATTGTTGGTCGGAACGAGCGGATAAATCAAATCTAGAATTTGATGTAGTATATAATCGTGACGAGATACCCTGAAAATGAGAGAGAAAATGGTGTCTCGAACAGGTTCGCCGGTAAGTGCTTCAGGTTCTTCGCCAAGAGGGCAATGTGGTGGATGGAAAGGATCGCCTTCTTCTTGTTTTCAATGATTGAGGAGGCTACGAACCCATCCCCAATTCATCCAGAATAGGTGATGACTGATTGGTTGATCCATTCTGGTCACACTGCTTTCGGAGCTTGAGTGAGATTCCATTTCGGAATCCGAGTGACTTGAACTGATGACAAATTCCATTTCGTACGATTGGATAAAGGATTTTCGATATAAAAATGATTTTTCGGCTATCGGGTGGTATTCTATTTACATAGGATATCTATATATAGAGATCAAAAGATTTCATAGATTACGGAGGAATTTGCGGGGTATGTCAGGTAAAGTTTAAAGTAACAGATACGATAAGATATGATTTAGCAGATACGCTAAGATATGAAGTTTGTCTATACACTACTCATGCAATTAATGTAGCAAGACGTGTCTAGACTAATAATGATAAGCAGGTAATTTCCTATGGATGATAAGCAGATGATTTCCGACTAGAAATGATAAGCAAAACGTTTGACATGCAGACACGGTCGAAGTCCAGACTCACTAATGCATCCTAACGACTTATCAGTTAGACACACTAATGCAGACCTGGTTCGCTAAGACCACCGCTCTGATACCAACTGAAAGGACCCGTTCATATACATTATAAACGATTCACAATAGTTGATTACATTGCGAGGTATTTGACCTATATATGATATATTTTACAAACATTGCATTCGTTTTTAAAAGACAATCTTTCTTTACATCAAAAATTGACAGGCATGCATTCCATTTCATAATATCCACTATCTAACTATAAATTGATTTAATAATAATCTTTGTTGAACTCAATGACTCGAATGCAACGTTCTTCGAAATATGCTATGAAAGACTCCAAGTAATATCTTTAAAATGAGCAAATGCACAGCGGAAGATTTCTTTAACACCTGAGAATAAACATGCTTTAAAGTGTCAACCAAAAGGTTGGTGAGTTCATTAGTTTATCATAATCATTTATTTCCATCATTTTAATAGACCACAAGAATTTCATTTCCAGTTCTCATAAATATACGTCCCATGCATAGAGACAAAAAATAATCATTCATATGGTGAGCACCTGGTAACCGACATTAACTAGATACATATAAGAATATCCCCTATCATTCCGGGATCCTCCTTCGGACATGATATAATTTCGAAGTACTAAAGCATCCGGTACTTTGGATGGGGTTTGTTAGGCCCAATAGATCTATCTTTAGGATTCGCGTCAATTAGGGTGTCTGTTCCCTAATTCTTAGATTACCAGACTTAATAAAAAGGGGCATATTTGATTTCGATAATTCAACCATAGAATGTAGTTTCACATACTTGTGTCTATTTCGTAAAACATTTATAAAAGTTGCGCATGTATTCTCAGCCCAAAAATATAAAGGGTAAAAAGGCAAATGAAACTCACCATACTGTATTTCGTAGTAAAAATACATATAACGTCATTGAACAAGTGCAAGGTTGGCCTCGGATTCACGAACCTAAATTAATTATATATATTTATGTGTTGGTCAATATTTGTCTAACAAATTAGGTCAAGTCATAGTGTACCACAATCCTAATGCTCGAGACTAATATGCAAAAGTCAACAAAAGTAAATTTGACTCAAAATAATTTCTAAAAATTTATACATGATTAATATATAGTTTAAATATCGTCATTTTATATTTTTAAATATTTTTAAAAGATTTATTAGAGTAAATAATATAATTTATTTATTAATAAATAAAATTTTATATTATATTTATATAATAAAATATACTTTTATATATATTAAGTAATAAAATTTATAGGGTTCATTTAATATTATAAAGATAATATGATACGTATTATTAAAGTAAGTTATTACACGTAGTAAAATATGTTTGTATCAAATATTTATTTGATAAAATAATATCTATAATAATAGTAAGTAAAAGTTGTATTATTTTGTAATAATAATTATTATTATAAAAATATCAATATTTATAATTACTAAGATGACATTATGATAAAACGATAATTCTAATTATGATAACTTTAATATTTACGATAATTTTTAATATTATCTTTAAAATAATAATTCTATTTAAAATAATAATAATAATAATGATATTTTATAGTAACAATGACATTTCTATTAAAATAATAATTTTTGTTAAAATGATAGTTTTAATACTAACGATAATTTTAATAATAATAGTAATGATAAAAATAATAAGAACGATAATTTTATCTAAATCAATATCTTATAATATTTTAATTTCATCATGATACTCTTACCCATTATTTTCTAATCGTTTCGTTTAATAGCTTTTAATCGTCTTTTATATCGTGTTCGTAATAATGATAATAATAGTAATCAAAATAATTAGGTGTTACAAATATTTGTTTTAATTACACTAATATTAATAATGATAGTTACTATAACATTATTAACGATAATACTAATAATTATCTTAATGATAATATAGTAATAATAATAATAACAATAACAATAACCATTTTTAAATAATGATATATATATTAATAATGATAATAATAATAATAATACCAATAATAATAATAATAATAATAATAATAATAATAATAATAATAATAATTGGATAATAATAATAATAATACTAATTATAACTTTAACGATAATAACGATAGTAATAATAAAAAAATAACAATTTTTAATGATAAATCTTTTTATTAATAAAGATAATAATAATAATAATAATAAGAAAAAACTAGAACGACGATAATAACGACGATAATAATAATCATTTTTAATAATAATACAAAAATTCGATGGACTATAACTTCAAATCCGTTCATCGAAATCATTCGATATCTAAATGAAAAGTTCTTAATTTTTCGCTAGCTTTCCAACGACATGCATATCTTATACCTTATCTCAGTCGCATATATAACTAATTCAGGATTCAACATAATCTAACTAAAGGCAATATCAAAAGTACAAACATGCATAATCCTATATACTCGAGCACTAGTCAGGGATACACTATTAGTATGTAAAAGTTAAATTATGAGTACTCACGTATCAATATTGAGATTCAATATTGCAGGAAAGGTACGTAGATGCAACGGAGATGATAAATACTATATTGACCTCACGAGCATACCCATGAACCATACCAATCACCTCCATAGCTATAACCCATAATTTCCTTAATCCAATCCCACTCGAAAAACAATTTCGAAATCACTCGGACAGCACTCTGACGTAATATTTTATGTATACTAATAATATCTTGAAATAATACGGAGTAAATATATATATGTAAATCGATTGAGAGAGTTTAGAGAAAAATATTTTCAAGTTTCTATGAAATAATGAAGCCTATTGAATTCTATTTATAATAGATTTTTGAATTATTAAAGTATGAATTATTAAAGTGAATTATTAAAGTATGAATTATTAAAGTGAATTATTAAAGTATGAATTATTAAAGTGAATTATTAAAGTATGAATTATTAAAGTGAATTATTAAAGTGAATTATTAAAGTATGAATTATTAAAGTGAATTATTAAAGTTAAAGTAAAGTAAAAATAAAGTAAAGGTAAAGTTTAAGTATAGTAAAAGTATAAAACTATGTACGTATAATACGCGTATAAATATATATAATATTAATTTAAATCATTATATATATTTAATAAAATAAAATATAAATATCGTTATCTTTATCATACTGGTTAAGTAATGAGTTGTCAAAAGTGGTTCTAGATATTTATAAAAGTTATATACGTTTTAATAATAAAGTTCTTTTTAAACTGAAAACGTTTTTGTACGTTTGAAACTAAATCAAATAAATATAATAATTTTGTTTTCCAAAACCAAATATATTTTTAAGAATCATTTTGTTTAAAGGTTAAAATAATGGAAATCGTTATATCATAAAATGTTTTAAAAAAATAGAATCATATATATTCATAATAGGTTTCAAGTTTTTAAATTACAGTTTGTTGGTGAAGCATGGGATAAAGTTCAAAGGTTAAATAAACGTATGAAATCATCTTAATGAAAAATGTCGAGTTACTTAACTTGTCGATATCCAACATCTAAGTTATTTACACTTCACGTTCTTACTTATAAATCACTTTGCCATTTTCTGAATGTTGTCAAAAAGAATAGATTTCTTAAATCACAGTGGACCTCATAACATAGACCCGTAATCATATCATAATGTATCTGATAAATCAACAATTTGATATTATCTTCTAATTCCATCGATAAACATATTGAAACAAATACGATCATGTAAAGTATTATACGTTTAATACTTTATTAATATTCTCAAGTTATAATATATATATATATACATATATATACATATTTATTTATATATAACGGTTCGTGAATCGTCTGAATTTGGTCGAGGTTATAATGAATGTATGAACACAATTTAAAATTCTTGAGATTTAACTTAACAAACTTTTCTTATCGTGTCGGAATAATATAAAGATAAAGTTTAAATTTGATTGGAAATTTCAGGGTTGTCACAACATCCGTTAGGGCACTTAACACCTCGCAACACTAACCCCTAGGGTGGCACCTTAACACCTCGGCACATCACCCCGAGTGGCATCTTAACACCTCGATGCATCACTCATTATTTTTACGGAGTGGTGTCTTAACACCTCGACACTACACTCCTAGGTGGCATCTTAACACCTCGATGCTACACCCGAGTGGCATCTTAACACCTCGATGCTACACTCTTCACGTGAAACGTGGTGTCTTAACACCTTGACACTACACATTTCACGCTACAACAAATAGATACATTATATACCTACACATATAATTATTCCACTCACCTCGAATACTTGAAGAACGGATCCCGCGATCTTAACTTCTTCCACCGACTTCACGCGAATCACCTATGCAAAGTATAAATGCAAATAAGCTACACGCAATGCTTATTCGACTCAAACAACACTTATGTTCTTCTAGAACATCCTACTTGACCAACTTTGACCAATGACCATTTTTCGCTCGAAAACCTTCATAATCCCAAATGACTTGTGATTATGCCTCAACAACAACATCATTTAAACATGGTTTGGTCAATCGATCACTCATTTAAACACACGACCCGCCCATTTGGTCCTAAAGTGTGTTTTACACCATTTTATGCATAAAACGATAATCAAAAGTCCAAAACTTATGAAATCACATCCCGCGTTCCCAAAATAGCTAATCTTAACTCTTATAGCCATTAAACGAAATTTATAGGGCCGTTTACTCAAAAACCCATTTTATGAACTAAACTAGTCAAACTTTCAAGTTCATGAGTTCTTTCATCAATCCTTTAATCATAAGACTCTTAGATGAATTAAACCCTTTAATTAAGTTCCTTAATCAACTAATCATCTTTATCAAACCCTAATCTCATTAAAACAACCATTTTCATCATCACTAGTTTAAACCTTCATGTTCATGACTAGTGGGGTTCTTTAAACTAACCAACAAGATCATTAACACAAATTAAACCCCAAATCATATGAGAAATCAATCAAAAACGGATCTTGAAGTTAACACTTACCGTTTGTACTTTCGTGTAGCCAAGAACGAGAGGAACGAGAAACCTTCACGCACTGAAAGTCGAATCACGAGCCTTGAACCTCAAATCTCCACTTGAATCTTGAGTGTGTTTAGAGTTTAGAGAGAAAATGGAGAAATAAATGGAAAAGAAAATGAAATAAAAAGATATGTGGACGTGAATGAGTCCCCCAAACTGCCTTTTGTGGCCTAAAACCGTCCATATGCAAAAGGACCATAATACCCTTCATTTAAACACTTAAAATGCTGAAAAAAACGCATCAGACGCTTTTGGCGCGCCGCGCCAAATGGTGGGGCGCCGCTCCAATATGCAGGTCAGATTTCAGAAACTTGTTTTGGCCATAACTTTTTGACCGTAGCTCCGTTTTCGATGAATCAAATATCGTTGGAAATGTAATAAGATATTATTTCCAATGGTAAGGCTTTGAAACATCAACTCAAACTTTATTTGGGGTCGAAAAGATACGTACACACCTTGTCACTTCAGACAACGTCCAGTTTCCTTCGACGTTCGAGCAAGCAACACGTACACTTTATACGCGCATCATACACCATAAATACATTATGTACAATAAATATTTGGGTCTTACAACTCTCCCCCACTTAAAATCGATCACGTCCTCGTGATCTTCTCCACTTAACCAATCCGGAACTACTCAACGGTCCTCAATTATAAGTCCCAATCTGACTTTTCTAAGCAATTCTTCCCAATGAATCGCCTTTAACAACTAAAATCATCACCCGCAATTTTATCGAAACAAAAATCCGAGCACTAAAACCTACTCAATCCCCCATACATCGGAAAAAACTCAACCGATCTCGTACCGAGATATCAACCCTATAGCGTACCCTTTCCAAGTACAATGCTAAAAACAACCAAATATCGACCTAAGGTCGACACCCAAACGATGAAGACCAAGTAAAGGCGAATCCTTACGGATAACACTTACCATCTAACACCCTTAGTAGTGCGCAAACATAGCTAATATGCAACTAACCAATTACGTGAGCAAAATACGGCTATTACATCACTAATCACACAACGTGGTCCTTACGACCGAACCGTCAGAGCTTAAAACAACCAGTGGTTCTCAAGTCCAACAACGCGAAGGTTAGTTCACACGAAACCCATGGTGTACAAAAACGGCTATCGTGATATATCCGTAGTGTGCAAAAACGGCTATTGCGACACTACCAACCATATGTGAGCGAAACACGGCTATCGCATCACTATTTACCAACGTGTGAGTAAAAATCGGCTATCACTCACAACCATGTGCACAAAACGGCTATGTGCACAATTTATACGGGCAATTAGCATCATAACCCTACAAGTAACGGTTCCTTCCAAAAACCGCTCACCATCAATCACAACCACGAGTGGTTAACGAATAGCTAATCCTTCCGGATATCCCTCGTCACCTATCATAAGTCAAACATGGTCAACATAGAGATAACCCCAAATAAACACCACGTAATCACCTTGTAGTTCACAAAATGGCTATCGTGTAACTACCACCCAAGGTATACGATAATGAGGCATCGTAACCTTTCTCAAAGTCCCATTACTCTATTCCCAAAGGTAACCACACGGCTACCACAATCGAGCCAAGAACCACCCATATTACTCATAGACACAACAATAATTCCCTAGAAGAGAATCCGGCATACACATCCCTTAACCGAGGGATCTTACTTTGCTCGTCGAACACGTAACTTATCTCCCAATGAGATTTACCACCTTACCACCTCGGTGATAATTTAAATCCAAAAACCATAAGTACAATTTATTCCAAATCGTACTTTTACCACAATCGACCAATGTAGGTCTCAACACTAGCTTCGAATCCCTACGAGCATCATCCAAATATCACTGCAATAGAACACCTTCGTGCAAGAGTACAAACTCCCCCACTTAGAACTCCGCTTCGTAACCACATCATCGAACAATAGCATCCCGTGGAATGACCACTTATCAACATACACAACCAATATCCTCATTGGTCATAGTCCTTGAATTCTAGCGAATTCGTCCTTAACAATAAATCCCGACGATAAACACATATATCTAATTTCCTCGTAGTACACAAAATGGCTATTTTGTAACTACTGCCCAAAGTATACGACAATGAGGCATCGTACCCTTTCTCAAATCCCATTACGCTTCCTCAGTAGGAATATAAATCCTAATAAAGTCAACACAATTTCTTTGATGTAACACTAACAACTTCCCAACGTAGAACCTCGTTCCTAAATCAAATCGTCATGATTACAAAGTCAAACGATTTCGCCATTTACCGTCGTACACGACTGATGTCGTAGCGTGGGGTTACGAAATATACTATATTTTTAATACGGAATGCTACAAAATTTAACAAGTTTTAATTAAATATTTACAAAATGGATATACCAAAACCTTGCTACAACACAATAGGCAGTGTACCTAGTCGCGGAGTAGTATAGTTTTTAGTAAGTTCGGTTCGTTCCACAGGGAGACGGGCTTATGAAACACTTATTTTTATATAATTATATTTGTAAAAATATATAAATATATATATAATAATATATAAAAGTGGGGGTTTTACCGTTTAATGACCGGTTTGTCGATTTATATTTTAAGCGAAGCGTATAGTAAATGACGATATTTAAATAACAATAATTGAAATGACAATAAATAAAAGTACGAGAAAAAATGAAATAAAATATATTATGCTTATTTAAACTTCCGTAACCATGATGTTTGACGTTTTGATTTTAATTTATTGTCCTGGGCTAATTGTCCTTTGTCCTGGATGTATTTGAAACCTATCTGGTTTTTGTCCATAATAGTTCATCGGTCATAATTATAAACTGCTCGGCAAATTTAACCTTATACCCGAAGTCAAATATTCCAACTAACTGGGGATTCGAACTGTAACAAGGTCTTAATACTTTGCTTAATGAATACATCAGGTTATCGACTGTGTGTAAACCAAGGTTTAAATACTTTGTTAACAATTACACCAATTACCCTTGAATGTAATCCACCCCTGTTTTAATGAGTCCATTGACTATTAATCCATCCCCGTGTCCGGTCAAATGAACAATAATTCGTACTTATAAATATCCCGCCCATCGTGTCCGATTAAGCGTATGTGGTTATATATAGATACGTCAAATTATAACCTTTATATTAAATTAACGAGGTATCGTTAATTTAATATAAATCCCATTAATAGCCCATAGTCTAATTTCCACAAGTGTCGTTCTTTTGTCCAAACCCCAATTATGGTACAAAACCCAATTACCCCATCTTTAATATTTAGCTCAACATCATGATTACTTCGGCTCAAATAAGCATAATAATAACTTAAGTACGAGACATTAATTTAAAAAGGAGAACATAGCTTACATTGATTATTTATCGCGTAGTGTTACACGGACAGAGCTTCGACTTTAAAACCCGTAAAATAACCTTTACATAACCCGAACTAATCTAATATAAAACTACACTATACTATATATATTATATATATATTTATTTATTACAGAGTATTATTATTATTATGTGTGTGGTGTGTTAAAAACGAGTAGAAAACTGGCCTTTTATAGAACCTGAGCTGAATCTGATCCTCATGCGACTCGCATGGGAAATAGGCATAAATCCATGCGACTCGCATGGCTATGCTGGACAGCTCACATACGTTTGTCACATAGCTTTGCCGACATAATATAAAATAAATATAAATATATAAATAATTAATATAATTATTTATATATTATATTTTATTCTTGTGCATAGTAGACTAGATATTTTTGGTCCGTTGCGTCGGGCGTTTCTTCTTGGCTCGGGTCCCGGTTCCGGATTTTCGGACGTCTTCGCGTATTATTTTATATCGTGTACTTTGCGTTCCGCAACTTGTACTCTTGTCATTTTTAGACGTCCTTCATAAATATTTTGAACCTTTTTGATTGAATCTTGTACATTTGAGCATTTTGGACCTTTTTGTCTTCAAATCTTCGTTTACGCCTTTTGTCTTCGCACTTATTAAATATAAACGAATATTACTTGAATATGGAACAATTACAACTAAAATCTTGTCTTTCTTGGGGGATAATGCTGTGAAATAAATGTTCCTTTTTAACCTTATCAATATCCCCACACTTGAGCGTTGCTTGTCCTCAAGCAATACAGTCTTGAAATAGGATAATACAAATCACTTCTTTATTCTTCACACTTTATACATCAGTGATTTTGATAGAGCGGTATAAACAATGATAGTAATGATAGAACCATGGTTAAAGGTGGGTGTGTCATCCACAGTTGCCTTGGGTTTAGGTCAACGACACTTGCAATCAAATAGCCGATTTACTTTCGGTTTTCAAAGCAAAGTGCACATTTGAAAGGTGGTTTACAGTCCCACATGACTATAAAAATGTAGATCCTTAAGGAAATTGGATCTTTATGAAAACATTTGATCTTTTAAAAATTCAAGCTAGATTTTACCCTAGACAAGTTTTCTGATTTGATCCATCATCGGTGTTGCAAAATATATTTGTGGATCAATATTTTGGCTTAAAACTTTTAGGTTCGTGTAATCCACTGCTATCCCGGTATCGGAAGCACACATCCAGTTTACTTGTTCCGTATATTACCTTTCGGTAAACTACCGTCCGGTTGTAAAGGAAAGCGATGAACAAGAAACTGTTAAGGCAATGTCTAATGACATGCATTTGTTCATGGTCTAATTAACGTGTCGGATGCTAGAACTATCCTTGGTAGGAGCAATAGTAAAGATCATCCTTTGATTTTTCGGTCTGGCACAAGGTCCTGTCTTCGACCATGCTATGCAACCACCGTTCTTACGGTTGACACCCGATTTGGTTCAGGTGACCTAATGAATTCCAGGTGAATTCCTAGGATTTTACGTTCAATGGTAATGAACGCATTGAAAATGGGTTTTCAGAAAACAAATCGGTTTGTAATTTTTATCAAAATATTTTCTCGTTCAAGCTCGAGTTTAGATATCATCGAATTCCATGAGTTTGAATTCTCAATCTTTAAGGTCAATCTCAAGGATTGAGTAATATCAGGCTTAAAAGCTGATTTTTAATCTTTTAAGGAGATTATCCTTTCTGGGGATCTGATTCATTAGTCTTATCAAGCTAATTTGCACGGTGCCTCCCCATTGTACGAGATAAATCCTTCTCATGGTTAGGATAAATCTGACCACTTGGCGACCCTGTTTGATGCTGAGGTCCGTGGATTTCCAGCCGATTTTAGTGATGACTTTTCTAGATTTTTCGTCAACCTACAGCTGGTCTGGACGACAACTTCATGACCTAAATCAAGAAGCGCGTGTCTTTTTCGGAAGACTTTACTTCCTTTTAATGATGGAATTGATTCATCGTGTAGATCCATCTTTCATTACAGTAAATCGGGTAAAACAGTTAATTTAGTCCAAAACAAAAACACCTGCAATAACTTTACAGAAACATATGATAGATAGTTTTTAATAACTTGGTATATTCTCCCCACACTTAGTTTCTTTCTTTGCCTTGTTATTTTCCTTTATTCGAATTCAAGCGTTTTGGGTTGTTTCTCAATTTATGTCCTTTTCTAGGTAACGATAATTTCGGTATTAACACCTAGTTTTCATCGTTCATAAATATGTATAAACATGATTTTAAATTTATTTAGTTGAAAATTTTTCAAATTTTCACAAAATTTGGCAAATAAACCAAGTGTAAACCCGAGAGAATTTATAACCCTTCCCCACACTTGAGATCATGCAATGCCCTCATTTGCATGAAATCAGACTCTAATTATAAATTCATGAGGGTGATTAGTGTAGAAAAGTGATTAAGAATACCTAGTTTGTACTTACAAAGCTCGTCGAATGATAGATGGCGCGCCTCATCGTTCCTTCCTTTTTGTTTTATCACACATGTTTTTCTTCAAAAATGGTTGCTTTTCTGAACTGTTTGCTAATTTTTTTGAAAATACATATTTTACCCTAACTTATCATGCATGGTTATTAACGAGTTATGCACTAACCCGAACCCCTATTTTAACGTTAAGTGGGGTTAGACTTCCCCACACTTAGCTGACGACATGTGAAGTCGGTAGAATAAGTTCCACGAATTAGAATAGTGAGCCAGTTATTTATATCTCGGGTGGTGTATAATATATTAATGGGTTTAAAGTTTAGACTCACCCGATCGTCACTACTTAATTCTTTTTTAAGTGTAGCTTTTAGTAAATGGATATGTCTCTTTTCTGGTTCTTGGTCAAATGGATCGATATACACCGACATACTTATATCTATAGGGTGGACAATTTCTAATATTTCCTTCCGTTCATTCTCGGAATCAAAGGTTTCACCTCTATTACCCAATTGGGTGAAATCCGAGGTGTCATTATCTATTACAGCTCGTGGTTCATCTTCAGTAGATGACTCGTCTATTGAGAATATTGGGTTAGGAGGTTGTGGAATGGTGAAGTTTGGTTTGGTCTCGGGGGTAAAATTTTCAACGTTATCGTTTTCCCAAGAGTACCAATTTGTTACCCTTACATCTTCTTCGTCAGTAGAGGCTAATGTGTCGATATGTTGTGAAATTGGTAAGGCTGAATAAGAATTATCATCGGGATAGTTGGTGATTTCGGAGCTCTCGAATTCATCAAAATTCGATGATTTGAGATTTTCTTGCACAATACTCCTCAGATCAACAGGTGTGTAATCTGATAGAGTTTCAGCTTGCCTATTTACAAACTCTCTCATTTGTTCCTTTTGAGCATCAAGTTCTTCGAGTTTGATTCTCATATAATCTAAAGAATCTTCAAGTTCTTCTGGTTGTTGAGTTTGAATATCTTCTTGGGAATAATCCCAATTAGAATTGTGTTCTTCATAATCGTTCCATTCAGGTTCTGTGGGTGCGTAATTTTCAGTAGGAACGTAATAGTAACATTCCCATGTTGAGTGATAATATCCACATATTTCACAACCAGTTATTGTTTCGTCGTTCGCGATCCAAGATTGACTGACCGAATTGTCATCAACACTCGGTTGAGAGTATTGATTTAATTGATTTTGGAGTTCAAAAAGAGTTTCCAAGGCCTTGTTTTCAAAATTTTCCATTTTATTGCGATGGCCAAATTTTAGCTACAATGTGGTGCATTCACGAATTATCCTATTAGTTATAAAAATAGAAAAACTTATATAAGTTGTCCAATTAATAGACTTTTCTGATTTTGCCCACGTTTCGAATAGCCAAAAGATGCAGCAGGTAGCCAGGACCCTTTAAATCGGAAGCCCACAACTAGCCACTAACAAATCCAACTATTACTACGAACCAGAAAAATGTCAACGTCCATTAATTTAACCGCTTAAATAATTTTTCTTTCTGTTTGAGATATTAGATAAGAAATAGAGAAAATTCTAGGTCCTAAAAACTAGAGTGTCGAGAAAATAGAAAGAAATAGATTGCGCGTCGAAAAGTGCCGAAAAATAAAAAGGTAGAAAAATAGACGTCGAAAAATAAAAGTAAGAAAGTCGTACGAAAAATGGCGTCGCAAAATTCTAAAGCACCTAAATCTTAGTCTAAGGAATAAGTACTTAAGGGATTTTACGGCAAACCTAAAAATCTAGAAATATAAAAATAAACTACGGCAAAATCTATATTTAAAACTAAGTACGAACGACAAAATACAAATATTACGCTAAACGACTAAAAGATACAAAATATAAAAATATATAAAAAGTTGAGAAAAAGAATAATTTTTATAAAAAAAAAATATTATTTTTATATTATTATTTATTAAAGATATTAATTTATATATTAATAAAACTAATTAAAAGTAAAATACAAATTAATTAAGAATTAAAACTAATTAATATTAAATTAATAAACTAATTAGGGTTTATATTAATAATAATAAATAAAATACCGTATTTAATGCGAAAGTAGGGTTGTATGTGGCCCTGTCAGACCCCTCATGCGACTCGCATGGGGTTCAGGCTAAGGGTCATGCGAGTCGCATGACCTCCAGAGCCGGTTCAAATGAGGGGGGTCAAATGACAGGCTCAACCGTATTATTTATATTTATTTATATTTTCTGTTTTAAATATTAAATAAAATATATATATAATTTAAATAAAAACTTAATATTTTTATAAAACTAAAAATAGAAATATTTGATAATAAAAATCTTAAAATTATATAAAAATATATATTTTTTTTTCTTTTCGGTTTTAATTTTTTAAATTTTTAGATTTTTAAATTTTTTAATTTTTAGGATTTTATATTGTTTTTCTAAAAATAATAAATATATATATACAAAAATGAAAAATATATAGTTTCGCCGAGTCCCCGGCAGCGGCGCCAAAAACTTGATGTCGTAGCGTGGGGTTACGAAATATACTATATTTTTAATACGGAATGCTACAAAATTTAACAAGTTTTAATTAAATATTTACAAAATGGATATACCAAAACCTTGCTACAACACAATAGGCAGTGTACCTAGTCGCGGAGTAGTATAGTTTTTAGTAAGTTCGGTTCGTTCCACAGGGAGACGGGCTTATGAAACACTTATTTTTATATAATTATATTTGTAAAAATATATAAATATATATATAATAATATATAAAAGTGGGGGTTTTACCGTTTAATGACCGGTTTGTCGATTTATATTTTAAGCGAAGCGTATAGTAAATGACGATATTTAAATAACAATAATTGAAATGACAATAAATAAAAGTACGAGAAAAAATGAAATAAAATATATTATGCTTATTTAAACTTCCGTAACCATGATGTTTGACGTTTTGATTTTAATTTATTGTCCTGGGCTAATTGTCCTTTGTCCTGGATGTATTTGAAACCTATCTGGTTTTTGTCCATAATAGTTCATCGGTCATAATTATAAACTGCTCGGCAAATTTAACCTTATACCCGAAGTCAAATATTCCAACTAACTGGGGATTCGAACTGTAACAAGGTCTTAATACTTTGCTTAATGAATACATCAGGTTATCGACTGTGTGTAAACCAAGGTTTAAATACTTTGTTAACAATTACACCAATTACCCTTGAATGTAATCCACCCCTGTTTTAATGAGTCCATTGACTATTAATCCATCCCCGTGTCCGGTCAAATGAACAATAATTCGTACTTATAAATATCCCGCCCATCGTGTCCGATTAAGCGTATGTGGTTATATATAGATACGTCAAATCATAACCTTTATATTAAATTAACGAGGTATCGTTAATTTAATATAAATCCCATTAATAGCCCATAGTCTAATTTCCACAAGTGTCGTTCTTTTGTCCAAACCCCAATTATGGTACAAAACCCAATTACCCCATCTTTAATATTTAGCTCAACATCATGATTACTTCGGCTCAAATAAGCATAATAATAACTTAAGTACGAGACATTAATTTAAAAAGGAGAACATAGCTTACATTGATTATTTATCGCGTAGTGTTACACGGACAGAGCTTCGACTTTAAAACCCGTAAAATAACCTTTACATAACCCGAACTAATCTAATATAAAACTACACTATACTATATATATTATATATATATTTATTTATTACAGAGTATTATTATTATTATGTGTGTGGTGTGTTAAAAACGAGTAGAAAACTGGCCTTTTATAGAACCTGAGCTGAATCTGATCCTCATGCGACTCGCATGGGAAATAGGCATAAATCCATGCGACTCGCATGGCTATGCTGGACAGCTCACATACGTTTGTCACATAGCTTTGCCGACATAATATAAAATAAATATAAATATATAAATAATTAATATAATTATTTATATATTATATTTTATTCTTGTGCATAGTAGACTAGATATTTTTGGTCCGTTGCGTCGGGCGTTTCTTCTTGGCTCGGGTCCCGGTTCCGGATTTTCGGACGTCTTCGCGTATTATTTTATATCGTGTACTTTGCGTTCCGCAACTTGTACTCTTGTCATTTTTAGACGTCCTTCATAAATATTTTGAACCTTTTTGATTGAATCTTGTACATTTGAGCATTTTGGACCTTTTTGTCTTCAAATCTTCGTTTACGCCTTTTGTCTTCGCACTTATTAAATATAAACGAATATTACTTGAATATGGAACAATTACAACTAAAATCTTGTCTTTCTTGGGGGATAATGCTGTGAAATAAATGTTCCTTTTTAACCTTATCAACGACCATACTTGGCGTCGGTCCCTCTTCCTGAATTCTCGAGAGCTCAATTCGATAATAATAAATACTAACGTCTATCGTCACCCGATTGCGCCACTAAAGTGATGACACAATGTCAACATAACACGTATCCTTTTAGAACGAAATTACCGCTACCCGCAAGGTAGACTTTTCCAACTATCAAATCCTTTCTACCCGTTACCACTACGAAAGCATCCGGTCAACGATACACACATGCTCTCAAGGGTTTCACCCCTTTCACTACAAAAGCGAACCCGCGCTCACAACCTAATATCAAAGTCCGTTCTCATGGCCTAGTAGAATCATTTACCCCATCACTAAGAAATGCTTGGTTACACCAAGTCTTACGCCCTTGTCCATCAATACAAACGTCATCATAGGGTGTTTCTATTAGGAATGACACCCATACTAATACTACGTATTACCGCCATGCATTCGTCCCCAGGGCGCATTTCCACGAGTCAACGACTCAAAAGCTACCCCGGTGCACTATCATCAAAATCGCTAACAAACCGAATCTTCACCGAGTTCACTAATCCCGCACCCTTATGGGTACCTTTGAAACATACACTCACTTGAGACTAATTAGACCACGAAACAAAGTTTAAGTCTCTAATACATACATGAATCCATCGGCACACAATAAACAATAATAAGGCATATTTGTACCAAAGACGAAAATACCTGAAACATCATCGTTGGACCCTTGCGCTTCACTGACCCTCAGATAGTCACGCTCTAACCTCCTAACCCGATCGACAAACGATTCAGAGCACTCCGACTTACGGTGTCCCTTCTTTTGGCAAATAAAGCACTTGAATGTGCTTAAAGGTACACTCGTACAATCCCGTTCCAAATGACCTCGTCCTCCACACCTAAAGCACGTAGGCCCATAACCTCCCTTAATCCTCTTCTTCACTTTTTCAACACCTTCGGGCGTACTTCTCGCCCTCTTACTAGGAGCACCTCTTGATTCCAACTTTCTCTTACCCAAAGAGTGATCCGCAAATTTTGGAGCATGAGATTTAATCCCCATAGTTGCTCCTTTGTCACCGACACCTTGAGGTTTAGAAAACCTCTTTTCTAACTCTCCCTTCACGACCTTAGGCACTTGGTCTCGGACCATCTCGGTCACTATTCCCTCGAACGACTCTTGGAGAACTTGTTTAACCTTGTCGGCGAAAATCGAAATATAGCGTTCGAACTCGGCCTCAATCCTTAACGTTAACTCATCCTTCCCTTCGTGAATAGGCTCACTCGTTCCACATCCATCTTCCGTTTTCATTCTAAGGAATGCAAACGATTAGATCACAAGTGTAGTGACCCGAACTTTTCCATGTTTATATATATTAATTGAGATTGATATTTACATGATTAAATGTTTCCAACATGTTAAGCAATCAAACTTGTTAAGACTTGATTAATTGAAATAGGTTTCATATAGATAATTGACCACCCAAGTTGACCGGTGATTCACGAACGTTAAAACTTGTAAAAAAAAAACTATATGATGACATATATATGGTTATATATATAGTTAACATGATATTATGATAAGTAAACATATCATTAATTATATTAACAATGAACTACATATGTAAAAACAAGACTACTAACTTAATGATTTTGAAACGAGACATATATGTAACGTTTATCGTTGTAACGACATTTAATGTATATATATCATATTAAGAGATATTCGTACATCATAATATCATGATAATATAATAATTTAAAATCTCTTTTGATATTATAAACATTGGGTTAACAACATTTAACAAGATCGTTAACCTAAAGGTTTCAAAACAACACTTACATGTAACGACTAACGATGACTTAACGACTCAGTTAAAATGTATATACATGTAGTGTTTTAATATGTATTTATACACTTTTGAAAGACTTCAATACACTTATCAAAATACTTCTACTTAACAAAAATGCTTACAATTACATTCTCGTTCAGTTTCATCAACAATTCTACTCGTATGCACCCGTATTCGTACTCGTACAATACACAGCTTTTAGATGTATGTACTATTGGTATATACACTCCAATGATCAGCTCTTAGCAGCCCATGTGAGTCACCTAACACATGTGGGAACCATCATTTGGCAACTAGCATGAAATATCTCATAAGATTACAAAAATATGAGTAATCATTCATGACTTATTTACATGAAAACAAAATTACATATCCTTTATATCTAATCCATACACCAACGACCAAAAACACCTACAAACACTTTCATTCTTCAATTTTCTTCATCTAATTGAACTCTCTCAAGTTCTATCTTCAAGTTCTAAGTGTTCTTCATAAATTCCAAAAGTTCTAGTTTCATAAAATCAAGAATACTTTCAAGTTTGATAGCTCACTTCCAATCTTGTAAGGTGATCATCCAACCTCAAGAAATCTTTGTTTCTTACAGTAGGTTATCATTCTAATACAAGGTAATAATCATATTCAAACTTTGGTTCAATTTCTATAACTATAACAATCTTATTTCAAGTGATGATCTTACTTGAACTTGTTTTCGTGTCATGATTTTGCTTCAAGAACTTTGAGCCATCCAAGGATCCATTGAAGCTAGATCCATTTTTCTCTTTTCCAGTAGGTTCATCCAAGGAACTTAAGGTAGTAATGATGTTCATAACATCATTCGATTCATACATATAAAGCTATCTTATTCGAAGGTTTAAACTTGTAATCACTAGAACATAGTTTAGTTAATTCTAAACTTGTTCGCAAACAAAAGTTAATCCTTCTAACTTGACTTTTAAAATCAACTAAACACATGTTCTATATCTATATGATATGCTAACTTAATGATTTAAAACCTGGAAACACGAAAAACACCGTAAAACCGGATTTACGCCGTCGTAGTAACACCGCGGGCTGTTTTGGGTTAGTTAATTAAAAACTATGATAAACTTTGATTTAAAAGTTGTTATTCTGAGAAAATGATTTTTATTATGAACATGAAACTATATCCAAAAATTATGGTTAAACTCAAAGTGGAAGTATGTTTTCTAAAATGGTCATCTAGACGTCGTTCTTTCGACTGAAATGACTACCTTTACAAAAACGACTTGTAACTTATTTTTCCGACTATAAACCTATACTTTTTCTGTTTAGATTCATAAAATAGGGTTCAATATGAAACCATAGCAATTTGATTCACTCAAAACGGATTTAAAATGAAGAAGTTATGGGTAAAACAATATTGGATAATTTTTCTCATTTTAGCTACGTGAAAATTGGTAACAAATCTATTCCAACCATAACTTAATCAACTTGTATTGTATATTATGTAATCTTGAGATACCATAGACACGTATACAATGTTTCGACCTATCATGTCGACACATCTATATATATTTCGGAACAACCATAGACACTCTATATGTGAATGTTGGAGTTAGCTATACAGGGTTGAGGTTGATTCCAAAATATATATAGTTTGAGTTGTGATCAATACTGAGATACGTATACACTGGGTCGTGGATTGATTCAAGATAATATTTATCGATTTATTTCTGTACATCTAACTGTGGACAACTAGTTATAGGTTACTAACGAGGACAGCTGACTTAATAAACTTAAAACATCAAAATATATTAAAAGTGTTGTAAATATATTTTGAACATACTTTAATATATATGTATATATTGTTATAGGTTCGTGAATCAACAGTGGCCAAGTCTTACTTCCCGACGAAGTAAAAATCTGTGAAAGTGAGTTATAGTCCCACTTTTAAAATCTAATATTTTTGGGATGAGAATACATGCAGGTTTTATAAATGATTTACAAAATAGACACAAGTACGTGAAACTACATTCTATGGTTGAATTATCGAAATCGAATATGCCCCTTTTTATTAAGTCTGGTAATCTAAGAATTAGGGAACAGACACCCTAATTGACGCGAATCCTAAAGATAGATCTATTGGGCCTAACAAACCCCATCCAAAGTACCGGATGCTTTAGTACTTCGAAATTTATATCATATCCGAAGGGTGTCCCGGAATGATGGGGATATTCTTATATATGCATCTTGTTATTGTCGGTTACCAGGTGTTCACCATATGAATGATTTTTATCTCTATGTATGGGATGTGTATTGAAATATGAAATCTTGTGGTCTATTGTTACGATTTGATATATATAGGTTAAACCTATAACTCACCAACATTTTTGTTGACGTTTTAAGCATGTTTATTCTCAGGTGATTATTAAGAGCTTCCGCTGTCGCATACTTAAATAAGGACAAGATTTGGAGTCCATGCTTGTATGATATTGTGTAAAAACTGCATTCAAGAAACTTATTTTGTTGTAACATATTTGTATTGTAAACCATTATGTAATGGTCGTGTGTAAACAGGATATTTTAGATTATCATTATTTGATAATCTACGTAAAGCTTTTTAAACCTTTATTGATGAAATAAAGGTTATGGTTTGTTTAAAAATGAATGCAGTCTTTGAAAAACGTCTCATATAGAGGTCAAAACCTCGCAACGAAATCAATTAATATGGAACGTTTTTAATCAATAAGAACGGGACATTTCAGTTGGTATCAGAGCGTTGGTCTTAGAGAACCAGAATTTTGCATTAGTGTGTCTTATCGAGTTTGTTAGGATGCATTAGTGAGTCTGGACTTCGACCGTGTTTACTTGAAAAATGATTGCTTAACAAATTTTGTTGGAAACTATATATTTTTAACATGTGAATATTATGTGATATATTAATCTCTTAATGCGTTTGATATTATGTGATAGATGTCTACCTCTAGAACAAGTCCCATTGACTCACCTAATAATAATGAAGAGTCAAATGTAAATTGGAATGATTTGTGGACTGATTCACAAGTTCCCGAAGAAGAACCGGAAGAAGAGTCGGAACCGGAAGAAGAATCGGAACCGGAAGAAGAATCGGAACCGGATGAAGAAATAGAACCGGTGGGGGAAATAATAAAACGGTTAAGTAAAAGAAAATCCTCAACCAACCGACCAAAGTTAATTATGGTCAATGGTGTTTCCGCCAAGGAAGCAAAATATTGGGAGGATTACCAATTCTCCGATGAATCGGATTCCGACGAGAATTCCGATGATGTTATAGAAATTACCCCAACTGAATTTAAAAAGGCAAAAGAAAATAATAAGGGAAAGGGCATAAAAATAGAGAAATCTAATTCCAACCCCGATGAACTTTATATGTATCGTCAACCCCCGAAGTCCTTAAGTTGTAACAATGACCCGGGAACCTCTAAACCACCAGGTTTTTCTAAACCAATGTGGACAACGACGGCTCGTATTAGGGGAACATCATATATCCCTAGAAAGTTGGCAAAACGAACCAAAACCGAAGAAGAAGAAACGAGCGAGTCGGAATAAGATAGTTGTATTCGTGTGGTGTAATATATGTAATATAGTGTTCTTATGCTTTATGATATATGTAAAAATTGCTTGTATTAATAAGTATTTTTTTTATGAATCTAACTCTTGTCTATTTTACAGTTTAAAAACACAAAATGGATAGACAACCCAATATTTTAAGAGACCTACCCGGAGACATGATTGATGAAATCTTGTCTAGAGTCGGCCAGAATTCTTCGGCACAACTATTTAAGGCGAGATCAGTTTGTAAGACATTCGAAGAACGTTCCAAGAATGTCTTGGTTTATAAGAGACTTTCGTTTGAAAGATGGGGGATATCACATTGGGAAACCCATAAGTTACGATGTGTTTACTTTGACGCATATATTGCGGGGAACCCAAATGCTATTTTACGCAACGGGTTAAGAAATTATTTTGACTCAATATATCCGAATATTGGACTTCGTGATTTAGAAAAAGCGGCTAACATGCAACATAAAGAAGCATGTTATGCTTACGGATTAGTAATGTTCGCTTCTCACCAAAGTGAGAACAAGAACATCGGGCTACAACTATTAAACAAAACGTTTCCACAAGTGACGGAGTCGGTAATTGGGGTAAGAAATGAGGTTTTTAGATTATTACGGGACTGTTGGACATTACGTAACCCTCGTCCCTTTGATGACGTTACAACACGCTGTCTTATCAACGGCCATAACGGTTATGTTGCACAAGACCAAGGATGGGAAGTAGTCCTAGTAAAACCAGAATGCATGACTTGTTTCTGGACGTATGAATTACGTGTCTTCATTGCCTTTGCTGAACGACTTGTGTACTAGCTAGAATTGTCTTCACAACTATCTTGTATCAAAGTTATTGTGTGCTATATTTCATGCTTTATGTAAAATAAGCGGTATTTTAAGTTTGTAAAATATTGTATAAAAGTTTGAACGCGAAATATTATTATAATCAGTTTTTCATATAGAATTGTAGTAGTTGAATTGTATATTAGCTACTAAGTATGAACTTAACGGGTAGGTACTACCCGAATTTAAACTTATAAAACGCTAATATGAAGAAAAAGCTTTTATAAATGAGTTCATATTATGCTACGAAATACTATTAACTACTCTTAATATTCTGTATGATTAACTTGTTCCATTTAACTATTTTGAAGGAAATGGCACCGACTACTCGACACACCGTGAATATGAATGAAGAGGAATTCCGTACTTTTCTAGCTTCAAACATAGCCGCAGTACAGGCTGCGCTACATACCAACAATAACCTTGGATCTAGCAGTACAGGAAATCGTGTAGGATGCACCTACAAAGAATTCACTGCCTGCAAACCTTTGGAATTTGATGGAACCGAAGGACCGATCGGATTGAAACGGTGGACCGAGAAGGTTGAATCGGTGTTTGCCATAAGTAAGTGTACTGAAGAGGACAAAGTGAAGTACGCTACGCATACCTTCACAGGTTCTGCGTTAACATGGTGGAATACCTATCTAGAGCAAGTGGGACAAGATGATGCGTACGCACTACCGTGGTCAGCATTCAAGCACTTGATGAACGAGAAGTACCGTCCCAGAACCGAGGTCAATAAGCTCAAGACAGAACTTAGAGGGTTACGAACCCAAGGATTTGATATTACCACGTACGAAAGACGATTCACAGAATTGTGCCTATTGTGTCCGGGAGCATTCGAAGATGAGGAAGAGAAGATCGACGCGTTTGTGAAAGGATTACCGGAAAGAATCCAAGAAGATATAAGTTCACACGAGCCCGCCTCCATACAACAGGCATGTAGAATGGCTCACAAACTAGTGAACCAGATTGAAGAAAGAATTAAAGAACAGACTGCTGAAGAGGCCAATGTGAAGCAAGTCAAAAGAAAGTGGGAGGAAAACGGTGATAAGAATCACCAATACAACAACAACAGCAATTACAACAATAATCGCAACAATTATCCCAACAATCGCAACATCAATCGCAACTACAACAAACGGCCCAACAACAACAACAACAACAACAACAACAGCAACTACAACAAACATCCCAACAACAATAATAACCGCAACAACAACAACAATCAGAAGCAGCTATGCCAAAGGTGTGAAAAGAATCACTCGGGGTTCTGCACCAAATTTTGCAACAAGTGTAAAAGAAATGGTCATAGCGCGGCGAAGTGTGAGGTCTACGGACCAGGGGTTAATAGAACGAAAGGAACAAATGGTGTCGAAATGAGTAATGGCGGAGCAAGTAGTGTCGGAGCAAGTTATGCCAATGTAGTTTGTTATAAATGTGGAAAACCAGGCCACATTATTAGAAATTGCCCGAACCAGGAGAACACGAATGGACAAGGCCGTGGAAGAGTTTTCAATATTAATGCGGTAGAGGCACAGGAAGACCCGGAGCTTGTTACGGGTACGTTTCTTATTGACAATAAATCTGCTTACGTTTTATTTGATTCGGGTGCGGATAGAAGCTATATGAGTAGAGATTTTTGTGCTAAATTAACTTGTCCATTGACACCTTTGGATAGTAAATTTTTACTCGAATTAGCAAATGGTAAATTAATTTCAGCAGATAATATATGTCGGAATCGAGAAATTAAACTGGTTAGCGAAACATTTAAGATTGATTTGATACCAGTAGAGTTAGGGAGTTTTGATGTGATAATCGGTATGGACTGGTTGAAAGAAGTGAAAGCGGAGATCGTTTGTTACAAAAATGCAATTCGCATTATACGAGAAAAAGGAAAACCCTTAATGGTGTACGGAGAAAAGGGCAACACGAAGCTACATCTTATTAGTAATTTGAAGGCACAAAAACTAATAAGAAAAGGTTGCTATGCTGTTCTAGCACACGTCGAGAAAGTACAAACTGAAGAAAAGAGCATCAATGATGTTCCCATTGCAAAAGAATTTCCCGATGTATTTCCGAAAGAATTACCGGGATTACCCCCACATCGATCCGTTGAATTTCAAATAGATCTTGTACCAGGAGCTGCACCAATAGCTCGTGCTCCTTACAGACTCGCACCCAGCGAGATGAAAGAACTGCAAAGCCAATTACAAGAACTTTTAGAGCGTGGTTTCATTCGACCAAGCACATCACCGTGGGGAGCTCCTGTTTTGTTTGTCAAGAAGAAAGATGGTACATTCAGGTTGTGTATCGACTACCGAGAGTTGAACAAACTTACCATCAAGAACCGCTACCCACTACCGAGAATCGACGACTTATTTGATCAACTACAAGGCTCGTCTGTTTATTCAAAGATTGACTTACGTTCTGGGTATCATCAAATGCGGGTGAAAGAAGATGATATTCCAAAGACTGCTTTCAGAACACGTTACGGTCATTACGAGTTTATGGTCATGCCGTTTGGTTTAACTAATGCACCAGCTGTGTTCATGGACCTTATGAACCGAGTGTGTGGACCATACCTTGACAAGTTTGTCATTGTTTTCATTGATGACATACTTATTTACTCAAAGAATGACCAAGAACACGGTGAACATTTGAGAAAGGTGTTAGAAGTATTGAGGAAGGAAGAATTGTACGCTAAGTTTTCAAAGTGTGCATTTTGGTTGGAAGAAGTTCAATTCCTCGGTCACATAGTGAACAAAGAAGGTATTAAGGTGGATCCGGCAAAGATAGAAACTGTTGAAAAGTGGGAAACCCCGAAAACTCCGAAACACATACGCCAGTTTTTAGGACTAGCTGGTTACTACAGAAGGTTCATCCAAGACTTTTCCAGAATAGCAAAACCCTTGACTGCATTAACGCATAAAGGGAAGAAATTTGAATGGAATGATGAACAAGAGAAAGCGTTTCAGTTATTGAAGAAAAAGCTAACTACGGCACCTATATTGTCATTGCCTGAAGGGAATGATGATTTTGTGATTTATTGTGACGCATCAAAGCAAGGTCTCGGTTGTGTATTAATGCAACGAACGAAGGTGATTGCTTATGCGTCTAGACAATTGAAGATTCACGAACAAAATTATACGACGCATGATTTGGAATTAGGCGCGGTTGTTTTTGCATTAAAGACTTGGAGGCACTACTTATATGGGGTCAAAAGTATTATATATACCGACCACAAAAGTCTTCAACACATATTTAATCAGAAACAACTGAATATGAGGCAGCGTAGGTGGATTGAATTGTTGAATGATTACGACTTTGAGATTCGTTACCACCCGGGGAAGGCAAATGTGGTAGCCGATGCCTTGAGCAGGAAGGACAGAGAACCCATTCGAGTAAAATCTATGAATATAATGATTCATAATAACCTTACTACTCAAATAAAGGAGGCGCAACAAGGAGTTTTAAAAGAGGGAAATTTAAAGGATGAAATACCCAAGGGATCGGAGAAGCATCTTAATATTCGGGAAGACGGAACCCGGTATAGGGCTGAAAGGATTTGGGTACCAAAATTTGGAGAAATGAGAGAAATGGTACTTAGAGAAGCTCATAAAACCAGATACTCAATACATCCTGGAACGGGGAAGATGTACAAGGATCTCAAGAAACATTTTTGGTGGCCAGGTATGAAAGCCGATGTTGCTAAATATGTAGGAGAATGTTTGACGTGTTCTAAGGTCAAAGCTGAGCATCAGAAACCATCAGGTCTACTTCAACAACCCGAAATCCCGGAATGGAAATGGGAAAACATTACCATGGATTTCATCACTAAATTGCCAAGGACTGCAAGTGGTTTTGATACTATTTGGGTAATAGTTGATCGTCTCACCAAATCGGCACACTTCCTACCAATAAGAGAAGATGACAAGATGGAGAAGTTAGCACGACTGTATTTGAAGGAAGTCGTCTCCAGACATGGAATACCAATCTCTATTATCTCTGATAGGGATGGCAGATTTATTTCAAGATTCTGGCAGACATTACAGCAAGCATTAGGAACTCGTCTAGACATGAGTACTGCCTATCATCCACAAACTGATGGGCAGAGCGAAAGGACGATACAAACGCTTGAAGACATGCTACGAGCATGTGTTATTGATTTCGGAAACAGTTGGGATCGACATCTACCGTTAGCAGAATTTTCCTACAACAACAGCTACCATTCAAGCATTGAGATGGCGCCGTTTGAAGCACTTTATGGTAGAAAGTGCAGGTCTCCGATTTGTTGGAGTGAAGTGGGGGATAGACAGATTACGGGTCCGGAGATTATACAAGAAACTACCGAGAAGATCATCCAAATTCAACAACGGTTGAAAACCGCCCAAAGTCGACAAAAGAGCTACGCTGACATTAAAAGAAAAGATATAGAATTTGAAATTGGAGAGATGGTCATGCTTAAAGTTGCACCTTGGAAAGGCGTTGTTCGATTTGGTAAACGAGGGAAATTAAATCCAAGGTATATTGGACCATTCAAGATTATTGATCGTGTCGGACCAGTAGCTTACCGACTAGAGTTACCTCAACAACTCGCGGCTGTACATAACACTTTCCACGTCTCGAATTTAAAGAAATGTTTTGCTAAAGAAGATCTCACTATTCCGTTAGATGAAATCCAAATCAACGAAAAACTTCAATTCATCGAAGAACCCGTCGAAATAATGGATCGTGAGGTTAAAAGACTTAAGCAAAACAAGATACCAATTGTTAAGGTTCGATGGAATGCTCGTAGAGGACCCGAGTTCACCTGAGAGCGTGAAGATCAGATGAAGAAGAAATACCCGCATCTATTTCCAGAAGATTCGTCAACACCTTCAACAGCTTAAAATTTCGGGACGAAATTTATTTAACGGGTAGGTACTGTAGTGACCCGAACTTTTCCATGTTTATATATATTAATTGAGATTGATATTTACATGATTAAATGTTTCCAACATGTTAAGCAATCAAACTTGTTAAGACTTGATTAATTGAAATAGGTTTCATATAGATAATTGACCACCCAAGTTGACCGGTGATTCACGAACGTTAAAACTTGTAAAAAAAAAACTATATGATGACATATATATGGTTATATATATAGTTAACATGATATTATGATAAGTAAACATATCATTAATTATATTAACAATGAACTACATATGTAAAAACAAGACTACTAACTTAATGATTTTGAAACGAGACATATATGTAACGTTTATCGTTGTAACGACATTTAATGTATATATATCATATTAAGAGATATTCGTACATCATAATATCATGATAATATAATAATTTAAAATCTCTTTTGATATTATAAACATTGGGTTAACAACATTTAACAAGATCGTTAACCTAAAGGTTTCAAAACAACACTTACATGTAACGACTAACGATGACTTAACGACTCAGTTAAAATGTATATACATGTAGTGTTTTAATATGTATTTATACACTTTTGAAAGACTTCAATACACTTATCAAAATACTTCTACTTAACAAAAATGCTTACAATTACATTCTCGTTCAGTTTCATCAACAATTCTACTCGTATGCACCCGTATTCGTACTCGTACAATACACAGCTTTTAGATGTATGTACTATTGGTATATACACTCCAATGATCAGCTCTTAGCAGCCCATGTGAGTCACCTAACACATGTGGGAACCATCATTTGGCAACTAGCATGAAATATCTCATAAGATTACAAAAATATGAGTAATCATTCATGACTTATTTACATGAAAACAAAATTACATATCCTTTATATCTAATCCATACACCAACGACCAAAAACACCTACAAACACTTTCATTCTTCAATTTTCTTCATCTAATTGAACTCTCTCAAGTTCTATCTTCAAGTTCTAAGTGTTCTTCATAAATTCCAAAAGTTCTAGTTTCATAAAATCAAGAATACTTTCAAGTTTGATAGCTCACTTCCAATCTTGTAAGGTGATCATCCAACCTCAAGAAATCTTTGTTTCTTACAGTAGGTTATCATTCTAATACAAGCTAATAATCATATTCAAACTTTGGTTCAATTTCTATAACTATAACAATCTTATTTCAAGTGATGATCTTACTTGAACTTGTTTTCGTGTCATGATTTTGCTTCAAGAACTTTGAGCCATCCAAGGATCCATTGAAGCTAGATCCATTTTTCTCTTTTCCAGTAGGTTCATCCAAGGAACTTAAGGTAGTAATGATGTTCATAACATCATTCGATTCATACATATAAAGCTATCTTATTCGAAGGTTTAAACTTGTAATCACTAGAACATAGTTTAGTTAATTCTAAACTTGTTCGCAAACAAAAGTTAATCCTTCTAACTTGACTTTTAAAATCAACTAAACACATGTTCTATATCTATATGATATGCTAACTTAATGATTTAAAACCTGGAAACACGAAAAACACCGTAAAACCGGATTTACGCCGTCGTAGTAACACCGCGGGCTGTTTTGGGTTAGTTAATTAAAAACTATGATAAACTTTGATTTAAAAGTTGTTATTCTGAGAAAATGATTTTTATTATGAACATGAAACTATATCCAAAAATTATGGTTAAACTCAAAGTGGAAGTATGTTTTCTAAAATGGTCATCTAGACGTCGTTCTTTCGACTGAAATGACTACCTTTACAAAAACGACTTGTAACTTATTTTTCCGACTATAAACCTATACTTTTTCTGTTTAGATTCATAAAATAGGGTTCAATATGAAACCATAGCAATTTGATTCACTCAAAACGGATTTAAAATGAAGAAGTTATGGGTAAAACAAGATTGGATAATTTTTCTCATTTTAGCTACGTGAAAATTGGTAACAAATCTATTCCAACCATAACTTAATCAACTTGTATTGTATATTATGTAATCTTGAGATACCATAGACACGTATACAATGTTTCGACCTATCATGTCGACACATCTATATATATTTCGGAACAACCATAGACACTCTATATGTGAATGTTGGAGTTAGCTATACAGGGTTGAGGTTGATTCCAAAATATATATAGTTTGAGTTGTGATCAATACTGAGATACGTATACACTGGGTCGTGGATTGATTCAAGATAATATTTATCGATTTATTTCTGTACATCTAACTGTGGACAACTAGTTATAGGTTACTAACGAGGACAGCTGACTTAATAAACTTAAAACATCAAAATATATTAAAAGTGTTGTAAATATATTTTGAACATACTTTAATATATATGTATATATTGTTATAGGTTCGTGAATCAACAGTGGCCAAGTCTTACTTCCCGACGAAGTAAAAATCTGTGAAAGTGAGTTATAGTCCCACTTTTAAAATCTAATATTTTTGGGATGAGAATACATGCAGGTTTTATAAATGATTTACAAAATAGACACAAGTACGTGAAACTACATTCTATGGTTGAATTATCGAAATCGAATATGCCCCTTTTTATTAAGTCTGGTAATCTAAGAATTAGGGAACAGACACCCTAATTGACGCGAATCCTAAAGATAGATCTATTGGGCCTAACAAACCCCATCCAAAGTACCGGATGCTTTAGTACTTCGAAATTTATATCATATCCGAAGGGTGTCCCGGAATGATGGGGATATTCTTATATATGCATCTTGTTATTGTCGGTTACCAGGTGTTCACCATATGAATGATTTTTATCTCTATGTATGGGATGTGTATTGAAATATGAAATCTTGTGGTCTATTGTTACGATTTGATATATATAGGTTAAACCTATAACTCACCAACATTTTTGTTGACGTTTTAAGCATGTTTATTCTCAGGTGATTATTAAGAGCTTCCGCTGTCGCATACTTAAATAAGGACAAGATTTGGAGTCCATGCTTGTATGATATTGTGTAAAAACTGCATTCAAGAAACTTATTTTGTTGTAACATATTTGTATTGTAAACCATTATGTAATGGTCGTGTGTAAACAGGATATTTTAGATTATCATTATTTGATAATCTACGTAAAGCTTTTTAAACCTTTATTGATGAAATAAAGGTTATGGTTTGTTTAAAAATGAATGCAGTCTTTGAAAAACGTCTCATATAGAGGTCAAAACCTCGCAACGAAATCAATTAATATGGAACGTTTTTAATCAATAAGAACGGGACATTTCAACAAGCGTGTAAACCATACGCACAACACCGTTCCATCTTGCTAAACACTCGTCGTACATAACTTGTTAGACATGATTTGAACCCGTAATAAGGTTTGCAAGTCCTTATTACGCATACACGCCGTATCAACTTGTTAGTACAACGACCGCCCCGCTCGATGATATAAACAAACACAAACAAATTCTACACGACAAATCACAAGCGAGAATTATTATCACAACACAATAATATATTAATAATATCCACATTACTAATATAAACGTTAGTCCACTTACAAACGAGGCACTAACTATAACCCGTTCCGACCCGTAATCCTACAAGTCCCGCAACAAATTAAGCACACACAAAAGTCAAAGTCTATGCACCTATCTCAAGTCACCTAAATCCCTTAGACCATGCTCTGATACCACTTGTAACAACCCAAACCAAACCACGAACAACCCGTGTAAAAATACAAAACAAAAACAAAAAATTGCTCGTTCAGCAAATGGCGCGGCGCGCCATATGGCCGCGCGGCGCGCCAAACTGGTCTGTCCCAAAAAGTTTGGAATGCGAAAAAGATCGACTAGTTCTCGACATTTTTAGACGAAACGCTTTTAACCACACATTTAAATATGTAAAACTACCACGATTCAAACATAAAATTGATGTTTTACAAGCGGGGCCCACACGACCCAAAATAAAAGTTTAATACAATTTATGAGTTTCGACCACCAAAAAGTTTAAGTACCAAACTACACTATGAGCATGGCTTTTGGGATTAAACTACCCACGTCTCGGTCGAACTCCCAAAAGTCAACACATCCAAAAGCGTCCCCTACAATAAAGCGGGATCTCTAGTCCAAGGTAATGCCCTTACCCTTGTCCACAACCGAACCTATAAAAATAGTAAACAACGAGAGGGTAAGCAAAGCTTAGTGAATGCAATAATTATACGAATAAATATATAATTATACCTACTTGCAAACACTTACACAAACCGCAAACATGCTAGCAAACACAATTAGCTTATCGTCACAATAACAAGCTATAAATCTCCAATACCACAAGCTAGCATAACAACCGCATATAAATATAACTCGAATAATATAATATGCTTACAACACAAATAACCATGGTTAACCAATAGTACAAGGGAACGGCGCTCGCGAAAACGCCATCGGTGTTCATAACATCCGTTAGGGCACTTAACACCTCGCACCACTAACCCCTAGGGTGGCACCTTAACACCTCGGCACATCACCCCGAGTGGCATCTTAACACCTCGATGCATCACTCATTATTTTTACGGAGTGGTGTCTTAACACCTCGACACTACACTCCTAGGTGGCATCTTAACACCTCGATGCTACACCCGAGTGGCATCTTAACACCTCGATGCTACACTCTTCACGTGAAACGTGGTGTCTTAACACCTCGACACTACACATTTCACGCTACAACAAATAGATACATTATATACCTACACATATAATTATTCCACTCACCTCGAATACTTGAAGAACGGATCCCGCGATCTTAACTTCTTCCACCGACTTCACGCGAATCACCTATGCAAAGTATAAATGCAAATAAGCTACACGCAATGCTTATTCGAATCAAACAACACTTATGTTCTTCTAGAACATCCTACTTGACCAACTTTAACCAATGACCATTTTTCGCTCGAAAACCTTCATAATCCCAAATGACTTGTGATTATGCCTCAACAACATCATTTAAACATGGTTTGGTCAACCGATCACTCATTTAAACACACGACCCGCCCATTTGGTCCTAAAGTGTGTTTTACACCATTTTATGCATAAAACGATAATCAAAAGTCCAAAACTTATGAAATCACATCCCGCGTTCCCAAAATAGCTAATCTTAACTCTTATAGCCATTAAACGAAATTTATAGGGCCGTTTACTCAAAAACCCATTTTATGAACTAAACTAGTCAAACTTTCAAGTTCATGAGTTCTTTCATCAATCCTTTAATCATAAGACTCTTAGATGAATTAAACCCTTTAATTAAGTTCCTTAATCAACTAATCACCTTTATCAAACCCTAATCTCATTAAAACAACCATTTTCATCATCACTAGTTTAAACCTTCATGTTCATGACTAGTGGGGTTCTTTAAACTAACCAACAAGATCATTAACACAAATTAAACCCCAAATCATATGAGAAATCAATCAAAAAAGGATCTTGAAGTTAACACTTACCGTTTGTACTTTCGTGTAGCCAAGAACGAGAGGAACGAGAAACCTTCACACACTGAAAGTCGAATCACGATCCTTGAACCTCAAATCTCCACTTGAATCTTGAGTGTGTTTAGAGTTTAGAGAGAAAATGGAGAAATAAATGGAAAAGAAAATGAAATAAAAAGATATGTGGACGTGAATGAGTCCCCCAAACTGCCTTTTGTGGCCTAAAACCGTCCATATGCGAAAGGACCATAATACCCTTCATTTAAACACTTAATATGCTGGAAAAAAACGCATCAGACGCTTTTGGCGCGCCGCGCCAAATGGTGGGGCGCCGCTCCAATATGCAGGTCAGATTTCAGAAACTTGTTTTGGCCATAACTTTTTGACCGTAGCTCCGTTTTCGATGAATCAAATATCGTTGGAAACGTAATAAGATATTATTTCCAATGGTAAGGCTTTGAAACATCAACTCAAACTTTATTTGGGGTCGAAAAGATACGTACACACCTTGTCACTTCAGACAACGTCCAATTTCCTTCGACGTTCGAGCAAGCAACACGTACACTTTATACACGCATCATACACCATAAATACATTATGTACAATAAATATTTGGGTCTTACAATTCATCATCGATTTTTGAAAGATTTTGAACTTTTTTTTTTATGAAAAAAATTGATTAGAGGTGCATTTTAATGCAGATTTATGAATGTAAAAAAAATTCAAAAAAAAAAAAATTTATTTTACTTATCCGGTTTGTACTCCTTTTAAGCTTATCCATGGATCGTGCCCATATATATATATATATATATATATATATATATATATATATATATATATATATATATATATATATATATATATATATATATATATATATATATAAATAAAAACTTGCATCATAAAAAAATAAAACGATTATATAATTATCACTAGTTATGACGTTCGTGAATCATCAGGCAAACGGGGTGGTCAATTGTCTACATAAACTCATTTCAATTAATCAAGTCTTAACAAGTTTGATTGCTTAACATGTTGAAAACATTTATTCATGTCAATATTAATCTCATATGATATATAATCATGGAAAAGTTCGGGTCACTACAATAAGTGGATTATGTAAACTTCCATCTGATCTTTTCAGATAAAATCTCTCTCTCCAGCTAGCATGAAATCCCATGGATATGCCTTATCAATCTTCAAAACACATTACACACAATTTTAGTTACACAGAACAACATTCAAACCAATATCTTTAAAATATGTGATAAAGAAAAATAGCACAAATGACCAATGAGTACTCAACTTTATTAAATTTCTCATTTCAAGTACTCAATCTTTTTGGCCAATGTAAATTGTTTAATTATTATTTTTTACCACCAAGAATGGGAGTTTTTTTATCCACTTGAAAATATAAGGTATTTTACAAACCTTTTATTGTTGATCCAAAACTATCATTCCTATAAAGAATATCAGCCCAAAATAGACTTGCCGTTTTGTGTTCAAATTTTTTGGCTTTTTCCCCCTTGCACTGTCGTTTTGTAAGCAATGGTCGGTAGGAACAGTGATTTCTGTGACGTAACGCTGACGTCATCACGACGTCATGCTGACGTCACCATCTATTTTACTTTTTCGAACAGATAATTTGGTTGGCCGCCATCATTGGTTTTTTTCCTTCATTTTCTCAAATTGATTACTTACTTTCAAATTGTACATTGTGCCATAAAAATTGTACATCATGCGGAAAAAGTTGTACATCATGCTTAAAAGGTAACCACGGCCACTGACCGGTTTAAAAAAAAAACAAAAGCAAATATATATACCGCAAAACTATATACAACAATATATACATACAAAAGGTGCACATCAAAAAGAACATACAACCGTTATGTCGTTGATTCTGATTTTTGCCGAAAAATAGATCAACGACGACGGCAACCGAAAAAAGAAAGAAATTGAAAAAAGTAGACAAAACGAAAGTATAGAAAACTTTCTACACCTTAGGATCTGCAACTGTTTGTTTTCAGCGGTTGAATTAGCAGTGATCAGCAGCGGAATAAGGAAAGGAAGAGAGAAATGGGAGGTACTGTGGTTGTCATCGGCGGCCTGAGGGTGGTTCTGTGGTGGCGGCGATTGTTAGTGTAGGGAGGAAAATAAGAGGTTGGGTTAGGAAGATAAATGAGATGAGATAGAAGTGAGATGGGTTTTTGAGTTGCTGTAAAACTTAAAGTAAAACTAAATGAAGAGAGTGACTGAATGTAATATTTTTCACATTACCCGGTATTATTAAATCATAGAAAGATAAAGATGGGTAGTTGGTCCAAAGATATATTAGGCTCAATCTAAAACATAAAAGCTTTTTTTCAGGCCCAACGAAGTGGGCCATTGGGCCGCCTGCTAGTTTACCATATGTAACACTAATAGTTAGGTCAAATCCGTAAAGTCAGACTTGTTGAGAAGACTACTTTACATGTAATCGTTTAACTGGCTCACCAGGTTAGCTTACCCTTCAACCTTCAATTTACCTTCCATCACTTTTAGGATAACTTTATAGGTAGTCCCTTCCATGAAATCTATACTTACTTACTTCGCGAACATCTTCTGCATGGCGCGTGTAAGACAACGAAAGAAAGTCAATTTTGTTTGCCACTCCCCAAGTGCTAATGTTCTGAAATAAGATGGAAATCATCAACAAAACTTAAAAACTTATTATTACAGAAACAGACCAGATAATAATTTATTGAGTAGATCATAGTATATAAACTGTAATATATGGTCATCGGGTTTAAAAACTATCACAAAAACCACTAAATATATCAAAATTAAATCTTTCAGACCATTCAGAATCCAGACCCACTAAATACCTTTGTAAAGTTTCTAAAAAAAGGTGACTTCTTTGTAGCAACACTTTTGTAGGGCATAAAAAACATAAGTAAACTTATAATATAAAAAGTAATGAACAATTACTACCCACTTTATCACTTTATTTAACCCTACTAAAAGACTACCCATTTTGACCACCCTATTAAACCCTACTAAAAGACTACTTATTTTGACACCTTATTTAACCCTAACTAAAAGACTACCCATTTTGACACCTTACTTAACCCCACTTAAAGACTAACCATATTCTAATAATTTAGTCAACTAAAAACTACCATAAATTTGATTTGCTAACCAGCTGTCTGCAACCATAAAATCCTACAATTTTGAAAGAAAAAAAAAAAAAAAAAAAAAAAAAAAACATATGAGGAGTGTACATAGATTTATATGTATTCTTATTAGAAATTTGATGCACTAACTTCAAAAGAATTAAATAACTAAATCCATATGATATTTAAATTTATGAGAAACTGCAGTGATTTACCTTCATATAAGAAGAATAAGCTTTAACCCGCTACAACTAACTGATCTGAAAAATAAAAGTCAATTGATTAAATTAATTCCATTTTTAATAACATCCATACAAAGAAAAGTGCCTGCCATTTGTTGGATATTAACCACGTGCTGTAAATTTTTATATGGGTCAAAAACACCCACTCACTAAACATTACCCTTCATAACCCAAATGGGTCAAAAAGTCTCACTCTTAACCGAAACAATAAACACTCATTTATATAACACCAAAACTTACAAACTTACATAACTCGATAGGAATGAACATGTTGACAATAACAATCACCCATTTTGACACCAATTATAAGGTTTGTTTACCTCTCTGCCTTCTCAATAAGTACCTGCAATAAACAACGCTTAAAGTACAAACAACAAAGAAAAGTGATAGCTTCCTATCTGTTAATACAACAAACAAAATGATAAGCTCTTACCCACCTGTCAAACAAAAACAAAAAACTGATCATCCAAACGATTATTGACAAATTTAAAAAGTTAGCACGAATTTATGAAAATGAAGCTCAGTCCAATCCTCAAAATGTTAAATGTACGGGAAGATATTAAAACGTAAGACTAGTCTAACCCGCATTTCCTAAACCCTTCTTTCAAATATTCATTTTTGTTGCTGAATGTGTCTAAAAAATTGGGAAAAAAAAACAAAATACTATAACAATTTGTTTCATTCTGCTTTTCTTTTCACTGAGGAATTCTTCAATCACAAGGCTATCGCTGGACACACTCGTTACGATCTCAGCTGTACTTGTTACATTCATATCGAAATACGCAACTTCTTGTCGTAATACTGCTTTTAAATAAGTTGACCTTAATCTTGATGCCTGCCTCTCTACTGTTCTTGCCCAACAATACCCCTCTACAACAAATTATTTTAGTAACATATTCATTTTAGTACATCACTCTATAGCAAAAGCATAATAATGGCAATAATTAGCAGAAAAGTACCTGGTTCATTTTAGTATGCAGATGGAGTACCATGTAATAAGAAGACACTTATTACAACCATTTACAAATTAAGATCAGCTAAAAAATTAAGATCAAATTAATGATAATGTTAAAGTACCTGGTGTTGGGGAATTACGGCCTCACTAATTCCCACCACCCAGCCCAACAATAATAGTAAAGAAATAAGAACAATACACAACACAAGATTTAACGTGGAAACTCCAAAACAGGAGAAAAACCACCGGCCCCCAAAGAGAGAAATACACTATATCACAAATTGTTACAATGATATAGACGACTCTCTTAAGCCAACTACACTCTCCAAAATATTTAACTAATACAACTCTCAAACAAGGGTAAGAAAGAAAGAAATAATCAAATACTTAAAGTGTATTGATTGGTGCAATTTGGAATGAAGACTTAGCCCCTCTTATATAACCAAGTCACTCACCCCTCACATCTTCCTCCCACCAATGTGGGATAAACATATCTTCTACTAGCCAAAATAAACCAACAAATCTCCACCTTTTGGATAGAAGAAGATAACCATGCTTCCACATTGCAAGGATAACCGATGTAGACGCTTCCTCGACGACAACTTCAAGATCCTCATCTTCATGCCGTTGACATTATCTCCCAAGAGACAAAACTTGCATCTTCATCGAACATTGTCTAAACCGACAATCATTGTCATCACAGACAATCATAACTCTTAACAAGAATTATCATACTCCACCATTAAGAGTATAGCACTTAGAATATCACATTCCAAGCATTTCACCTCGGCACATGTTGTTGAACAACCAGCTGAAACTTTATGGTGCAACTTCCCTGTTTGGCTTTCCCGAAAGTCCCATCAGCTACAACATCAGTTTCCACCACACAACCTGCATCAACGCCAAACCAATGCCCATGTACAATTTGTGGAACCGCTAACGAATATCCCTTTCCATGGTGGCGCGGACACACCATGAGGATGACGTGACTTCAGAGGAATTCGTCACTCTCCGTAACAACGGAGACAATGTTAGCGTCTTTGGAGCCATTTGCTGGATTAGCTCCACCGGGACAATTAACCCTTACATGTCCAGTCTTCCCGCACTTCCAGCATGTCAGATTCTTTCTAGAGTTTCTCTTCTGCCTATCCGAACACAACACTATCGTATCTCCTGATGACGAGACCCCGTTACCTTCCAGTCTTTTCTCCTCGGATAGGAGCTTGCTAGTAACGTCTTCAAACTTCAGAGTTTTCTTCCCATACATCAAAATAGGTTTCATGTGTTCATAAGACGATGATAAAGATAATATCAACCTCAAAGCTTTATCTTCATCATCCGTTTTAACTCCAATAGCCTCCAGTTCTGAAACAATACCGTTAAGAATACTTAGATGATCTGAAATCTTTGAACCCCCATCCATACGCAGAGTATGAAATTGTTCTTTAAGACACAACCGATTTGAGATGCCCTTGCCCTGGTACAACTGCTCTAGTTTAACCCAAAGCTCCTTTGCCGTTGATAACCCGTGCACATTTGCAAGCACGTTCTTTGCAAGACACAAACGAATCGCACTTGCTGCCCTCAAATCCATATCATCCCATTCTTCTTCATCGAACTTACTGCTAGAATCACTGCCAGGAACAAGGGTGGGTTTACCCTTCAAAGCCTTGTGTAAACCGGACTGAATCAACACATCCTTGACTTGAACCTGCCATAAGCCAAAATTGATCCTCCCATCAAATTTCTCTACATCAAACCTCATTGGACTGAACTTCGACATCGTATCCGTATCCTATAAACAACACTTTCTCTGATTTTGCTCACGTTTCGAATAGCCAAAAGATGTAGCAGGTAGCCAGGACCCTTTAAATCGGAAATCCACAACTCGCCACTAACAAATCCAACTATTACTACGAATCAGAAAAAATATTGTCTAACCAGATACCCTATACGATCGATAGAACTCGTTTCTGATGTGGACGATCCACTCCCGTGGCAACCACAGAGCATACTCCGACTCCTATAACCGAGACCCTCGTCAAACCTGACGCTCTGATACCAGTTGTTGGGGAATAACGGCCTCACTAATTCCCACCACCCAGCCCAACAATAATAGTAAAGAAATAAGAACAATACACAACACAAGATTTAACGTGGAAACTCCAAAACAGGAGAAAAACCACCGGCCCCCAAAGAGAGAAATACACTATATCACAAATTGTTACAATGATATAGACGACTCTCTTAAGCCAACTACACTCTCCAAAATATTTAACTAATACAACTCTCAAACAAGAGTAAGAAAGAAAGAAATAATCAAATACTTAAAGTGTATTGATTGGTGCAATTTGGAATGAAGACTTAGCCCCTCTTATATAACCAAGTCACTCACCCCTCACATCTTCCTCCCACCAATGTGGGATAAACATATCTTCTACTAGCCAAAATAAACCAACACCTGGTTCATTTTTACTTTTTACATAATTCAAACTAATTTGACCCATAAATCATCAAGAAACATGAAAGGAAATTAAATAAAGATGCTTTACACAAGTATTGCATATAAACATATTTACAGAAGAAGATAACATCACGTATAATTTTAATTGCGATAGAAAAAAGAAACTTACATAGAAGAAAAAAACACTCACAGATGTCAGATGAGGAAATCTAGACAAAGAATTAAACGATTTTTAATTGTTGGGCTGTGAAATTGATAACCACTTACGAAAGATGAGTGTGCCACTGTAGAATTCGAGAACGCACCATGGCTGATGTTCGTCTTCCATGAAAAAAGAATCCCTAATTTAGCGTGTGCCTTTGAATTGAATGCAGCTGATTAATTATAGGAGTGGATGAAGGGTGACGTTGATGGGTGTCAACGGATGAGAGAAATATCGTGGCTTTGGATTTGTGGATTGGGAATTGAATGAAATTAAAGAAATGGTATGATTGAAGAAGTAAGGTGAAGAAAGTGGAAGAGAGTATGGTGTTGGCCTGTTGGGTATGGCTGTATGGGATAAAACACAATCCCTTTTTCACGCTACCTTTGAGTCAAAAAATACCGGCTTGCACTCAACCATAACTTAAAATAAAATGAAATGAAATAAAAAGTAATTTAAACAAAAAAACGTGAAGAAAAAAAAAAAAAAAAAAAAAAAAAAAACATCGTGAACAGTAAATTTATGTGAGGGGAGCTGTCACGTGGACCAATCAAGTTGCGAGAATTACTTCCCCTAATAGAAGATGTGTAATATTGATATTCTATAATAACAATGATATTTCTATTAAAAATAATAATTTTAGTAAAAAATGATAGTTTCAATATTAATAATACTTTTAATAATAATAATAATGATAAAAATAATGAAAATGATATTTTTATCTAAATCAATATCTTACAATGTTTTAATTTCATCATGATACTTATACTGTTTATTTTCTAATGGATTTGTTTAACAGCTTTTAGTCTTCTTTTATATCACATTCATAATAATAATAATAATAATATTAGTCATAATAATTAGATGTTACTAATATTAATTTATAATTATAATGATAAATAATAATAAATATTTTAATAACATTAATGATATTACTAATAACTATCTTAATGTTAAAAAAATTAATAATAATAATAATAATAATAATAATAATAATAATAATAATAATAATAATAATAATAATAATAATAATAATAATAATAATAATGATAATGTTAATAATAATCTTAATGATAATAACAATGGTAATACTAATAAAAATGACATTTTTTAATGATAATATTTATAATGATAATAATAATTATTATTATTACTGTATTAGTTAATAATAGTAACGACGATAATAACGACAATAGTAATAATAATAATCATTTTAACAATAATACTTAAAATCATAGATAATTCAATTGATTATAACTTTTAATCCGTTCATCGAAACCATACGCTTTCTAAATGAAAAGTTAATAGTTTTTCGACAGCTTTCCAACGACATGCATATCATATACCTTATCTTAATCGCATATATATTAAATTCATGATCTATCATAAACTATTTAACGACGAAATTAAACATACAGGCATGCATAATCATATATACTCGAGCACTAGTCAGGGATACACTATTAATATATAAAAGTTAAGTTATGAGTGCTCACGTATCAATATTGTGATTCAATATTGCAGGAAAGTATGTAGACGCAACGGAGATGATAAACACTAGATTGACCTCGCAAGCATACCCCCGACTATACCCATAACCACCATAGTTATAACCCATAATTTCCTTAGCTCTATCCCACTCATACAAATCCGTTTTGAAAACCCTCCAGCAGAACCTCGTCGTACTATTTTATGTGTAATACTAATAATAATAATAATAATACTCATAACCATAAGATTAATAATATTAATCTTAATAATAATAATAATAATAATAATAATAATAATAATAATAATAATAATAATAATAATAATAATAATAATAATAATAATAATAATAATATATAAGTGTATGTGTGCGAGAGAGTTAGATAAAATGAATCAGAAATCAGAACGAATCGAGATTTTAAGGACTTGGCCTCACCTAACTTACCATGCGATCGCATGGTTTAGTAGAGGAATGGCCATGCGATCGCATGGTCCCCTTGTCCAGCTCACATTCGCACTTCCAAGTCTGCCGACACTCTTAATATATAATTTTATATTTAATTTATTTAATTTATATAATTATTTATATATTATATTATATTTACGAATATAGATAACTCGTAATTTCAGTTCCGATAACATGTACGTTTACACTCGACTTAAGTCTTGGTTCCGGTTTCTCGAACTCATTTTCGTACGTTTAGAAAACTCGCACTTTACGTTACGCGACGTGTACCTTTATTAATAATTATACTTAAATTAATGAAAAACTAACCCACTCAAAGTGTCACCTAATCTTTTGATTGTTTTGGTCATTTGCTTCTGTAAATCGTCGTTCGATATATATACATATATATAAAATAATATTTTTAAATTAAACGTTTATATATCAAGGTTAATATTATATTTCATCATTTTGTAAGAAAATATATATAATTACATATATATTCATTTAGAAATATTAATTTATATATTTTTGAAATATCTATTTAATAATATTTAGTTTTTCAAATTATATTTCAAAGTAACATTTTTAGATCGTTTACATAATAGGAATTATTATATCATATAACGTTTTCATTTTAAAACTTAACTAAGTATAGTTCATTTATGTGCTACCGTTTATTTTAACTTCTTAATGTACTAATTGACATATCTAAATATCAATCGAATCGATAAGCGAGTAATACAATCGTTTACTTAATTAATTTGAAATTAAATACATCTAATATGCATAAACACGTTTTACATACACGTTGCAAGTTTTCTATATATTTAACAACCAATATTCCAACTCACGTTAATTAATCAAAGACCTTTTAAATAATCAAGTTCCATTATAGCGAAAAACGTTTTCGTACATTTGAACTAAATCAATTGATTAATATGTAATTTTAGTCTTCCACTAACTTTTGACTAATTCTCGTTATTTGACACTTTGTTTTCATATGAATACCACTTTACCAATTATTCCGAATACCGTTAAAAAGGAAAGGTTTCCTAAATCAGAGTGAACCTCTCAACAGAGATTCGTAATCATACAATGTTTCTGATAAATCAATCATTCGATATTATCTTCTAATTCCATCGATAAACATGTTGAAACAAATACGTCCATGCAAAGCATTATACGTTTAAATACTTTATTGACATTGATAATACTAAAAACGAACATATATTTCATAGCATTATCCCTCAAGAAAGACAAGCTTTTAGTTGCAATTGTTCTATTTACAAGTGATATTCGTTTAAATAATAAAAGGTGAAGACAAAAGGCAGATTCGACGAATTGAAGACGCAAATGACCAAAAAGCTAAAAAGTACAAAGTACAATCAAAGAGGTTCAAATTATTGATGAGAAACGTCTCAAAAGTACAAGAGTACGAGCCGCAAAACGCAAAGTTCAAATTATTAAATCGTACAAAAGGACGTTCGAAAAATCGGAACCAGGACATGAACCAACTAATAACGCACGACGCAACGGATCGAAAGTTACAAATTAATTATGTATATAAATATAATATAATATATAATTAATTATATAAATTATATATAAATTATATTTATATATTATAAAAATAAACGTCGGTAGCCTAGGATCCAATTTGTGTGAGCTGGAATGCGAACCTTCGCACTCGCGGAGTTTAGAAGGGTAAAAACTCCGCACTCGCGGAGCTGCACAGTAAAATGTGGGCCTATAAAAGGCAACGAATTCTGCACAACGAAAACACATCTTTTTCTTTCTTCATTCTCTCAACGTATATATATATATTATAATTTTAATTTTAATTTTAATTTTAATAATAATAAGGGTATGTTTGCGAATGTTGTAAGGGTGTAAGTTGAAATTCTGTCCGTGTAACGCTACGCTATTTTTAATCATTGTAAGTTATATTCAACCTTTTTAATTTAATGTCTCGTAGCTAAGTTATTATTATGCTTATTTAAGCCGAAGTAATCATTATGTTGGGCTAAAATATTAAAATTGGGTAATTAAGCTTTGTACCATAATTGGGGTTTGGACAAAAGAACGACACTTGTGGAAATTAGACTATGGGCTATTAATGGGCTTTATATTTGTTTAATTAAATGATAGTTTGTTAATTTAATATAAAGATTTATAATTGGACGTACCTATAAATAACCATATACACTCGTTCGGACACGATGGGCGGGATATTTATAAGTACTAATAATCGTTCATTTAACCGGACACGGGAATGGATTAATAGTCAATGGACTCATTAAAACAGGGGTGAATTATGTACAAGGACACTTGGCGTAATTGTTAACAAAGTATTAAAACCTTGGGTTACACGCAGTCAATATCCTGGTGTAATTATGAAACAAAGTATTAAGACCTTGTTACAGTTTAAGTCCCCAATTAGTTGGAATATTTGACTTCGGATTTAAGAATAATTTGACGAGGACACTCGCACTTTATATTTATGACTGATGGACTGTTATGGACAAAAACCAGACGGACATATTGAATAATCCAGTACAAAGGACAATTAACTCATGGTAATAAAACTAAAATCAACACGTCAAACATCATGATTACGGAAGTTTAAATAAGCATAATTCATTTATTTCATATTTAATTGCACATTTAATTATCGCATTTTTATTTACTGTCATTTTATTTTAATTGCACTTTTAATTATCGTACTTTTTAATTATCGCAATTTTATTTATTGCATTTTTCATTATCGTTATTTACTTTACGCTTAAAATTAAGTTATATTTATTTTTAATATTTTACATTAGGTTTTAACTGCGACTTAAGTTTTAAAATCGACAAACCGGTCATTAAACGGTAAAAATCCCCTTTTATAATAATAATAATACTACTTATATATATATATTCATATACAAATATAGTTTTTAAAAATATAGCGTTAAACTTGGCTAAGATCCCTGTAGAACGAACCGTACTTACTAAAAACTACACTACTGTACGATTAGGTACACTGCCTATAAGTGTTGTAGCAAGGTTTAGGTATATCCACTCTATAAATAAATAAATAACTTTTGTAAAATTGTATCATATTTAATAGTATTTTGTAGCAAAAATACTACTATTTTGTACCCCTTCGCTTTAACATCAGACATTCTCAAGTCATAATATGTATATATATATATATATATATATATATATATATATATATATATATATATATATATATATATATATATATATATATATATTATAATCATATCCATTTATATAATGGTTCGTGAATCGTCGGAATTTGGTCGAGGTTAAATGAATGTATGAACATAGTTTAAAATTCTTGAGATTTAACTTAACAAACTTTGTTTATCGTGTCAAAATAATATAAAGATAAAGTTTAAATTCAGTCGGAAATTTCCGGGTTGTCACAGCTACCACCCACGCACATCGTCTAATTTGATGTGGACCATTGTAATGAGGACTGTTTGTGTAACATATTTGCTTTATAATAACTCAGCCTGCTATTTTCAACGAAAAGTTCTCTCCGTCTATCTATATTCCAGTTCCAAATAGCGGATACAAATTCTTCTTTGTTTCTAAAAATCATCCCTATTCTAAGTACATGTAACAACCCAGATTTTCCGTAGAGAAGGAACGACGTTCCTTGATGCGGAACAACATTCCAAAAGCTGGAACGACGCTCCAAAATCAAAGAACGTCGTTGTGTAACAAAGGAGAGTGTAAAAATTTGAACAGGGCATGTTTGGAACAATTTGGGAAACGACGATCCTTTATGTGGAACGACGTTCCTGTAAGACGTTCAGAGGAACGGCGATCCCCAATCTTGAAACGGCGTTCGTGTTTCGAGATCAATTTTTTTAGTTAAATTGTATATATAAGAAGGGTAATTTGGTCTTTTCACATGTGGACGTATTTATAGCTTGAGATCATATGTAGATCTCATTTCTACCTCATTTCTCAACCACACAAATACTCCCACTTAGAGAGAGAAAGTTTTAGAGAGAGAGGGAGAGAGAGAGAGAGAGAGAGCTTGATTCAAGAAGGAAGAAGCCAGAACTAATCATTTGGAGCTTGGATCTGTGACAACCCGGAAATTTCCAACCAAATTTAAACCTAATTCTTATATGATTTTGACACGATAAGAAAAGTCTGTTAGATTGAGTCTCAAAAATCTTGAACTGTTCATATTTTCAATTGACCTTCGACCGGTTTCGACGATTCACGAACAATAGTTTATAAATAGATATGTATATATAATATATATATATATATATATATATATATATATATATATATATATATATATATATATATATATATATATATATATATATAACATAATTAAATAAATAATATAGATATATCATACTCTAAACCTAAAACATTAACTAGTTTATCATAATTAATATCAATATATTATTATATATTTTATATAATAATTACACATTGATATGCAAGTGTAATGGATGTAGTTTTCTGATTTGTGGAATGTGGAGACCACCTATACCACATCATTGTACCATGTCTTTTGACAATAACAACCAAACTCACGGGTCTCAACAAGTAGTGACTGGATTAATTTGTATCACACATTTTTTTTCTTTACTTTTCAAGTTATTTAATATATATTATATATATATATATAGTATATATTCCATACATGCATTTTTTTCCATTTCCAGTCGTCATCATCCCCAACATTGAGAACCACTTGCCTAAACATCTGTTCTATTTATTTTCTTTTCTTAATTCAACACTTTAAGTACTAAATTGTTTAATAGATGATGTGGACTGTTTTGTTCCATTCTAACTTTATATAAAATTGATTCCTGCACGATGATATAAAATACACATATATGTTTCTTTCTTTTTCTCTGTAAATGGATCCTATACTTTACGATCACCTTTATATATATATATATATATATATATATATATATATATATATATATATATATATATATATATATATATATATATATATATTCACTATACATATTGATGGACATATTAGCTTCTTGTGTTTCTACTATTTTTTTTTTAAACTCAATTGGCAGATCACTGCTAATGCTCGATGTATTTCTTTCCATGACTACTTGTTCTTCTATTTCTATTATTGAACTACAAAAACACCACCCTCATCTAGTCGACCACCACTTCAAACCTACACTATCGTATGCATACACATGATCATATATCATCCCCACCATGCTCAAATCAATCGAATACCATTTGTTTTTAATCCGATTACTACCTGCTCGTAACCCATTTAAGAATACCACCACTTTCATCTAATCACCAACCAAACTACCCCCAATAAACCATGATCAAACGACTTTGGCTGTTACTATTTTGCTTTTTATTCTGTTTCTTCTATCACTAACCAAACAAACACCCATAACCCTCTTCTTGTTGTGCATTAGCTTAATCATTATAGAGGAAGACTACCCTCATCAAACCTACGGCTTATTTGCCTGGCAATTCGCTATAACCTGTCGGTTTTACATCGGTCCCATTCGAAAACCAAAAACTGCTGCAACCATATGGTGTTGTCACCATTCAATCAACCACCATGAACCAAAGAACCACCATTGTTATTATTATTTTTTCTTCTTTCTGCAGCCCACAACCGAGACCCAAACCCCCTTATGGTGCCACTGTATTGCTGTTACTGTATCTGTTGAAGATAAACAGTCAAGACCACCTTATTTTTTGTTACAGCTTCACCGTACCACCATACACTCCTTGTTACTTGGCTTACCACTTCTATCGAGCTATAACATCACAAACCCAAAACCATCATTTGGAACCACCACTTCATCACCGTCGAAACCTTTCGTTCCTACTATTCGATACCTAAGGTCATACACATACAGGTGCCACTATCTCATTTTAAGTATCTGTTTGATTCCCAAAAACACGTGACCTGCAACACCAACAGAACACCATCTTTGTGAAAGACTACTACTATGTTTATGTTTTGTTCCTACTCGAACTCAAAACCGAACCCTTGTGTTCTACTGGTACAACTAATCTCTATTATCTGAATCATTCTTGATTTCTCCTATCCAATCTACAATGAAAACCAAACACCCTTGCTTGTCGGAGAGATGTTGTTGACAAAGACCACCAAAACCGCCACTCAATATCATGGTTGTTTCTTTCTGTTTCGATCACAATAATGATCAAGATGATTGTGATGGTGATGCTATGTTTATTCAATAATATTGATGAAGATAACGAATGATGACGGGTGTAAATAATCATGATACAGTGAAGTATCGATGATGATTGAAGATCGATGATAATTGATGAAGAATTGGGACCGACCTATTTTCTTTCTTTTTGGCAACACTCTAACAAACCCCACATGGTTTCTTTGCTAGGTATAAACATTATTATATTGGGGACTAAAGTTATCTATATCTATATTATTATTATGATATTTATTAAAAACATATATATATATATATATATATATATATATATATATATATATATATATATATATATATATATATATATATATATATATATATATATATATATATATATATATATATATATTATCGAAGGGTTTTAAAGAAGTGATTGCAGTATATAACAGAAAATCAAAACAGCTCAGATGGTTATGATCCTCATTTACATACGAAGTGACTTAGGTTCGAATCCAGACCACATCTTTTTGTTTTTCTGATTTTAATGACACATGTTACTGTAGCAACCCTGTTATACAAGCCCAATTTCTGTTATTAAAGCCCAACCTATATTATTGTATTAATAAACATTATTAGTAATAAGTATTATTATTATTATTATTGTTATTATTAATAGATTTACATTAATATAATTATTATTATATTTGTTATCATTACCATTATTAATATTATATTTATAAATATTTTTATCTCAAATGAATAAATAATATTTAAGCATATTACATATTACATATTATATTAGTTAATTAGTTAATATTTGTAACGACCCTGGATTTTCCAACGTTTTATTATTAATAATTTATTATTAATGCTTGCGTTTTAATAAACGTGTTCTTATACGTGTTACTTGCTACCGTATTTAACTTTTCATGGCTCGACTTGTCTTTGTGACGCACGTACTTTTCACGAATAATATTTTTGAATATTATTTACATTCATGATTAATTATTATTAGTCATTTTAATTAACTAAGGTTACTAGTTAATTACTTGGGCTTTATTTGATTAATTGCTTACTTACTTGGACTTGGGCTTTTATTATTGGAAATGGACTTGGAAGCCCACCCTACACACTTAATGGACTAAGTTAGCCCATTATTATGCAAGTATTACATTAAGATACAACTAAATTAATTAACTTAGTGAGGAATCTAGTTACAAGCATACTTACACCCTTTTTCCCACACCATTTAACTTTAATACCATTTTGAGCTCACACCTTTCCCCCATGCATGAAAGTTGAAGACTTGACCTTCCCTTCTTGGCCATGTAAACCATAGGTTTTTGGATGAGTGGGAGAGTTCCTTTTTTTTATTTTTGTTACATATTTACAAGTGATACTTCCTCATTTCACACACACTCTTACTTGCATTCTTTTTCTCTCCTTTTTCTCTCTAGTTGTAAGTATCATATCTTTTTATTTCTTTCTTTTTCTTCCATTAAAACTACCATCCATCATCATCATTTACTAGTTGTAGTTTGTTGTTACTTGTTGTTGTTTCTTGTTTATGTTAAAGATAAAGTTTTCTAACTTGTATCTTCATGTAATCTTGGTTACTTCCATCTTTTGTTTGATGAAGAACCAAGAACAAGAATCTAAACTTACTAGTTTATGGTTCTACACTTAATGTTTTAAAAGATTTAAAGTTCATGAGCTTTAAAATCATACTTGTATTCATGTTTGTAAACTTAAGGTTTACTTTCCTTAAAGATCAAAGCCTTGGCTTGAATCTTTAAAGTATGAACAACCATGAACTTGTTACTTGTAGATTTAATTTATTTCTTCATTTTATGTACTTTAAAGTTGTGATGTTGTTAAATCGGTCAAGTATTACTAGTTAATCTTGATCTCATTTTTCTTGAACTAAAGTTAACTTTATAAGTTCAAGATTATGGAAGTATAACTTTCTAGTTATAACTTCAAATGCTTATGTTGGATCTAAGTTTATATAACTTATGGTCTTTTAATTTTGTTGTAAATAAGTGCTTACAAGCTTACATACATTATTCAAGTTGAAAATCTAAGTTTCATAACTTATGGTTTCATTAAAGTGTAGATCCAAGTTTTGTAACTTAGGATCTAACTTAAGAACACTAGATTTAGACTTTCTAGTCTAGGATATTTAAGATCTAGCTAATATCTAAGTTCTACAACTTATGATCTTGATTATTTAGTTTACTTTCAAGTTTGTAGCTTAATATTACTAGTAGAACTCATGTATGTGTCGGATCTAAGATCTTGATGTAACTTTAGTTCATCAAACTACTTGCAACACTTAAATGAGTTGTGCTACTTATCTTAGACTTTCACTAGTGTTATGATGGTAAAACCTTGGTTAAGATGATGCAAACCCATTAACGAGTTGTACACTTGAAGCTATACGCATCAAGGATGAGAACCGTGATGAGCATCAAGCACCAAGAACCTACCAGAACACATTTATTACTGTTTCTGGAACTGATTAGACTACCTGGGCTACTGTAAAGTTGATTTTCAGTTAGTTCAGTTCGAGTAGATGATTTTCCGTTTAGACCTCATCTTAATCCGAGTTACGATTTAGGATCTATGGCCTCCCGAAAGTCACTACACCCTATTAACATTGTGCTGAAATTTCTGACCTATTCACACTTAAACCGTCACCACAGTCAAACAAAGACGAGTTTGGTTCTGGAAATTGGTCATTACCTAGGGGACTCATATACGGAGCCATGACCACTAGTCTCACCTCATTTCAGTTTGTATAGAGGTCGTAGTGACTGAACGAAATCAGCCCTTGTTTCAAACCCTAGTCTTGACTTAAAACTTATTTTACACTTTTTGTTTAATGATGAATGATGATGATACTTAAGACCTAATTTACATACATTCAAACCTTTGGGAACGAATTACTGACTTAGTAACTTTTGACTTAGGTTGAGGACTTTTCGGACCAACCACTTGCTTACTATTCCCGCGTATCGACTTTTACTACTTTTCACTGTGAGTTATAGCAATCTCTTTTTACTTTAACTATTTTGGGAACTGAGAATACATGCGCATTTTATGTTTTTACATACTAGGCACGAGTACTTAAAATTTATATATGTGTGGGTTATACAACGGCATAAAATTTCCCCTTAGCTCAGTAACGTTTAGTCATTGGTCTTTGAACCGGTGAACGCGAATCTTAGATATGGATCCATAGGGTTTGACATCCCCACTCGGGCTAGTAGCACTAGCATTTAACGGGTGTTTAATACTTCGTAAACATACGCACTCACCAAGTGTACTTTTAGGGGGTGATAAACGTTAAGTTAGTTACCAAGTGCCCCACGGTTATACATATACTTTTCATACTATTTTGAAACGTTGTTGAAGCACTGAAATCTCGTGGCCTACCTTACATTACTGTTATACTTAAACTATAGCTCACCAACCTTTGTGTTGACATTTTTAAGCATGTTTTACTCAGGTGCTTAAGGTTTGCTTGCTTCCGCTGTACTAGTCATGCCTTGTAGACTTCCGCTGTGCTTACTAGAGATGTCACCGCATGAAACATTTTTATTGCATTCAAACTATGTTACCTTTTGAAACAATGATTTGTAACGACCATTGGGGTCACGTACTATTACTAATTGCTTCTGTTCATTGAAGCATACTTTTGGTTGTTAAACATTTGACGTTGGTTAAAACGTCACCTTTATTCATGAATGCAAACTTGTTTTGAAACAGCATACAGTATTTGACCTTGTAATGATCCTGTTGTTGATGATTCGTACACGATGGTTTTGTACGGGGCATCACAATATTAATATTTATATAATATCATAGATATAAATATTTAATTATTATATATACATTATATTAACACATATATAAATACTTATTTTAATACATTACATGATATATATATATATAAACATTAATACATAATACATGATATATATATATATATATATATATATATATATATATATATTGTTAATTATATAAATATTATACATAAGATAGTTATTAAAATATTTTAATGAGTATATATTATATTAATATTAGTAAATATATTCTGATTATAAATATTAACTTAAAGTATATAAAATAAATATATTTAATTTATTAGTACAAAATATAATTTTTAATATAACAAGTATATATTACTAATAATAATATATAAACTTGTTTGATTAATATTATATGTTTTAATATATATCATTGATATAGGTTCCTGAACTCGAGGCCAACCCTGCATTGTTCAGTTCAGTCGAATGAATATTTTTACTACAAAATATTGTGTAGTGAGTTTCATTACTCCCTCTTTAAATGCTTTTGCAATATATATTTTTGGGATAGAGAATACATGCGCTGTTTTTATAACTGTTTTACGAAATAGACACAAGTAATTGAAACTACATTATATGGTTGAATGGATCGAAGCCGAATATGCCCCTTTTTAACCTGGTAATCTAAGAATTAGGGAACTGGCCCCTAATTGACGCGAATCCTAAAGGTAGATCTATGAGAACTAACAACCCCCATTCTGGAATTTGGAATGCTTTAGTACTTCTAAATTTATCATGTCCGATGGGTGTCCCGGAATGATGGGGATATTGAAAGGACCCGCCCTAAACCATCTGGATGAATACATTACATTTGGTTACATCGCGAGGTTCTTGACCTCTATATGATACATTTTACAAACATTGCATTCGTTTTTAAAAGACATACTTTCATTTCATCGAAAGTTGACGGCATGCATACCATATCATAATATATCTAACTATAATTGACTTAATAATAATCTTGTTGAACTCAATGACTCGAATGCAATGTCTTTTGAAATATGCCATGAATGACTCCAAGTAATATCTCTAAAATGAGCAAATGCACAGCGGAAGGTTTCTTTCATACCTGAGAATAAACATGCTTTCAAGTGTCAACCAAAAGGTTGGTGAGTTCATTAGTTTATCATAAAACAATAAAATTCATCATTTTGATAGACCACAAGATTTAAATGCTGCATGGTACAAATGGGCCCGAATCCTATACCCACCTGTAATGTACATGCGATATCTTTTAAATACAGTACACCTTTCTCGTGTACGAAATCATCTTTCATAAATCTTAGTAACCGTACACATATCTCGTGCACAAAAATAACATACACATAACCTGTGTATAAAATCATTCTCTCGATACATAACATTCACTTTTCATTGCTTTCATAGCTTGGCTTGGTAACCGACCTTAACATATAATGCGCATAATAATATCCCCAAAACAGAACATCTCGTCTGTATAATAATCATATAAACTTCGAAGTACTAAACACCACGCCCACTAGCCCTTCCGTCTAGTGAACATTCTGGGTGGGGGTGTTAAACCCGGTAGCTACCTTTAGGATTTGCGTCAATTAGGCGTGCACTAATTCTCAAAATTAGTGATGTTTCCTAATTCTTAGGTTACCAAGCAATAATAATCAGGGGAAAAATATTCATATCAATTGTGGCAATTATAACATCCACATAATTCAATGGTGGCAATTATCACGTCCACATAATTCATTCGAGGAATGTTTTGCTTGTGTCTATCTAGTCAAACATTTATAAAAACATTACATATGACTATATTGAACAACTGAACAATGCAGGGTTGGCCTCGGATTCACGAACCTCAAAAAAAGGCCTTAAAAAGAAAATGCTGCGAACCAGATTCGAACCCCCGACCTCTCGTACACCCGCTAACACTCAAGACCGTTGGGCTGTTGCCCATTTTCTGAATATATATATATATCGATTATCTTCCTTAATACATTCCACCTTCTTCATCAAAACCCAATAACCAAAATATCACAAGGATTATGATAATGATTTCACAGTTTGTTCAAGTCTTATAAACAACTCGTATAACATAAAATTTGTGTTATTTATAACCAAGACAAACGAGAAAAAAAAATATACATATACATGCTGTCGTCGCTGTTTATGTGAAGAAAAGAAAAAAATGATTTTGATTTGTGGTACGTTTTAGCCAAAGGTTACAACACGAAATACATTTTAAATCACCCCTAGAAACTTTACAAATCCTCAATTGACCTTGAATCGTAACGGATAACACGAATTTGATTGAAGAACAATAGTTGACTTTTAAAAACCAAAAGTTTGACTTCGAAATTTGAATTCGTTAAAAAGAATTGGAACTTGAGATTTTTACAAGAAGTTTGAGTGATGGATTCCTAACAACTTAGCATTATTATTTTTTGAAAATTGGTTCGAATTTGAGATATGGCTGAAAAGTGTAAGAACAGAGGTCGTGTTCATTTTCTTGGGTTTTTAATTTTTTATTTTTGAATTGCAGTGTGGTAACCTATAGAATGTGAAGGATTAAATGATTTAACAGTTCCTGGATCCTAATTGCTTTTATGAAATCAACCTATAACAGATATGGACAGGAAGTACATCTTATTTCAATCAATGAACAACTAAAGTAGAATAATACATTTAATCGAATAGTTTGATAGTGAAACAATTGAAATTGATTGTACAATATCAGACAGAAACAAAAGATGATTCGATTTTGATTGAGAAGTTTAACAGATTTTGTATCCATCTATCTGTTTTATTTTATACAGATTTATTAAAAATTAAATAACATATTAATAATAATAATAATAATATTAATACTAATAATAATAATTATATTATTTAATAATAATAGTAATAAATAATAATAATCCTAAAAAAAATCATTAGTAGTAAAAGAAAAAAAAATTATAAATTTTTGTAATCATGTTTGTAATAATAATAACTAAGAAAATCTAAATTATATTTAAATTGGAATTTTATCATGCTTATAATGGTATTTAACTTAAAAATCTTTATTTTGATATTCATAACTTTAAGATTATATCCAAAATGATAATAATATTAATAATACTAACATTGTTATTAATATTAAAAATAAAAATTTTATTATAACAACTATTCTCTAGTTTGTAATTTATTAATTTCGTATTATTTAATAGTTATTTCATTATCATATGATAACATTCCTTGAATAGTTAATATTTATATATTTTATATATTTTACAATGTAATAATAATTATGAACAGAAATTTATATATATATATATATATATATATATATATATATATATATATATATATATATATATATATATATATATATATATATATATATATATATATATATTCATATATAGATAATAACTTTAATATTTTGCATATTATTTTACATATTTGATTCTACTGTTTAACTTGTATTTTATTATTTCAAATTATTATATATATTTATATTTATGTTTATATATATATATATATATTTATTTATTTATCTACAAATAATTTGTTCGTGAATCGTCGAGAATTGTCGAAGGGTAAATGAATACATGAACACAGTTCAGAATTTTGAGACTCAACATTACAGACTTTGCTTATCATGTCGAACTTATATAAAGATTAAGTTTAAATTTGGTCGAAAATTTTCGAATCGTCACAGTACCTACCCGTTAAAGAAATTTCGTCCCGAAATTTGAGTGTGGTTGTCATGGCTAACAATAAAAATGTTTTCATGATGAATATGAGTTGATAAATAGAGTTTTATCATCATCGAGTAATACAGATAAAACAATTCAATTATTCGAAGCGTATGAGTGAAGTTATCACAAAGGAGTGAATTGAATTAAGTAGAGGTTCGACTTAACTTTTGACTTTGTCATAGTTGATTTCCGGAATTCAAGGGATTTGGAGAAAATCTTCTTAATAAGATTTGGTTCTTCGATAATTAAGGATATTAGGATCCACTTTAATTGCGATCATTTGTTTTGATTGCTCTGTCGGATATTTTACTATAAATCCACCCTCTTCATTTCCTCATTTTTACAGCTCACCCCTTTCTATTCTTTCTTCCTCAATTCAACTTTTGGTTTCTCTTCTCGACTTTAAGTCAAACGAATAGTGATTCAGAATTTGTAGGTATAGAGTTTCGAATGATTATAAATAATGTTCTAAGAGAGAGTTTGTAATTGCACGATCTTGATTGGTTAAATTACTAGAATTCAAGGGAAAAGATAGAACTATCAGGAAGATATGTTCTCGATATATTCGGAGATTAGGTAGAATGTAAGAGTCCTGTAACATGACACGTAATGACGATATGATCTGTGAATCATCGCGTTCCATTAGAAACTCAGCATGACTTACTGTAATATAATCACGTTGATCAAGTGTCATTATATTATACTAACTCATGCATCAATTTCCAACACTACTTCAAAATCATTCATAATTCAAACTCAAATTTTAAAGAAATTTAGAAACTAAAGTAGTTTCCTTTTTGATGTAATATAGATAGCACGAAGAGATAAATAATTTCGGACGAGAATATTTATGAAAATATCTTCAGAAATATCGAAAATATTTATGATGATATTTTGGAATTTCTAAGTTCAATTGTTGATGAAGAAAGATTTTCCGCAAGATTTTAACATGAGTACGGAGCAAGATATTCGTTAAAGGTTTCATCGGATCCAGAATTACCTGGTTTCTTTGAATATATAGTATGGTCCTTGTATTTAGCTTTGGTCTCCTTCATGGTTTGCTCAATCTGTTTTTCAGTACCAAATTTTCTATTGAGCGTTCCTAACACTCCTTTCTTTATCATCAAACTTTTGGCCATTTTAGACCATCTACAATTTTTCTGTTTCCTCTGCATTTAATGCTACGTTATCTGAATCATTGGTTATCAATCCGAGGTGATTTCAGGAGAATTATGTTTTTAGATGATTAAACGCTGATGGTAATATGGTGGAATATAAAAGGTTCCCCGATAACAATATAAGAGCACACATACATATCAAGGTGTTAATAAGGTTGTTTCGAATGAAAAGTCGAAGTTGACTTGCTGGAGCTGTGACAAAATTTGCTACTTTGAAAGGAATTACCAAGTTATTTTGGGTAATAATAACACTAAAGGAATTAGCACAGATACATGTTAAACGTTTACTCAGGTTCCAAGTGTTTTCAGGTGTATAACTATATGCATCAATCTTTTCTTCTGTAGATAAAGTGCGGTAGGTTCATCCTCTCGATTGAGGTGTTTTCAAGAATCATGAAAGGTTTGAACGCAAATTGGAATCGTCAAGATACAAATGAAGTTTAAGATCAAATCAAGTGACAAACTTGAAGAAATATTTAGTTTCATATGTTATAATCAATATTTTAATTCATTTTAATTGTCCAATGTTATTAGTCCACAGTCGATAGTCCACAGTTATCAGTCCAATAATTCATATATAGTTTAATATATAATATTCGAATTAATTAATACATATCGTGACCCGTGTACATGTCTCAGACTCGATCACAACTCAAAGTATATATATTATTATAGAATCAACCTCAACCCTGTATAGCGAACTCTAGCATTACAGCATATAGAGTGTCTATGGTGATTCCAAATAATATATAGATGCGTCGATATGATATGTCAAAACCTTGTATACATGTCCCGATATTTAAAGTGCGTAAAATAAATAACAGAAATTAAATGACGATAAATAAAATTGCTAGAATTAAAATTGCGATAAATAAAATGCGATAAATAAATTGCGATAAATAAAAGGTAATACGGAATTAACAGTTAGCTAGGAACAGTTAGCTAGGAACAGTTAGCGTGGATTCTTAACAAAATTTCTCATAGTTAATTTGTTTGTTTCTAACAAATTTTATTTTGTCCAATGTTTTCTTCATTATGCCACTTGTTGGATTCTGATAAATCAAAATCCAAATATGAAATTGGATGAAAATAGTTATTCTGCGGTGAACGGATTCGTATATCTGTGGATGTAGGTAGGATAGTAAATGACTGTTGAATCAGATGGGAAGAATGTACAGCGTAACTTATTAATGTGAAATCTAAATATTCCTCGGGTATTACCTACCCGTTAAAATATTTTCATCATTAACAGTTTGTACAAAAGAATTTTTTTTTTAAATTACAATCTTTATGAAAACCTATATACATATATTTTTTCTTTAGATGTAATCATGGATTTAATGAGTCAATATGATATTGAACTCATTTGATTTATCGTTAGATCTAGAATACATAATCTCTAAAACATTAGAGATTATACAATAGCCATGAAGAACGAAGATAATTGATGTAGAACGATGATTGTACTCGAGGTACTGAATGGGATGTTGAGGCATGGATTGTTGATGGTACTGGTGATGTTACTGATGGTACTGTTGGTGCCGGTGATGTTGTTGAAGCTGGTAAATTTTGCACCATATTTTCCAAAGCTATAACTTAGGCGCAAAGCTCGTTGACTTCTTCTATTATACCGAAATGATTGTCGGTCGGAACGAGCGGATGAATAAGGTTTAGAATTTGAGATAGTATTTAATCGTGACGAGATACTCTGGAAATGAAAGAGAAAATTGTGTTTCGAGTAGGTTCGTCGGTAAGTGCTTCAGGTTCTTCACCAAGAGGTGAATTTGGTTGATGGAAAGGATTACCTTCTTCTTGTCTCCAATGATTAAGTAGGCTACAAACCCATCAGATGAATTGAGGATGGCTGATTGACTGATTCATTCTGGTGACGTTGCTTCTGGAGCTTGAGTGGGACTCCATGTCGGAATCCGAGGGACTTGAACTAGTAGCGAGTTCCATTTCATACGATTGAGTAAAGGATTTTTCGATAAAAAAATGATTTCTGACTATCGGATGTTATTCTAATTATATAGAATATCAATATATATAGAACAAAAGACTTCGTAGATTACAGAGGAATTTATGGAATATGTCAGGCAAAGTTTACAGTAACAGATACGCTGAGATATGAATTTTGTCTATGCACTATTCATGCAGTCAATGCAGTAGGATGTGTCTAGACTAAGGATAATAAGCAAGTGATTCCCTAAGAATGATAAGTAGGTAATTTTCTAAGGATGATAAGTAGGTAATTTTAGACACAAAATGATAAGCAAAACTTTTGACATGCAGACACGGTCGAAGTCCAGACTCACTAATGCATCCTAACGACTTATCAGTTAGACACACTAATGCAGACCTGGTTCGCTAAGACCACCGCTCTGATACCAACTGAAAGCTCAGTTGGGGATACCACACGTCCCACCCAGTGCCTTCCCAGCTAACCGCCTGGTGACCACTGAGTGTACCTCAGATACTGATTTTAGGGTCTGCCTCTCGGCTACTGCCAACCCTCGTAAGGGATCGCTAGGAGTAAGAGCCAATTCTTCGTCACAGGTAACACTGTGAGAACCTCCTTTACGACTAACCCGCCATACATGGACGGCGTTATACCAGCTCTGATGCCAACTGAAAGGACCCGTCCTAAACCATCTGGACGAATACATTACATTTGGTTACATCGCGAGGTTCTTGACCTCTATATGATACATTTTCCAAACATTGCATTCGTTTTTAAAAGACATACTTTCATTTCATCGAAAGTTGACGGCATGCATACCATATCATAATATATCTAACTATAATTGACTTAATAATAATCTTGTTGAACTCAATGACTCGAATGCAACGTCTTTTGAAATATGCCATGAATGACTCCAAGTAATATCTCTAAAATGAGCAAATGCACAGCGGAAGGTTTCTTTCATACCTGAGAATAAACATGCTTTCAAGTGTCAACCAAAAAGTTGGTGAGTTCATTAGTTTATCATAAAACAATAAAATTCATCATTTTGATAGACCACAAGATTTAAATGCTGCATGGTACAAATGGGCCCGAATCCTATACCCACCTATAATGTACCTGCGATATCTTTTAAATACAGTACACCTTTCTCGTGTACGAAATCATCTTTCATAAATCTTAGTAACCGTACACATATCTCGTGCACAAAAATAACATACACATAACCTGTGTATAAAATCATTCTCTCGATACATAACATTCACTTTTCAATGCTTTCATAGCTTGGCTTGGTAACCGACCTTAACATATAATGCGCATAATAATATCCCCAAAACAGAACATCTCGTCTGTATAATAATCATATAAACTTCGAAGTACTAAACACCACGCCCACTAGCCCTTCCGTCTAGTGAACATTCTGGGTGGGGGTGTTAAACCCGGTAGCTACCTTTAGGATTCGCGTCAATTAGGCGTGCACTAATTCTCAAAATTAGTGATGTTCCCTAATTCTTAGGTTACCAAGCAATAATAATCAGGGAAAAAATATTCATATCAATTGTGGCAATTATCACGTCCACATAATTCAATGGTGGCAATTATCACGTCCACATAATTCATTCGAGGAATGTTTTGCTTGTGTCTATCTCGTCAAACATTTATAAAAGCATTTCATGTATTCGCAGTTCAAAATGTATTTCAAAAGCATTTAATAAAGCAGTTATAAAAGTAGCGCATGTATTCTCAGTCTCAAAAATGTAAAGAGTAAAAGAGAATCAAATGAACTCACCTAATGTATTTTGTAGTAAAAATACATATGACTATATTGAACAACTGAACAATGCAGGGTTGGCCTCAGATTCACGAACCTCAAAAAAAGGCCTTAAAAAGAAACTGCCGCTGTGATGACCCGGAAATTTCTGACCAAATTTAAACTTAATCTTTAACGTTTCCGTCACGATAAGCAAAGTCTATGAAGTTGAATCTCAAAATTTTGAACTATTCAATTACCCTTCGATTGTTTTCATTGATTCGCAAACCATTATATGTAAATAGATACATATATATACTATAACTTGAAAACGTAACAACATTTTAATTGTTTAATACCGTACATTAAACTTATTGGTTTAAATATTTATTTGAATAAATATGATAAGTTGGAATATTAATTGTATGAATAAATTGCGACGTATATTTAAAACGTGTTTATGAATGTCGAAAATATATATTAACTTGGTCATAAAATGATTTGTTATTATATATCAACAAATAGCGAGACAATGATTTATAGAAGTAAATGACCAAAACACTCGAAAGTTTAAGATACACTTTAAATGATATAGTTTATTGATAATTTAAGACTATATTTTGACAAAGGTACGAGTCACAAAACGTAAATTGCGAGTTTTCTAAGCGTACGAAAATGCGTTCGAGAAACCGGAACCGGGACATAAGTCGAGTGACAACGTACGAGTCATCGGAACAAAAATTACAAGTCAACTATGCATGTGAATTTAATATAATATATAATTAATTATATAAATTAAATATATTATATATATTATATAAAATTATGTCGACAAACAAAAAGTTAAAAGTTTGTGAGCTGGATCAGAGGGCCATGCGATCGCATGGCCTTGAAGCACAAATCCCATGCGATCGTATGGGGTACTTTTTCAGAAAAGGTTCTATAAATTGCTCAGTTTTCACACTTCTTTCTCTAAATTATATATTACTCCGTATTTATTTTATTATTATTATTATTATTATTATAATTATTTTTATTATTATTATTATTATTATTATTATTATTATTATTATTATTATTATTATTAAGATTAATATTATTATTAATCTTATTATTATTAATATTATTAATTAGTATTATACATAAAATACTACGACGAGGTTATGAGCGTGTCACTTTCAAAAATGGGTTTTTGAGCGGGATAAAGTTAAGGAAATTATGGGTTATAGCTATGGAGGTTATGGGTAATGTTCATGGGTATTATTTACAAGTCAAATCTACTGTTATCATCTATGTTGTGTCTACGTACTTTTCTGCAATATTGAATCACAATATTGATACGTAAGCATTTATATTTTATCTTTTATACATTAATTGTGTATCCATGTCTAGTGCTCGAGCATATATATTTATACATGTTTGTGTGCTAAATTTCGTCATTAAACAGTTTATAATGAATCACGAATTAAATACATATATTACTGGTAAAAGGTATATGATATACATGTTTTCGGAAAGCTGGCGAAAAATCAATAACTTTTCATTTAGACACTGAATAGTTTCGATGAACAGATTAAAAGATATGATCAACTGAATTATGATTGACGTTAATTGAAATTGCTTTTGAATCTGCAATTAAGATTTAAACAAATTGTTTACGAGATTGATAAATTGAACTTTTAAATATTACCAACCGAGTAAATGACTCCTTATATAAGGTATGTCTCGTTTTGTTGAACTATTGTCAAAATTGACTTTTTGAAACGACTTTGGATAACTTTTGTATGTCAATCTCGAGCATTAGGATTATGATACACTATGACCTGACCTAGCTTGATAGACATTTATTGACCAACATATGTTCTCTAGGTTGAGATCTACGGTTATTTGGTAATCCGAGTTTCAGTCACATTTTGGTGAACGACTTTATATGCTGCTAAGGTGAGTTTCATTTGCTCCCCTTTTAATTGCTTTTGCAATATATATTTTTGGGCTGAGAATACATGCACTTTATTTTAAACACAATGGATACAAGTACATACTAAATTCTACACTGAGTTTGAACCGAAAATCCCTTAGCTTTGGTAACTAGTAACTGCCAGTTATAAGAACTGGTGGGCGCGAGTAGTAGTATATGGATCCATAGGGCTTGATATTCCCGTCCGAGCTAGAGCACTAGCCCTTTTAACGGACGTATGCTATTTGAGAAGCGTACACGTTGGTTTACGTGTATTATTAAGATGATTATACAAAGGGTACAAATTATATATACATTAAGTTTAGTTACCAGGGTGCTCAATTTCGTAGAATATTTTGATAAACGTTTCTGAATGAAACAACTGAAATCTTGTGATCCACTTTTATATACAAATTATGCGAAACACTAAAACTATGAACTCACCAACCTTTGTGTTGACACTTGTTAGCATGTTTATTCTCAGGTTCCTAGAAGTCTTTCGCTGTTTGCTTATATGTTAGACAAGCTATTATTTTTCAAGGAAACGTTGCATTCACCAAATCATCACCAAGTATCTTATTTTGACTGCATTGTCAACGGAAGTATCATTGTAAACTATTATATTACGGTAATTGTCTATATGTAGAAATCATCAGATGTCGAAAATCTTTGATTTAAATATTCATTTATGGTGTGCCTTTTCAAAAGAATGCAATGTTTACAAAACGTATCATATAGAGGTCAAATACCTCGCAATGAAATCGATGAATGACGTGTTCGTCCATATGGATTTGGAGCGATCGTCACAGTTGGTATCAGAGCGTTGGTCCTAGCGAACCAGGTCTTGCATGAGTGTGTCTAACTGATAGTTGTTAGGATGAATTAGTAAGTCTGGACTTCGACTGTGTGTGCATGTCAAAAGTTTTGCTTATCATTCCTTGTCAGAAATTACATGCTTATCATTCCTAGTCCAGACACGTTTTACTGCATTGATTGTATGAATAGTGTATAGACAAAATTCATATCTTAGCGTATCTGTTACTGTAAACTTTTCCTGACATCTTTCGAAAATTTCTCCGTGATTTATGCATTTTGGTATTATATATACATATGTAAATTATGTATTGAAGAATACCAAACTAAATTCTATAATCTAATTCATATCAAAAATCATCTCCCTAATTATACAAGATGGATCCCGTATCTAGTTCAAATTCCTTAAACTCTGACAGCTATTCCGATATGGATATTCACCTGAATTCCGAAGACAGTGTAACCGGAATGGATCAACCAATTAGCCATCATCTATTTTGGATGAATTGGGGATGGGTTCGTAATCTACTTAATCATTAGAGACAAGAAGAAGGCGATCCCTTCCATCCACCACATTCACCTCTTGGTGAAGAACCTAAAGCACTTACCGGCGAACCCGTTCATAACACCATTTTCACCCTCATTTCCAGAACAGCTCACAACGACTACGTAATATCCAATATTCTAAATCTTATTCATCCGCTTGTCCGAACCACCAATCATCCCAGTATAATAGAAGAAGTCAACGAGCTTCGCGCTCGGGTAGTGGCTTTGGAGAATATGGTGCAAGGATTACAAACACCAGCAGCAGAACAAGCAGCATAACCAGTACCACCATCATCAACACCAACAGTATTATTACCACCACCAATAACAACATCCCCATCACACACCTCAACATCACAATCTGTACCTCGGATATCAACATCATACTCACCATAAATACCAAGGGGTACCAATAACAATAAATGATGAAGTATTGATTCATAACTTTATCGGAGAAATATTCTACGACGATTACGTAATCTCTAAAATCTTAGAGATTATTTATCCCAGTTCTAACCGTAAATCTAATGAATAGAAATGATAGAAGGAAGAGTAGAAACCCTGATAAGAATGCTACGTAAGGTACAAGATAGACTTGTTTTACAAATAGCATCAATAGTACCCTTAGCCTCACCAGCACAGTCAGTGCTGTCAACATCGCCTCTAACATCACGAGCTCCGTCAGTTCAAGAAAGCACCCTGGAAATCATTACGAATCAACAACGAGTATATTGTATCAATGAGTTATGAAGTAATAACTCATTTCCTATAAAGAATTTATATGTATATCTTATATATATAAATTTTAAAACCATCGTAAATCTTTTCGTACTAAGCAATTCTGTATGAATTGAAAAAGGGTAAATATTACTCTGTTAATTTCATATTATTAATATGCTATGATGTACATCCTTCGTTAACAACTTAACCTTCGTTAACTACAATCTCTGTTTCAACTTAATGAATTCCATTTCATAATAAACCAAGTGTATTATTCAATTACATAATTGATTTTACATTTTCATTTTCGATGTACTCGAAACTTTCCAGAAAACATCATCTGTGCCTTGTAAGGTTCACAAAGATTCCACAAGTATCAACATCCTTCACCGAAAAATAAGAATAAATAATGAAGTATCGATTACATTAGCGAAATACTCCGCAAAGATTATGTAATCTTTAATGTTTTAGAGATTAATCATTTCTAACTCAAGCCGAAAATCAAATGAGCTTAATATGATATTAACTCATTAACTCTGTATTACATCTGAAGAAAATATACATACATATATTTTCATAAGGACGGTAATAAAAGTTCTTTTGTACAAAGTATTAATTGTGAAATCTTTAACGGGTAGGTAATACTCGGGAAATATATAAGTTCACAATTAATATGTTACACTGTACATTCTTCAACTTTGATTCAAAAATTATTAACAATGCTCATAACGATATACAATCGTTTTCATATAAATTCAATTACATATTCTGATATTGACGGATAAGAATCCAAGTCATAACTCTGAATCGGTGACATCATTCTTAGATCTCTACATCTTTCAAAGCTATACTTTGACTTCAAAACTTTGCAAGATCCTTTAATGTTGTTAATACCGAAAATAATCTTGAAATTCTTTTCAAGATATCAATTTTCATCACACTTCCAACCAGTCAACTTCGACTTTTCAGATTAACTTTATTGTAACCTTGACATATACGTTCTTGTTACAAGGGAACCTTTCATGTCCCACCACATTAGCAGTAAATTTACCAACAACTTCATTGATCCTTGACCTTCCGAAAAATCCTTATACTCATTGAAACCCTATCATATACTCATCTACATCTTCTAACGATAATTGCCATACCAACTACCGGGAATTAGCAATCAGTATTTCGAATTTTGCAGCAATTCTACGCCAACAGTTATATATAAACATATAATGTCTATCTCCTAGACTTATTTACTCCGAATGTGAAGTTTCTGAAAAACACCTTAAACTACGAACTAGTTCTCGAAATCTTGAAAAATGCTGATGAAGCAGCAAAAACTGTAAACGACCTTAACAGTAAAAAGTTTGATGATAAAGGATAGTGTGCTGGCAAAGCTCAGAAAAAGAGAAAGTTTGGAACTGAAAAACGGATTGAGCAAAGTATGAAAGAGGCTGTGGATAAATCCCAAGGACGAAACCTGTCTTCAAAGAATCTAAATGATTCAGTATCTGATGAAGCCATTAACGAATACCTTGCTTCCGAATCTAAACCCTTGCGGAGAATATTCTTCATCATCCTCTGATATTAGAAATTCTAAGATATCATCGTATCTTTCATTATAAATATCCTCCATATTTCTAGAGATAATTCCGTAATCATTCTTATCGAAAATCAATTTTCTCCTTACGATATCTGTGTTACACCATAAAAGAAACTATTTTAGTTTCTAAATTCTGAAACTTTCAAGTTTAAAATATAAATGTTTTGAAGTAATGTTAGGAATTGAAGCATGAGTTAGTATAATATAATGACACTTGATCAACGTGATTATATTACAGTAAGTCATGCTGAGTTTCTAATGGAATGTGATAAAGGTTCACAGATCATACCCTCATCATGAACCATGTTACATAACTCTTTCATTCTATATAATCTCTAAAAATATCAAGAAAATATTTTCCTAATGATTCGGTCTTTTTTGAGGTATTCTGGTAATTTGACAAGTCAGATTGTGCTATTACCATTTCTTTCTTAGAACATTAGTTATGTTCATCTGAAACTTCATACCTACGAATTCTGGACCATTATCCGCTTGACTTAAGGTCAGAAAGAGAAAACGAAAGCATGAAGCTCCGAAATATAATGGAGAATATAAAGCCCGATAACAACCCCGAAATTACAAACCGTGTATATCAATGCGTATAGCAATATAAAGACACGGGAGAATGAAAAACACTATAACCCCAAGGTAATAGTAGAAGAAAATAACTTCCTCTGGTGGCAGATGAACAAGAAGAATGAAGGATACGATAGCCAGGAAAATATCAAGAATCAGAACTGGATTAAGCATTTTCACAATCTATTGGGATGTATGAAATAAGAAAGAAGATTATAGGAGTGTTGAAAATAAATGAAATGGAAGAGGTCAATTTATAGGGAAATATCAGACATAGCAATCGAGGCAGATACGCATTTAATCAAAGAAAATCCTAATTTCCTCAAATTCCGAAGAATCAAATCTTATTTAGATTATGAAGATTTTCTATTCCTTAAATTTCGGAAATCAATCGTAACTACGTCAAAAGTTAAGACGAATCTCTATTCTTTCATTTCACTCTATTACGATAACTTCGCTCATACACTTCGAGTAATTGGATTGTTTTATCCATATTATTCAATGGTGATAAAAATTCTATTTATCAACACATATTCGTCATGAAAACATTTTTATTGTTAGCCATGACGACCTCACTCAAATTTCGGGACGAAATTTCTTTAACGGGGAGGTACTGTGATGACCCGGAAATTTCTGACCAAATTTAAACTTAATCTTTAACGTTTCCGACACGATAAGCAAAGTCTATGAAGTTGAATCTCAAAATTTTGAACTATTCAATTACCCTTCGATTGTTTTCAATGATTCGCAAACCATTATATGTAAATAGATACATATATATACTATAACTTGAAAACGTAACAACATTTTAATTGTTTAATACCGTACATTAAACTTATTGGTTTAAATATTTATTTGAATACATATGATAAGTTGGAATATTAATTGTATGAATAAATTGCGACGTATATTTAAAACGTGTTTATGAATGTTGAAAATATATATTAACTTGGTCATAAAACAATTTGTTATTATATATCAACAAATAGTGAGATAATGATTTATAGAAGTAAATGACCAAAACACTCGAAAGTTTAAGATACACTTTAAATGATATAGTTTATTGATAATTTAAGACTATATTTTGACAAAGGTACGAGTCACAAAACGTAAATTGCGATTTTTCTAAGCGTACAAAAATGCGTTCGAGAAACCGGAACCAGGACATAAGTCGAGTGACAACGTACGAGTCATCGGAACGAAAATTACAAGTCAACTATGCATGTGAATTTAATATAATATATAATTAATTATATAAATTAAATATATTATATATATTATATAAAATTATGTCGACAAACAAAAATTTAAAAGTTTGTGAGCTGGATCAGAGGGCCATGCGATCGCATGGCCTTGAAGCACAAATCCCATGCGATCGCATGGGGTACTTTTTCAGAAAAGGTTCTATAAATTGCTCAGTTTTCACACTTCTTTCTCTAAATTATATATTACTCCGTATTTATTTTATTTATTATTATTATTATTATTATTATTATTATTATTATTATTATTATTATTATTATTAAGATTAATATTATTATTAATCTTATTATTATTAATATTATTAATTAGTATTATACATAAAATACTACGACGAGGTTATGAGCGTGTCACTTTCAAAAATGGGTTTTTGAGCGGGATAAAGTTAAGGAAATTATGGGTTATAGCTATGGAGGTTATGGGTAATGTTCATGGGTATTATTTACAAGTCAAACCTACTGTTATCATCTATGTTGCGTCTACGTACTTTTCTGCAATATTGAATCACAATATTGATACGTAAGCATTTATATTTTATCTTTTATACATTAATTGTGTATCCATGTCTAGTGCTCAAGTATATATATTTATACATGTTTGTATGCTAAATTTCGTCGTTAAACAGTTTATAATGAATCACGAATTAAATACATATATTACTGGTAAAAGGTATATGATATACATGTTTTCGGAAAGCTGGTGAAAAATTAATAACTTTTGATTTAGACACCGAATAGTTTCGATGAACGGATTAAAAGATATGATCAACTGAATTATGATTGACGTTAATTGAAATTGCTTTTGAATCTGCAATTAAGATTTAAACAACTTGTTTACGAGATTGATAAAGTGAACTTTTAAATATTACCAACCGATTAAATGACTCCTTATATAAGGTATGTCTCGTTTTGTTGAACTATTGTCAAAATTGACTTTTTGAAACGACTTTGGATAACTTTTGTATGTCAATCTCGAGCATTAGGATTATGATACACTATGACCTGACCTAGCTTGATAGACATTTATTGACCAACATATGTTCTCTAGGTTGAGATCTACGGTTATTTGGTAATCCGAGTTTTAGTCACATTTTGGTAAACGACTTTATATGCTGCTAAGGTGAGTTTCATTTGCTCCCCTTTTAATTACTTTTGCAATATATATTTTTGGGCTGAGAATACATGCACTTTATTTTAAACACAATGGATACAAGTACATACTAAATTCTACACTGAGTTTGAACCGAAAATTCCTTAGCTTTGGTAACTAGTAACTGCCAGTTATAAGAACTGGTGGGCGCGAGTAGTAGTATATGGATCCATAGGGCTTGATATCCCCGTCTGAGCTAGAGCACTAGCCATTTTAACGGACGTATGCTATTTGAGAAGCGTACACGTTGGTTTACGTGTATTATTAAGATGATTATACAAAGGGTACAAATTATATATACGTTAAGTTTAGTTACCGGGGTGCTCAATTTCGTAAAATATTTTGATAAACGTTTCTGAATGAAACAACTGAAATCTTGTGATCCACTTTTATATACAAATTATGCAAAACACTAAAACTATGAACTCACCAACCTTTGTGTTGACACTTGTTAGCATGTTTATTCTCAGGTTCCTAGAAGTCTTCCGCTATTTGCTTATATGTTAGACAAGCTATGTGCCTGGAGTCTTACATGACATATTTTTCAAGGAAACGTTGCATTCACCAAATCATCACCAAGTATCTTATTTTGACTGCATTGTCAACGGAAGTATCATTGTAAACTATTATATTACGGTGATTGTCTATATGTAGAAATCATCAGATGTCGAAAATCTTTGATTTAAATATTCATTTATGGTGTGCCTTTTCAAAAGAATGCAATGTTTACAAAACGTATCATATAGAGGTCAAATACCTCGCAATGAAATCGATGAATGATGTGTTCGTCCATATGGATTTGGAGCGACCGTCACAGTCGCGAACCAGATTCGAACCCCCGACCTCTCGTACACCCGCTAACACTCAAGACCGTTGGGCTGTTGCCCATTTTCTGAATATATTTGCAACCCATATATATATATATATATATATATATATATATATATATATATATATATATATATATATATATATATATATATATATATATATATATATATATATATATATCGATTATCTTCCTTAATACATTCCACCTTCTTCATCAAAACCCAATAACCAAAATATCACAAGGATTATGATAATGATTTCACAGTTTGTTCAAGACTTATAAACAACTCATATAACATAAAATTTATGTTATTTATAACCAATACAAACGGAAAAAAATATACATATACATGCTGCCGTCGCTGTTTATGTGAAGAAAAGAAAAAAATGATTTTGATATGTGGTACGTTTTAGCCAAAGGTTACAACACGAAATACATTTCAAATCACCCCTAGAAACTTTAAAAATCCTAAATTGACCTTGAATCGTAACGGATAACACGGATTTGATTGAAGAACAATAGTTGACTTTTAAAAATCAAAAGTTTGACTTCGAAATTTGAATTCGTTAACAAGAATTGGAACTTGAGATTTTTACAGGAAGTTTGAGTGATGGATTCCTAACAACTTAGCATTATTATTTTTTGAAAATTGGTTCGAATTTGAGATATGGCTGAAAAGTGTAAGAACAGAGGTCGTGTTCATTTTCTTGGGTTTTTTATTTTTTATTTTTGAATTGCAGTGTGGTAACCTATAGAATGTGAAGGATTAAATGATTTAACAGTTCCTGGATTCTAATTGCTTTTAAGAAATTGACCTATAACAGATATAGACAGGAAGTACATCTTATTTCAATCAATGAACAACTAAAGTAGAATAATACATTTAATTGAATAGTTTGATAGTGAAACAATTGAAATTGATTGTACAATATCAGACAGAAATAAAAGATGATTCGATTTTGATTGAGAAGTTTAACAGATTTTGTATCCATCTATCAGTTTTATTTTATACAGATTTATTAAAAATTAAATAACATATTAATAATAATATTAACATTAATACTAATAATAATAATTATATTATTTAATAATAATAGTAATAAATAATAATAATCCTAAAAAAAATCTTTAGTAGTAAAAGAAAAAAAAATTTATAATTTTTAGTAATCATGTTTGTAATAATAATAACTAAGAATATCTAAATTATATTTAAATTGGAATTTTATCATGCTTATAATGGTATTTAACTTAAGAATCTTTATTTTGATATTCATAACTTTAAGATTATATCCAAAATGATAATAATATTAATAATACTAACATTGTTATTAATATTAAAAATAAAATTTTTATTATAACAACTACACTCTAGTTTGTAATTTATTAATTTCGTATTATTTAATAGTTATATCATTATCATATGATAACATTCCTTGAATAGTTAATATTTATATATTTTATATATTTTACAATGTAATAATAATTATGAACAAAAATTACATATATATATATATATATATATATATATATATATATATATATATATATATATATATATATATATTCATATATAGATAATAACTTTAATATTTTGCATATTATTTTACATATTTGATTCTACTGTTTAACTTATATTTTATTATTTCAAATTATTATATATATTTATATTTATGTTTATATATATTTATCTACAAATAATTTGTTCGTGAATCGTCGAGAATTGTCAAAGGGTAAATGAATACATGAACACAGTTCAAAATTTTGAGACTCAACATTACAGACTTTGCTTATCGTGTCGAACTTATATAAAGATTAAGTTTAAATTTGGTCGGAAATTTTCAGGTCGTCACAGATATTCTATATGCATCTTGTTAATGTCAATTATCAGGCGTTCAATCCATATGAATGATTATTTTTGTCTCTATGCATGGGACGTATTTTTATGAGAAATGGAAATGAAAATCTTTTGGTCTATTAAAATAATGAAAATGATCGATTATGATAAACTAATGAACTCACCAACCTTTTGGTTGACACTTTAAAGCATGTTTATTCTCAGGATTGAAAGAAATCTTCCGCTGTGCATTTGCTCATTTTAAAGATATTACTTGGAATCATTCATGGCATATTTCAAAAGACGTTGCATTCAAGTCGTTGAGTTCAGTAAAGATTATGATTAAGTAAATGACAGATTAGATCATTTATGGTTGGGTATTATGAAATGGTATGCATGCCTGTCAACTTTCGTTGTAATGAAAGTTTGTCTTTTTAAAAACGAATGCAATGTTTGTAAAATGTATCATATAGAGGTCAAGTACCTCACGATGTAATCATATGTTATTGTATTCGTTCTTATGGATTAGGACGGGTTGCTTCATGTGGCATCAGAGCTGGTTTAACGTCATTGGTGCGGGTTAGTCGTAAAGGAGGTTCTCACAGTGTTACCTGTGATGAAGCATTGGCTCTTACTCCTTGCGATCCCTTACGAGAGTTGGCAGTAGCCGAGAGGCAGGCCCTAAAATCAGTATCTGAGGTACACTCAGTGGTCGGTGGATAGTTAAGGTACTGGGTGGGATGGTGGTTGTCCCCACTGTATTTCATGTGGTATCAGAGCGGTGGTCTTAGCGAACCAGGTCTTGCATTAGTGTGTCTAACTGATAGTTGTTTAGATGAATTAGTGGGTCTGGATTTCGACCGTGTCTGCATGTCAAAAGTTTTGCTTATCATTTTGTGTCAAAAATCATCTGCTTATCATCCTTAGAAAATTATCTGCTTATCATTTCGTGTTGAAAATTATTTGCTTATCATCCTTAAAGTCTAGACACGTCTTACTGCCTCTATTGCATAGACAGTGTATAGATAAATTCATATCTTAGCATATCTGTTATTGTTACCTTTGCCTGACAGCTTCCGTAGATTCCTCCGTAACTTATGGGATTTTAGTATTATATATGCATATGTAAATTATGTATTGCAGGTTACTAATCTACATCCTATAATCTATTTCTTATCGAAAATCCTTTATCTGATCGTACGAGATGAATCCCTCAACTAGTTCAAGTTCCTCGGATTCCGACAGCTATTCCAATATGGAAACACACTTGAGCTCTGAAAGCAGTATAACCGGAATGGATCAATAAATCAGTCATCACCAATTCATCTGATGGGTTTGTAGACAACTTAACCGATGGAGAAGCGAAGAAGGCGATCCTTTCCATCCACCACATTCTCCTCTTGGCGAAGAACCTGAAGTATTTACCGGCGAACCCATTCGAAACACCATTTTCACCCTCATTTCCCGAATATCTCGCCACGATTATATTCTATCTAAAATTCTAAACCTTATTCATCCGCTCGTTCCAATCAATAATCATCCCGAAATAATAGAAGAAGTCAACGAGCTTCGCGCCTGAGTTGTAGCCTTGAAAAATATGGTGCAAAACATACGAGCTTCAGCAACATCACCGGCACCAACAGTACCACCAACATCAACAGTTGTACCACCAGCACCAGCAGCCTCAACATCACACACCTCAACATCACAATCTATACCCCGAGCATCTTCGTTCTACATGGCGATTATGTAATCTCTAATGTTTTAGAGATTATGTATTCTAGTTCTAAGGGTAACTCAACTGAGTTTAATATTATATTGACTCATTAAATCCATAATTACATCTGAAGAAAATATATATGTATATATGTTTTCATAAAGATTGTAATTAAAAATTCTTTTGTACAAACTGTTAATGGTGAAAATATTTTAACGGGTCGGTAATACCCGAGGAATATTTAGATTTCACTTTAATAAGTTATACTGTACATTCTTCGAATCTGATTCAACATTCATTTACTATCCTACTTACATCTACAGAGATACGAATCCGTTCACCGCACAATAACCATTTTCATTCAATTTCATATTGGATTTTGACCTATCAGAATCCAACAAGTGGCATAATGAAGAAAACATTGGACAAAAATAAAATTTGTTAAAAACAAACAAATTAACTTTGAGAAATTTTGTTAAGAATCCACGCTAACTATTCCTAGCTAACTGTTCCTAGCTAACTGATTACATTTTATTTATCGCAATTTAATTATCGCAATTTATATTCTCGCAATTTTATTTATCGTCATTTAATTTCTGTTATTTATTTTACGCACTTTAAATATCGGGACACGTATACAAGGTTTTGACATATCATATCGACGCATCTATATATATTATTTGGAATAACCATAGACACTCTATATGTAGTAATGATAGAGTTAGCTATACAGGGTTGAGGTTGATTCTACAATAATATATATACTTTGAGTTGTGATCGAGTCTGAGACATGTACACGGGTCACGATACGTATTAATTAATTCGAATATTATATATTAAACTATATATGAATTATTGGACTGTTAACTGTGGATTATCGACTGTGGACTGCCAACATTGGACAATTAAAATGAATTAAAATATTGATTATAACATTGAAACTAAACAATTCTTCAAGTTTGCCACTTGGTTTCATCTAAAACCTCATTTGTATCTTGACGATTACAATCTGCGTTCAAACCTTTCGTAATTCTTGAAAACACCTCAATCAAGAGGATGAACCAACCACACTTCATCTACTGAAGGAAAGATCTATGTATATAGTTATGCGCCTGTAAACTCTCGGAATCGAAGTAAAAGTTTTACACGAATCCGTACATGATCCTGTAAGCATTATTATTACCCAAAATAATTTAGTAATCCCTTTTAAAGTAGCAAATTTTGTCACAGCTCCAGCAAGTCAACTTCAACTTTTCGTCCGAAACAATCTTATTATAAACTTGATATATATGCGTACTCTTTTATTGTTACCTGAGAACCTTTTATATTTCACCATATTACCATCAGCGTTTAATCCTCTAAAAACACAATTCTCCTTAAACCACCTCGGATTGATAATCGATGATTCAGATATCGTAGCATTAAACGGGGATTGATAATCGATGATTCAGATATCGTAGCATTAAATGCAGAGGAAACGGAAAAATTGTAGATGGTCTAAACAGCCAAAAGTTTGATGATAAAGAAGGGAGTGTTAGGAACGCTCGATAAAAAATTTGGTACTGAAAAATAGATTGAGCAAACCATGAAGGAGACCAAGGCCAAATACAAGGACCATACCATATATTCAAAGAAATCAGGTAATTCTGGATCCGATGAAACCTTTAACGAATATCTTGCTCCGTACTCGTGTTAAAATCTTGCGAAAAACCATTCTTCATTAACCATCGAACTTAGAAATTCCAAAATATCATCATAAATATCTTCGATATTTCTGAAGATATTTTCATAAATATTCTCATCCGAAATTATTTATCTCTTCGTGCTATCTATATTAAATCACAAAGGAAACTACTTTAGTTTCTAAATTTCTTTAAAATTCGAGTTTGAATTATGAATGATTTTGAAGTAGTGTTGGAAATTGATGCATGAGTTAGTATAATATAATGACACTTGATCAACGTGATTATATTACAGTAAGTCATGCTGAGTTTCTAATGGAGCTTGATGATTCACAGACCATAACGTCATCAGGTGCCATGTAACACGACTCTTACATTTTATCTAGTCTTTAAACAAATCAATAACATATTTTCTTGATAGTTCTATCTTTTCTCGTAACTTCTGGTAATTTAACCAATCATGATCGTGTTATTACAATTTCTTATAACACAAACTATGTTCATTCGAAACTCCATACCTATAAATTATGGACCATTACTTGCTTTATTTAAAGTCGAAAAGAGAAAACAAAAGCATGAAGCTCCGAAATATAAGGGAGAATATAAAGCCCGATAACAACACATAAATTACAAACCGTATATATCAATGTTTATCGCAACATAAAGACACGGGAGGATTAAAAACACTATAACCCCAAAGGCAAAATAGAAGTAAACTGATTCCTCCAGTGGGAGTTGGAAAAGGAGAAGGATTGTGGCAATAGTCAGGATAAGGGCAAGGATTAGAATCGGATTAAGCATTTTTACAATCTTTTGAATTTGGAAATTGAGTAAAGGAATGGTAAAAGTAATGGAACAGAAGAAGTTAATTTATAGTGAAATATCTGATAAAGAAATCAAGGCAGATCTCCGCATTTAATTAGAGAGATCCTAACTTCCTGAATTACCGAAGAGTCAAATCTTGTATAGATTCGAAGATTATCTTTAAATTCCTTGAATTCCGAAAATCAACCCTGTCTACGTTAATAGATATGACAAATCTTCATTTACTCATTTCACTCTTTTGTGATAGCTTCACTCGTACTCTTCATATAAATGAATTGTTTTATCTATACTACCCACTGATGATAAAACTTTATTTATCAACTCATATTCGTCATGAAAACATTTTTATTGTTAGCCATGACCACCTCACTCAAATTTTGGGACGAAATTTCTTTAACGGGTAGGTACTGTGACAACCCATAAATTTTCAACCAAATTTAAACCTAATTCTTATATGATTTTGACACGATAAGAAAAGTCTGTTAGATTGAGTCTCAAAAATCTTGAACTGTTCATATATTCAATTGACCTTCGACCGGTTTCGACGATTCACGAACAATAGTTTATAAATAGATATATATATATGTGTGTGTGTGTGTGTGTATATGTATATATATATATATATATATATATATTAACATAATTAAATAAATAATATAGATATATCATACTCTAAACCTAAAACATTAACTATTTTATCATAATTAATATCAATATATTATTATATATTTTATATAATAGTTACACATTGATATGCAAGTGTAATGGATGTAGTTTTCTGATTTGTGGAATGTGGAGACCACCTATACCACATCATTGTACCATGTCTTTTGACAATAACAACCAAACTCACGGGTCTCAACAAGTAGTGACTGGATTAATTTGTATCACACATTTTTTTTCTTTACTTTTCGAGTTATTCAATATATATTATATATATAGTATATATTCCATACATGCATTTTTTTCCATTTCCAGTCGTCATCATCCCCAACATTGAGAACCACTTGCCTAAACATCTGTTCTATTTATTTTCTTTTCTTAATTCAACACTTTAAGTACTAAATTATTTAATAGATGATGTGGATTGTTTTGTTCCATTCTAACTTTATATATGATTGATTCATGCACGATGATATAAAATACACATATATGTTTCTTTCTTTTTCTCTGCAAATGGATCCTATACTTTACGATCACCTTTATATATATATATATATATATATATATATATATATATATATATATATTCACTATACATATTGATGGACATATTAGCTTCTTGTGTTTCTACTATTTTTTTTTAAAACTCAATTGGCAGATCACTGCTAATGCTCGATGTATTTCTTTCCATGACTACTTGTTCTTCTATTTCTATTATTGAACTACAAAAACACCACCCTCATCTAGTCGACCACCACTTCAAACCTACACTATCGTATGCATACACATGATCATATATCATCCCCACCATGCTCAAATCAATCGAATACCATTTGTTTTTAATCCGATTACTACCTGCTCGTAACCCATTTAAGAATACCACCACTTTCATCTAATCACCAACCAAACTACCCCCAATAAACCATGATCAAATGACTTTAGCTGTTACTATTTTGCTTTTTATTCTGTTTCTTCTATCACTAACCAAATAAACACCCATAACCCTCTTCTTGTTGTGCATTAGCTCAATCATTATAGAGGAAGACTACCCTCATCAAACCTACGAATTATTTTCCTGGCAATTCGTTATAACCTGTCGGTTTTACTTCGGTCCCATTCGAAAACCAAAAACTGCTGCAACCGTATGGTGTTGCATTCAATCAACCACCATGAACCAAAGAACCACCATCATTATTATTATTTTTTCTTCTTTCTGCAGCCCGCAACCGAGACCCAAACCCCCTTATGGTGCCACTGTATTGCTGTTACTGTATCTGTCGAAGATAAACAGTCAAGACCACCTTATTTTTTGTTACAGCTTCACCGTACCACCATACACTCCTTGCTACTTGGCTTACCACTTCTATCGAGCTATAACATCACAAACCCAAAAACATCATTTGGAACCTCCACTTCATCACCGTCGAAACCTTTCGTTCCTACTATTCGATACCTAAGGTCATACACATACAGCTGCCACTATCTCGTTTCAAGTATCTGTTTGATTCCCAAAGACACGTGACCTACAACACCAACAGAACACCATCTTTGTGAAAGACTACTACTATGTTTATGTTTTGTTCCTACTCGAACTCAAAACCGAACCCTTGTGTTCTACTGGTACAACTAATCTCTATTATCTGAATCATTCTTGATTTCTCCTGTCCAATCTACAACAATAACCAAACACCCTTGCTTGTCGGAGAGATGTTGTTGACAAAGACCACCAAAACCGCCACTCAATATCACGGTTGTTTCTTTCTGTTTCGATCACAATAATGATCAAGATGATTGTGATGGTGATGCTATGTTTATTCAATAATATTGATGAAGATAACGAATGACGATGGGTGTAAATAATCATGATACAGTGAAGTATCGATGATGATTGAAGATCGATGATAATTGATGAAGAATTGGGACCGACCTATTTTCTTTCTTTTTGGCGACACTCTAACAAACCCCACACGGTTTCTTTGCTAGGTATAAACATTATTATATTTGGGATTAAAGTTATCTATATCTATATTATTATTATGATATTTATTAAAAACATATATATATATATATATATATATATATATATATATATATATATATATATATATATATATATATATATATATATATATATATATATATATATATATATATATATATATATATATATTATCGAAGGGTTTTAAAGAAGTGATTGCAGTTTATAACAGAAAATCAAAATAGCTCAGATGGTTAAGATCCTCATTTACATACGAAGTGACTTAGGTTCGAATCCAGACCACAGCTTTTTGTTTTTCTGATTTTAATGACACATGTTACTGTAGCAACCCTTTTATACAAGCCCAATTTCTGTTATTAAAGCCCAACCTATATTATTGTATTAATAAACATTATTAGTAATAAGTATTATTATTATTATTATTATTATTGTTATTATTAATAGATTTACATTAATATAATTATTATTATATTTGTTATAATTACTATTATATTTATAAATATTTTTATCTCAAATGAATAAATAATATTTAAGCATATTAATATTACATATTATATTAGTTAATTAGTTAATATTAATATTTATATAATATCATAGATATAAATATTTAATTATTACATATACATTATATTAACACATATATAAATACTTATTTTAATACATTAGATAATATATATAAACATTAATACATAATACATGATATATATATATATATATATATATATATATATATATATATATATATATATATATATATATATATATTGTTAATTATATAAAAATTATACATAAGATAGTTATTAAAATATTTTAATGAGTATATATTATATTAATATTAGTAATTCTATTCTGATTATAAATATTAACTTAAAGTATATAAAATAAATATATTTAATTTATTAGTACAAGATATAATTTTTAATATAACAAGTATATATTACTAATAATAATATATAAACTTATTTGATTACTATTATATGTTTTAATATATATCATTGATATAGATTCCTGAACTCGAGGCCAACCCTGCATTGTTCAGTTCAGTCGAATGAATATTTTTACTACAAAATATTGTGTAGTGAGTTTCATTACTCCCTTTTTAAATGCTTTTTCAATATATATTTTTGGGACTAAAAATACATGCGCTATTTTTATAACTGTTTTACAAAATAGACACAAGTAATTGAAACTACATTATATGGTTGAATGGATCGAAGCCGAATATGCCTCTTTTTAACCTGGTAATCTAAGAATTAGGGAACTGGCCCCTAATTGACGCGAATCCTAAAGGTTGATCTACGGGAACTAACAACCCCCATTCTGAAATTTGGAATGCTTTAGTACTTCGAAATTTATCATGTCCGATGGGTGTCCCGGAATGATGGGGATATTCTATATGCATCTTGTTAAGGTAGATTATCAGGCATTCAATCCATATGAATGATTATTTTTGTCTCTATGCATGGGACGTATTTTTATGAGAAATGGAAATGAAAATCTTGTGGTCTATTAAAATGATAAAAATGATCGATTATGATAAACTAATGAACTCACCAACCTTTTGGTTGACACTTTAAAGCATGTTTATTCTCAGGATTGAAAGAAATCTTCCGCTGTGCATTTGCTCATTTTAAAGATATTACTTGGAATCATTCATGGCATATTTCAAAAGACGTTGCATTCAAGTTGTTGAGTTCAGTAAAGATTATGATTAAGTAAATGACAGATTAGATCATTTATGGTTGGGTATTATGAAATGGTATGCATGCCTGTCAACTTTCGATGTAATGAAAGTTTGTCTTTTTAAAAACGAATGCAATGTTTGTAAAATGTATCATATAGAGGTCAAGTACCCCGCGATGTAATCATATGTTATTGTATTCGTTCTTATAGATTAGGACGGGTCGCTTCAGGATCTTGTTGCATCCACTTGCTAACTATGTTTTGATGTTGTGGTAAGTTTCAATTTCAAGTTCTAGTGTTTAATTTAAGTTAAAAATAGGGTTTTTGTTCATGTGTTGGGTGTAAGCCCCATTTCCATGATAAATTGGGGATTTTGGATAAGATTTCTGTACATAGACTCAAAGACTCGTGATTTACGGTTTGATGTTGTAAATTGGGGTTTGCGAGTCTTAAATTATTGTTGAATTACTAGAACACTTTTTTGTTAGTGAAATGGGTGTTGTTAGGGTTCATGGTTGAACCAACTGCAAGTATTGACCTTGAAATGGGTCAAATGGGTGTAGTGTGACCCAACTAGCAAGATGAGTATTTAATTACTCAAACTTGTGTGAGTTATTGTGTTTGGACTATAATCACTAGTTATTAGTGATGGTTTGACCTAGTGTGGGTGTTAGTAGTGCAAATGGGCCATTAATTGCACTATGGGTCATAAATGCACTAGAGTTATGAGTTGGTAAGTAGTCCAACTTGTTTGTGTGTTAATTGTATGATTAATGTAATATGTACATTACATTGAAGCTTGTGAGATTCTGGTTTTTGACTTTCACTAAATTGATAAGGTGAGTGAAATAATTATATATGTATGTGTATGATCTATTTACTTGTGTGCGATGTGGGTTAAAGTTCTTGAGTTCAATACCACATAGTGTTTGGCATGAGATGAGGGTTTAAAGTTCGTGACTCCGATACCTCATTGTCATGTGGGGTGGCGTGTGATGTGGGTTTAAGTTCGTGAGTTCGATACCGCATCATTACCTGTGGCGCGAAATGTGGGTTTAAAGTTCGTGAGTTCGATACCACATTGGGCGTGACGGGTGGGTATAAGTTAGTGAGTTCAATACCACTAATGGGGTTAGTGATACATTAGTCGGGTATGTATACTAATGGTTGTTGTGAACACCAATGGCTCCTTCGCGGGAACCATTTCCTTGCGCTTATGGTTAACCATGGTTTACATGTTGTTTATGAATAGCATTAATATTATTGAGATTGTATGCTAAGGTTGATGCTAGTTTGCACATTTGATGATGTTAGCTTTGATATGCGTTAATATGCGTTGTATGAGTAAGTGGGTGCAAGTAAATAAGTTATATATGCATATGTATAATTGTTGCATTCACTAAGCGTTTTGCTTACCCTCTCGTTGTTTACTCTTTTTAGATTCAGGTGCGGATAAGGGCAAGGGTAAGCTTGCGGATTAGAGATCTCCATCTTGTGAACATGTGGAAATAATTTTGAATTACGACCTAAGCTTAGGTAGTTTAACCCAAACGTCATGCTCGTGTTTTGTTTGGAACTTAAACTCTATGGGTCGTAAATTATCTTTTGGATTGTACTAAACTTTGTTACATGAATTATTGTACGAAACGATTATTGACGTTTAAACATGTTTGGTGGTCCGAATGTATTTTGAAAGCGTAATAGTGGTGTTGTTACTAATATAATTAATTTTAAAAAAAAAAATAGTCAGGTTAATGACGGGTTGGGTCATTACACTACACCGTCGTTGTTGTAACAATCCCATCCTAGCCCGTAATCATCATTGAACGCGGGTTGATCACACTCATCTTCAATATTAAGAAACCCGAAAGGATTGCTCACGAGAGGTTGGATCTTCCTCTCGACCACGTTTTGATCGTCTTTAGATATATCTCCTTCAACACTATGATTATCTAACTTACCTTCACTTGGTGTTGACATACCATCACCGGAATCAACTTCTTCATTTTGTTCTTCAGCCACAACTTCATCTTCATCTACATATACATCTCCTGATTGAGATGTAGATGCACCACCGTCCCCGGTTAGTGTAACTTGAGAAGACTGAATTAAACTTTGTAATTGATCGACAAAACCGGATCGTTGTGTCGAAAGGACTTGCTCAAACTGAATTTCAATTTGACCAATGTATTGTGGATTTTGACGAGCCAAAAAATACATTGTTTCCAAAGAAATATCGTCGTAAATTTCAGTCGGACATGCATTGCCGAAGTACTCATTCCACAAAATCATCTTCAACGTATGTGTTCTTGGATCAACACCCACATATTTATAAGCCATTTCGTTTAACGTCATGCAATTAATCTTTTGGTATAATGGAAAAGTGATTCTCGTTGATGTTTCATCACCACTTAACCACCCATTTGAAATAAATTTTCACTACCCAAAACAAAATGAACTATAAATTCACGAAATTCAGCCATCATATGTGATGAGTTTAATGTGTTTAGTGTTGGGTAAAAATTAACTGATTGAAGAGAGATGTAATGGTTTTGAAGATTAAGTGAATTTAGTGTAAAAATATGAACTCTATAAATAAAAGATATTTCTGCCAATTCAAACTTAAATTAATTGTAATAATGCACTAGGATAGGGTTGCAACCTTGCAGCAATAATAGACTGAAAAACTGAAAACCTTGCAGCAAAAATCGGCATTCCAAATGTCTGTTTCAGAGTGGGTCAGGAAAGGTGGAAAAGCGTACAGATTAGGGCATTCGTGGATTCAAACCGGCATTTGAAACCCCAGTTTGGGTTAAAAAGTGCAAACCGGCATTTCAAACGCCGGTTTTCCTATTTTTAGAAATTTCATCTTTGAAAATTTATTTCTTTAATATTACATGCAAATATTACTATTCCAAAAAAAATTAAAAAAATCAAGCAATACCCATTTTGGTGAGGACCCCATTTCAGCTTGTAATATTAACTGTCATGATGATTTGAATTGTTGTGCGATTGTGAATGTCGAGATTGTCCCAAATTTGTCGGGAGCTGATCCGTACACCACTTAATTTTCTCCATACACCACCAAAATGCAATTTTTGATCATATTACCCTTTCTCATGCTTAAATTAACAGTTCCCAACTTCTTAAAGAAAACCAAATCTGCAGTGATTCATGTGCAACGCGAATATGATAAACAAATAGAAGTATATATAAGAACAGCGAGAATACATAACAAGTAAATTAAGTGGTGTACGGATCAACTCCCCTAGTGTTGTATTGTCGACTGATTCCTGTGTGGGCCAAGTGAGTCCGAGACCTTTGTATAAGGACATGTTAACTGGTAACATCCCATTGTCACCCATGGTACATATTAATGGTGAGTGTGGTGTTGTTTTGAATGAGCATGTTAGTGCTCTTGTTGTTAACTCAGAGTTGAATGTTTCTCTCCCTTGTTTCATAGCATTTCAAAAATTGCCTTCAAGGATAGGTTAGTTGGAATTGGTCCATCTGCACTACCGGAATTCGACTCGGTCAATATTCTTCAGGACGAACCCGACATTGTTGAGCCGTGTTCATTCGTGGGGACTTCATCTTAACCTGGTGGAGAATGGAATGGTTTCGAAGAAGCTGTTGCTTGTGAACTTGGTATGGATCCAGAAAATAATGTTGATTTCGCTTCAGTTGCGAATAAATTCAGCAAGTCCATTGAAGAAAAAAAAAATCGATGATTGAGGAGGCGGGGGTAAAGATGACCTTCGTTCACAGCTTTTAAAGACATGATGGATAATATGAGGGTGTTTAAAAGGGTATCATTATTATCTCAAACGATCCTCACAAGATTACGGCTAAATTTTAAAAGGCAAAGAAAGTAGAGCCTAGTCTAGAGAGCGGAAATGGAATCTTTTTTGAAATTTATCAATGATGCGTGATCTAATGCTCGTTGCGAGCTTTTTGGTTTTTCGTGTCTTGATGTACATGGTTATTAATCTTTAGTTCGTCGAATTTTTTTTTTTTTTTTTGATGCCATTTCCCTTTATTCATTTAGTTTGTTTGCCGAGTTTTGTTTTGTTTTTTTTTTTTATTTTATTCTTTTTTGATGTTGTCTCGATTATAGTGTATTGTCTCGATATTGGTTTGGTTTCTTATTTATTTTAGCTCAATGTTTTGTATTTTGGTACGTTTATGGAAATTTCATCTTTTTGATGAGCTTTCTTTTAATTATAAAAAGTAATTATACATTTTTTCACAAGGAAGAAAAAAAGCAAACAGATGAACAACCTGACTCAATAAAAAAAGGTAGAAGGACGGACTACCCGGGAAGACGAGTAATCCGACCCCATACTGCGATGTACGCAGCCCAGCATGATTACTTCTTGGCTGTTTTCAATCTATTCCCGACTACCACTAAATATTCGTCTGAGACGAAATTCGAACCTGAGATCTCTTGCAAAGAACTCAAAGCCCCAACAAATGAACAACATGACTCAATACAATAATCTTATTCACCCGTTCTCCTATAAAAAAAATATAAAAATACCAAGCTTACTCAAATCCGATTCCTATTATACTGTTTCCAACCCTGACTGTGATGTCAGAGTCAGATTTTGCATTTTTTGGTGAAAAAGTGGGTTTTTGACTGTATTTGTACTTGACCTCCGTTAACTCAAAATGTCAAGTTTTTGTGTCAAATATTTGAAGGATGAAGTGGTAAAATCTGATTGAAAATTGAGTGAAAAAAATAAATTAAATATAAATATAAAATGTTAAAAATTTATGATTGGCTCAACGTAATTTCACTCACGAAACTTGTACCGTCAAAAATGCAACTGACGGAAGTGGCGTCAGAAATTGACGCATGGTTAATGGCATCAGAAACTGACGGAAGTTGCCACGTTTGTTAACTAACGCTGCGTTAGTACAACTCTTATCATGTTATTTGACTTATAGTTCAAACATACATGCATCCGTACAACTTATACATATGCTATAATATTTATTTAGTTATTTAGTTATAGTTATAGTTATTTATTTATGTATTTATTTATATCCTAAAATCCTGTAGATATAAGAATATAATCTTTAAATAATATGTCTCTCTTTTTTGTGTGGCTATAAAACTTTCGACGTAGCATTCACGTAGTGTCCTACGAGTCTCCTCTTATATCTTAGAATAATAATAATTTATTACTCACTCGGTCCCTATCACTCACTTCGCTCACCGTATATAATTTAAAAAATTTTACTAACATCGTTTTCCAGTTTCCATCAATAAAAAAACTCCGCAAGTCTCATAAGGAGTAATACATTTTACTTAATTATTTTATCTTATATTACTTTTTACCTATTATTTATTTTATGTTATATGTGCAAAAGTAAAAGTTGAGCGCACTGTTGCAAAACACCACGTCTCGAGCCGTTGCGACAGTCTCGAAGAAAACCGTCTAATATGACAGTCAAAGGTCAAAATTCGGGTCAAAGTTGAAAAAAATCAAGTCAAAGTCTCCTAAAATTCGGAAAAGCCAGAAAGTCGGTAAAATCAGTGAAATTTGTCGTATTTTAGTTTGAATTTTCTGTATAATATTAACGTTGATGGCAATTATGGTTACAAATTAGTCAATTAAAATTTTTGACGTTTTCGAAATGGAGTAATCTTTTCGGAGAATCGGTAGAAAAAAAATGAATTGTTTGATTACATTAGAAATTTTTCTTATTCTTGGTTGTTTAGTAGAAACAATGATAAAATGTCTTGCAATGATTGGCTTATAAAGTCATTGTAATTGTTGTTTCTTTGCCTCTAGTTTCTTGCCAGAAGCCTAATAAAAATCTTCCTGTTAAAAAAAAAAAAATTAAAGTTTTTGACTTTAAAATATATACACATATATACATTTATATACTTTTATAATTAAAAGTCAACTTTGATTAACGTCCGTGTCCACCCCGTCTCGAACGACTCGACCTTTTTAGAACCCGACCGTCTCGACCCCGTCTCACGTCTTTTGCAACCTTGGTTGAGCGTATACTTAATTATTTTTACCACTGTTGCAAAAGACTTGAGACATGGTCGAGACGATGGGTCCTAAAAAGGTCAAGACGGGGTCGAGACGGACGTTGACCAAAGTTGAATTTTATATATTTAAGTATATAAATGTATATATGTGTACTTATTTTAAAGCCAACAACTTTATTTGACTAATTTGTACCCATAATCGCTATCACCGTTAATTGACTACAGAAAATTCAAACTAAAATGCGACAAATTTTACCGATTTTATCGACTTTCTGGCTTTTCCCAATTTTGATAGACTTTGACCCATTTTTTCCAACTTTGACCCGAATTTTGACCGTTGACTGTAATATTAGACTATTTTCTTCGAGACGGGACGAACTAGTCACCAAACCGTCGCAACGGGTGTCGCAACGGGTGTCGCAACGGCTCGAGTCGGGGTCTTTTACAATAGTGATTTTTACGCACCTATATATTTATTGATGACAATGAATCGGATATGAATCGAATATATCAATATTCATATTCATTTAATTTTTAAAAGACAAATGTACGTCATTAGTACTTGTGGTTTGTATCCACTTTTATGAGGCAACCTAAACTTTGTTTTTTTGCATGGTTAGTATTTATTGTATCCTGAATTTTCATGGTTGATACCCATACTAACGTCTGTCACTTTTTAAACGTTATCCCCTCACATGTAGCACGCATGTGAGGGCAATTTCGTTCGAATGATTGTTTTATTCCATACATACAATTTGAACGTGCCTATATTATCTTTCAAAATCGACTTTTTAGTTTCTAATACATCAAAGCCTACTTCAGCAGTTTCAAATTTATTGGCAACAATGGCTACCAAGTTATACACTATGCAAAACGAATTAAGCGCCTTTGATGTTACCTAGATTTATGGTAAGATTTGTATTTAGGGTTTTTGTAAAAAGAATTCGCTGGTACTGTTACATTGATTTTCTGATCAAAAATTTTTACTACCAATCTATTAGCAATTTTCGACAAAATAAATGGAAGAATAATACCTTTGTATGGCAACTATAGTAGCGTCTGTCAGGATTACGGTCAGTCCATGAGGTTTAAATCACAGCAGCTCTTCCACACTAACAATCAACCATTATAGATTGATATTTAAATTTGAATAGAAAAGAAATCGAAATTAGGAGCAATTAGGCTTATAATGAACCGATATTGAGCGATTAGGTAATAAGTTGGCTTTTATATTGAATAAAAGAACTAAAGGGACGAAATTACTCCCATATGCGTGGCACATGTGAGGAGTTAACGTTTAAAATGTGATGCACGTTTGTATGAGGTACCAGCCACAAGAATTCAGCATATAACGGGTACCAACAATGCAAAAAATAAAGTTAAGGTTGCCTCGTGAAATCGTATACGAACAACAGGTACCAACAACGTAATTTTGTCTTTTTCAAATTCATATTCATATCCATATCCATTTAAATATAATTCATCCATCCATATTTATATCCATTGAATTAATCGTATTAACGGATATACGTTGGGTGTTAAGTTTTTCTGAAAATATTCCTATTATAAAATAAAAAATCATCAAAGTATATCTAACGAAGATATGTAATATATGTAAGATATATGAATTTAATATTATTCAAAAGTTGTATCTTCACAATCCAATTTCCGATAACATTTTAATAGTTTAGAATGTAAATATTTTTTTTTTTGTAAGCGAGAAAACTATCATATGAACAAACACATTGGCTCCTCCATAGAAGGTAAAACTTCGAGTAATCAAGTCATTTGAGTGCGAGACCTGATACCACCATTCAGGGAAGCGTGTGTGATTTTAGAATGTACATATATAATATATAAGAATATTTAAATAAATATGCATATATTTGAGTAATTATGCATATATTTATATGTATGTATGCATTTTGAATGTTAAATGAATATATCTATAAATAATAAATTATCATTCATACCTTGTCCACTAATTTTTCACATCATCCAACTTATATACATATACATATTAATATACATATTCTATCCATATCTATATTCATATTCATATTCATATTCATATTCAGTCATTAACCACTTAAATTATTCATAATCATCGAATAGATGTTCAATAAATCCAACATTCATTCATTGCCTACTTATTATTCTTATACACATACATATATACACGTCCATATATTTTACTCCCAAGTCCAACCATATTTATTTAATCCTATGTTTCATTACTACTTCTACCACCTATAAATAGAAGCACAAAATCAAACTTTTGTAAACCCAAAACAACACACACACAACTTTTCTAGTTTTCTTACAAAAATATGAAAAAAAATCGAGTCTCTAAAATGGAAATTGAAAGTGTGTTTGTGGAAGACTTTTTTGGGTATTTACCTGAAGGATTTATAGCTAAAGCTTTATCTTTAACCAGCCCTAGAGATGCTTGTAGATTGTCGTTAGTTTGTTCGCTTTTTAGGTCAGCAGCTGAATGGGATGTTGTGTGGGAAAGTTTCTTGCCGGAGGATTACCGGAATATTGTATTGGCGGCGGCCGACGGTGGCTGTTCTTCGAGTTATTCTACCAAGAAACAGCTGTATCTCTGTTTATGTGATCGACCCATTATAATTGACGGTGGAAATAAGGTAATTTTCAATTTTTATGTCGATTTAATGAAATCGGTTTTGTTAATTTAGTAATTAAAAGTGATTTTGGTTGTAAAGTTTGAAGCTTTTTTGCAATTTTGCCTTCTTTAATATTTTCACCTTAATGTCTGATTTTGTTGGCTCACAAAATTCAAATTCTTGAACTCTTTTTTGGTAATGAATCAAATGGGTACTGTAAACCGACAGTAATTCTAGGTCTGGGTATAAAGGTTGAATTTTTATTTCTGTTTTTGTCATTTTTTTGGGTGTTTTGTTGGTATTATAAACATCAAAATTATCAGAATTAGCAACAATCATGTGATCGGTAGGTAGTTTTGCTTCAAGTTTGAAGCTCGCGAGTTTAAAAGTTTGAATCTTGAATTTGCTTTTGAATTATTGTGTATGAAACTGATGGCATTTATGTTATTTTACAGAGCTTTTCACTGGATAAACGAACCGGTAAGAAATGCTATATGTTGGCTGCAAGAGATTTATTCATCGTTTGGAGCGATACTCCACATTATTGGCGATGGATTTCACTACCCGAATCACGGTAATTAATCTTTCAGAGGCCTTCTTTTTTTAATATAAAGAACACATGTGATTGCATATGGTCAAAGGTTTGAAAGAACAATAAAAGCTAACACCTTTGTTTGTGAAATATAGGTTTTCGGAGGTAGCCGAGCTCATAAGGGTATGTTGGTTGGAAGTGTATGGCAGAATCAAGACATCAATGTTATCACCGGACACAGTTTACGCAGCATTCATCGTGTTCAAATCGACATCAGAAATATATGGGTTTGAGTCCCAACCAGCCGAGGTTTCAATTGGGATTAGTGGGGTCGAAATCCAGACTCAGACCGTTTTCCTTGAGCCAGAAGGTGAACCAAGAAGGTTGTATCCGGTTCTACCCGGAAGACGAATAGGCATGTTTAATAGATGTCATGTGGTGAACCCGAACCTGATTTTACCGGTTAACCCGAATTCAAAGGGTAATGGGCCTAGACAAAGAGAAGATGGTTGGATGGAAATTGAAGTGGGTCAATATTATATCAAAAAAGGGGAAGAAGGTGTACTTAAAATGAGTATGACAGAAGTCAAAGGGGGAAATTGGAAGGGTGGGCTTGTAATTCAAGGGATTGAGATTAGGCCTATGCCTTGTAAAAGTTAAACTTCAAAATTTCATGCTGTTTTTTCTCCCAATGATTTTGTAATTTTATTAGTACTAATGTATGGAGTATTACCATATTTCTTAAGATTTGCCTGAAACAGTCTTTAATTAAATGTTTGAGTTGTTAGCTAGTGTGTGTTGGTTTATTTTGGCTAGTAGAAGATATGTGTATCCCACATAGGTGGGAGGAAGATGTGAGGGGTGAGTGACTTGGTTATATAAGAGGGGCTAAGTCTTCATTCCAAATTGCACCAATCAATACACTTTAAGTATTTGATTATTTCTTTCTTTCTTACCCTTGTTGGGCTGGGGGGTGGGAATTAGTGAGGCCGTAATTTCCCAACATCTGGTATCAGAGCGTCAGGTTTGACGGGGGTCTCGGTTATAGGAGTCGGAGTATGCTCTGTGGTTGCCACGGGAGTGGATCATCCACATCAGAAACGAGTTCTATTGATCGTATAGGGTATCTGGTTAGACAATATTTTTTCTGATTCGTAGTAATAGTTGGATTTGTTAGTGGCCTAGTTGTGGATTTCCGATTTAAAGGGTCCTGGCTACTTGCTACATCTTTTGACTATTCGAAACGTGAGCAAAATCAGAGAAAGTTGTTGTCTATAGGATACGGATACGATGTCGAAGTTCAGTCCAATGAGGTTTGATGTAGAGAAATTTGATGGGATGATCAATTTTGGCTTATGGCAGGTTCAAGTCAAGGATGTGTTGATTCAGTCCGGTTTACACAAGGCTTTGAAGGGTAAACCCACCCTTGTTCCTGGCAGTGATTCTAGCAGTAAGTTCGATGAAGAAGAATGGGATGATATGGATTTGAGGGCAGCAAGTGCGATTCGTTTGTGTCTTGCAAAGAACGTGCTTGCAAATGTGCACGGGTTTTCAACGGCAAAGGAGCTTTGGGTTAAACTAGAGCAGTTGTACCAGGGCAAGGGCATCTCAAATCGGTTGTGTCTTAAAGAACAATTTCATACTCTGCGTATGGATGGGGGTTCAAAGATTTCAGATCATCTAAGTATTCTTAACGGTATTGTTTCAGAACTGGAGGCTATTGGTGTTAAAACGGATGATGAAGATAAAGCTTTGAGGTTGATATTATCTTTATCATCGTCTTATGAACACATGAAACCTATTTTGATGTATGGGAAGAAAACTTTGAAGTTTGAAGACGTTACTAGCAAGCTCCTATCCGAGGAGAAAAGACTGGAAGGTAACGGGGTCTCGTCATCAGGAGATACGATAGTGTTGTGTTCGGATAGGCAGAAGAGAAACTCTAGAAAGAATCTGACATGCTGGAAGTGCGGGAAGACTGGACATGTAAGGGTTAATTGTCCCGGTGGAGCTAATCCGACAAATGGCTCCAAAGACGCTAACATTGTCTCCGTTGTTACGGAGAGTGACGAATTCCTCTGAAGTCACGTCATCCTCATGGTGTGTCCGCGCCACCGTGGAAAGGGATGTTCGTTAGCGGTTCCACAATTACACATGGGCATTGGTTTGGCGTTGATGCAGGGTGTGTGGTGGAAACTGATGTTGTAGCTGATGGGACTTTCGGGAAAGCCAAACAAGGAAGTTGCACCATAAAGTTTCAGCTGGTTGTTCAACAACATGTGCCGAGGTGAAATGCTTGGAATGTGATATTCTAAGTGCTATACTCTTAATGGTGGAGTATGATAATTCTTGTTAAGAGTTATGATTGTCTGTGATGACAATGATTGTCGGTTTAGACAATGTTCGATGAAGATGCAAGTTTTGTCTCTTGGGAGATAATGTCAACGGCATGAAGATGAGGATCTTGAAGTTGTCGTCGAGGAAGCGTCTACATCGGTTATCCTTGCAATGTGGAAGCATGGTTATCTTCTTCTATCCAAAAGGTGGAGATTTGTTGGTTTATTTTGGCTAGTAGAAGATATGTGTATCCCACATAGGTGGGAGGAAGATGTGAGGGGTGAGTGACTTGGTTATATAAGAGGGGCTAAGTCTTCATTCCAAATTGCACCAATCAATACACTTTAAGTATTTGATTATTTCTTTCTTTCTTACCCTTGTTGGGCTGGGTGGTGGGAATTAGTGAGGCCGTAATTTCCCAACAGTGTGTACACGAACAATTTGGTCTGACTTTTTGGGAACCGAAAGGATCTAGTTGACATAGTTTCCTCAATCGTTATGGTTTATTAAGATCGGTGCATTCGACTCCCTTGCCGCAATTGTAGGTACAATACGCTGAGATTGACATCATGGACCCGATAGATGATGTAATAAGTGTGTTGAGTTAATAATATGTATGTTGGAGGATTTTGGACTTTACAGGCAGTGTTGCTGGCCAAGTGTCTTGGAGTATAAATTTGATAAGTATCTTGTTTGTAACCAAACTTGAATGATGCAACTAAATAGTAGAGTAGTTTATTAGATTGTTCCCAAAACTAAAACCAAATCACAACAACCTGGTACCGGTAGCATTTGAGGTATATTCTAACTTTTTTTCCCCATCGTTTCACAAAGCAGTCCCTGTCACTAACGGTCATTAAATATTAAATAATCCGTTAAGTCTTGTCACGTGCAGGACACTTGAGGGGTATTTTCATCCTTTCTTTTATTCGAACTTTTTTTCTTCATCTTCTTCATTCCTTTCTCAACCGCAACATTAAAGGAAACTTCATCGGGCATGAGACACACACAAAATGACAAGAAACACACACAAAATGGCAGCGATAAACAATGCACTAATGTCGATGAAACTTCATTGGGCAGACTTATTAGATACCCTAATAAATTGACAAAATCATTCTTACATATACATAAGAATATATGTATACCTGCCACCAATGTGAGATGGTTTTATGTTTATCGACAAGTAATCTGATGCAAAAAGAGCAACCAATTAATGAATAATCAATGTCCGGCGACATACAGAATTAGCGGCGTAAGGAAACAGAACGATTAAGAAACTACTAGCAATAGGGTTCGCCGTGTTGGGGTGCAAACCTATCCCACATAGGAGGGAGATAAAAAACAAATGTATGTATATAAGTCTAAGGGAAAGTCCCTCTAATACCAATTGGTTTTAGAAAAGGATGGACTATTGGTGTGAGAGAGTTGTATAAAAAGAAGGCAGTAGGTAACGTTGAAAGGCATCTTTGCGCTTGGGGCAATGACGCAGTTAATGAGGTAATAACCGAGACGCGTCAATTGCTGGTTGAAAACTATTTCCAAACCCCCTTCTTGGCTTTGGGTCTCCCCTTGGCCATCGAGAATTTCTGGAAGGGCTCCCTTTTTTAAGGGTAAAGCCCTACATTTTCTAGTTTAAGTGTTTTTGGTTTATCAAATTAATCGACTTATAAGTTAAACGATGAAAGCAATGTTGAAATCGTCAATAACTGTTGAACACTCAAATCATTATATTACAAATTTACAATTGGCAAGTTACTACTCTAGTTGAAACTGCTTATGATAAGCTGTGAGAGCTGGTCAATACGAGCCGATATTATGTATTATGTATGTGGGTATGCTACAATTTATCTATCGAAGGTGAAGAATGTGAACTTGAAATGCGTATGACCGAAATCAAAGGCGGAAACTGGAAGTGTGAGCTTGTAATTCTAGCGATTGAGATTAGGCCTTTTTTTTTTTTTAACCAACCCCCTAGCAAGACGCTAGAGGAGAATTAGAATGGCTTAGAAAGCCAAACGTTTCAACTTACATTTTTACCACCTCTATTACAAAATCAATTAAACGAAAAATTACAAATGGAATCAAATAAAAATACTTTTTCAACGGGGCAGGTTCGAACATAGTGCTGTTAAAACTTTTATTTATTTATTTATTACTCATTTTTTTTTTTTTTTCATTTTGGTCAACTTCATGCTGTTTTTTTCCAATGATTTTATAATTTTATTATATAGTCCCTCATCCCATATAATTGTTTCAGACAAAAAATATATAGTTTAGAAAATGTTATAAATGTACTGTAGTTTCTATGTACTTTTCAGTTTTATACTTTTGTTTCTCCTTTTATCTTATCCACGTACATTAGGGGCATATAGAACTTAATTTTCTTATTCAGTTTTATATATAAAAGTGGACAATTAATCTGGAACATCCTAAACTGGATTCTGGACAATAAATTAGGGACGGATGGAGTATTACATTTTTCCTAATATTTGCCTAAAACAATCTTAAATGGAATGTTTGAGTTGTTAGATAGTATATGTATACACAGCTATGTGGTCTGATTTCCGGTTGATACATGCTTCATTAAGATCGATGCATTCAACTCACTTGCCGCAATTGTAGGTAGGGGTGTTCATCGGTTCGGTTTTTGATTTTTCGATTTATTCGGTTCGGTTTTTTTCGGTTTTAAAACTAATAAAATCAAAACAAAAACCAAACCAAAACTAAATTTAAATATCAAAATCATAACCAAAACCGAACCAAAAACCTAATTTGATTTCGATTTGGTTTCGGTTAAAACCGAAAATCACTAAAAATAAAAATCTTAACCAGCAAAAACTTACATATGAATTATGAATAAAGATTGTGGAATTAATTTAAGTATACAATGTATGTATATAACATGTTTATTATTTAATAAAAATGTAATAATACATCAAATATAATATAAATATATAAATATAAAAATTTAAAATATGTTTTAATGTATTATTAATTTGAATTCGGTTTTTTATTCGGTTTTCAGTTAACCAAATTTAAAAATTTCAAAACCAAAAACCGAATTACGAATTCGGTTTCGGTTTCGGTTTCGATCGATCCAAAAACCGTTTAAAAAATTCGGTTTGGTTTTTTTTGGTTTGGATTCGATTCGATATTTGGTTTTTTCGGTTTGAAACCAAATGGTGCACACCCTTAAGGCCTTAATTGTAGGTATGATACGATAAGATGGACATCATCGACAGATACAATGATACATGATGTAAAATGTTTGTTGAGATAATGAAACGTGTGTTGGAAGATTTGGACCTTGCAAGCAGTCTGTTGCTAGCCAAGTGTCTTGTTAGGGTATAAATTAGACAGGTATGTTGTTTGTAGTGATCAACTATCTCAAAATCTGAACCAACTTGAATGATGTAGTTGCAACATAGTAAGATACTATATATGATAGATTGTTCCCAAAACCAAATCCCAACAACCTGGTACTCGTAACATTGTGAGGTATGTTCATGTGGCCAACGTCATTATTCTTTCTTAGGTAATGTACTATGTTGAGGCACAATGGTCAAATCTTTATAAAATTCCCCCTTATTTATATTATTTACTACTATATAAATTATATGGAAAGATAGCACCAACAATAGTATTACTACTATAACTTTATGTCCTCAAGATTTTATAGCATAATAGAAAATATATTTATAGACATCTAATATGAGAATAACTGTTATCAAACTTGAAAGGGTTGAGAGGGATATTGTTGGTCACGATTTAACAATAGGAAATTTGTAGAGGGGATGAATACAATTTTTTTTGTTAATTAAGATTATTTAACAGTTTAAATGTATAATTAACAATAATTAACAATCACTTAAATCAGTCATAAGTAATTTTCAACGTTATTCTTTTATTGAAATAATCACAAAGAATCACAGTTTTTCTTTGGCGGAATAGATAACTGATTGATACAAATTGCACCTAGATAGCTTTTGAACATATGAAACTTATACAATATTTGGACTCTATCGATTTAATATCCACACCACTAATTTACACAATAGTGGTTTCAACTATTTATAGAAGCCCTAATAACTGTGTAATAGATCTATTGTCCACTGGTACAAATGATGTTTGTAATCATCCGACAACTATGGCAGGAAGCACATGATTCTCTCTCCTCTTCGGTAGCGAATTGCAAGAACACCTCATTGGACATCCTATTTGAATAAACAAATAGAATGTTGGGTTCTCTAGGCTTTGACAAAGTATAAACCATGAACTGCGCATGGGATAAACTTCTGCATTCCATTGTTGTCTTGTGAGGTCACTTGTCAGCCGCCGACTTGTGTCCTTTTCTGTTCAACTTCGTCTTCGACGTCAGTTGAATAGTACCCTTTGATGTAGACAACACAAGAAACGTTTATGATTGTAATTGAGCATAATTTGTCTAAGTGTTGTGTGCTGCTCAAGTCTGTGATGGTTCTTCTGTTGCTGGTTCTTCTTGCTGCTTCAGCATACATCCTATGCTGGTCGTGAAAAAACCTTGAATCTTTAACTATCTTATGCTGATAATGAAGGCAACACACCAACTTACTCAGACACGACATTCATTGTTGTTATACATAAAAATAAGTAAGTAAACTTATGCTGACATGAACATTACAACTAGTGTTTGCAATCATGTTTTGTCATATTTAATTCTTAATTATGTAAGGGACTCAAAAATCTCCCCCTGTTTGATAATGAAAAAACATGTAACATGAAAAGAAAAACACTAAGGCCCAGCTCTAAGGGATTTCAGAAAATAAGCAGTAAATTGTCCATTGAGTTTACTTTTCTGGTATCTTTTGCTGAGTTATCTATATCTTATAAATTGATATACTTTTGAAGATAACTCATTGTAATATCCATTAATATCATTCACATAATATTATGAAAACAAGGAATATTACAACAATTACAGATTGCAAGAAGAACACACACACAAAAAATTGTTCTTCATCAATTGGTTCTTCTTTAATCTTCAGTCCTGGGAAGAGTTCCGGGAGATCTTCAATTCTTAATTGGGGTATGACTAGTGAAAGAATAACTGGTTCACGTATGAATGGGCCAACACTAAATTTTTTCTTCTTCTTCTTTGCTAGTTCAGCATCAACATCTACTAGCTGGTGCATTGTCATATAAGGTGACCTTCTTGAACAGGCTCTTTAGTTCTTTAACAATAGAGTTTTTTAGTTCAATTCCCCTTTTACCTCTGAAGTATTCCATTATCTACATCCATTTAGAGAAGCCATATCTTCTTAGATCAATCATGTCAACCCTTTTAAAAACATTATTATCCCTGCTGATGTTGAATTAATTATTGTTGCATTTTTTTTACACTTAGATGATTTTTTCCACATTCATTCTTCATGTCATTACATCAGCATATCTACGACTCATCAACTTTTTCCAGGTTGCTTGAGATCTGACACTAAGAGGATGTTATGCTTTTCTGCTGCTTTTTCAGCTACCTCCTCAACATCATTCTCTTTGTATTGAGCAGTAACAAGTGCTCTGGCTGCCTTAAGAGATTTTTCTTCTTCTTCTTTACTTTGTTCTTGAGCAGCTTTTTTCTCTTGCTGTTGCAGACTTAAACATTTGGCCAGATCAACATCAGACTTAATTTGTTGTTCTAATTGAACATCCATCGTATAATCTTCAAGAGTAAGTTTTAAGTCTTTTACTGTGGCTACCATCATTCTGCCTTGCTGTGTACTCACAAGACCTGAGTACTCTTCCAAACCAATGTCGAGCTTGAGTGCTTCATCAAACATTAGCTTTTCATCTTTAGTGCTTAGCCTCAAGCTGTGAACTTCCAGAAACTCTTGTAGAGACATGTTGAGATTGGAGGCAAGGATGTAGATTTCCTGATCTAACGGATGATAAGTCATCTTGATTCTTCTTTCTTCAGAAAATTCTAAACAATTCATCCCTCCGTCGTCATTCTTCAACAGAAATGGTTATCCTCTCACCTTCTTGTTCTTCAAAAGAGAGTTCTGGAGGCTTCATTAGTTCAGAAGGTTCATCTTTTCAAAAATATACTTAGCATTCATTATCCCACTTTATTAGAGAGGTCCCAATGGTGACGGAACTTCTTCCAGGACTAACCAACCATTCAGCGTCACATTCGCACTTCCATCTCACTTTCTTCCCAGGACTAAACCCAGGACTAAACACTCCCAACCATGACACTCCTTCCTTCCATATTTTTTTATTTTATTTTTTTATTTTTTTATATTATCAAATAATTATTATTATATATTGTAATAACACGACTTTTTCCGTTAAATATTTAACAACCGTTTATTAAATTCAATGATTTTTCTACGTCAATTTTTTTTAAGAACATACTACTTTTAATATGTGTTAATTTATCACTAGAAAATTTTGAAGATTAGTAATAATAAAGTTAATAATTGCCTGATAACTTCTGAAATATATAAAAATAATTTATTTAAAAATAAAATGATAAATAAAAATATATAATAAATGATTAAATTGAATTTCAACATCACTACATTCGTATCTATTTCTAGTCACTATTTAGATCCAAGTTGTAAGATTTTTTTTTAATATTTGTTACTTTTTTTAGAAAATACTACGGTTAGTGAAATTGGGAAAAATATTTTATTATAAAATCATAGAGTGGTGATAGTCAAAGTAGTATATTATTTCTTTTTGATTTCATGTTGGGATTGGTATTGGAAACAAGTATTATATATTTTTTCTCATTTGTTAAACTTGAAACTTAGCATATATAATTGTTATTCTTTCTCTGCTATTCGATAAAACACAAGCAACCATCATACAAAAGTTGACACCCCATTTTTATTTCCTTTTCTCAATAACCCAACACCATATCATCAATCATCATTATCAATTAAAAAGTCCATTATCCATAAAATTATTATGGGCAAGTTATCACATGTTGCAACTTTACACATCAAATAAAAGAGATATTAACATTTATCTTCTTCTTATTAATTCCTTCTTTTAAACACAAGACCCACACCAAAACCCCACTATCACCACAATCATTCTGCTTTTCTTTTATCTTTTAAAAACCATGATACCCACTTGTATTAATTGTTACTATTTTTGTTTGTTTTCTTTCATGCACGATTGAAAATAAATAGCATTATAGGTTCCTGTTTTCTTTTTGACAATCAAAGAATTTAACCCTTGTTGTCTAATACAAGTGGGGCACATGAGCTATATAAACATATGAGATTTTTAAAGACTTTTAACCATAACGGTTTAACAACGGAGCATAGTGAATTTAGAATTGGATGTCGACAGAATCCTTACAAAATATGAGATGGAACCACTATTATTCAATTAGATATTTTTCTTAATTTGTTACTGTTTTTGTTTCTTCAGTTTACATACATGCATATCTATGTTAGATAACAACAACCCACTTGTTAACAATGCTACACCTATACACAATATGACATTTATAAATGTCACTTCAATTTTTGCTTTTGTTGGAACTACAAGCATGACCACATATTATCATCATATCCCCTTTTCCTCTTTTGTCATTATATTATACGTCAATATCAACATTTATATATAAAATTCAAGTTTTGGTGGATGATGTCTACGTATTGAAATAATCGGCCAAAAAGCAAAACAAATAGTACACTGCATTATTTTACTTCGTGATATTTAATAAAGTGTTGGCATATAAAGTTAAGTGATTAATGGCCACTTGTGTTGTGCATGTTAAACTTATGTATATTGAATATATTATGGATGCCAGCTCATAATCTCTATCTATATAAACATGCACTCAGTATTATTTTGTGGAAAATGATCCCACAACCACTTATCTCATGTTTATCCTACCATTATGATTACCAAATATCAAATATCAATTGTACTGCTATTTTTTTTGGTTTGACTCAAGCCCACGTTAACATACACCAAATTCACACACACACACACACACACACACACACACACACACACACACACACACACACACACACATATATATATATATATATATATATATATATATATATATATATATATATATATATATATATATATATATATATATATATATATGTATTTTGTTTCTGCTTTCTACTATTCGAAACCATCCAAGAACCAACCCATCGTGACTACTACTGCTCGATTTCTATTCCTGTATCCAAGGTTGGAGAACTCGGATCTCGGGGAGATCTCGTTTGGACATTTTTGAGGAGATCTCGGCATCTCGAAAAAATCTCGGGGAGATCTCGGACGTTGACTTGTGTTGACTTTCTAGTTTTTTAATATAAAAATGTATAAATATATAAATATATGTATATTTATATGGATTTTTACGAGAAACTTTGAGAAATGAGCGAAAAATTAGAAGAAAATCCGAGAAATTGCGAGAAAATCCGAGAAATTACGAGAAAATCCGAGATATCACCGAGAAAATCCGAGAAATCGTGACGTTGACCGAGATTTTAATCGTTGACCGAGAAATCTCAACGAGATGGGAAAATATTCTCGGCTGAGTTTTGAAACCGAGATCTCCCCGAGATCTCGCCGAGAAATTCCGAGATCTGCAACACTGCCTGTATCTACAACCATCACCTACGAACCATCTCCTTCATAAAACTATCACTAGCTATTTTACTTTTCTGTTTCCTAATCAAAGTCATCAAACAAGTCACCACTTTTCCAAGATCAAGAACACTTTCGATTGCATGCTCGTTTGCTTGATCGTTTATATATTCGTGATCCTCTCATCATGCTCTACACATCTATACCAACAATTGTATGATTAGGGTATGATTTAAAAACTCTATTTTTTCCAGATTTAATTGTTAATCATAAGATTCAGATGTTCTATTGCTCAATTGGTCGCATTTGTACATGTAATTAGTCGTTATATTGTCCGAATTGCGAGTTAGGGTCTAATCACGAATTGTATTGCTATGATACTAGTTTTGTGAGTCTATAATTACAAAGTGTTTAGATGGATAGCTATCGAAAAACTATTGAGTTTGCTTGCTTGAATCGCATGATTTCGTTTAGTATAGCTTGAGTTATGATCGTTTGAAGTTTCGGTATGTAATTATGCTATAAATCAAAAATCGAAATTTTTGTGATTTGAATTGGCTTATGAACTTATGCTAGATGGATAGAGAATTGAAAAACACATAAAATGGACTAGGATTTCATAGTAATTGGATTTGTAAAAATTCTTTTATGACTACTTGAATGTTTGTGGTACAAGATGTTGACTAGCAATTTGTTCATGAACCAAACGACCATTTAACATACTTTTTGCTAACCAAGATTTTGTATTTTGTAAAGTTAATGATTATTAATTGATGTTTCATGTAGACTTCACATGCTAATTGTTTCTAGATGCTTGTATATTCGACCCCGAAAATGACTACTTAAATTGGAGCGAATCTGTCTAGTTTTCACAAATAATTGTCTAGCATGAAGTAGAAGTGGAATTAGACCTTGTGCTTCTCGTATGATGTTAAATATATGTTGCTTAGAATATATTGTTTGTATTTCTATCCCTTAATGCTTTGTTTTCTATGTGTTGTATGCGTGCCGAAATCGAAGGTCTGAATTTTGCCTAAATCAGAAAATTCGACATGTTGGTCAAAATTGTACAAAATGGCGATATGGTTTTATTTGATATTTTTACCACTGATAATTTGAGGTGTTAAGAACCACATTCAATTGGCCGTTTGTTAATTTCTATTTTCTAGATTAAATAAGAATTAAAATGAAACTGATGCCCAAACAGAAACTAAACTTGAATGTTTTGTATGCTACCTGAGTTCTAGGAATCGTATGATAGCGTGCTTGGTATTTTTTGAAAGCTTATGACATGAACTTATGACCTGGAACTTATTATAATTGTTTGATGTGTCATTTGTGAACTATGCTTGTCCGATTGCATAACCGTTGCGAAAACGTACGATAGCTAAACTAGTAAACGTTAATTGGCTAAAAGAATGTGTGAAACTCATGAATTGACCTTGGTTTGGCTTTGTGACATCATTGACATGACCTAATGATGTAGTTGACTTAGGTTAAGCAAATTGATCAAGTTTGACATTTGTTGACTTGATTGACTAGTTGACTTATGTATTGACATTTACTATACAATGGCGTCGGTCTGAGCAATAGGACAACTGCACTGTGAGTCTGTATTTTGAAACATAAGTGTGTAACTATATAATGATACATTTAGGTGCCAATAGTTGGTCGTTGTAATTCGACTACTCTTTGCTTGTGAATTGTCAAGTGCACTCAAGGTGAGTTTATAAATCTCCTTTTTAAACGCTTTACATATTTTTGGGCTGAGAATACATGAACTTTATTTTATACGCAATGGACACAAGTACATACTTAATTCTACACTGAGTTTGAACCAAAAATCCCTTAGCTTTGGTAACTAGTAACTGCCGGTTATAAGAACTGATGAGCGCGAGTAGTTGTATATGGATCCATAGGGCTTGACATCCCCGTCCGTTCCAGGTATAGAGACCCTAACCTGAACTATAAAGCGGGCGTATGCTATTTGAGTTTAGTACACGTTGGTTTACGTGTATTGTACATGTTGGTTGCATGTATGTTAAAACAGGGGTACTTATTATATATACGTTAAGTTTAGTTACCAGGGTGCTCAATTTCGTAGAATATTTTGATAAACGTTTTGGATGAAACAACTGAAATCTTGTGGTCCACCTTTATATACAGATTATGCGCAATATCAAAACTATGAACTCAACAACCTTGTGTTGACACTTTTAGCATGTTTATTCTCAGGTCCTTAGAAGTCTTCCGTTGTTTGCTTATACATTATACAAGCTATGTGCATGGAGTCATACATGCTTTATTCGAGAAAACTTTGCATTCACAAAATTATCACCATGTATCTTATTTTGACTGCATTGTCAACGGACGTATTATTGTAAACTATTATTTACGGTGATTGTCTATATGTAGAAATCATCATATGTCGAAAACCTTGGATTTAGATATTCATTTATGGTGTGCCTTTTCAAAAGAATGCAATGTTTACAGCACGTATCATATAGAGGTCAATACCTCGCAATGAAACCGGTGAATAACTTACTGCGTCAATAGCGATTTTGGCGGGTCGTTACATGTGGTATCAGAGCGTTGGTTGTAGGGAATTAGGTGCATTAATGTGTCTGACCTGGACCGTTAGGATACACTAGTGATCTAGTCTAGAACCGGGGCGTTACACTTATATGTGATATGTGCATATTCTGACATTAATATAATATTATTATTACTATCGGTGAGAAAGTATTTCTCCTTTTGATTACAAGCCTTCTCCTGCTCAAGCGAGTTCATTTTCAACACCCCGGTTATTGAAAAACCAGGAAGCGTCATTCAGGACTTTCGAAATTCCCGACATTCCTACGTGAATTATTACTTATATAATTTTATAGATATCATTTGTGTTATATTATGTGCTTATGTGCTTCGATTCAGAAATTTCGGACATCTCGAATTGTGAATCGAAAGAAGTCTTTTCCGACTCACAAAGATTCTAAGTAGTTTTAAAGACATTCTTACGACATTCTCTTTCAATATTATTAGTTATAATATTATATTCCGGTACTATTTTTAGTACACCTCTTTTTGAAATCATTTTGATTTATAAATTCTGGAAAACGACACTTGTTTTATATCCATAAATATTTTGGAGTAGTGTTGGAATGGAAGCATGAGTTAGTGTAATATAATGACGCATGATCAACGTGGTTATATTACGGTAAGTCATGCGGAAGTTCTAATGGAACGTGATGGTGGTAATGCTTGATCAACCTTACCTTCATGACGTATCATGTTACATGACTCCTTTATTTTCTCTGATGTCATCTGAATTTACTAAGACTCTATATGTGACATCAACGGAGGTCACACATAATTTTCTTCTCATCTTTGTCATATCCTACTTGCACTTCGAGCGGTTCATTTGAAGGTATTCATCATTAAAGGCATATGATCTCGTTTTTCCCAACTTTCATACTGAACTACAGGATGCTCGATTTTACTACATCAAGATGGACACTTCTATCCTCATTACATAACACAATGCCGTCTAATCGCACCAACCAAATTTTGGGACGAAATTTTCTTTAACGGATAGGTAATTTAATAACCCGACTTTTTCCGTTAAATATTTAACAACCATTTATTAAATTCAATAATTTTTCTACGCCAATTTTTTTTAAGAACATACTACGTTTGATATGTGTTAATTTATCACTAGAAAATTTTGAAGATTAGTAATAATAAAGTTAATAATTGCCTGATAACTTCTGAAATATATAAAAATAATTTATTTAAAAATAAAATGATAAATAAAAATATATAATAAATGATTAAATTGAATTTCAACATCACTACATTCGTATCTATTTCTAGTCACTATTTAGATCCAAGTTGTAAGATTTTTTTTAATATTTGTTACTTTTTTAGAAAAAATACTACGGTTAGTGAAATTGGGAAAAATATCTTATTATAAAATTATAGAGTGGTGATAGTTAAAGTAGTATATTATTTCTTTTTGATTTCATGTTGGAATTGGTATTGGAAACAAATATTATATATTTTTTCTCATTTGTTAAACTTGAAACTTAGCATATATAACTGTTATTCTTTCTCTTCTATTCGATAAAACACAAGCAACCGTCATACAATAATTGACACCCCATTTTTATTTCCTTTTCTCAATAACCCAACACCATATCATCAATCATCATTATCAATTAAGAAGTCCATTATCCATAAAATTATTATGAACAAGTTATCACATGTTGCAACTTTACACATCAAACAAAAGAGAAATTAACATTTATCTTCTTCTTATTAATTCCTTCTTTTAAACACAAGACCCACACCAAAACCTCACTATCACCACAATCATTCTGCTTTTCTTTTATCTTTTGAAAACCATGACACCCACTTGTATTAATTGTTACTATTTTTGTTTGTTTTCTTTCATGCACGATTGAAAATAGATAGCATTATAGGTTCCTGTTTTCTTTTTGACAATCAAAGAATTTAACCCTTGTTGTCTAATACAAGTGGGGCACTTGAGATATTTATCATATATATATTAACGCTATATAAACATATGAGATTTTTTTAAAGACTTTTAACCGTAACGATTTAACAACGGAGTATAGTGAATTTAGAATTGGATGTCGACAGAATCCTTACAAAATATGAGATGGCTCTACTATTATGCAATTAGATATTTTTCTTAATTTGTTACTGTTTTTGTTTCTTCACTTTACATACATGCATATCTATGTTAGATAGCAACAACCCACTTGTTAACACTTCTACACCTATACACAATATGACATTTATAAATGTCACTTCAATTTTTGCTTTTGTTGGAACTACAAGCATGACCACATATTATCATCATATCCCCTTTTTCTCTTTTGTCATTATATTATACTTCAATATCAACATTTATATATAAAATTCAAGTTTTGGTAGATGATGTCTACGTATTGAAATAATTGGCCAAAAAGCAAAACAAATAGTACACTGCATTATTTTACTTCATGATATTTAATAAAGTGTTGGCATATAAAGTTAAGTGATTAATGGCCACTTGTGTTGTGCATGTTAAAATTATGTATATAGAATATGTTATGGATGCCAGCTCATAATCTCTATCTATATAAACATGCACTCAGTATTGTTTTGTGAAAAATGATCCCACAACCACTTATCACATGTTTATCATACCATTATGATTACCAAATATCAAATATCAATTGTACTGCTATTTTTTTTGTTTGACTCAAGCCCACGTTAACATACACTAAATTCACACACACACACACATACACACACAGATATATATATATATATATATATATATATATATATATATATATATATATATATATATATATATATATATATATATATTTGTTTCTACTTTCTACTATTCGAAACTATCCAAGAACCAACCCATCGTGACTACTACTGCTCGATTTCTATTCCTGTATCTACAACCACCACCTACGAAGCATCTCCTTCATAAAACCATCAGTAGCTATTTTACTTTTCTATTTCCTGATCAAAGTCATCAAACAATTCACCACTTTTCCAAGATTAAGAACACTTTCGATTGCTTGCTCGTTTACTTGATCGTTTATATATTCGTGATCCTCTCATCATGCTCTACACATCTATACCAACAATTGTATGATTAGGGTATGATTTAAAAACTCTATTTTTTTCCAGATTTAATTGTTAATCATAAGATTCAGATGTTCTATTGCTCAATTGGTCGCATTTGTACATGTATTTAGTCATTATATTGTCCGAATTGCGAGTTAGGGTTTAATCACGAATTGTATTGCTATGCTACTGGTTTTGTGAATTTGTTTTCTATAATTACAAAGTGTTTAGATGGATAGCTACCGAAAAACTATTGAGTTTACTCGCTTGAATCACATGATTTCATTTAGTATAGCTTAAGTTATGATCGTTTGAAGTTTTGGTATGTAATTATGCTATAAATCAAAAACCGTTATTTTTGTGATTTGAATTGGCTTATGAAATGATGCTAGATGGATACAGAATTGAAAAACACATAAAATGGACTAGAATATCATAGTAATTGGTGTGACGACCCGTCCTAATCCATAATGACGAATACAATAACATTTGGTTACATCGCGAGGTATTTGACCTCTATATGATACATTTTACAAACATTGCATTCGTTTTTAAAAGACGAACTTTTCTTACATTGAAAGTTGATGGCATGCATACCATTTCATAATACATCCAACAATAATTGACTTAATAATAATCTTGATGAACTCAACGACTCGAATGCAACGTCTTTTGAAATATGTCATGAATGACTCCAAGTAATATCTTTAAAATGAGCAAATGCACAGCGAAATATTTCTTTCATACATGAGAATAAACATGCTTTAAAGTGTCAACCAAAAGGTTGGTGAGTTCATTAGTTTGTCATAACAATCATTTCAATATTTTAATAGACCACAAGATTTCATTCAATAATCATACACTCGCAAGTGTTTAAAATTCATTCATATGGATTGAACATATGGTAACCGATATTTACAAAATGCATCTAGAATATCCCCAAACATATAAACATCGAAGTACTAAAGCAGTTCAAATTCTCTGACTGGGGCGTGTCAAAGCCCATAGATCTATCTTTAGGATTCACGTCAATTGGTGGCAATTATAATAAACACCAATTCTTAGGCTACCAAGTTCAACAAGGGCAATATCCGGTATAACAATTCAACCATAGAATGTAGTTTCGATTAGTTGTGTCTATTTCGTAAAACATATATAAAAGCAGCGCATGTATTCTCAGTCCCAAAAATATATATTGTAAAAGCATTTAAAAAGGGAGCAAATGAAACTCACTATACGATATTTTGTAATAAAAATATGCGTACGATGAAACTGAACAATGCAAGGATGACCTCGGATTAACGAACCTATATCAGTTATATATATTAAAACATATAATAATATTCAACCAAATTCATGTATTATGTAACACTTAATTTTTATTATATGAAAATAACATTTTGTTTAAAAAAAAGTATGTAATATAGGTTTAGGTATGTAAAATATATTTTTATATAAATAACATTTGTTTGAATAAATAATAATTTTAATATTACTAAAATAATGGTAATAATAATAATATTGATACTAATAATAATCTAAATGATAATTTTAATAATAGTATAAATTTTAATAAAAATTATAATAATAATAATAATAACAGTATTAATAATAATAATTATAATAACTAATAATAATAATGATTTTTCTAATAATGATAATAATAATAATAATAATAATAATAATAATAATAATAATTCTTATTTTAACAATAATAATGATAATAATATAAATTATATTAATGATAATAATAATAATAAGAATATTTCATTATGTTAATATCAATGTTAATATTAAATTTAATAATAATACTAATCATAATTTTGATAATATTTTTAATGATAATAATAATAATAACAATTATAATACTAATAGTAGTAATAATACCTAAAAATATAGCAAGTATATCAGAGGCGCGGTTCGAACCTGCGATCCCTTGATTAACAAACACCCGAGTAACCAATGATCTGCCTTTACATTCCTGAATTAAACCACATATTTAATTATTTTAACCTGTTGGTACATGAAGCCCAATACACAAACCCATTTAAACACAAGTGATGATCCATTAACCCTATACATTAACCCAACTGTAACCCTATCGTTCATCATTATTTTCTATTACCATTGTTCATTATTATTTATCATCATCGTTGTCTATATCTTCATTACCCTAATCTAATCATCACGTTCATCCAATTTACCCCACGTAATAGGTCATTCCATTCATACGAGTACGTTTATGCTGCCTTTATGGCCAACCATATGCCTAGTTTATTTAACAGAACTCGAATACTCTAGATAGCGTTGACAACCTTTAATTTGCCCTATCCCTTGACGATTCCAAAAGCTTTAAATTTATGTATCGTTCTTTAATGCTTATCTAGCTAATTAAATAAAGAAAGGTTGTGTACATTTGGTGGATTCTTGCACGCCTAATTGTGGACCACTAATCCTTTCATACATTAGTTAATTACCCCCACTTGCATTATTGTAATAAATTAATCATGACTTGTAACCGACACTTTACCTCATATATGTTTTGTAATCTTTGTTTGAGGAATATTATGAGATAATTGTCACACACTTGTCTCTCTCCATCTTTAGTCTCGAACAGGTCACTTTCAAAGGTTATTTGGTTTGAATTTCTAACGATGGTGGTGATATTCTTCGAATAGACATTGTAATCGGGTTAATAAACAGAACAATGTTAAGTGGTGATTTAGTGATGGTTATTGGGGTAAAGAGGGTGGTTTTGATTGAAGGTTGTTTGGGTGAAATGGCTCTAGACATCTTAAAGAATTGTGTGGTGTTTTGAATTTAGTTCGACCAGGACACGGAACCGTGTAGGGATAGTCTAGATTTGGTGAAGATGGTAAATGGGTTGGGTTGTTGAGACGACCCGTCCCAATCCATAAGGATGAATACAATAACATATGATTTCATCGCGAGGTATTTGACCTCTAAATGATACATTTTACATACATTGCATTCGTTTTTAAAAGACAAACTTTCATAACATCGGAAGTTGACGGCATGCATACCATTTCATAATATATCCAACTATAAATGACTTAATAATATTCCTGATGAACTCAATGACTCGAATGCAGCGTCTTTTGAAATATGTCATGAATGACTCCAAGTAATATCTCTAAAATAAGCAAATGCACAGCGGAAGATTTCTTTCATACCTGAGAATAAACATGCTTAAAAGTGTCAACCAAAAGGTTGGTGAGTTCATTAGTTTATCATAATCATTCATTTTCATCATTTTAATAGACCACAAGATTTCCAGATATTTAATTGTACACGTAACCCGAGTACAAAATAATACGCGTAACCCGCGAATTAAAAATCATTCATATGGTGAACACCTGGTAATCGAAATTAACAAAAATGCATCTAGAATATCCCCATCATTCCGGGGCTCTCATCGGATATGATAAATCGAAGTACTAAAGCATCCGTAACCCGGATGAGGTTTGTTAGACCCAATAGATCTATCTTTAGGATTCGCGTCAATTAGGGTTTCTGTTCCCTAATTCTTAGATTACCAGACTATAAAGGGTGATATTCGATTTGATAATCCAACCATAGAATGTAGTTTCAATTACTTGTGTCTATTTCGTAAAACATTTATAAAAGCAGCGCATGTATTCTCAGTCCCAAAAATATATATTGCAAAATTATTTAAAAAGGGAGCAAATGAAACTCACAATACTGTATTTTGTAGTAAAAATACATATAACGATATTGAACAATGTAGGGTTGGCCTTGGATTCACGAACCTATATTCAATCATATATATTAACACATATAATGGTAATCAAATAGTTCATCTATTAATTATATAATATTTATATACTTAGCATTGTAGTTATATAATCAAAATTATATATACTTTATTTATATATTATATCTTCCGTTATATGTTATATATATTTATTTTTCAAAATAATTAATATTGAAACATATAGTTATATTAATATTTATATATTAATAATTGGTACTATATCAAAAATTAATAATTTGTTATATGTAATATTTATAAATATTAATATATTTAATATAAAGCTTTATGTAATATTAATATAAGTATATAATATTTATTTGTTATATAAAAATAATACTAATTATGATAAAAATCATGATAATTCTAATAATAATAATAATAATAATAATAATAATAATAATAATAATAATAATAATAATAATAATAATAATAATAATAATAATAATAATAATAATAATAATTTTAATAATAATGATAAAAATAATAATAATAATGATATTATTAGTAATGATAATAATAATAATGATAGTTTTTAATAATAATAATAATAGTAGTAATAATAATAATAATAATAATAATAATAATAATAATAATAATAATAATAATAATAATAATAATAATAATAATAATAATAATATTTATCATAATCATATCATCATCATCTTTTAATTATAAGTATATATATATATATATATATATATATATATATATATATATATACACAAATTAGTCTTGTTATTTTAGATATGAATTAATATATTTATATAAAAATATCATAATTTATATATATAATTGATATGTATATTATAATAACTATATGTATTGATTTTATATTTTTAAAATTATATATATTGATATTTCATTTTTAAATCTTATTCATATATTTATATATATAGAGAGTTTACTTATATATATATGTATATTTTCTTTTAATAATATAATTTACGTCTTTATATACATATACTACTACATATCGTATTAATATTTATACTTATCATCTTAAATACTTATCTTATACAATTTTCACTACCATGTGTTAATATCAGATTCATATCAAATCGCTTGGTTATCTTATTCGATTCGTCTAATCTTTTTATTACTTCAATTATATAATAAATAATCAAAATCAATAAGTTTAAGTTTTAATAAAATATACCCTTAACGAGAGGACGAGTAAATGGGATATCGAGTAATCGCGTGTTGGGTTTGTTAGGCAAATCTTGAATTGAAGTCCAACTTAATAAGGTTTCTGGTGTTCTGCCTTCACTTGAGCACAAATATGACACTTTTCGACATATCGAGCGATATCTGTTTTCATTGTCGGCCACCAATACACTGTTTTCAAATAATGATATATCTTATTACTACCCGGATGTACTGTCAATCTGGATTTGTGAGCTTCTGTCATAATTAAATCCCTCAAATCTCCAAGCTTAGGCACCCAAACACGATTGTTTAAAGTCTTTAGTCCACGTGAGTCATCAATTAAGTCCACTTTTCGTTTGATCATTTGTTCAGATTTAATATGTTCGTCCTCCAAAGCACAGGCCTGAACGGTTCTTAAGCTGTTGATTAGATCTGAAGTTATATTCAAACGAAGGAATTTCACATTTTCACTTGATCTTTTACGACTTAGCGCGTCTGCAACAACATTTGCCTTACCCGGATGATATTTAATTTCACAATCATAATCTTTGATCAACTCTTGCCACCGTATCTGACGCATATTCAATTCTTTCCGTGAGAAGATATACTGCAAACTCTTGTGATCTGTACAAATAACACAATGGGTTCCATACAAATAGTGACTCCGCAGTTTCAATGCAAACACTACTGCAGCCATTTCAAGATCATGCACTGGATAATTCTTCTCATGAACTTTCAACTGTCGAGAAGCGTAGACGATTACTTTATCTCTTTGCATTAATACACAACCCAACCCAGCATATGACGCATCACAGTATACCACGAAGTCGTCTAAACCTTCTGGTAAAGCTAACACTGGTGCCTGACATAGTAGCTGTTTCAAAATCTGAAAAGCCTTTTCTTGTTCATCAGTCCATCGAAAGGCTACATCTTTACGAGTCAACTTAGCCAACGGACCTGCTATTTTAGAAAAATCTTTGATAAATCTGCGATAATAACCAGCCAAACCCAGAAAACTCTTAATCTCAGTTGGAGTCTTCGGAGAATTCCAATTCATTACCGCTTCTATCTTTATCGGATCAACCTTTATACCTTCAGCACAAATCACATGACCCAAAAACTGCACTTCACGTAACCAAAATTCACACTTTAAAATTTTTGCAAATAGTTGTTCACGTTTCAACAAGTTCAAAACCTGTCTCAGATGTTCAGCATGTTCACTCTCAGTCTTTGAATACACTAGTATATCGTCTATGAACACAATCACAAACTTATCTAAGAACGGACGACACACTCTATTCATTAAATCCATGAAGACTGCTGGTGCATTCGTTAACCCAAATGGCATGACAAGAAATTCATAATGACCATACCTTGTTCTGAACGCTGTTTTCGATATATCTGATTCAGCAACACGAACCTGATGATACCCGGATCGTAAGTCTATCTTAGAAAAGAATGAAGCACCCTGTAACTGATCGAACAAATCGTCTATTCGAGGTAACAGATACTTATTCTTCACTGTTCTTTTGTTCAATTCACGATAATCAATACACATACTCATTGACCCATCTTTCTTTTTAACAAACAATACCGGAGCACCCCACGGTGAAGAACTCGGTCGGATAAACCCAAGATCTAATAACTCTTGAATCTGTGACATCATTTCACGGATTTCAGACGGCGCTAATTGGTATGGAGCTTTTGCAACTGGAGTTGTTCCAGGAACCAACTCAATCTTATATTCGACTTCCCTTACCGGCGGCAGACCTGGTAACTCATCTGGGAACACTTCGGGAAATTCTGATACTATCGGAATATCGGCCACTGTTCTCTTTTCTTTCTTCGCATCAATTACATATGCAAGAAATGATTCACAGCCCTTTTCCATCGACTTTTTCGTTTTTATCATGGTTATCAACGGAAAATTATACCCGCCCCGCTCCCCCCGGGCCACAACACGGGTTCCATCGGTCGAACGAAAGGTAATCATTTTCCTATCGCACTTAATATTAGCCCTAAGCGAGCTCAGCTAATCCATTCCTAATACTACATCAAAGCTAGGAATAGGTAACACTAAACAAGTCACTGGGAAAGACTTCCCTTCAATCTCTATACAAACCCCAGACACATATGTTGTGACGGGTGTGGTCTTACCATCGGCTACTTCTACACTAACCGGCTTGGGTAACACAGTAGCTGGTAAATCTAACTTAGCACAGAAATCTAGGGACATAAAACACCTATTGGCACCACAATCAAACAACACGCGAGCAGGTATTGAGTTGATTAGAAACATAACGGTGATTACTTCGTCGGTTGCCACAGCATTCTCAACCGACATCTGAAAAGCTCTAGCCTCTGCTGTTGAAGGGTTCTTCCTCTTCTGCCTACTCGAGGCAGTTGACCCTCCAGCTGATGCTGAACGCGCCCCTGACCCTGCCCCGGAACTACCACTCTTCGACGGACAACTAATTGCACGATGCCCTGGTTTGTGACAACTCCAACACACACTATTCAGATACGGGCATGCTGAAGACTCATGCCCAACAACATCACACTTTAAGCATCTTCTTGTAGCCTCAGAACACTGACCACTGTGAGAAGATCGACACGTGTGACACCAATTCCCTTTACCTGATCCAGATCCAGTACTATTCTGACCACTTTTACCCTTCGATTTAAACCCACTAGACTTCTTGGATTTAGATCCTGATTGACCAGATACTTGCCCACCTTGTTGTAGCACATTGCCAAACATTCTGTTTCTGGTGGCCTGAACATCACTTTCTACCATCTTAGCCATCACAACAGCTTGAGACAACGATGTAGCTGTTCTAACAAAAGTTTGGTACTCTGGCAAAATAATATTAACAAAATGCTAAATACGAGATGCTTCATCTGGCACCCATTGTTGTACAAACCTCAGTTTATCCATAAACTTCTCTACTACCTCATCGATCGTCATTTGAGGTGTCATCTTCATTTCAAGAAACTCAGTCTTGATTCGGTTCATATCAAACGGATTACAATACTGTTCACACACCTTCCCATAAAACTGCTCCCATGTGATCATACTCACTTGCTCTTTTGGTATACTAGAAATCAAAGAATCCCACCAAATCATAGCCCTACCTTTCAACAGTCTACTAGCATATGTTACCTTCAACTCGGGTTCACACTGACACGCTTCAAATACCCTTTCAACTTCTCGCAACCAATTGAGAGTTACAGTCGGATCAGTACTTCCAGAGAACTCGGAGGGTTTGCAATCACGGAAGTTCTTATAAGTACATCTTTTGGGTGGTTGCATGTAAGGTTGATGGAACATTTGCATTTGGTATGGATTCATCATCATGGGATTTTGGTAAGTAAAGGTGTTTTGTGGTGGCATATAATATTGGTTAGGTATTTGATTCTGAAACTGGTTCTGGGGCACATTAGGTATCGTTTGGGATTGTGCTGTTGGGAATCCAGGTGGTGTATCATCATTTCCAGAATGCCTCGCCAATTCAAGCTCATTAATTTTGTCCTCAGCCTCTTTTAGCTTGCTTTCTAACTGAAGGATGTAACTACTCTGATCATCATCCGACTCAACACCCTCTTCTGGTGCTCTGAATGTTCCAGGGTTGGAGGGGCCAGTTGCGTTTCTATCAGCCATACCTGTGCTACAAAACAGCTTACACAAAAGCTTAGTGGATAACAGTTAGTTCAATCACAACTAACACACGTATATCCTATTTTCACTTAGCCCCACTTCCACAGACATGTTTGACTTGCCTCAGGGTTTGAGAACAAAATACGCGCACGTATTTGCTGCCAAACCATGCTCTGATACCAACTTGTAACACCGGCAATTTTTTTTATTTTTTTAAACACAGCGAAAGACTTTATTAACAAACACACTATAAGTCGCGTCATTACATTAATCTGAGTAATTAAGTTTAAGTTTACACAACGGTGTTACGTTATTACAAAACATGATTTAAACAAAAGTCCACATTAGAGTAGGGTTGTCAAACATGTCTTCTGCATCAGCACCCATCCCGACTAGCAGTACCTAAACCTGCAAGGGGTAATTATGTGGGGGATTAGCGCACCGCTAAGTGAATGGAATCTATCTAACAGATATAGCTTAAGTCACACACAAGCTATATACTAACAAAAACACATGCTAACTACTAACTAGCATACAATAAGACAATACGAGGATCGGCGGCTTGTACGAGCACACGACTCCTAGCTGATCGGACTTGAGTCTACCGATAGTCCCTGCTACTCAATTCACAGTATAGTTATCCAGATGCAGGGGATGCATCGTTCACACTATACTCCACAATCAGTAGCCTATGGACCCAACCTCCCCTAGGCACGGTTGACCTCATACGGACTCTAACCTCTCCTAGGCACGGTCTCGAGTCCCCAGTCTCCCTAAGCCCGACTGGTGCCATTCACACAGTGTACACATAAATCACATACAACATCAGGCATACTATATTATTCTAACATGGAAATTTATACACTATGCATGGTAAAAGAGTCAACCACAGTAGCATGATATGCTACTTAAACTCTATCCGGAGATAGACCCACTCACCAATTACCAGCAACTGCTCAGTTATTATTTCTGAGCTTCCTCCTTGTCCTTATAACCTGAGAACAACACAAACAAAGTTAATATACATATCTAATAAATAATATAATCATCTCATATGATTAACTAGGTCATAACACCATATATTCATAATTTTATGAGTCTACATTATGACTCCACTCAATAATGGCATACAGGTGCGTGCAAAACACGACATACACACTAAAACTCCTTTTATGGCCCAAAAATAGTTTGATCTAGTTTCTTAAAAGTTCACCATTGAAAAGTATTCTTTATTATGATTCTAACGATAGTTTATTCATCAAAAACAGAGTTACGTTTTGAAAGTTACGCCCGTTTCAAGTTCATAAAAGTCACTGTAGCAAATAGTGGTACTGTAGCAACTCGGTACTGTAGCAAATAGTGACACTGTAGTAACTTGGTAATGTAGCAAATAGTGACACTGTAGCAACTCGGGCACTGTAGCAACTCGGGTACTGTATCAAATAGTGACACTGTAGCAAATACCGAACACTGTAGCAAATAGTGACACTGTAGCAACTCGGTACTGTAGCAAATAGTGACACTGTAGCACCTCAGGCACTGTAGCAACTCGAGCACTGTAGCAACTCGGGTACTGTAGCAAAATACTGTAGCAACTGGTTCGAACACATTCGCTGATTTCGTGATTTTTTTTCCCCAAAAACTCGATTTTTGAGCGATTTTGATCAAATTTTAAGCACATGGAAGCTACTAAACATATATACAACCTATTTCTAACATCAATTAACACATACAAACACATAATATGAAGATTCAAGCTCAAAATTCATCAAAAACCCATTTACACCCAAAACCCAATTTCTATGAATTAAAACACGAATTCAAGCTAACAAACCTGGATAAATGATCACAAGGATGATATGAATCAATCCTTAAAGCCTCACAATCTAATTTAAGACTTAGATTCAATTAGGGTTTGTGAATGGATGAAGTTTGGTACGTTCTTGTTTGAGAAGGTTTAAGAAATGAGAAGAGTGAAGCAGATATTACACACTTATGTGGGTTATAAACCCATACCCCATAACACACGGGTATTTATCAGTTATCTTAACTGATAACCTTTCGTATCTCCTTAGGCGGTCCTAACGGAGTCCAAATTAAATAAACCAACCTGTTCTGGGACCCTTCTCACAAACTGGTCATAACACAATTATAATAAAACACTAATAAAATAATTAAAATAAAAGCACTTAAGACTAAGCACAAACCCTAAGGCAAAATAGGCAACTTACAACTAGTCCGGGTTTCAGTCTGTTACATGATTTGATAAATCAAACCTTGAAAATTTGCAGAGAGCTTCACCATATGATTCTTGATAACTCTACATTAATAGATTTTTGTAATTGGTTCAAAATTGAATTATGGCTCAAACATGTCGCGAAGGAAAAAAAATGGGTTTTGTTTCTTTATTTCTGTTGGATTTCTTCGAACAGAAGGGGTGGATGTATATCGTGAAATTGATCGATGTTGTGCAGTACCATGATTTGATCGAAACATTGTAAGGTAGTGGATTTGATCGACACGAGTTCACGGGCAGGAGAAAAAGGAAGACAAAAAGGAAAATAAATAATAATAATAAAAAATAGGGATGCTGGTGATAACCGCGTATATATCTGTCTTTATATTATTATTATTTTTTTGATATTCAACGTTACAGACTTTTCTTATCTTGTCGATATCATATAAAGAATAAAGTTTAAATTTGGTCGGAAATTCCCGGGTCGTCACAGTATCTACCCGTTAAAGAAATTTCGTCCCCGAAATTTGATCGAGGTCGTCATAGCAATCAATAAGAGTGTTTTCATGAAGCATATGAGTTGATGAATAGGGTTTTATCATCATAGAGTAATATGGATAAAACAATTCGATTACGCGAAGAGTATAAGTGAAGCTATCGCAAAAGTTTGAAACAAAGAAATAGAGATTCATCTTAACTTTTGACGTAGTCATCGTTGATCTCTGGAATTCCAAGGATTTAAAGATAATCTTCGAATCTATATAAGACATGATTCTTCGGTAATTCAGGAAATTAGGATCTCTCTAATTAAATGAGGAGATCTGCCTTGATTTCTTTATCAGATATTTCACTATAAATTAACTTCTTCCGTTCCATTACTTTGATCATTCCTATACTCAATTTCCAAATTCAAAAGATTGTGAAAATGCTTAATCCAGTTCTGATCCTTGTCCTTATCCTGACTATCGCAACAATCATTCTCCTTTTCCAACTTCCACCAGAGGAATCTATTTACTTCTACTTCACCCTTGGGGTTATAGTGTTTTTAATTCTCCCGTATCTTTATGTTGCGATAAACATTGATATACACGGTTTGTAATTTATGTGTTGTTATCGGGCTTTATATTCTCCCTTATATTTCGGATTTTCATACTTTTGTTTTCTCTTCCCGACTTTAAGTCAAGCTAATAATGGTCCAGAATTCGTAGTTATGAAGTTTCAAATGAACATGATTAAGGTTCTAAGATAGAGATTGTAATAGCACTATTTTGATTAGTTAAATTACCAGAGTCACTGAGGATGGAACTATCAATAATATATACTATTGATATATTCGGAAGTGAAACAGAATGAATGAGTCGTGTAAAATGGCACATGAAGACGTTATGATCCGTGAATCATCACGTTCCATTAGAAACTCAGCATGACTTACTGTAATATATTCACGTTGGTCAAGTGTCATTATATTATACTAACTCATGCTTCAGTTCCCAACACTACTTCAAAAATATTCATATTTTAAATTCGAATTTTCAGAATTTAGAAACTAAAACAGTTTCTTTTATGATGTAACGCGGATGGCGCGAAGAGATAAATTATATCAGTTAAGAATAGGTATGAAAATACCTTCAGAAATATCGAGGATATTTATTATGAAAGATACGATGATATCTTAGAATTTCTAATATCGATTAATAATGATGAGGATTTATTCGTAACAGTGTAGAGTCAGGAGCAAGGTATTCGTTAACGACTTCAGCAGATACTGAATCATTTGGATTCTTTGAAGGCAGTTTTAGTTTTTGTGATTTGTCCACAGCCTCCTTCATGGTTTGCTCAATCTGTTTTCCAGTTTCAAACCTTCTCCTTTTCTGAGCTTTGTCAACACATTATTCTTTATCATTAAACTTTTGACTGTTAAGATCGTTTATAATTTTTGCTGCTTCTTTCAGCTTTTTCAACATTCCAAGTATTGAATCGTAGACTGGTGGCTTTTCAGAATTTCAGAATTGAAGATCATAATTCTAGTAAGTGAATATTTTATGTATACATATAATTGTTGTTGTAGACATGCTGTGAGATTCGAAATACTGATTTGCTAATTCTCGGTAATTGGTATGGCAATTCTCGTTACAAGAAGCGGATGAGTATATCATAGGGTTTTCATCATAATGGTTCTTCGAAGAGTCTTAAGCCAATGAGTAATGAAGTTGCTGGTAAGTTTACTGCTAATGTGGTGGGATATAAACAGTTCCCCGGTAATGATGACGAAAGGCAACTTATATATCAAGGTTATAATAGAGTTTATTCGAATGGAAAGTCGAAATTGATTTGCTGAAGCTGTGAAAAATTTGGCTACTTTGGAAAGGGATTGCAAAGTTATTTTTGGTAATAACAATGCCAAAGGAGCTAGCACAGATATGTGTTAAACGTTTACTCAGGTTCCGAGTGTTTTTCAGGTGCATAACTATATGCATCAATCTTTTCTTCCGTAGATGAAGTGCGGTTGGTTCATCCTCTGGATTAAGGTGTTTTCAAGAATCATGAAAGGTCTGAACGCAGATTGTAATCGTCAAGATACAAATGATGTTTAAGATGAAATCAAGTGGCAAACTTGAAGAAATGTTTAGTTTCATATGTTATAATTAATATTTTAATTCATTTTAATTGTCCAATGTTAGTAGTCCACAGTTGGTAGTTCAATAATACATATATAGTTTAATATATAATATTCGAATTAAGTAATACGTATCATTACCCATTGTATACATGTCTCAGACTCGATCACAACTCAAAGTATATATATTATTTGAGAATTAACCTCAACCCTATATAGCTAACTCGATCATTACTGCATATAGAGTGTCTATGGTTATTCCAAATAATATATATAGATGACGTCGATATGATATGTCAAAACATTGTATATGTGTCCCGATATTTAAAATGCGTAAATAACAGTATTTAAATGACAATAAATAAAGTGTGTAAAATAAATAACAGAAATTAAATGACGATAAATAAAATTGCGATAAATAAATGTAATCAAGAATTAACAGTTAGCTAGGAACAGTTAGCTAGGATTTTGTTAGCGTGGATTCTTAACAGAATTTCTCATAGTTAATTTGTTTGTTTCTAACAAATTTTATTTTGTCCAATGTTTTCTTTATTATGCCACTTGTTGGATTCTGATAAGTCAAAATCCAAATATGAAATTGAATGAAAATGGTTATTCTGCGGTGAACAGATACATATATCTGTGGATGTAAGTAGGATAGTAAATGACTGTTGAATCAGATTTGAAGAATGTACAGTGTAACTTGTTAATGTGAAATCTAAATATTCCTCGAGTATTACCTACCCGTTAAAATATTTTCACCATTAACAGTTTGTACAAAAGAATTTTTAATTACAACCTTTATGAAAACATATATACATATATATTTTCTTCAGATGTAATCATGGATTTAATGAGTCAATATGATATTAAACTCATTTGATTTACAGTTAGAACAAGAATATATAATCTCTAAAATATTAGAGATTACATAATCATCATGAAGAACGAAGATAACCGATGTAGAACAAGATGTAGAACGAAGATTATGCTCGAGGTATAGATTGCGATGTTGAGGCATGTGATGTTGAAACTTGGGTTGTTGGTGGTACTGTTGGTGCCGGTGGTGTTGTTGAAGCTGGTACATTTTGCACCACGTTTTCCAAATTGATTACTCGAGCGCGAAACTCGTTGACTTCTTCCATTATTCCGGGATGATTGTCGGTCAGGACGAGCGGATGAATAAGGTTTAGAATTGTGGATAGAATATAATCGTGTCGAGCTACTCTAGAAATGAGGCTGAAAATGGTGTTTCGGGTAGGTTCGCCGGTAAGTGCTTCAGGTTCTTCACCAAGAGGTGTATTCAGTTGGTGGAAGGGATCGCCTTCTTCGCGTCTCCATTGATTAAGTCGGCTACGAACCCATCCCCAATTCATCCAGAATTGGTGATGACTGATTTGTTGATTCATTCTGGTTATACTGCTTTCGGAGCTCAAGTGAAACTCCATATCGGAATAGTTGTCGGAATCTGATGAATTCGAACTTGTTGAAGGATCCATTTCGTACGATCAGGGAATTGATTTTTCGAAATGAGATAGATTATAGGACTTAGAATACATAATTTTCATATGTATATAAAATACCAAGATCCCATAAGTTACGGAAGAATCTTCAGAAGTTGTCAGGCAAAGTTTACAGTAACATATACGCTAAGATATGAATTTATCTATACACTATCTATGCAATAGAGGCAGTAAGATGTGTCTAGACTAAGAATGATAAGCAGGTAATTTCTGACAAAAATGATAAGCAAAACTTTTGACATGCAGACACGGTCGAAGTCCAGACTCACTAATGCATCCTAACGACTATCAGTTAGACACACTAATGCAAACCTGGTTCGTTAAGACCATCGCTCTGATACCACATGAGACGACGCGTCCCAATCCATAAGGACGAATACAATAACATATGATTTCATCGCGAGGTATTTGACCTCTAAATGATACATTTACAAACATTGCATTCGTTTTTAAAAGACAAACTTTCATCACATCGAAAGTTGACGGCATGCATACCATTTCATAATATATCTAACTATAAATGAATTAATAATATTCCTGATGAACTCAATGACTCGAATGCAACGTCTTTTGAAATATGTCATGAATGACTCCAAGTAATATCTCTAAAATGAGCAAATGCACAGCGAAAGATTTCTTTCATACCTGAGAATAAACATGCTTAAAAGTGTCAACCAAAAGGTTGGTGAGTTCATTAGTTTATCATAATCATTCATTTCCATCATTTTAATAGACCACAAGATTTCCAGATATTTAATTTTACACGTAACCCGAGTACAAAATAATACGCGTAACCCGCGAATTAAAAATCATTCATATGGTGAACGCCTGGTAATCGACATTAACAAAAATACATCTAGAATATCCCCATCATTCCGGGACTCTCATCGGATATGATAAATCGAAGTACTAAAGCATCCGTAACCCGGATGGGGTTTGTTAGGCCCAATAGATCTATCTTTAGAATTCGCGTCAATTAGGATTTCTGTTCCCTAATTCTTAGATTACCATACTATAAAGGGTGATATTCGATTTGATAATCCAACCATAGAATGTAGTTTCAATTACTTGTGTCTATTTCGTAAAACATTTATAAAAGCAGCACATGTATTCTCAGTCCCAAAAATATATATTGCAAAAACATTTAAAAAGGGAGCAAATGAAACTCACAATACTGTATTTTGTAGTAAAAATACATATGACGATATTGAACAATGTAGGGTTGGTCTTGGATCCATGAACCTATATTCAATCATATATATTAACACATATAATGGTAATCAAATAGTTTATCTATTAATTATATAATATTTATATACTTAGCATTGTAGTTATATAATCAAAATTATATATACTTTATTTATATATTATATCTTCCGTTATATGTTATATATATTTATTTTATAAAATAATTAATATTGAAACATATAGTTATATTAATATTTATATATTAATAATTGGTACTATATCAAAAATTAATAATTTGTTATATGTAATATTTATAAATATTAATATGTTTAATATAAAGCTTTATGTAATATTAATATAAGTATATAATATTTATTTGTTATATAAAAATAATACTAATTATGATAAAAATCATGATAATTCTAATAATAATAATAATAATAATAATAATTTTAATAATAATGATAAAAATAATAATAATAATGATATTATTAGTAATGATAATAATAATAATGACCGTTTTTAATAATAATAATAATAATAGTAATAGTAATAATAATAATAATAATAATAATAATAATAATAATAATAATAATAATAATAATAATAATAATAATAATAATAATGGTAATAATAATATTTATCATAATCATGTTATCATCATCTTTTAATTATAATTATATATATATACACAAATTAGTCTTGTTATTTTAGATATGAATTAATATATTTATACAAAAATATCATAATTTATATATATAATTGATATGTATATTATAATAACTATATGTATTGATTTTATATTTTTAAAATTATATATATTGATATTTCATTTTTAAATCATATTCATATATTTATATATATAAAGAGTTTACTTATATGTATATGTATATTTTCTTTAAATAATATAATTTACGTCTTTATATACATATACTACTACATATCGTATTAATATTTACACTTATCATCTTAAATACTTATCTTATACAATTTTCACTACCATGTGTTAATATCAGATTCATATCAAATCGCTTGGTTATCTTATTCGATTCGTCTAATCTTTTTATTACTTCAATTATATAATAAATAATCAAAATCAATAAGTTTAAGTTTTAATAAAATATACCCTTAACGAGAGGACGAGTAAATGGGATATCGAGTAATCGCGTGTTGGGTTAGTTAGGCAAATCTTGAATTGAAGTCCAACTTAATAAAAGAGCCCAAGTTGCCTAGTCCAAAAGAAACTCATTTGGCCCAATAGCAAAATCCCATTTGCAAGTCCACTTAACTAATAAACGGCCCAACATCAAGAATTGGATCACGGCCCATGTTATTGGATTCAAAGGCCAGCTAGCATGCTTCAATTAATCCCACCAAATGGATTGCGGGGTTTCGTTTGGAACAAAAATAACAACACCTCATCATCATTTGGTATCAGCATCATCATATGGCATCCATATCATCATCATCATACGTTCTATTAATCATCATCATCATGCCATCTAACATCATACCATCGTAATCATCATCTTCATCTCATATCCCTCATCATGCCATCATACAATCATCATCATTAACTTGTTCATAATCATAATATAATCATAACATGATCATAATCCTATCATAATCATAATCATAACATGATCATAATCCTATCATAATACTCGTATATCATGTATCATCTCATATCATTATCACCATAATCTATCTTTATCATCATCTATATTATATATCTATCATCATCATCTTACTAAAATATGATTATCATTGACATACCATCAACATTTCGTTTCTGTAATATAATCCGAAGTGAGCAGCAGTAAAAAAAATAGAGCTGCAACAATCTTATCTGTTCATCATTGCCTTCTTCACATCTCGTTTGTAAAACAGAAAAAGAAATAGCAGCAGTAGCCAAGCTGCGAAACAGATATATGGAGATGGTTTTTCTGGTTTAGGTCATGGTTTTAACAGCCAAACAGATGTAGTAATTTAGGTGATCTGTGTGGTGGTTTATGGTTGTGATTGTAGCAGTTTAAATGGTTATTTGAAAAGGGATTATAAGGGTTCATCATTATCATAAGTCATCATTTAAGAAGATGTGTTGGTTGTCAAGAAGGAAGGAAAAAAAATGTATGTATATATATATATATATATATATATATATATATATATATATCTGTAACAGAACAGGGTCGAACATATATACCTTCAAATTTGATTCTTCCAATTCGTTCATTTCAGACTATAATCCCAACTTCAAAGTTGTTAAAAATCACTTATCAAATACTCGACACTCATAATTAAAGCCTGAAACAACCTCCAAATTCCAAATTTGAACGAAGAACACCAGTTAGACTTTTAAATCCTAAAACTTTGACTATTAAATTAACGATTGATTTGATAAATCAAAAATTGAAAATTTGCAGAGAGCTTCACCATATGATTCTTGATAACTCTGCAATAATAGATTTTTGTGATTGGTTCAAAATTGAATTATGGCTCAAACATGTCGCGAAGGAAAAAAAATGGGTTTTGTTTCTTTATTTTTGTTGGATTTCTTCGAACAGCAGGTAGTGGATTTGATCGACATGAGTTCATGGGCAGGAGAAAAAGGAAGACAAAAAGGAAAATAAATAATAATAAAAAAAATAGGGATGATGGTGATAACCGCGTATATACCTGTCTTTATATTATTTTTTATTTTTTTGAGATTCAGCGTTACAGACTTTGCTTATCGTGTCGAAATCATATAAAGAATAAAGTTTAAATTTGGTCAGAAATTTCCGGGTCGTCACAGTTGTGGTTCGGACAATAAATAAAAAGATAATCAAGAAATAGTAACCAAAATGTGCAGCAACAACAATGGTGTTCGAAGGATATATCAGTGAGTGTGTGTGTGGTCTTTGACAAAAACAGTTAACAATGGGTTCGAGTGATGGAGTTGTTTATAAGGATGGTGAGTTGCAAAGGTGGTGTCGGTTGTGTACTAGTATAGTGGTGATGGTTGTTGTAAGTTGTTGATGGATTGCTTTAAGTAATGGTATGGTTTATTCAAGAAACAAAAGCAATACATATGGAATATATATCGTATAGCATAAGGAAATTGTAAAGATGTTGTAATGTCGATCATGAAACAGGAAATAGTGGGTGTTTGTATTATCCATGAATGAAACAAGGAGAAGAAAAAATTTAATGGTTTCTCCGATGGTTTAATGGTGGTGGACAGGGGTGGTTTACTTACGGTTAAACAGAAGCACAAGTAGCAACGAGACAGTAACGTAATTGTAGCAGTTACAATCGAAGTTGCAGGTTTTTGTGATGTATTTGATGATCGAACAAGAAGGTGGTTCCTGTGTTTTGTCGAGGTTTTGATGATAGTGATGATCAACTATGGTTTGTGGTGGTTGTTTTCATGGTTTACATGCAGTAATTCGGATTACATGTTGGCAAAAGAAACAGGAACCCAAACAAATCAAAATGTTTCGATGATGGTTTGTATTGGTTTGTTCTTGATTGATAATATAGTGGTTGTCGATGATGGTGATCTAGTGAAAGGACCCGTTCATATACATTATAAACGATTCACAATAGTTGATTACATCGTGAGGTATTTGACCTCTATATGATACGTTTTACAAACATTGCATTTGTTTTTTTTAAAAGACAAACTTTCTTTACATCTAAAATTGACGGCATGCATACCATTTCATATTACATCCAACTATAATTAACTTAATATTAATCTTGATAAACTCAATGACTCGAATGCAACGTCTTTCAAAGTATGTCATGAATGACTCCAAGTAATATCCTTAAAATGAGCTAATGCACAGCGGAAGATTTTTTTAATACCTGAGAATAAACATGCTTTAAAGTGTCAACCAAAAGGTTGGTGAGTTCATTAGTTTATTATAATCAACCATTTCCATAATAGTAATAGACCACAAGATTTCATATACATAAACATTTTAATAAAAATATTCTAAGTGGTTGAGCACTTGGTAACCATACTTAACATTTAATCAACGTCGCATATTCCCTTTATTATGAAATCTCACTACACTGTACCAAGTTTAGTCACTGAAACGAAGTACTGTGCAACCGTTGAATACTGGTCGTCCAGTCCGGTTGGGGTTGTCAGGCCCGATAGATCTATCAACAGGATTCGCGTTCACAATACCGCATGTAAATGATAGTTACCAAGCTATTAGGGAAAAATATGCAAAGTGGTACAACTCAACGTAGAATATGTTTTTAGTACTTGTGTCCATTTCGTAAACCAGTTATAAAACAGTGCATGTATTCTCAGCCCAAAAATATATATAAAAAGGGAGTAATGAAACTCACAATACTGTATTTCGTAGCAATTATGTATATGACGGCACTGAACAAGTGCAGGGTTTGTCTCGGATTCACGAACCTATATTAAGTATATATATTTATATGTTGGTCAATACCTGTCTAACAATTTAGGTCAAGTCGTAGTGTATCACAATCCTAATGCTCGAGACCGACATGCAAAAGTCAACAAAAGTCAACTTGACCCAAAATGACTTCTAAAATCTATACATGTTTATTATATAACTTATATATAGTCGTTTTATATATTTAAATATATTTATCAGATCTTATTATACTAAATAATACAAGTCATTTATTAATAAATAAAAATTTATGTTTAAATTCATATATGATAAAAATATACTTTTATATATCTCAAGTAATAAAATTTATAAAATTCACTTAATATCATAAAAATATAGTGGTATGTATTATTAATGTAATTATATTACGTGTGATAAAAATATCTTTGTACGCATATTTATTTGATAAAATAATATTGATAATAATAATGATAAAAATAATAAAATGATAGTTTCAATAAAAATATTAATTTTTAGTAATAAAGATAATTTTAGTAATAACATCAACTGATAACAATTATAATAATCGTTTTAATAATAATATTAAAATTAATAATAATTCAGTTGACCATATCTTTTAATTCGTTCATCGAACCCACACGATTTCTAAATGAAAAGTTATTAATTTTTCTTTAGCTTTTCATCGACATGCATATCATATACCTTATCTCAGTAGCATATGTATCAAATTCGTGATTTATCATAAACTATTTAACGACGAAACTAAGCATACAAACATGCATAATCATATATACTCGAGTACTAGTCAGGGATACACTATTAATATATAAAAGATAAGATATAAATGCTCACGTATCAATATTGTGATTCAATATTGCAGGAAAGTACGTAGACGCAACGAAAATGATAAACGTTAGGTTGACCTTACGAGCAATACCCTCGAACAATACCCATAACCTCCATAGCTATAACCCATAATTTCCTTAGCTCTATCCCGTTTGAAAACTTATTTTGAAATCGTCTGAATATAACTCCATCGTAGTATTTTATGTATACTAATAATACCTTGAAATAATACTAAGTAAATATATATATGTAATTCGATTGAGAGAGTTTAGAGAAATATATTTTCAAGTTTCTATGAAATAATGAAACCTATTGAATTCTATTTATAATAGATTTTTGAATTATTAAAGTGAATTATTAAAATATGAATTATTAAAGTGAATTATTAAATTATGAATTATTAAACTGAATTATTAAAGTATGAATTATTAAAGTGATTTATTAAAGTATGAATTATTAAAGTGAATTATTAAAGTGAATTATTAAAGTTAAAGTAAAGTTAAAGTAAAGTAAAAGTAAAGTAAAGGTAAAGTTAAAGTATAGTAAAAGTATAAAACTATGTACGTATAATACGCGTATAAATATATTTAATATTAATTTAAATCGTTATATCATAAAACATTTTAGAAAAGTAGAATTATATATATTCATAATAGGTTTCAAGTTTTTAAATTACAGTCTGTTGGTAAATGAATTGTCCCGTTCTTATTGATTAAAAACGTTCCATATTAATTGATTTCGTTGCGAGGTTTTGACCTCTATATGAGACGTTTTTCAAAGACTGCATTCATTTTTAAAACAAACCATAACCTTTATTTCATAAATAAAGGTTTAAAAAGCTTTACGTAGATTATCAAATAATGATAATCTAAAATATCCTGTTTACACACGACCATTACATAATGGTTTACAATACAAATATGTTACATCGAAATCAGTTTCTTGAATGCAGTTTTTACACAATATCATACAAACATGGACTCCAAATCTTGTCCTTATTTTAGTATGCAACAGCAGAAGCTCTTAATATTCACCTGAGAATAAACATGCTTTAAACGTCAACAAAAATGTTGGTGAGTTATAGGTTTAACCTATATATATCAAATCGTAACAATAGACCACAAGATTTCATATTTCAATACACATCCCATACATAGAGATAAAAATCATTCATATGGTGAACACCTGGTAACCGACATTAACAAGATGCATATATATAAGAATATCCCCATCATTCCGGGACACCCTTCGGATATGATATAAATTTCGAAGTACTAAAGCATCCGGTACTTTGGATGGGGTTTGTTAGGCCCAATAGATCTATCTTTAGGATTCGCGTCAATTAGGGTGTCTGTTCCCTAATTCTTAGATTACCAGACTTAATAAAAAGGGGCATATTCGATTTCGATAATTCAACCATAGAATGTAGTTTCACGTACTTGTGTCTATTTTGTAAATCATTTATAAAACCTGCATGTATTCTCATCCTAAAAATATTAGATTTTAAAAGTGGGACTATAACTCACTTTCACAGATTTTTACTTCGTCGGGAAGTAAGACTTGGCCACTGGTTGATTCACGAACCTATAGCAATATATACATATATATCAAAGTATGTTTAAAATATATTTACAACACTTTTAATATATTTTGATGTTTTAAGTTTATTAAGTCAGCTGTCCTCGTTAGTAACCTACAACTAGTTGTCCACAGTTAGATGTACAGAAATAAATCGATAAATATTATCTTGAATCAATCCACGACCCAGTGTATATGTATCTCATTATTGATCACAACTCAAACTATATATATTTTGAAATCAACCTCAACCCTGTATAGCTAACTCCAACATTCACATATAGAGTGTCTATGGTTGTTCCGAAATATATATAGTTGTGTCGACATGATAGGTCGAAACATTGTATACGTGTCTATATTATCTCAAGATTACATAATATACAATACAAGTTGATTAAGTTATGGTTGGAATAGATTTGTTACTAATTTTCACGTAGCTAAAATGAGAAAAATTATCCAATCTTGTTTTACCCATAACTTCTTCATTTTAAATCCGTTTTGAGTGAATCAAATTGCTATGGTTTCATATTGAACTCTATTTTATGAATCTAAACAGAAAAGTATAGGTTTATAGTCGGAAAAATAAGTTACAAGTCGTTTTTGTAAAGGTAGTCATTTCAGTCGAAAGAACGACGTCTAGATGACCATTTTAGAAAACATACTTCCACTTTGAGTTTAACCATAATTTTTGGATATAGTTTCATGTTCATAATAAAAATCATTTTCTCAGAATAACAACTTTTAAATCAAAGTTTATCATAGTTTTTAATTAACTAACCCAAAACAGCCCGCGGTGTTACTACGACGGCGTAAATCCGGTTTTACGGTGTTTTTCGTGTTTCCAGGTTTTAAATCATTAAGTTAGCATATCATATAGATATAGAACATGTGTGTGGTTAATTTTAAAAGTCAAGTTAGAAGGATTAACTTTTGTTTGCGAACAAGTTTAGAATTAACTAAACTATGTTCTAGTGATTACGAGTTTAAACCTTCGAATAAGATAGTTTTATATATATGAATCGAATGATGTTATGAACATCATTACTACCTTAAGTTTAGTAGGTAAACCTACTGGAAGTGACAAGAAATGATCTAGCTTCAAAGGATCTTGGATGGCTTGAAAGTTCTTGAAGTAGGATCATGACACAAAAACAAGTTCAAGTAAGATTTTTACTCGAATTAAGATAGTTTATAGTTATAGAAATTGAATCAAAGTTTGAATATGAATATTACCTTGAATAAGAAAGATAACCAACTGTATATAACAAAGGTTTCTTGATCTTAGATGATTACTTGGAATGGATTAGAAGGCTTGGAAGTAAATTAGTAAACTTGAAGGGATTTTTGAAGTGTTCTTGAAGTGTTCTTCCTATGATGATTATAGCTTGATTCTTGAAGTGATTTTTGATGAAGATGATGATTAAATACTGGAAAAATGCGTTCATAATTGTGTGTGTGTGTTGAGAGAGAATTAGAAAGAGAATTGGAAGTGAAATGGAGTGAATGGTGAGTGGTAATTGGTGAGTGGTGAGTGGGGTTAAAAGGAGTTCTAGTTAGTTGACTAGCTCATGGTAGAAGTTAAAATTGATTAGTCATACATGACATAATCAAGAGTGGAATCCCATGCTAGTTCCTATTGGTACATACTCATAGTAAGTACGTTTTGAAGCTGTGTATAATACGGGTAAGAATACGACTAGAATTCTTGATGAAAGAAAAGAATGGAAAAGTAACTGTAACCATTTTCGTTAAGTATGAGTGTTTTGATATATGTATTGAAGTCTTCCAAAAGTATTTTAATACATCTAAATACACTACATGTATATACATTTTAACTGAGTCGTTAAGTCATCGTTAGTCGTTACATGTAAGTGTTGTTTTGAAACCTTTAAGTTAACGATCTCAATTAATGTTGTTAACCCATTATTTATTATATATAATGAGATGTTAAATTATTATATTATCATGATATTATGATATATTAATATATCTTAATATGATATATATATATTTAAATGTCGTTACAACGATAATCGTTACATATATGTCTCGTTTCAAAATCCTTAAGTTAATAGTCTTGTTTATATGTATATAACTCACTGTTAATATACTTATGGAGATACTTACTTATCATAATCTCATGTTAACCATATGTATATCCATATATATATATTGTCATGTAGTTTTTACAAGTTTTAACGTTCGTGAATCGCCGGTCAACTTGGGTGGTCAATTGTCTATATGAAACATATTTCAATTAATCAAGTCTTAACAAGTTTGATTGCTTAACATGTTGGAAACATTTAATCTGTAAATATCAATCTCAATTAATATATATAAACATGGAAAAGTTCGGGTCACTACAGTACCTACCCGTTAAATAAATTTCGTCCCGAAATTTTAAGCTGTTGAAGGTGTTGACGAATCTTCTGGAAATAGATGCGGGTATTTCTTCTTCATCTGATCTTCATGCTCCCAGGTGAACTCGGGTCCTCTACGAGCATTCCATCGAACCTTAACAATTGGTATCTTGTTTTGCTTAAGTCTTTTATCCTCACGATCCATTATTTCGACGGGTTCTTCGATGAATTGGAGTTTTTTGTTGATTTGGATTTCATCTAACGGAATAGTGAGATCTTCTTTAGCAAAACATTTCTTCAAATTCGAGACGTGGAAAGTGTTATGTACAGCGACGAGTTGTTGAGGTAACTCAAGTCGGTAAGCTACTGGTCCGACACGATCAATAATCTTGAATGGTCCAATATACCTTGGATTTAATTTCCCTCATTTACCAAATCGAACAACGCCTTTCCAAGGTGCAACTTTAAGCATGACCATCTCTCCAATTTCAAATTCTATATCTTTTCTTTTAATGTCAGCGTAGCTCTTTTGTCGACTTTGGGCGGTTTTCAACCGTTGTTGAATTTGGATGATCTTCTCGGTAGTTTCTTGTATAATCTCCGGACCCGTAATCTTTCTATCCCCCACTTCACTCCAACAAATCGGAGACCTGCACTTTCTACCATAAAGTGCTTCAAACGACGCCATCTCAATGCTTGAATGGTAGCTGTTGTTGTAGGAAAATTCTGCTAATGGTAGATGTCGATCCCAACTGTTTCTGAAATCAATAACACATGCTCGTAGCATGTCTTCAAGCGTTTGTATCGTCCTTTCACTCTGCCCATCAGTTTGTGGATGATAGGCAGTACTCATGTCTAGACGAGTTCCTAATGCTTGCTGTAATGTCTGCCAGAATCTTGAAATAAATCTGCCATCCCTATCAGAGATAATAGAGATTGGTATTCCATGTCTGGAGATGACTTCCTTCAAATACAGTCGTGCTAACTTCTCCATCTTGTCATCTTCTCTTATTAGCAGGAAGTGTGCTGATTTGGTGAGACGATCAACTATTACCCAAATAGTATCAAAACCACTTGCAGTCCTTGGCAATTTAGTGATGAAATCCATGGTAATGTTTTCCCATTTCCATTCCGGGATTTCGGGTTGTTGAAGTAGACCTGATGGTTTCTGATGCTCAGCTTTGACCTTAGAACACGTCAAACATTCTCCTACGTATTTAGCAACATCGGCTTTCATACCCAGCCACCAAAAATATTTCCTGAGATCCTTGTACATCTTCCCCGTTCCAGGATGTATTGAGTATCTGGTTTTATGAGCTTCTCTAAGTACCATTTCCCTCATATCTCCAAATTTTGGTACCCAAATCCTTTCAGCCCTATACCGGGTTCCGTCTTCCCGAATATTAAGATGTTTCTCCGATCCTTTGGGTATTTCATCCTTTAAATTTCCCTCTTTTAAAACTCCTTGTTGCGCCTCCTTTATTTGAGTAGTAAGGTTATTATGAATCATTATATTCATAGATTTTACTCGAATGGGTTCTCTGTCCTTCCTGCTCAAGGCATCGGCTACCACATTTGCCTTCCCCGGGTGGTAACGAATCTCAAAGTCGTAATCATTCAATAATTCAATCCACCTACGCTGCCTCATATTCAGTTGTTTCTGATTAAATATGTGTTGAAGACTTTTGTGGTCGGTATATATAATACTTTTGACCCCATATAAATAGTGCCTCTAAGTCTTTAACGCAAAAACAACCGCGCCTAATTCCAAATCATGCGTCTAATAATTTTGCTCGTGAATCTTCAATTGTCTAGACGCATAAGCAATCACCTTCGTTCGTTGCATTAATACACAACCGAGACCTTGCTTTGATGCGTCACAATAAATCACAAAATCATCATTCCCTTCAGGCAATGACAATATAGGTGCCGTAGTTAGCTTTTTCTTCAATAACTGAAACGCTTTCTCTTGTTCATCCTTCCATTCAAATTTCTTCCCTTTATGCGTTAATGCAGTCAAGGGTTTTGCTATTCTGGAAAAGTCTTGGATGAACCTTCTGTAGTAACCAGCTAGTCCTAAAAACTGGTGTATGTGTTTCGGAGTTTTCGGGGTTTCTCACTTTTCAACAGTTTCTATCTTTGCCGGATCCACCTTAATACCTTCTTTGTTCACTATGTGACCGAGGAATTGAACTTCTTCCAACCAAAATGCACACTTCGAAAACTTAGCGTACAATTCTTCCTTCCTCAATACTTCTAACACCTTTCTCAAATGTTCACCGTGTTCTTGTTCATTCTTTGAGTAAATAAGTATGTCATCAATGAAAACAATGACAAACTTGTCAAGGTATGGTCCACACACTCGGTTCATAAGGTCCATGAACACAGCTGGTGCATTAGTTAAACCAAACGGCATGACCATAAACTCGTAATGACCATAACGTGTTCTGAAAGCAGTCTTTGGAATATCATCTTCTTTCACCCGCATTTGATGATACCCGGAATGTAAGTCAATCTTTGAATAAACAGACGAGCCTTGTAGTTGATTAAATAAGTCATCGATTCTCGGTAGTGGGTAGCGGTTCTTGATGGTAAGTTTGTTCAACTCTCGGTAGTCGATACACAACCTGAATGTACCATCTTTCTTCTTGACAAACAAAACAGGAGCTCCCCACAGTGATGTGCTTGGTCGAATGAAACCACGCTCTAAAAGTTCTTGTAAATGGCTTTGCAGTTCTTTCATCTCGCTGGGTGCGAGTCTGTAAGGAGCACGACCTATTGGTGCAGCTCCTGGTACAAGATCTATTTGAAATTCAACGGATCGCTGTGGGGGTAATCCCGGTAATTCTTTCGGAAATACATTGGGAAATTCTTTTGCAATGGGAACATCATTGATGCTCTTTTCTTCAGTTTGTACTTTCTCGACGTGTGCTAGAACAGCATAGCAACCTTTTCTTATTAGTTTTTGTGCCTTCAAATTACTAATAATATGTAGCTTCGTGTTGCCCTTTTCTCCGTACACCATTAAGGGTTTTCCTTTTTCTCGTATAATGCGAATTGCATTTTTGTAACAAACGATCTCTGCTTTCACTTCTTTCAACCAGTCCATACCGATTATCACATCAAAACTCCCTAACTCTACTGGTATCAAATCAATCTTAAATGTTTCGCTAACCAGTTTAATTTCTCGATTCCGACATATATTATCTGCTGAAATTAATTTACCATTTGCTAATTCGAGTAAAAATTTACTATCCAAAGGCGTCAATGGACAACTTAATTTAGCACAAAAATCTCTACTCATATAGCTTCTATCCGCACCCGAATCAAATAAAACATAAGCAGATTTATTGTCAATAAGAAACGTACCCGTAACAAGCTCCGGGTCTTCCTGTGCCTCTTGCGCATTAATATTGAAAACTCTTCCGCGGCCTTGTCCATTCGTGTTCTCCTGGTTCGGGCAATTTCTAATAATGTGGCCCGGTTTTCCACATTTATAACAAACTACATTGGCATAACTTGCTCCGACACTACTTGCTCCGCCATTTCTCGTTCCGACACCATTTGTTCCTTTCGTTCTATTAACCCCTGGTCCGTAGACCTCGCACTTCGCCGTGCTATGACCATTTCTTTTACACTTGTTTCAAAATTTGGTACAGAACCCCGAGTGATACTTTTCACACCTTTGGCATAGCTGCTTCTGATTGTTGTTGTTGTTGCGGTTATTATTATTGTTGGGATGATTGTTGTAGTTGCTGTTGTTGTTGTTGTTGTTGGGCCGTTTGTTGTAGTTGCGATTGATGTTGCGATTGTTGGGATAATTGTTGCGATTATTGTTGTAATTGCTGTTGTTGTTGTATTGGTGATTCTTATCACCGTTTTCCTCCCACTTTATTTTGACTTGCTTCACATTGGCCTCTTCAGCAGTCTGTTCTTTAATTCTTTCTTCAATCTGGTTCACTAGTTTGTGAGCCATTCTACATGCCTGTTGTATGGAGGCGGGCTCGTGTGAACTTATATCTTCTTGGATTCTTTCCGGTAATCCTTTCACAAACGCGTCGATCTTCTCTTCCTCATCTTCGAATGCTCCCGGACACAATAGGCACAATTCTGTGAATCGTCTTTCGTACGTGGTAATATCAAATCCTTGGGTTCGTAACCCTCTAAGTTCTGTCTTGAGCTTATTGACCTCGGTTCTGGGACGGTACTTCTCGTTCATCAAGTGCTTGAATGCTGACCACGGTAGTGCGTACGCATCATCTTGTCCCACTTGCTCTAGATAGGTATTCCACCATGTTAACGCAGAACCTGTGAAGGTATGCGTAGCGTACTTCACTTTGTCCTCTTCAGTACACTTACTTATGGCAAACACCGATTCGACCTTCTCGGTCTACCGTTTCAATCCGATCGATCCTTCGGTTCCATCAAATTCCAAAGGTTTGCAGGCAGTGAATTCTTTGTAGGTGCATCCTACACGATTTCCTGTACTACCAGATCCAAGGTTATTGTTGGTATGTAGCGCAGCCTGTACTGCGGCTATATTTGAAGCTAGAAAAGTACGGAATTCCTCTTCATTCATATTCACGGTGTGTCGAGTAGTCGGTGCCATTTCCTTCAAAATAGTCAAATGGAACAAGTTAATCATACAGAATATTAAGAGTAGTTAATAGTATTTCGTAGCATAATATGAACTCATTTATAAAAGCTTTTTCTTCATATTAGCGTTTTATAAGTTTAAATTCGGGTAGTACCTACCCGTTAAGTTCATACTTAGTAGCTAATATACAATTCAACTACTACAATTCTATATGAAAAACTGATTGTAATAATATTTCGCGTTCAAACTTTTATACAATATTTTACAAACTTACAATACCGCTTATTTTACATAAAGCATGAAATATAGCACACAATAACTTTGATACAAGATAGTTGTGAAGATAATTCTAGCTAGTACACAAGTCGTTCAGCAAAGGCATAAAAGACACGTAATTCATACGTCCAGAAACAAGTCATGCATTCTGGTTTTACTAGGACTACTTCCCATCCTTGGTCTTGTGGAACATAACCGTTATGGCCGTTGATAAGACAGCGTGTTGTAACGTCATCAAAGGGACGAGGGTTACGTAATGACCAACAGTCTCGTAATAACCTAAAAACCTCATTTCTTACCCCAATTACCGACTCCGTCATTTGTGGGAACGTTTTGTTTAATAGTTGTAGCCCGATGTTCTTGTTCTCACTTTGGTGAGAAGCGAACATTACTAACCCGTAAGCATAACATGCTTCTTTATGTTGCATGTTAGCCGCTTTTTCTAAATCACGAAGTCCTATATTCGGATATACTGAGTCAAAATAATTTCTTAACCCGTTGCGTAAAATAGCATTTGGGTTCCCCGCAATATATGCGTCAAAGTAAACACATCGTAACTTATGGATTTCCCAATGTGATATCCCCCATCTTTCGAACGAAAGCCTTTTATAAACCAAGGCATTCTTGGAACGTTCTTCGAATGTCTTACAAACTGATCTCGCCTTAAATAGTTGTGCCGAGGAATTCTGACCGACTCTAGACAAGATTTCATCAATCATGTCTCCGGGTAGGTCTCTTAAAATATTGAGTTGTCTATCCATTTTGTGTTTTTATACTGTAAAATAGACAAGAGTTAGATTCATAAAAAAAATACTTATTAATACAAGCAATTTTTACATATATCATAAAGCATAAGCACACTATATTACATATATTACACCACACGAATACAACTATCTTATTCCGACTCGCTCGTTTCTTCTTGTTCGGTTTTGGTTTGTTTTGCCAAGTTTCTAGGGATATATGATGTTCCCCTAATACGAGCCGTCGTTGTCCACATTGGTTTAGAAAAAACTGGTGGTTTAGAGGTTCCCGGGTCATTGTTACAACTTAAGGACTTCGGGGGTTGACGATACATATAAAGTTCATCGGGGTTGGAATTAGATTTCTCTATTTTTATGCCCTTTCCCTTATTATTTTCTTTTGCCTTTTTAAATTCAGTTGGGGTAATTTCTATAACATCATCGGAATTCTCGTCGGAATCCGATTCATCGGAGAATTGGTAATCCTCCCAATATTTTGTTTCCTTGGCGGAAACACCATTGACCATAATTAACTTTGGTCGGTTGGTTGAGGATTCTCTTTTACTTAACCGTTTTATTATTTCCCCCACCGGTTCTATTTCTTCTTCCGGTTCCGATTCTTCTTCCGGTTCCGATTCTTCTTCCGGTTCCGACTCTTCTTCCGGTTCCTCTTCGGGAACTTGTGAATCAGTCCACGAATCATTCCAATTTACATTTGACTCTTCATTATTATTAGGTGAGTCAATGGGACTTGTTCTAGAGGTAGACATCTATCACATAATATCAAACACGTTAAGAGATTAATATATCACATAATATTCATATGTTAAAAATATATAGTTTCCAACAAAAATGTTAAGCAATCATTTTTAAAGAAAACACGGTCGAAGTCCAGACTCACTAATGCATCCTAACAAACTTGATAAGACACACTAATGCAGATTTTCTGGTTCTCTAAGACCAACGCTCGGATACCAACTGAAATGTCCCGTTCTTATTGATTAAAAACGTTCCATATTAATTGATTTCGTTGCGAGGTTTTGACCTCTATATGAGACGTTTTTCAAAGACTGCATTCATTTTTAAAACAAACCATAACCTTTATTTCATAAATAAAGGTTTAAAAAGCTTTACGTAGATTATCAAATAATGATAATTTAAAATATCCTGTTTACACACGACCATTACATAATGGTTTACAATACAAATATGTTACATCGAAATTAGTTTCTTGAATGCAGTTTTTACACAATATCATACAAACATGGACTCCAAATCTTGTCCTTATTTTAGTATGCAACAGCGGAAGCTCTTAATATTCACCTGAGAATAAACATGCTTTAAACGTCAACAAAAATGTTGGTGAGTTATAGGTTTAACCTATATATATCAAATCGTAACAATAGACCACAAGATTTCATATTTCAATACACATCCCATATATAGAGATAAAAATCATTCATATGGTGAACACTTGGTAACCGACATTAACAAGATGCATATATATAAGAATATCCCCATCATTCCGGGACACCCTTCGGATATGATATAAATTTAGAAGTACTAAAGCATCCGGTACTTTGGATAGGGTTTGTTAGGCCCAATAGATCTATCTTTAGGATTCGCGTCAATTAGGGTGTGTGTTCCCTAATTCTTAGATTACCAGACTTAATAAAAAGGGGCATATTCGATTTCAATAATTCAACCATAGAATGTAGTTTCACGTACTTGTGTCTATTTTGTAAATCATTTATAAAACCTGCATGTATTCTCATCCCAAAAATATTAGATTTTAAAAGTGGGGCTATAACTCACTTTCACAGATTTTTACTTCGTCGGGAAGTAAGACTTGGCCACTGGTTGATTCACGAACCTATAACAATATATACATATATATCAAAGTATGTTTAAAATATATTTACAACACTTTTAATATATTTTGATGTTTTAAGTTTATTAAGTCAGCTGTCCTCGTTAGTAACCTACAACTAGTTGTCCACAGTTAGATGTATAGAAATAAATCGATAAATATTATCTTGAATCAATCCACGACCCAGTGTATACGTATCTCAGTATTGATCACAACTCAAACTATATATATTTTGGAATCAACCTCAACCCTGTATAGCTAACTCCAACATTCACATATAGAGTGTCTATGGTTGTTCCGAAATATATATAGATGTGTCGACATGATAGGTCGAAACATTGTATACGTGTCTATGGTATCTCAAGATTACATAATATACAATACAAGTTGATTAAGTTATGGTTGGAATAGATTTGTTACTAATTTTCACGTAGCTAAAATGAGAAAAATTATCCAATCTTGTTTTACCCATAACTTCTTCATTTTAAATCCGTTTTGAGTGAATCAAATTGCTATGGTTTCATATTGAACTCTATTTTATGAATATAAACATAAAAGTATAGGTTTATAGTCAGAAAAATAAGTTACAAGTCATTTTTGTAAAGGTAGTCATTTCAGTCGAAAGAACGACGTCTAGATGACCATTTTAGAAAACATACTTCCACTTTGAGTTTAACCATAATTTTTGGATATAGTTTCATGTTCATAATAAAAATAATTTTCTCAGAATAACAACTTTTAAATAAAAGTTTATCATAGTTTTTAATTAACTAACCCAAAACAGCCCGCGGTGTTACTACGACGGCGTAAATCCGGTTTTACGGTGTTTTTCGTGTTTCCAGGTTTTAAATCATTAAGTTAGCATATCATATAGATATAGAACATGTGTGTGGTTAATTTTAAAAGTCAAGTTAGAAGGATTAACTTTTGTTTGCGAACAAGTTTAGAATTAACTAAACTATGTTCTAGTGATTACGAGTTTAAACCTTCGAATAAGATAGTTTTATATATATGAATCGAATGATGTTATGAACATCATTACTACCTTAAGTTTAGTAGGTAAACCTACTGGAAGTGACAAGAAATGATCTAGCTTCAAAGGATCTTGGATGGCTTGAAAGTTCTTGAAGTAGGATCATGACACAAAAACAAGTTCAAGTAAGATTTTTACTCGAATTAAGATAGTTTATAGTTATAGAAATTGAATCAAAGTTTGAATATGAATATTACCTTGAATAAGAAAGATAACCTACTGTATATAACAAAGGTTTCTTGATCTTAGATGATTACTTGGAATGGATTAGAAGGCTTGGAAGTAAATTAGTAAACTTGAAGGGATTTTTGAAGTGTTCTTGAAGTGTTCTTCCTATGATGATTATAGCTTGATTCTTGAAGTGATTTTTGATGAAGATGATGATTAAATACTGGAAAAATACGTTCATAATAGTGTGTGTGTGTTGAGAGAGAATTAGAAAGAGAATTGGAAGTGAAATGGAGTGAATGGTGAGTGGTAATTGGTGAGTGGTGAGTGGGGTTAAAAGGAGTTCTAGTTAGTTGACTAGCTCATGGTAGAAGTTAAAATTGATTAGTCATACATGACATAATCAAGAGTGGAATCTCATGCTAGTTCCTATTGGTACATACTCATAGTAAGTACGTTTTGAAGCTGTGTATAATACGGGTAAGAATACGACTAGAATTCTTGATGAAAGAAAAGAATGGAAAAGTAACTGTAACCATTTTTTTTTAAGTATGAGTGTTTTGATATATGTCTTGAAGTCTTCCAAAAGTATTTTAATACATCTAAATACACTACATGTATATACATTTTAACTGAGTCGTTAAGTCATCGTTAGTCGTTACATGTAAGTGTTGTTTTGAAACCTTTAAGTTAACGATCTCAATTAATGTTGTTAACCCATTGTTTATTATATCTAATGAGATGTTAAATTATTATATTATCATGATATTATGATATATTAATATATCTTAATATGATATATATACATTTAAATGTCGTTACAACGATAATCGTTACATATATGTCTCGTTTCAAAATCCTTAAGTTAATAGTCTTGTTTATATGTATATAACTCATTGTTAATATACTTATGGAGATACTTACTTATCATAATCTCATGTTAACCATATGTATATCCATATATATATCGTCATGTCGTTTTTACAAGTTTTAACGTTCGTGAATCGCCGGTCAACTTGGGTGGTCAATTGTCTATATGAAACATATTTCAATTAATCAAGTCTTAACAAGTTTGATTGCTTAACATGTTGGAAACATTTAATCATGTAAATATCAATCCCAATTAATATATATATAAACATGGAAAAGTTCGGGTCACTACAGTAAAGCATGGGATAAAGTCCAAAGGTTTAATAAACGTATGAAATCATCTTAATGAAAAATGTCGAGTTACTTAACTTGTCGATATCCAACATCTAAGTTATTTACACTCCACGTTCTTACTTATAGATCACTTTACCATTTTTCGAATATTGTCAAAAAGAATAGATTTCTTAAATCACAGTAGACCTCATAACATTGGCCCGTAATCATATCATAATGTATCTGATAATTCAATCATTTGATATTATCTCTTAATTCTGTCGATAAATATATCGAAACAAATACGTTCATGTAAAGTATCATATATCTAATACTTTGTTAATGTTTTCAGTTAATATTATATATTATATATACATATCTATATACACATAATTGTTCGTGAATCGTCGAACACGGTCAAAGGGTAATTGATTACATGAATGTAGTTCCAAACTTTTTGAGATTCAACATTACAAATTCTGCTTATCGTGTCGAAAACATATAAAGGTTAGGTTTAAATTTGGTCAGAAATTTTCGGGTTGTCACAGTACCTACCCGTTAAAGAAATTTCGTCCCGAAATTTGATCGAGGTCGTCATGGCTAACCATAAAAATGTTTTCATGACGGATATGTGTTGATAGATAGGATTTTATTACCATAGAGTAATATGGATAAAATAATCCGATTACTCAAAGCGTATGAGTGAAGCTATCACAAAATAGTGGAATGAGGAAAGTAAGTTTCATCATAATTTTTGACGTAGTCATGGTTGAATTCCGGAATTCAAGGGATTCAAAAAAAAATCTTGGAAATCTATAAGATCTGTTTCTTTGAGATTTAATAAAATTTGGATCTCTTTAATTAAATGTGATGATCTGTCCTGATTACTATGTCTGATATTTCTCTTATATATTTACCTTTTCCATTCCATTAGTTTTTACCACTTCTATACTCAATTCCAATTTCAAAAGATTGCGAAAATGCTTAATACAATTCTAATCCTTGTCCTTATCCTTACTATCACAACAATCATTCTCCTTTTCCAACTTCCACCAGAGGAATCTATTTTCTTCTACTTCGCCCTTGGGGTTATAGTGTTTTTAATTCTTCCGTGTCTTTATGTTGCGATAAACATTGATATACACGGTTTGTAATTTATGTGTTGTTATTGGACTTTATATTCTCCCTTACATTTCAGAGTTTCATACTTTTGTTATCTCTTCCCGGCTTTAAGTCAAGCGAATAATGGTCCAGAATTAGTAGGTATGAAGTTTTGGATGAACATAGTTAATGTTCTAAGAAGGAAATCGTAATGGTACGATCTTGATTTGGCAAATTACCAGAATATCCGGAAAGATAGAACTATCAAGAAGATATGTTCTTAATATGTTTGGAGATTTGGTAGAATGTAAGAGTCGTGTAAATGCCACATGATGACGGTATGTTCGGTGAATCATCACGTTCCATTAGAAACTCAGCATGAATTACTGTAATATAATCACGTTGATCAAGTGTCATTATATTATACTAACTCATGCTTTAGTTCCCAACACTACTTCAAAACATTCATATTTGAATTTTTTTTCAGAATTTAGAAACCAACACAGTTTCTTTTATGTTAGAGATATTATGGAGAGATAAATGATCTCAGATAAGAATAGTTGTGAAAATATCTCCAAAAATATGGAGAATATGTATAATGATAGATACGAAGATATCTTATAATATTTAAGATAAGATGATGATGAAGAATAAGGTCCGTAAAGGTTTAGAGTCAGGAGCAAGGTATTCGTTAATGACTTCGTCAGAAACAGAATCATCAAGATTCTTTAAATACAGACTTTGGTCCTTGTATTAGTCCTTGGTCTCCTTCACGGTCTGCTCAATCCATTGTTCAGTACCAACTCTTCTCTTTTTCTGGGCTTTACCAACACATTATTCTTTGTCATCAAACTTTTGACTGTTAAAGTCCTTTACAGTTTATGCTGCTTCATTAGCATTTCGAGAACTAATTCACAGTTTGAGATATTTTTCAGAAACTTCACATTCGAAGTGTGTAAGTTTAGGAGATAGACGTTATATGTATATATAACTATTGAAGTAGAAACACTACGAGATTTTAAAATACTGATTGCTGATTTTTAGTAATTGATATGGCAATTCTTGTTGCAAGATGCGGATGAGTAAGAGATGGAGTTTCAATGAATAAGTATAGTGACTTTTCGGAGAGGTTTAAGTCGAAGGTTAATGAAGTTGTTGATAAGTTTACTGCTAATGTGGTGAGATATGAAAGGTTCCCCAGTAACGATGGTGAAAGGGCAGCGTATCTATTGAAGTTATAATAAAATTAGTTTTACTGAAAAGTCGAAGTTGACTTGTTGGAGCTGTGACAAAACTGGCTACTTTGAAAAGAATCGTAAGGTTGTTTTTGCTAATAAATGCTAAAGAATTCAACACGGGTACGTGTTAAACTATGTTTTTGGGTTCGAGAGTTTTTCAGGTACAAGACTTCGGGTAATGTGTGATTGGATCATCATCTCGATTATTCCTTATTTGAAGTGTCTTCCGAAATTTCGAAGCGTTTTAAATGCAGCTTGTCATTGTCAATATCCAAAGGATAAATTCGTCATAAATCTCGATTGATTCTCGTATCCTTTTGAGTGTTACAATTAAAAGTGATGTTCTATCACAGTTTTGAAGTCAAAATATAGCTTTGAAAAAATGTAAGGATCTAAGAGTGATGGTTTTGCTTATATCTCGAGTTGCATTCTGAGATTTCAAAAATCAGAATAGGTGATTGAATTTGAATGAGTATGGTTATTTTGATTTCTTATAAAAGAAGGTATACTGTTGTGAAAATAGGGAGTATAGTTGATGATTTACTGAATTAGAATCGAAAAATGTAATATATTAATTGTGCATTTATATATCTCTCGGGTATTACCTACCCGTTAAAAAAAATGTCACAAATAATATTTTGAACAAGAATTTTTCATTACAGTCTTTATGAAAATATATGTATGTATATTTTCTTCAGATGCAATAATGAGTTAATATCATATTAAGCTCATTTGATTTTCGGCTTGGATTAGTAAAGAATAATCTCTAAAACATTAGAGATTACATAATCTTCGCGGAGTATTTCACTAATGTAATCAATACTTCAATATTTATTCTTATAGATATTTCCTTAGTGAATTATGCTGATGCTCATAGAACCCTTGCTAACTTCATAAGATACGAATGTTGTTTTCCAGTAAGTTTCGAGTACATTGAAGATGAAAGTGTAAAATCAAACATGTTATTGAATGATACACTTGGTTTATTATGAAACCGAATTCATTTAATTGAATCAAAGATTGTAGTTACGATGGTTAGGTTGTTAATGAATGATGTACATCATAGCATATTAGTAATATGAATTTAACTGAGTAGTATCTACCCTTTTTCAATTCATATTCAATAGCTTAGTACGAAAGATTTTTATAGTTTCAGCATTCATATATATAAAATATATATATATATATAATTTCTTTAGAAGAATGAGTTAATACTTCATAACTCGTTGATACAAAATACTCGTTGTTGATCAATGATGACGTCCACGGCGATTCTTGAACTGACGAAACTTATGATGTTATAAGTGCTGCTAGTGCTGATGATGCTGACAGTACTGACGGTGATGGTGGTGCTGACGATATTGTTGATGCTGATGATACTGCCGGTAACTGCTGGTGATGCTGCTGAAGCTTGTGGTATTAAGGCTTGCGATGTGGATGTTACTGGCGGTATTGGTTATGCTGCTGGTGCTGCTGATGGTGTTTGTAATCCTTGCACCATGTGTTCCAAAGCCACTACTCGGGCGCGAAGTTCGTTAATTTCTGCTAGTACACCGGGATGATTGGTGGTTGGAACGAGCGGATGAATAAGATTCTCAATATGGGATAGTATATAATCATGATGAGATACTCTAGTAATGAGTGAGAAAATGGTGTCTCGAACAGGTTCGCCGGTAAGTGCTTCAGGTTCATCGCCAAGAGGGCAATGTGGTGGATGGAAGGGATCACCTTCTTCTTGTCTCCAATGGTTGAGTTGACTATGGACCCATCCCCAATTTATCCAAAATAGATGATGGGAAATTGATTGATCCATTCCGGTGATGCTAATTTCGGAGCTCAGGTAGATATCCATATCGGAATAGCTATCGGAATCTGAGGAATTCGAACTGGTTGAGGGATCCATCTCGTAGGATCAGGGAAATAATTTTTAGTATGAAATAGATTGTAGAATTTAGATTTGGCATTCTTCAATTACATAACTTGCATATGTATATATAATACCAAAATTCCGTAAATTACGGAGAATCTTTGAAAAGATGTCAGTCAAAGTTCACAGTAATAGATGTGCTAAGATAAGAATCCGTCTATACACTATTATGTAATAAATGCAGGAAAACGCGTCTAGACTTAAGATGATAAGCAGGTAATTTCCTAAGGATGATAAGTAGATGATTTCCGACTAGAATTGATAAGCAAACTTTTTGACATGCAGACACGGTCGAAGTCCAGACTCACTAATGCATATTAACAACTATAAGTTAGACACACTAATGCAAGACCTGATTCGCTAAGACCACCGCTCTGATACCAACTGAAAGGACCCGTTTATATACATTATAAACGATTCACAATAGTTGATTACATCGCGAGGTATTTGACCTCTATATGATACGTTTTACAAACACTGCATTCGTTTTTTTTAAAGACAAACTTTCTTTACATCTAAAATTGACGGCATGCATACCATTTCATATTACATCCAACTATAATTGACTTAATATTAATCTTGATGAACTCAACGACTCGAATGCAACGTCTTTCAAAGTATGTCATGAATGACTCCAAGTAATATCCTTAAAATGAGCTAATGCACAGCGGAAGATTTCTTTAATACCTGAGAATAAACATGCTTTAAAGTGTCAACCAAAAGGTTGGTGAGTTCATTAGTTTATCATAATCAACCATTTCTATAATAGTAATAGACCACAAGATTTCATATACATAAACGTTTTAATAAAAATATTCTAAGTGGTTGAGCACTTGGTAACCATACTTAACATTTAATCAACGTCGCATATTCCCTTTATTATGAAATCTCACTACACTGTACCAAGTGTAGTCACTGAAACGAAGTACTGTGCAACCGTTGAATACTGGTCGTCCAGTCCGGTTGGGGTTGTCAGGCCCGATAGATCTATCAACAGGATTCGCGTTTACAATACCACATGTAAATGATAGTTACCAAGCTATTAGGGAAAAATATGCAAAGTGGTACAACTCAACATAGAATATGTTTTTAGTACTTGTGTCCATTTCGTAAAACAGTTATAAAACAGTGCATGTATTCTCAGCCCAAAAATATATATAAAAAGGGAGTAATGAAACTCACAATACTGTATTTCGTAGCAATTATGTATATGACGGCACTGACCAAGTGCAGGGTTTGTCTCGGATTCACGAACCTATATTAAGTATATATATTTATATGTTGGTCAATACCTGTCTAACAATTTAGGTCAAGTCGTAATGTATCACAATCCTAATGCTCGAGACCGACATGCAAAAGTCAACAAAAGTCAACTTGACCCAAAATGACTTCCAAAATCTATACATGTTTATTATATAACTTATATATAGTCGTTTTATATATTTAAATATATTTATCAGATCTTATTATACTAAATAATACAAGTCATTTATTAATAAATAAAAATTTATATTTAAATTCATATATGATAAAAATATACTTTTATATATCTCAAGTAATAAAATTTATAAAATTCACTTAATATCATAAAAATATAGTGGTATGTATTATTAATGTAATTATATTACGTGTGGTAAAAATATCTTTGTACGCATATTTATTTGATAAAATAATATTGATAATAATAATGATAAAAATAATAAAATGATAGTTTCAATAAAAATATTAATTTTTAGTAATAAAGATAATTTTAGTAATAACATCAACTGATAACAATTATAATAATCGTTTTAATAATAATATTAAAATTAATAATAATTCAGTTGACCATATTTTTTAATCCGTTCATCGAACCTACACGATTTCTAAATGAAAAGTTATTAATTTTTCTTTAGCTTTTCAACGACATGCATATCATATACCTTATCTCAGTAGCATATGTATCAAATTCGTGATTTATCATAAACTATTTAACGACGAAACTAAGCATACAAACATGCATAATAATATATACTCGAGCACTAGTCAGGGATACACTATTAATATATAAAAGATAAGATATGAATGCTCACGTATCAATATTGTGATTCAATATTGCAGGAAAGTACATAGACGCAACGAAAATGATAAACGTTAGGTTGACCTCACGAGCAATACCCTCGAACAATACCCATAACCTCCATAGCTATAACCCATAATTTCCTTAGCTCTATCCCGTTTGAAAACTTATTTTGAAATCGTCTGAATATAACTCCGTCGTAGTATTTTATGTATACTAATAATATCTTGAAATAATACTAAGTAAATATATATATGTAATTCGATTGAGAGAGTTTAGAGAAATATATTTTCAAGTTTCTATGAAATAATGAAACCTATTGAATTCTATTTATAATAGATTTTTGAATTATTAAAGTGAATTATTAAAGTATGAATTATTAAAGTGAATTATTAAAGTGAATTATTAAAGTATGAATTATTAAAGTGAATTATTAAAGTAAAAGTAAAGTAAAAGTAAAGTAAAAGTAAAGTAAAGGTAAAGTTAAAGTATAGTAAAAGTATAAAACTATGTACGTATTATACGCGTATAAATATATTTAATATTAATTTAAATCGTTATATCATAAAACATTTTAGAAAAGTAGAATTATATATATTCATAATAGGTTTCAAGTTTTTAAATTACAGTCTGTTGGTGAAGCATGGGATAAAGTCCAAAGGTTTAATAAACGTATGAAATCATCTTAATGAAAAATGTCGAGTTACTTAACTTGTCGATATCCAACATCTAAGTTATTTATACTCCACGTGCTTACTTATAGATCACTTTACCATTTTTCGAATATTGTCAAAAAGAATAGATTTCTTAAATCACAGTGGACCTCATAACATTGGCCCGTAATCATATCATAATGTATCTGATAATTCAATCATTTGATATTATCTCTTAATTCTGTCGATAAATATATCGAAAAAAATACGTTCATGTAAAGTATCATATATCTAATACTGTGTTAATGTTTTTAGTTAATATTATATATTATATATACATATCTATATACACATAATTGTTCGTGAATCGTCGAACACGGTCAAAGGGTAATTGATTACATGAATGTAGTTCCAAACTTTTTGAGATTCAACATTACAAATTCTGCTTATCGTGTCGGAAACATATAAAGGTTAGGTTTAAATTTGGTCAGAAATTTCTGGGTCGTCACATCTAAGTGTTGTTGTGTGTCAGTTCATGACTCATTCGATCAACAGGGGATGTAAGGTAGTGAATTTGGGCTATCGAGCTGTGATATAAACAAGAAGAAAGGATAAGAGAGATAGATGAAGATGATGGTGTGTTTAAATAGAAAAGAGAATTATAGATTGTGAGTGGGAGAGATATCTCTCAATCTCAACACATATGCATGTATATAATTATTATTGCGATCAATCTAGCACAGTAATTCCAAATCATGCACAGTATTTCAGATTATAATATAATTTAACATATAAACGTGTGATTAAGTTTGCCGCCGTCTACTATTTCATTTATGGACTGAAATTCGATCTCTGTTGATAATCAGTGATGGATAAAAGTGTTCAGAAAAATCTCATATTTTTAAATTAATCATATTTATTTATTTTGGTCATTATGGTATAAAATTCGAGCATTAACTATTAAATAAAAATTACATCAATTATTCACTCCTAATCCCAAGTAAAATATAAAAAGTTTTTAAATTTCAACAATTAGTTCCTAAATATATTTTTAATAAGCCTATAATTTATAAAACTCATTTTCGAATCACCGTTTATTTTTAAATCACATAAGTTTGAATTTAACTTGCTTAATATCGATCGAATGACAATTAAGTGTTCTTGTCGTTTTACCAAATAGATTCGAAATCACAAAATATATATTTAATATACTTTATTTATATAGATGTATTTTAAATAATAATTATCATAATATCATATTTTATTTTTATTTTACCTAGTTAATTAAAGCATACAATATTTTAAATTATAATTCAAATACATACAATCTATATATATTAAAATATATATGTACCTATTTACAAATAGCTGTTCGTGAATCGTCGAAAATGGTCGAAGGTCAATTGAATATATAATACAGTTCAAAAAATTTTAGACTCAATCTAACAGACTTTGCTTATCGTGTCGAAATCATATAAGATTAAGTTTAAATTTGATTGGAAATTTCTGGGTCGTCAAAGTACCTACCCGTTAAAGAAATTTCGTCCCGAAATTTGAGTGAGGTCGTCGTGGCTAACAATAAAAATGTTTTCATGACGAATATGAGTTGATAAATAGAGTTTTATCATTATTGATTAATATAGATAAAATAATTCAATTATTCGAAGCGTATGAGTGAAGTTATCACAGAAGAGTGAATTGAAGAAATAAAGTTTCGTCTTAACTTTTGACGTAATCATGGTTGATTTCCGGAATTCAAGGGATTTAGAGAAAATCGTTTAGATCTGAAAGATTTGATTCTTTGGTGAATAAAATCTCTTTAATTAAATGCGATTATCTGTCTTGATTTCTTTATTAGATATTTCACTATAAAATAACTTCTTCCATTCCATTACTTTTATCACTCCTATATTCAATTCTCAAATTCAAAAGATTGTGAAAATGCTTAATCCAGTTCTAATCCTTGTTCTTATCCTTACTATCGCAACAATCATTCTTCTTTTCCAACTTTAACCGGAGGAATCTGTTTTCTTCTACTTCGCCCTTGGGGTTATAGTGTTTTTAATTCTCCCGTGTCTTTATATTGCGATAAACATTGATATACGCGATTTGTAATTTATGTGTTATTATCGGGCTTTATATTCTCCCTTATATTTCGGAGTTTCATACTTTTATTTTCTCTTCCCGACTTTAAGTCAAGCGAATAATGGTCCAAAATTTGTAGATATGGATTTCAGAATGAACATAGTTAATGTTTTAAGATGGAAATTGTACTGGCACGATCTTGATTTATCAAATTACCAGAATGCCCGAAAAAGACCGAATCATCAAGTAAATATTTTCTTGATATTTTTAGAGATTAAATAGAATACTAGAGTCGTGTAACATGGCACATGATAATGTTATAGTTTGTGAATCATCATGTTTCATTAGAAACTCGGCATGACTTACTGTAATATAATCACGTTGATCAAGTGTCATTATATTATACTAACTCATGCATTAGTTCCCAACATTACTTCAAAAACATTCATAATTTAAACTAGAAGGTTTCAGAATTTTAGAAACTAAAATAGTTTCTTTTATGATGTAACACAGATAACGCGAAGAGATAAATAATATCGGACAAGAATATTTATGAAGATATCTTCAGAAATATTGAAGATATTTATGATGATATTTTGGAATTTCTAAAATTGAAGGTTGATGAAGAAAGATTTTCCACAAGATTTAATATGACTTCGGAGCAATATATTTGCTGAAGATTTCATTGGATCCAGAATTACCTGGATTCTTTGAATATAGTGTTTGGTTCTTCTATTTGTCCTCGGTCTCCTTCAGGGTTAGCTCAATCCATTTTTCAGTACTTAAATTTTCTATCGAGCGTTCCCATCCTTATATTCTTTATTATCAAACTTTTGGCCATTTAGACCATCTACAATTTTGCTGTTTACTCTGCATTTAATGCTACCATATCTGAATCATCAGTTATCAATCCGAGGTGGTTTCAAGAGAATTGTGTTTTTTTAGATGATTAAACGCTGATGGTAATATGGTGGAATATAAAAGGTTCTCCGGTAACAATAAAAGAGCACGCATATATATCAAGGTTATAATGAGGTTGTTACGAACGAAAAGTCGAAGTTGACTTACTGGAGCTGTGACAAAACTGGCTATCTCGAACAGGAATTGCAAAGTTATTTTCGGTAATAATAACGCTAAAGGAATTAGCACAGCTACGTGTTAAACGTTTACTCAGGTTCCGAATGTTTTCAGGTGTATAACTATATGCACAAATATTTCCTTCCGTAGATGAAGTGCGGTTGGTTCATCTTCTCGATTGAGGTGTTTTCAAGAATCATGAAAGGTTTGAACGCAGATTATAATCGTCAAGATACAAATGAGGTTTAAGATGGAATCAAGTGGCAAAGTTGAAGAAATGTTTAGTTTCATATGTTATAATCAATATTTTAATTCATTTTAATTGTCCAATGTTAATAGTTCGCAGTTAGTAGTCCACAGTTAGTATTTCAATAATTCATATATAATATTCGAATTAATTAATACGTATCGTGACCCATTGTATACATGTCTCAGACTCGATCACAACTCAAAGTATATATATTATTGTAGAATCAACCTCAACCCTGTATAGCTAACTCGAGCATTACTGCATATAGAGTGTCTATGGTTATTCCTAATAATATATATAGATGCGTCGATATGATATGTCAAAACCTTGTATACGTGTCCCGATATTTAAAGTGCGTAAAATAAATAACAGAAATTAAATGACGATAAATAAAATTGCGAGAATTAAAATTGCGATAAATAAATTGCGATAAATAAAATGTAATAAGGAATTAACAGTTAGCTAGGAACAGTGAGCTAGGATTTTGTTAGCGTGGATTCTTAACAAATTTCTCATAATTAATTTGTTTGTTTCTAACAAATTTTATTTTGTCCAATGTTTTCTTCATTATGCCATTTGTTGGATTCTGATAGGTCAAAATCCAAATATGAAATTGAATGAAAATGGTTATTCTACGGTGAACGGATACGTGCATCAGTGGATGTATGTAGGATAGTAAATAACAATTGAATCAGATTCGAAGAATGTACAGTGTAATTTATTAATGTGAAATTTAAATATTCCTCGGGTATTACCTACCCGTTAAAATATTTTCACCATTAACAGTTTGTACAAAAGAATTTTTAATTACAATCTTTATGAAAACATATATACATATATATTTTCTTCAGATGTAATCATGAATTTAATGAGTCAATATGATATTAAACTCATTTGATTTACCGTTAGAACAAGAATAGATAATCTCTAAAACACTAGAGATTACATAATCGCCATGTCGAACGAAGATAACCGATGTTGATAGTCATGTAGAACGATGATTATACTCGAGGTACAGAATGAGATGTTGAGGCATGTGATGTTGAAACTTGGGTTGTTGGATGTACTGGTGTTGATGTTGGTGGTAATGTTGGTGCTGGTGATGTTGCTGAAGCTGGTAAGTTTTGCACTATATTCTCCAAATTGATTACTCGAGCGCGTAGCTCGTTGACTTCTTCCATTATTCCGGGATGATTTTCGGTCGGAACGAGCGGATGAATAAGATCAACAATTTGAGATAATATATAGTCATGACGAGATACCCTGGAAATGAGATAGAAAATGGTGCTTCGGACAGGTTCGCCGGTAAGTGCTTCAGGTTCTTCGCCAAGAGGGCAATGTGGTGGATGGAAGGGATCACCTTCTTCTTGTCTTCAATGATTGAGGAGGCAACGAACCCATCCCCAATTCATCCAGAATAGATGATGGCTGATTGGTTGATCCATTCCGTTCACACTGCTTTCGGAGCTTGAGTGAGATTCCATTTCGGAATTCGAGGGACTTGAACTGATGACAAATTCCATTTCGTACGATTGAATAAAGGATTTTTCGATATGAAATGATTTTCTGGCTATCGGGTGGTATTCTAATTACATAAAATATCTATATATAGAGCAAAAGATTTCATAGATTACGGAGGAATTTACGGAATACTTCAGGCAAAGTTTACAGTAACAGATACACTAAGATATGAATGTTGTCTATACACTATTCATGCAATTTATGTAGTAAGACGTGTCTAGACTAAGAATAGTAAGCAGATAATTTTCGACAAAAATGATAAGCAAAACTTTTGACATGCAGACACGGTCGAAGTCCAGACTCACTAATGCATCCTAACGACTATCAGTTAGACACACTAATACAGACCTGGTTCGCTAAGACCATCGCTCTGATACCACATGTGACGACCCGTCCTAATCTATAAGGACGAATACAATAACATTTGGTTACATCGCGAGGTATTTGACCTCTATATGATACATTTTACAAACATTGCTTTCGTTCTTAAAAGACAAACTTTCCTTACATCAAAAGTTGACGGCATGCATACCATTTCATAATACATCCAACTATAATTGACTTAATAATAATCTTGATGAACTCAATGACTCGAATGCAACGTCTTTTGAAATATGTCATGAATGACTCCAAGTAATATCTTTAAAATGAGCAAATGCAAAGTGGAAGATATCTTTCATACCTGAAAATAAACATGCTTTAAAGTGTCAACCAAAAGGTTGGTGAGTTCATTAGTTTGTCATAACAATCATTTCAATATTTTAATAGACCACAAGATTTCATTCAATAATCATACACTCGCAAGTGTTTAAAATTCATTCATATGGATTGAACACCTGGTAACCGACATTAACAAAATGCATCTAGAATATCCCCAAACATATAAACATCGAAATACTAAAGCAGTTCAAATTCTCTGACTGGGGCGTGTCAAAGCCCATAGATCTATCTTTAGGATTCACGTCAATTGGTGGCAATTATAATAAACACCAATTCTTAGGCTACCAAGTTCAACAAGGGCGATATCCGGTATAACAATTCAACCATAGAATGTAGTTTCGATTACTTGTGTCTATTTCGTAAAATATTTATAAAAGCAGTGCATGTATTCTCAGTCCCAAAAATATATATTGCAAAAGCATTTAAAAAGGGAGCAAATGAAACTTACTATACGATATTTTGTAGTAAAAATATGCATACGACGGAACTGAACAATGCAAGGATGGCCTCGGATTCACGAACCTATATCAGTTATATATATTAAAACATGTAATAATATTCAACCAAATTCATGTATTATGTAACACTTAATTTTTATTATATAAAAATAACATTTTGTTTAAAAAAAAGTATGTAATATAGGTTTAGGTATGTAAAATATATTTTTATATAAATAACATTTGTTTGAATAAATAATAATTTTAATATTACTAAAATAATGGTAATAATAATAATATTGATACTAATAATAATCTAAATGATAATTTTAATAATAGTATAAATTTTAATAAAAATTATAATAATAATAATAGTATTAATAATAATAATTATAATAACTAATAATAATAATGATTTTTCTAATAATGATAATAATAATGATATTAATAATAATAATACTTATTTTAGCAATAATAATGATAATAATATAAATTATATTAATGATAATAATAATAATAAGAAGAATATTTCATTATGTTAATATTAATGTTAATATTAAATTTAATAATAATACTAATCATAATTTTGATAATATTATTAATGATAATAATAATAATAATAATAATAATAATAATAATAATAATAATAATAATAATAATAATAATAATAACAATTATAATACTATATAACAATAATAATACTAATAGTAGTAATAATACCTAAAAATATAGCAAGTATATCAGAGGTGCGGTTCGAACCCGTGATCCCCTGATTAACAAACACCTGAGCAACCAATGATCTGCCTTTACATTCCTGAATTAAACCCCATACTTAATTATTTTAACCTGTTGGTACATGAAGCCCAATGCACATACCCATTTAAACATAAGTGATGATCCATTAACCCTATACATTAACCCAACTGTAACCCTCCCGTTCATCATTATTTGCTATTACCATTGATCATTATTATTTATCATCATCATTGTCTATATCTTCGTTACCCTAATCTAATCATCACGTTCATCCAATCTACCCCACGTAATAGGTCATTCCATTTATACGAGTACGTTTCTGCTGCCTTTATGGCCAACTATATGCCTAGTTTATTTAACAGAACTCGAATACTCTAGATAGCATTGACAACCTTTAATTTGCCCTCTCCCCTGACGATTCCAAAAGCTTTAAATTTTTGTATCGTTCTTTAATGCTTATCTAGCTAATTAAATAAAGAAAGGTTGTGTGCATTTGGTGGATTCTAGCACGCCTAATTGTGGACCACTAGTCCTTTCATACATTAGTTAATTACCCCCACTTGCATTATTGTAATAAATTAATCATGACTTGTAACCGGCACTTTACCTCATATATGTTTTGTAATCTTTGTTTGAGGAATATTATGAGATAATTGTCACACACTTGTGTCTCTCCATCTTTAGTCTCTAACAGGTCACTTTCAAAGGTTGTTTGGTTTGAATTTCTAACGATGGTGGTGATATTCTTCGAATAGACATTATAATCAGGTTAGTAAACAGAACAATGTTAAGTGGTGATTTAGTGATGGTTATTGGGGTAAAGATGGTGGTTTTGATTGAAGGTTGTTTGGGTGAAATGGCTCTAGACATCTTAAAGAATTGTGTGGTGTTTTGAATTTAGTTCGACCAGGACACAGAACCGTGTAGGGATAGTCTAGATTTGGTGAAGATTGTAAATGGGTTGGGTTGTGGTTCGAACAATAAATAAAAAGGTGATCAAGAAATAGTAACCAAATCATGCACAGTATTTCAAAACACCACACATATATAATTATTATTATTGCGATCAATCTAGCACAGTAATTCCAAATCATGCACAGTATTTAAGATTATAATATAATTTAACATATAAACGTGTGCTTAAATTAGCCTCCGTCTACTATTTCATTTATGGACTAAAATTCGATCTCCGTTGATAATCAGTGATGGATAAAAGTGTTCAGAAAAATCTCATATTTTTAAATTAATCATATTTATTTATTTTGGTCATTATGGTATAAAATTTGAGCATTAACTATTAAATAAAAATTACATCAATTATTCACTCCTAATCCCAAGTAAAATATAAAAAGTTTTTAAATTTTAACAATTAGTTCCTAAATACATTTTTAATAAGCCTATAATTTATAAAACTCATTTTCGAATCACTGTTTATTTTTAAATCACATAAGTTTGAATTTAACTTGCTTAATATCGATCGAATGACAATTTAGTGTTCTTGTCATTTTACCAAATAGATTCAAAATCATAAAATATATATTTAATATACTTTATTTATATCGATGTATTTTAAATAATAATTATCATAATATCATATTTTATTTTTATTTTACCTAGTTAATTAAAGCATACAATATTTTAAATTATAATTCAAATACATACAATCTATATATATATTAAAATATATATGTAACTATTTACAAATAGTTGTTCGTGAATCGTCGGAAATGGTCGAAGGTCATTTGAATATATAAAACAGTTCAAAAATTTTGAGACTCAATCTAACAGACTTTGCTTATCGTGTAGAAATCATATAAGATTAAGTTTAAATTTGATTGAAAATTTCCAGGTCGTCACAATTGGATTTTTGTAAAAATTCTTTTATGACTACTTGAATGTTTGCGGTACAATATGTTGACTAGCAATTTGTTCATGAACCAAACGACCATTTAACATACTTTTTGCTAACCAAGATTTTATATTCTGTAAAGTTTGTAGTGACCCGAACTTTTCCATGTTTATATATATTAATTGAGATTGATATTTACATGATTAAATGTTTCCAACATGTTAAGCAATCAAACTTGTTAAGACTTGATTAATTGAAATATGTTTCATATAGACAATTGACCACCCAAGTTGACCGGCGATTCACGAACGTTAAAACTTGTAAAAACGACATGACGATATATATATGGATATACATATGGTTAACATGAGATTATGATAATTAAGTATCTCCATAAGTATATTAACAATGAGTTATATACATATAAACAAGACTACTAACTTAAGGATTTCGAAACGAGACATATATGTAACGATTATCGTTGTAACGACATTTAAATGTATATATATCATATTAAGATATATTAATATATCATAATATCATGATAATATAATAATTTAACATCTCATTAGATATAATAAACAATGGGTTAACAACATCAATTGAGATCGTTAACTTAAAGGTTTTAAAACAACACTTACATGTAACGACTAACGATGACTTAACGACTCAGTTAAAATGTATATACATGTAGTGTATTTAGATGTATTAAAATACTTTTGGAAGACTTCAAGACATATATCAAAACACTCATACTTAACAAAAATGGTTACAGTTACTTTTCCATTCTTTTCTTTCATCAAGAATTCTAGTCGTATTCTTACCCGTATTATACACAGCTTCAAAACGTACTTACTATGAGTATGTACCAATAGGAACTAGCATGGGATTCCACTCTTGATTATGTCATGTATGACTAATCAATTTTAACTTCTACCATGAGCTAGTCAACTAACTAGAACTCCTTTTAACCCCACTCACCACTCACCAATTACCACTCATCATTCACTCCATTTCACTTCAAATTCTCTTTCTAATTCTCTCTCAACACACACACACTATTATGAACGTATTTTTTCAGTAGTTAATCATCATCTTCATCAAAAATCACTTCAAGAATCAAGCTATAATCATCATCGGAAGAACACTTCAAGAACACTTCAAAAATCCCTTCAAGTTTACTAATTTACTTCCAAGCTTTCTAATCCATTCCAAGTAATCATCTAAGATCAAGAAAACTTTGTTATATATAGTAGGTTATCTTTCTTATTCAAGGTAATATTCATATTCAAACTTTGATTCAATTTCTATAACTATAAACTATCTTAATTCGAGTAAAAATCTTACTTGGACTTGTTTTTGTGTCATGATCCTACTTCAAGAACTTTCAAGCCATCCAAGATCCTTTGAAGCTAGATCATTTCTTGTCACTTCCAGTAGGTTTACCTACTAAACTTGAGGTAGTAATGATGTTCATAACATCATTCGATTCATATATATAAAACTATCTTATTCGAAGGTTTAAACTCGTAATCACTAGAACATAGTTTAGTTAATTCTAAACTTGTTCGCAAACAAAAGTTAATCCTTCTAACTTGACTTTTAAAATTAACTACATACATGTTCTATATCTATATGATATGCTAACTTAATGATTTAAAACCTGAAAACACGAAAAACACCGTAAAACCGGATTTACGCCGTCGTAGTAACACCGCGGGCTGTTTTGGGTTAGTTAATTAAAAACTATGATAAACTTTGATTTAAAAGTTGTTATTCTAAGAAAATGATTTTTATTATGAACATGAAACTATATCCAAAAATTATGGTTAAACTCAAAGTGGAAGTATGTTTTCTAAAATGGTCATCTAGACGTCGTTCTTTCGACTAAAATGACTACCTTTACAAAAACGACTTGTAACTTATTTTTACGACTATAAACTGTAACATCCCGCATTTTTCCGTTAAATTATTTTTAACGCCGTCTTTTTCTTTTTAGATAATATTCCTCGTATCTAGATTCGTAACCTCCGTTAGCTAACATTCTAAATTTCTCGTTATCGGATTTTAATATCTTCCGTTAATACGCGTTTTAAAATATTCCGTTTAGGTATTTTCCGCACCCGACTACAAACTCGAGGGACTAAAATTGACACGGGGCAAACTAGTTGACTAGGTCACCTAGTCCACCCCAATCACCACCATTCAACCATCTCCCTCTCTCTCTCTTTCTCTCTAGCAAGAACACACCCAAATTCCAAATTCATTCAATCATCATCTAAATCCGATTGGAGAAGCAAACATCAAAACAAATTACATTTTCGTGATCCTCTCTTCATCCTCTACATTTTGATACCAATATCATCAAGTTTGGGTAACATTTCTAAAACTCTAGATTTCTCTAAATTCGTGTTTTTGACTTGAAATGTTGTTAATTAGTATCTATGGCTCATTGTGATGTCGCGTATGTAATTTGTATGCTCGATTTGTTGTTTTTTGGTGTAACTAGCTTGAATATGAAAATTGCTTGCTTAATCCTTGATTTTGGATGATCAAATGTTGTTAGATTGTTAAAGTGCATGCTTTAAAAGTGTTACTAGTATCATTAGCTTCGTTTTGATGTGTAGGTTGATTTGTAAAACTTCATAAACTTGATTAGTGATTTTGGTGATTTTGGATTAGGGTTTGATAAGCTTTATATGAACTTTTGGTGCATCAAATGCTATGAATTGTTGTTGATAAGTGTTTAGTTGCAATGTGTGTTTGATTACCTTCGAAACGGCATATCATACATGTAAATTGGTTGCCCGAATCATGAAATGCGTTTTTAGAACTTGAAACTTTGATTATGAACGTTTAATGCGGTTTTGGGTTGTTGTAAATGTTGAATTGCTTGATGAAATATGTCTAGGTGTTTTCCTCGTCAAATTACCTTTCCGATGATATAAGATGCATGTTCTAATTGTTTACGGATCATAAAATGTGGTTATTTGGTTTTTAGCTCGTGCATACTTGTGAAAAACAGAAAAGTGTCTGCCCAGAGGGTGGCGCGGCGCGCCCCATCCCCGCGCGGCGCGCGGATGTGCCTGGTCAGATTCTGACCTCCTCGTCCCAATTCACGCGAAATGTTTGACTAGTTACCGACCTCCGATTCACATGAAACTTGTTTTAATACACTTGTATATGAATAATTAGCATAGAAAAATAGTCCGGGACCTGACCCGAACATGTTGACTTTTCGTTGACTTTGACCCGACCAAGTTTGACTTTTTGTCAAACTTAACCAATTAATTATGCAATCTTTCTAACATGATTCTATACTTGTATCTTGCATGAAACTTGACAATTTTCTTCACATGCTACATAATCGAGTCGTGTCGAGCCATAGGACTAATTGAACAACTTTGACCCTTCGTGACTATCGTTATTGATACAACCTACTTGTTTAGGTCGAGATTAGCTTTGTCTTTGCACGCATTTACTCGTTGAAGTACTTTATTAACTCTTGCGCTCAAGGTGAGATCATAGTCCCACTTTTTCAACAACTTTTATACTTTTAAATCGTGGGCTGAGAAAACATGTACTTTGTTACATCTTGTACTACTTACTTTTATGTTTTGAACACAAGTGTGAAAACAAACATTCCACGTGCGAGTTAGAACAAAAATGCCTCAATTCGATTATCATTAGTTACACTTGCAGGGTGTAAGCGAGAACTTATATTGTGTGGCCATACGGGTTTAACAAACCCTCATTCGGACGGTTCGCTACCGTTATGCGGATGAAATATATTTTTGTGTTTTAGTGTGGGTTCTAGCACTGTGTGATGGGGTAACGTTGGTTAAGTTTTGATAATTGAGTGCTCGCGTATAACAACACTTTTGGAATGCAAATGATTTGGATAATCTACGTTATGGAAATACAAAATCTTGTGGTTCAAAAACAACGTTTAATACTTACTAAACCTATGATTTCACCAACGTTTTCGTTGACAGATTTCTATGTTTTTCTCAGGTCTTGCACGATATGTGATACATGCTTCCGCTCACTATTTGATACTTGCATCCGATGTCGAGTATACATGCATTTCATGGAGCGTCTTTTGACTTTACTTTAAACCGTGTCGCCTAGATTTCAATCGTACTTATAACGTTGTAACTTAACTTTTGGTTGAACAATTCTTGTAAACTTTGAAACAATCCTTATTTTGAAATGAAGGCGGCATATTTTGGTCAAACGTTATCTTAAAGACTTATAATCAGGTAATGGGACCCACGTAGCCGACGCCGTCACTTGACGATTTGTCGGGGTCGCTACAAGTGGTATCAGAGCCAGGTTTAACCTTAGCCGTAAAGGTAGTCACGCGCGCCGGCTGTCAGGCCGGGCACCCATACGGACTATGCTTTTTGGCGGGTTAATCGTAGAGGGGGTTCTCACAGTGTTACCTGTGACGAAGCATTGGCTCTTACCCCTTGCGATCCCTTGGAATTTGAGGGTTGGCAGTTTGGCAGAAATGCGGGCCGTAAAATCAGTGTCTGAGGTACACTCAGTGGTCACCAAGCGGTTAGCTGGAAAGGCACTGGGTGGGTTTCTACCCCATCTGTAGCTACTTGCAGGGTCGCTACAAGTGGTATCAGAGCCTTGGTTGTAGGGATTTAGAGTTCATTTGTGTCCACCCCGAGTCATAGGGTACATAGGTGAATCTAGACTACAACCGGCATATAGACTGAAGTAGGAATTACTTGACTATTTGTGCATTTATACTCGAACTCTTCTATCATATCTAACTCGTATTCGATCTTAATCTTGAGTTGATAAATTTTGTTGATGCGCCACCTTGACTTTATGAAGTAATGTTAAATGCACATGAGAATCAGGGTAATATAATTTCCGGGATTATATTACGGTGATTCACATGGACGTTCCGACATTATGACATAAAGAATTTAAGGCGAGTCAAAGAAAATTTTCTCTACATCATCATTCCCTATCATGATTAGTATTATTGAGAATACTAATCAACGATATTCTTGTGTCTTGAAGGAACAATGCTTCCCCGTCGAGGACCACGTAATGAAACTTCCGAACAAGCTTTTCAACGCATGATAGCCACCGCCATAGGTGCGGCTATGGCTAGTATCTCCTCCGACATCAATAACAACCACAACCACAACAACCATGGAACCGGTAATTCAAACGAGGGTTGCTCCTACAAAACTTTCATGGGGTGCAAACCTCACACCTTCGATGGGACCGGAGGACCGGTTGTGCTCACCCGATGGTTTGAGCAAACAGAAGCCGTTTTTAGCATAAGCGGTTGTCGGGACCAAGACAAAGTCAAATATTCCACCCACACTTTTGCCGGTATCGCCCTCACATGGTGGAATACGTATGTGCTGTCGGTGGGTATCGATGAAGCCCACACACTCTCATGGGCCGACTTAAAGAAAAAGATGATCACCGAATACTTCCCGCGCGAAGAGACCCGTAAGCTCGAACACGAACTAAGAACTTTAAAAGCGGTCGGGAATGACCTAAAGGCATATAATCAACGATTTTCTGAGCTATCCTTGATGTGCCCAAACCTCGTGACCCCCGAACCTCTAAGGGTTGAACTTTACATGGATGGACTTCCCAAGAGCATCAAACAAGGAGTAATGTCATCCAAACCCAGTAATCACCAAGAGGCCCTGAATATGGCCCGTCAATTGATCGAAACGGTAGACGAGATTGAAGTGCCGGCACCTAAAGCCGAGGATGAGTCGGGTGACAACAAAAGAAAATGGGAAGCCCCCCAATCGAGTAACTACAACAACAACTTTTCCAAGGAACCTCTCACCCCCGTCGGCAAGAAAAGTTATGCCGGGACACGACCTTTTTGCAACAAATGCCACAAGCATCATTTTGGTGAATGTGGCAAGCTAATTTGCCATCGGTGCCAAGGTAGTGGTCATATTGCCAAGTATTGTGGAAGTACCGCCCCCGTCACTCAAAAGGGGCCCGGCGCACCAAAGCCGAGTATTTGCTACAAATGTGGCCAATCGGGTCATTTTAGGAATGAATGCCCAAAGAATAAAGCAAAAACCAACGCGCGCCGTTGAACTTACAACATCGACACCTAGGATGCCCGAGACGATGATGGACTAGTCACGGGTACGTTTCTTCACAACAAACCGTATATTTCATACTTATTCGATTCGAGTACCGTTAGACGTTTTATAACCAAGGATTTGACTCGTGCTCTTTATATTCCACCTCTTTTCCCCAGATACTACTTAGACGATTTAAGTGACCGACGGAAAAATATTGTGTGCCTATAAATTTTATCGGAGGATATGCGTTAAGAAATTGGACTCGACACCAATAGAACTAAGGAACTCAAAACCTATTCATTAAGGAGAAATTGTTGCCCTACATTTATGTATAGATTATTGTGAACTAAGAAATTTTCGGTTGGAAACCGATACCCTCTCCCTCGCATCCATGACCTCATGATTTTTGCACGAATCCCGTATGTTCCAAATCGACCTCTGTTCCGGTTATCACTAATTGGGGGTTAAGGGAGACGATGTCTCCTAAGCCATTTCCGAACTTGCAACGTTAGTTGTAAATCTCTCTTAGTACTGTTTGATTTATTTAGGACTCCGTCCGTATTCATAAACCTCCTAAACCGCGTATGCAAATTCATATAGACTAATCTGTTATCGTATTTATAGATGACATCTTAACTTATTCAAGTAAAGAAGGAAAACGAACAACATCACCATCTTACGCTCTAACTTTTGAGAAAAGAGCAACTTTATACCAGATTCTCCGAGTGAGAATTTCTGTTGAACGAAGTCCAATTTTCTAGACCATGATGTTAATGGTCAAAGCATTACAATCAATCTCGAAATCAAGCCACATGTAATCAGGAAACTCTCCCAACTCAGACTTATGTTCGTAAAATCTTAGATCTCGTCTATTTTTACTGAAGATTCATTTCTGACTTTTCTCGTGTTACACGACTTTTAAACTCGTTAACTCACTAAGGAAAACTTTAAACCTCTCCGTGTTCGAACCTTGAGCGTGATTCTTCACACCAACATTTCTAGTTAAAATCGTATAGCAACAGATGGAACTCGAACATGGAAATATTTCTATTTGAACGACGAAAGGCATACTCTCTCGACTCAAAAAAAAAAAAAAAAAAAAAAAAAAACTAAAATTCGTTATTTTACACGAAGAATTCGAATACTAAATTGTGGATCCGATCAATTTTCTCGTCATCCCGTACCACACTACCTACCTCTGTTATTTCACCGTCACCGTCTAATATTACTGGAATTTAAGATAACACACAATCCAACGATACTTCACTCTTCTTTGACTTAACGCCCTTGTGTTTCTGATAATCGGTCAACTATTATTCAACCCCGAACTATACAACTACGTGTACTACCTCGTTTCTCTTTCAGACTTCAACTTTTGACAACTAGAGGCACGTTATGGCAACCTCGAGATGCAAGCTCATCCTATTCTAAGTCCTCATTTCACTCCTATCTTTATCGCTCGCATTTCCGTTTAAAGAAATTCCTCATATTACCTAAGTATTCGCCACGAGGATGAATAGTCCTAACGAACATTTTTCGAACCCTAACTAACTTGTTCAAACGTATCTTAAGAGATTCTATTCCAACACGGCGTATCTTTGTCAATTATTCCGTATCGAAATACTCGTTTCACTTCTAGTTTTACAAGAAACCTTGGAGACCCGTTTAGACATGAGTACCGCGTACCACCCACAAACCGACGAACCGAGCAAACGAACGATTTACGTCTTGGAAGGACATGTCACAAACTCGTATTGTCACCTTTAGTAGATCACTCTTACAACAGTAGTTACCACTCGTGTGTTCACGCGCATTTTCCGAAGCCCTATATGACCGCTAATGTCATACCCCTGTTCATTTAACCAAAGCATCAACCACCGAAATCTGAACTCCATCAAGAAACAACAATTGAAATCATTCAAATCCGAGGAGGGCTCGAGACGATCCGTAGTCGCCAGAAGAGTTATACCAAACTTAGATGAAAACCTCACAAATTCCAGTGTGTAACCGCGTGATATTGAGAAACCGCACCTTGGAAAGGTGTAATCCATTTTGGGAAATCGAGAAAGGTTATATCCGCAATATTGAACCTTTTGAAACCTTGGGGCGTATTGGAGCCGCTTCCTACCATTTAGAACGGCCGACTCAATTAAGTTTCCGTTTACCCTACATTTCGTGTAACAAACTTAGAAACGTGTCCTGCGGAACAGGAACGTGCAATCCTTCTAGATGCACCAACTATTGATGACAAACTCCTCCTCATAGGAAAAACCGGCTGAACTTGTGGATCGTAAAACCAAGCCCTAATACAACGTAACACCCCGACTATCCGGATTCGTGGAATGTCTAAGAAAGTACCTTCAATCATTCGTAGAGTTACTACACTAGGTCTCGAGTAAGAGACATCGACTATTACTTCCAACTAAATTTCGGGACGAAATTTCTTTTGAGGTGTGGATAATGTAACATCCCGCATTTTTCCGTTAAATTATTTTTAACGCCGTCTTTTTCTTTTTAGATAATATTCCTCGTATCTAGATTCGTAACCTCCGTTAGCTAACATTCTAAATTTCTCGTTATCGGATTTTAATATCTTCCGTTAATACGCGTTTTAAAATATTCCGTTTAGGTATTTTCCGCACCCGACTACAAACTCGAGGGACTAAAATTGACACGGGGCAAACTAGTTGACTAGGTCACCTAGTCCACCCCAATCACCACCATTCAACCATCTCCCTCTCTCTCTCTTTCTCTCTAGCAAGAACACACCCAAATTCCAAATTCATTCAATCATCATCTAAATCCGATTGGAGAAGCAAACATCAAAACAAATTATATTTTCGTGATCCTCTCTTCATCCTCTACATTTTGATACCAATATCATCAAGTTTGGGTAACATTTCTAAAACTCTAGATTTCTCTAAATTCGTGTTTTTGACTTGAAATGTTGTTAATTAGTGTCTATGGCTCATTGTGATGTCGCGTATGTAATTTGTATGCTCGATTTGTTGTTTTTTGGTGTAACTAGCTTGAATATGAAAATTGCTTGCTTAATCCTTGATTTTGGATGATCAAATGTTGTTAGATTGTTAAAGTGCATGCTTTAAAAGTGTTACTAGTATCATTAGCTTCGTTTTGATGTGTAGGTTGATTTGTAAAACTTCATAAACTTGATTAGTGATTTTGGTGATTTTGGATTAGGGTTTGATAAGCTTTATATGAACTTTTGGTGCATCAAATGCTATGAATTGTTGTTGATAAGTGTTTAGTTGCAATGTGTGTTTGATTACCTTCGAAACGGCATATCATACATGTAAATTGGTTGCCCGAATCATGAAATGCGTTTTTAGAACTTGAAACTTTGATTATGAACGTTTAATGCGGTTTTGGGTTGTTGTAAATGTTGAATTGCTTGATGAAATGTGTCTAGGTGTTTTCCTCGTCAAATTACCTTTCCGATGATATAAGATGCATGTTCTAATTGTTTACGGATCATAAAATGTGGTTATTTGGTTTTTAGCTCGTGCATACTTGTGAAAAACAGAAAAGTGTCTGCCCAGAGGGTGGCGCGGCGCGCCCCATCCCCGCGCGGCGCGCGGATGTGCCTGGTCAGATTCTGACCTCCTCGTCCCAATTCACGCGAAATGTTTGACTAGTTACCGACCTCCGATTCACATGAAACTTGTTTTAATACACTTGTATATGAATAATTAGCATAGAAAAATAGTCCGGGACCTGACCCGAACATGTTGACTTTTCGTTGACTTTGACCCGACCAAGTTTGACTTTTTGTCAAACTTAACCAATTAATTATGCAATCTTTCTAACATGATTCTATACTTGTATCTTGCATGAAACTTGACAATTTTCTTCACATGCTACATAATCGAGTCGTGTCGAGCCATAGGACTAATTGAACAACTTTGACCCTTCGTGACTATCGTTATTGATACAACCTACTTGTTTAGGTCGAGATTAGCTTTGTCTTTGCACGCGTTTACTCGTTGAAGTACTTTATTAACTCTTGCGCTCAAGGTGAGATCATAGTCCCACTTTTTCAACAACTTTTATACTTTTAAATCGTGGGCTGAGAAAACATGTACTTTGTTACATCTTGTACTACTTACTTTTATGTTTTGAACACAAGTGTGAAAACAAACATTCCACATGCGAGTTAGAACAAAAATGCCTCAATTCGATTATCATTAGTTACACTTGCAGGGTGTAAGCGAGAACTTATATTGTGTGGCCATACGGGTTTAACAAACCCTCATTCGGACGGTTCGCTACCGTTATGCGGATGAAATATATTTTTGTGTTTTAGTGTGGGTTCTAGCACTGTGTGATGGGGTAACGTTGGTTAAGTTTTGATAATTGAGTGCTCGCGTATAACAACACTTTTGGAATGCAAATGATTTGGATAATCTACGTTATGGAAATACAAAATCTTGTGGTTCAAAAACAACGTTTAATACTTACTAAACCTATGATTTCACCAACGTTTTCGTTGACAGATTTCTATGTTTTTCTCAGGTCTTGCACGATATGTGATACATGCTTCCGCTCACTATTTGATACTTGCATCCGATGTCGAGTATACATGCATTTCATGGAGCGTCTTTTGACTTTACTTTAAACCGTGTCGCCTAGATTTCAATCGTACTTATAACGTTGTAACTTAACTTTTGGTTGAACAATTCTTGTAAACTTTGAAACAATCCTTATTTTGAAATGAAGGCGGCATATTTTGGTCAAACGTTATCTTAAAGACTTATAATCAGGTAATGGGACCCACGTAGCCGACGCCGTCACTTGACGATTTGTCGGGGTCGCTACATAAACCTATACTTTTCTGTTTAGATTCATAAAATAGAGTTCAATATGAAACCATAGCAATTTGATTCACTCAAAACGGATTTAAAATGAAGAAGTTATGGGTAAAACAAGATTGGATAATTTTTCTCATTTTAGCTACGTAAAAATTGGTAACAAATCTATTCCAACCATAACTTAATCAACTTGTATTGTATATTATGTAATCTTGAGATACCATAGACACGTATACAATGTTTCGACCTATCATGTCGACACATCTATATATATTTCGGAACAACCATAGACACTTTATATGTGAATGTTGGAGTTAGCTATACAGCGTTGAGGTTGATTCCAATATATATATAGTTTGAGTTGTGATCAATACTGAGATACATATACACTGGGTCGTGGATTGATTCAAGATAATATTTATCGATTTATTTCTGTACATCTAACTGTGGACAACTAGTTGTAGGTTACTAACGAGGACAGCTGACTTAATAAAATTAAAACATCAAAATATATTAAAAGTGTTGTAAATATATTTTAAACATACTTTGATATATATGTATATATTGTTATAGGTTCGTGAATCAACCAGTGGCCAAGTCTTACTTCCCGACGAAGTAAAAATCTGTGAAAGTGAGTTATAGTCCCACTTTTAAAATATAATATTTTTGGGATGAGAATACATGCAGGTTTTATAAATGATTCACAAAATAGACACAAGTACGTGAAACTACATTCTATGGTTGAATTATCGAAATTGAATATGCCCCTTTTTATTAAGTCTGGTAATCTAAGAATTCGGGAACAGACACCCTAATTGACGCGAATCCTAAAGATAGATCTATTGGGCCTAACAAACCACATCCAAAGTACCGGATGCTTTAGTACTTCGAAATTTATATCATATCCGAAGGGTGTCCCGGAATGATGGGGATATTCTTTTATATATGCATCTTGTTAATGTCGGTTACCAGGTGTTCACCATATGAATGATTTTTTATCTCTATGTATGGGATGTGTATTGAAATATGAAATCTTGTGGTTTATTGTTACGATTTGATATATATAGGTTAAACCTATAACTCACCAACATTTTTGTTGACGTTTAAAGCATGTTTATTCTCAGGTGAATACTAAGAGCTTCCGCTGTTGCATACTAAAATAAGGACAAGATTTGGAGTCCATGTTTGTATGATATTGTGTAAAAACTGCATTCAAGAAACTGATTTCGATGTAACATATTTGTATTGTAAACCATTATGTAATGGTCGTGTGTAAACAGGATATTTTAGATTATCATTATTTGATAATCTACGTAAAGCTTTTTAAACCTTTATTTATGAAATAAAGGTTATGGTTTGTTTTAAAAATGAATGCAGTCTTTGAAAAACGTCTCATATAGAGGTCAAAACCTCGCACCGAAATCAATTAATATGGAACGTTTTTAATCAATAAGAACGGGACATTTCAGTTGGTATCAGAGCATTGGTCTTAGAGAACCAGAAAATTTGCATTAGTGTGTCTTATCGAGTTTGTTAGGATGCATTAGTGAGTCTGGACTTCGACCTTGTTTTCTTTAAAAATGATTGCTTAACATTTTTGTTGGAAACTATATATTTTTAACATATGAATATTATGTGATATATTAATCTCTTAACGTGTTTGATATTATGTGATAGATGTCTACCTCTAGAACAAGTCCCATTGACTCACCTAATAATAATGAAGAGTCAAATGTAAATTGGAATGATTCGTGGACTGATTCACAAGTTCCCGAAGAGGAACCGGAAGAAGAGTCAGAACCGAAAGAAGAATCGGAACCGGAAGAAGAATCGGAACCGGAAGAAGAAATAGAACCGGTGGGGGAAATAATAAAATGGTTAAGTAAAAGAGAATCCTCAACCAACCGACCAAGGTTAATTATGGTCAATGGTGTTTCCGCCAAGGAAACAAAATATTGGGAGGATTACCAATTCTCCAATGAATCGGATTCCGACGAGAATTTCGATGATGTTATAGAAATTACCCCAACTGAATTTAAAAAGTCAAAAGAAAATAATAAGGGAAAGGGCATAAAAATAGAGAAATCTAATTCCAACCCCGATGAACTTTATATGTATCGTCAACCCCCGAAGTCCTTAAGTTGTAACAATGACCCGGGAACCTCTAAACCACCAGGTTTTTCTAAACCAATGTGGACAACGACGGCTCGTATTAGGGGAACATCATATATCCCTAGAAACTTGGCAAAACGAACCAAAACCGAACAAGAAGAAACGAGCGAGTCGGAATAAGATAGTTGTATTCGTGTGGTGTAATATATGTAATATAGTGTGCTTATGCTTTATGATATATGTAAAAATTGCTTGTATTAATAAGTATTTTTTTTATGAATCTAACTCTTGTCTATTTTACAGTATAAAAACACAAAATGGATAGACAACCCAATATTTTAAGAGACCTACCCGGAGACATGATTGATGAAATCTTGTCTAGAGTCGGTCAGAATTCCTCGGCACAACTATTTAAGGCGAGATCAGTTTGTAAGACATTTGAAGAACGTTCCAAGAATGCCTTGGTTTATAAAAGGCTTTCGTTCGAAAGATGGGGGATATCACATTGGGAAATCCATAGGTTACGATGTGTTTACTTTGACGCATATATTGCGGGGAACCCAAACGCTATTTTACGCAACGGGTTAAGAAATTATTTTGACTCAGTATATCCGAATATAGGACTTCGTGATTTAGAAAAAGCGGCTAACATGCAACATAAAGAAGCATGTTATGCTTACGGGTTAGTAATGTTCGCTTCTCACCAAAGTGAGAACAAGAACATCGGGCTACAACTATTAAACAAAACGTTTCCACAAGTGACGGAGTCGGTAATTGGGGTAAGAAATGAGGTTTTTAGGTTATTACGAGACTGTTGGTCATTACGTAACCCTCGTCCCTTTGACGACGTTACAACACGCTATCTTATCAATGGCTATAACGGTTATGTTCCACAAGACCAAGGATGGGAAGTAGTCCTAGTAAAACCAGAATGCATGACTTGTTTCTGGACGTATGAATTACGTGTCTTTATTGCCTTTGCTGAACGACTTGTGTACTAGCTAGAATTATCTTCACAACTATCTTGTATCAAAGTTATTGTGTGCTATATTTCATGCTTTATGTAAAATAAGCGGTATTGTAAGTTTGTAAAATATTGTATAAAAGTTTGAACGCGAAATATTATTACAATCAGTTTTTCATATAGAATTGTAGTAGTTGAATTGTATATTAGCTACTAAGTATGAACTTAACGGGTAGGTACTACCCGAATTTAAACTTATAAAACGCTAATATGAAGAAAAAGCTTTTATAAATGAGTTCATATTATGCTACGAAATACTATTAACTACTCTTAATATTCTGTATGATTAACTTATTCCATTTGACTATTTTGAAGGAAATGGCACCGACAACTCGATACACCGTGAATATGAATGAAGAGGAATTCCGTACTTTTCTAGCTTCAAACATAGCCGTAGTACAGGCTGCGCTACATACCAACAATAACCTTGGATCTGGCAGTACAGGAAATCGTGTAGGATGCACCTACAAAGAATTCACTGCCTGCAAACCTTTGGAATTTGATGGAACCGAAGGACCGATCGGATTGAAACGGTGGACCGAGAAGGTCGAATCGGTGTTTTCCATAAGTAAGTGTACTGAAGAGGACAAAGTGAAGTACGCTACACATACCTTCACAGGTTCTGCGTTAACATGGTGGAATACCTATCTAGAGCAAGTGGGATAAGATGATGCGTACGCATTACCGTGGTCAGCATTCAAGCACTTGATGAACGAGAAGTACCATCCCAGAACCGAGGTCAATAAGCTCAAGACAGAACTTAGAGGGTTACGAACCCAAGGATTTGATATTACCACGTACGAAAGACAATTCACAGAATTGTGCCTATTGTGTCCGGGAGCATTCGAAGATGAGGAAGAGAAGATCGACGCGTTTGTGAAAGGATTACCGGAAAGAATCCAAGAAGATATAAGTTCACACGTGCCTGCCTCCATACAACAGGCATGTAGAATGGCTCACAAACTAGTGAACCAGATTGAAGAAAGAATTAAAGAACAGACTGCTGAAGAGGCCAATGTGAAGCAAGTCAAAAGAAAGTGGGAGGAAAACGGTGATAAGAATCACCAATACAACAACAACAGCAATTACAACAATAATCGCAACAATTATCCCAACAATCGCAACATCAATCGCAACTACAACAAACAGCCCAACAACAACAACAACAACAACAACAACAACAACAACAACAACAACAACAACAACAGCAACTACAACAATCATCCCAACAACAATAATAACTGCAACAACAACAACAATCAGAAGCAGCTTTGCCAAATGTGTGAAAAGTATCACTCGGGGTTCTGCACCAAATTTTGCAACAAGTGTAAAAGAAATGGTCATAGCGCGGCGAAGTGTGAGGTCTACGGACCAGGGGTTAATAGAACGAAAGGAACAAATGGTGTCGGAACGAGTAATGGCGGAGCAAGTAGTGTCGGAGCAAGTTATGCCAATGTAGTTTGTTATAAATGTGGAAAATCGGGCCACATTATTAGAAATTGCCCGAACCAGGAGAACACGAATGGACAAGGCCGCGGAAGAGTTTTCAATATTAATGCGGCAGAGGCACAGGAAGACCCGGAGCTTGTTACGGGTACGTTTCTTATTGACAATAAATCTGCTTACGTTTTATTTGATTCGGGTGCGGATAGAAGCTATATGAGTAGAGATTTTTGTGCTAAATTAAGTTGTCCATTGACGCCTTTGGATAGTAAATTTTTACTCGAATTAGCAAATGGTAAATTAATTTCAGCAGATAATATATGTCGGAATCGAGAAATTAAACTGGTTAGCGAAACATTTAAGATTGATTTGATACCAGTAGAGTTAGGGAGTTTTGATGTGATAATCGGTATGGACTGGTTGAAAGAAGTGAAAGCAGAGATCGTTTGTTACAAAAATGCAATTCGCATTATACGAGAAAAAGGAAAACCCTTAATGGTGTACGGAGAAAAGGGCAACACGAAGCTACATATTATTAGTAATTTGAAGGCACAAAAACTAATAAGAAAAGGTTGCTATGCTGTTCTAGCACATGTCGAGAAAGTACAAACTGAAGAAAAGAGCATCAATGATGTTCCCATTGCAAAAGAATTTCCCGATGTATTTCCGAAAGAATTACCGGGATTACCCCCACATCGATCCGTTGAATTTCAAATAGATCTTGTACCAGGAGCTGCACCAATAGCTCGTGCTCCTTACAGACTCGCACCCAGCGAGATGAAAGAACTGCAAAGCCAATTACAAGAACTTTTAGAGCGTGGTTTCATTCGACCAAGAACATCACCGTGGGGAGCTCCTGTTTTGTTTGTCAAGAAGAAAGATGGTACATTCAGGTTGTGTATCGACTACCGAGAGTTGAACAAACTTACCATCAAGAACCGATACCCACTACCGAGAATCGACGACTTATTTGATCAACTACAAGGCTCGTCTATTTATTCAAAGATTGACTTACGTTCCGGGTATCATCAAATGCGGGTGAAAGAAGATGATATTCCAAAGACTGCTTTCAGAACACGTTACGGTCATTACGAGTTTATGGTCATGCCGTTTGGTTTAACTAATGCACCAGCTGTGTTCATGGACCTTATGAACCGAGTGTGTGGACCATACCTTGACAAGTTTGTCATTGTTTTCATTGATGACATACTTATTTACTCAAAGAATGACCAAGAACACGGTGAACATTTGAGAAAGGTGTTAGAAGTATTGAGGAAGGAAGAATTGTACGCTAAGTTTTCAAAGTGTGCATTTTGGTTGGAAGAAGTTCAATTCCTCGGTCACATAGTGAACAAAGAAGGTATTAAGGTGGATCCGACAAATATAGAAACTGTTAAAAAGTGGGAAACCCCGAAAACTCCGAAACACATACGCCAGTTTTTAGGACTAGCTAGTTACTACAGAAGGTTCATCCAAGACTTTTCCAGAATAGCAAAACCCTTGACTGCATTAACGCATAAAGGGAAGAAATTTGAATGGAATGATGAACAAGAGAAAGCGTTTCAGTTATTGAAGAAAACGCTAACTACGGCACCTATATTGTCATTGCCTGAAGGGAATGATGATTTTGTGATTTATTGTGACGCATCAAAGCAAGGTCTCGGTTGTGTATTAATGCAATGAACGAAGGTGATTGCTTATGTGTCTAGACAATTGAAGATTCACGAACAAAATTATATGATGCATGATTTGGAATTAGGCGCGGTTGTTTTTGCATTAAAGACTTGGAGGCACTACTTATATGGGGTCAAAAGTATTATATATACCGACCACAAAAGTCTTCAACACATATTTAATCATAAACAACTGAATATGAGGCAGCGTAGGTGGATTGAATTATTGAATGATTACGACTTTGAGATTCGTTACCACCCGGGGAAGGTAAATGTGGTAGCCGATGCCTTGAGCAGGAAGGACAGAGAACCCATTCGAGTAAAATCTATGAATATAATGATTCATAATAACCTTACTACTCAAATAAAGGAGGCGCAACAAGGAGTTTTAAAAGAGATAAATTTAAAGGATGAAATACCCAAAGGATCGGAGAAACATCTTAATATTCGGGAAGACGGAACCCGGTATAGGGCTGAAAGGATTTGGGTACCAAAATTTGGAGATATGAGAGAAATGGTACTTAGAGAAGCTCATAAAACCAGATACTCAATACATCCTGGAACGGGGAAGATGTACAAGGATCTCAGGAAATATTTTTGGTGGCCGGGTATGAAAGCCGATGTTGCTAAATACGTAGGAGAATGTTTGACGTGTTCTAAGGTCAAAGCTGAGCATCAGAAACCATCAGGTCTACTTCAACAACCCGAAATCCCGGAATGGAAATGGGAAAACATTACCATGGATTTCATCACTAAATTGCCAAGGACTGCAAGTGGTTTGGACACTATTTGGGTAATAGTTGATCGTCTCACCAAATCAGCACATTTCCTGCCAATAAGAGAAGATGACAAGATGGAGAAGTTAGCACGACTGTATTTGAAGGAAGTCGTCTCCAGACATGGAATACCAATCTCTATTATCTCTGATAGGGATGGCAGATTTATTTCAAGATTCTGGCAGACATTACAGCAAGCATTAGGAACTCGTCTAGACATGAGTACTACCTATCATCCACAAACTGATGGGCAGAGCGAAAGGACGATACAAACGCTTGAAGACATGCTACGAGCATGTGTTATTGATTTCGGAAACAGTTGGGATCGACATCTACCATTAGCAGAATTTTCCTACAACAACAGCTACCATTCAAGCATTGAGATGGTGCCGTTTGAAGCACTTTATGGTAGAAAGTGCAGGTCTCCGATTTGTTGGAATGAAGTGGGGGATAGACAGATTACGGGTCCGGAGATTATACAAGAAACTACCGAGAAGATCATCTAAATTCAACAACGGTTGAAAACCGCCCAAAGTCGACAAAAGAGCTACGCTGACATTAAAAGAAAAGATATAGAATTTGAAATTGGAGAGATGGTCATGCTTAAAGTTGCACCTTGGAAAGGCGTTGTTCGATTTGGTAAACGAGGGAAATTAAATCCAAGGTATATTGGACCATTCAAGATTATTGATCGTGTCGGACCAGTAGCTTACCGACTTGAGTTACCTCAACAACTCGCGGCTGTACATAACACTTTCCACGTCTCGAATTTGAAGAAATGTTAAGCTAAAGAATAATGATATTAATAATAATAATACTTATTTTAGCAATAATAATGATAATAATATAAATTATATTAATGATAATAATAATAATAATAATAATAAGAATATTTCATTATGTTAATATTAATGTTAATATTAAATTTAATAATAATACTAATCATAATTTTGATAATATTATTAATGATAATAATAATAATAATAATAATAATAATAATAATAATAATAATAATAATAATAATAATAATAATAATAATAATAATAATAATAATAATAATAACAATTATAATACTATATAACAATAATAATACTAATAGTAGTAATAATACCTAAAAATATAGCAAGTATATCAGAGGCACGGTTCGAACCCGTGATCTCCTGATTAACAAACACCCGAGCAACCAATGATCTGCCTTTACATTCCTGAATTAAACCCCATACTTAATTATTTTAACCTGTTGGTACATGAAGCCCAATGCACAAACCCATTTAAAGATAAGTGATGATCCATTAACCCTATACATTAACCCAACTATAACCCTCTCGTTCATCATTATTTGCTATTACCATTGATCATTATTATTTATCATCATCGTTGTCTATATCTTCGTTACCCTAATCTAATCATCACATTCATCCAATTTACCCCACGTAATAGGTCATTCCATTTATACGAGTACGTTTCTGCTGCCTTTATGGCCAACCATATGCCTAGTTTATTTAACAGAACTCGAATACTCTAGATAGCGCTTACAACCTTTAATTTGCCCTCTCCCCTGACGATTCCAAAAGCTTTAAATTTTTGTATCGTTCTTTAATGCTTATCTAGCTAATTAAATAAAGAAAGGTTGTGTGCATTAGGTGGATTCTAGCACGCCTAATTGTGGACCACTAGTCCTTTCATACATTAGTTAATTACCCCCACTTGCATTATTGTAATAAATTAATCATGACTTGTAATCGGCACTTTACCTCATATATGTTTTGTAATCTTTGTTTGAGGAATATTATGAAATAATTGTCACACACTTGTCTCTCTCCATCTTTAGTCTCGAACAGGTCACTTTCAAAGGTTGTTTGGTTTGAATTTCTAACGATGGTGGTGATATTCTTCGAATAGACATTATAATCAGGTTAGTAAACAGAACAATGTTAAGTGGTGATTTAGTGATGGTTATTGGGGTAAAGATGGTGGTTTTGATTGAAGGTTGTTTGGGTGAAATGGCTCTAGACATCTTAAAGAATTGTGTGGTGTTTTGAATTTAGTTCGACCAGGACACAAAACCGTGTAGGGATAGTCTAGTTTTGGTGAAGATTGTAAATGGGTTGGGTTGTGGTTCGAACAATAAATAAAAAGGTGATCAAGAAATAGTAACCAAATCATGCACAGTATTTCAAAACACCACACATATATAATTATTATTATTGCGATCAATCTAGCACAGTAATTCCAAATCATGCACAGTATTTCAGATTATAATATAATTTAACATATAAACGTGTGATTAAATTAGCCTCCGTCTACTATTTCATTTATGGACTGAAATTCGATCTCCGTTGATAATCAGTGATGGATAAAAGTGTTCAGAAAAATCTCATATTTTTAAATTAATCATATTTATTTATTTTGGTCATTATGGTATAAAATTTGAGCATTAACTATTAAATAAAAATTACATCAATTATTCACTCCCAATCCCAAGTAAAATATAAAATGTTTTTAAATTTCAACAATTAGTTCCTAAATACATTTTTAATAAGCCTATAATTTATAAAACTCATTTTTGAATCACCGTTTATTTTTAAATCACATAAGTTTGAATTTAACTTGCTTAATATCGATCGAATGACAATTTAGTGTTCTTGTCGTTTTACCAAATAGATTCAAAATCATAAAATATATATTTAATATACTTTATTTATATAGATGTATTTTAAATAATAATTATCATAATATCATATTTTATTTTTATTTTACCTAGTTAATTAAAGCATACAATATTTTAAATTATAATTCAAATACATACAATCTATATATATATATATTAAAATATATATGTAACTATTTACAAATAGTTGTTCGTGAATCGTCGGAAATGGTCGAAGGTCATTTGAATATATAAAACAGTTCAAAAATTTTGAGACTCAATCTAACAGACTTTGCTTATCGTGTCGAAATCATATAAGATTAAGTTTAAATTTGATTGGAAATTTCCAGGTCGTCACAATTGGATTTGTAAAAATTCTTTTATGACTACTTGAATGTTTGCGGTACAATGTGTTGACTAGCAATTTGTTCATGAACCAAACGACCATTTAACATACTTTTTGCTAACCAAGATTTTATATTCTGCAAAGTTTGTAGTGACCCGAACTTTTCTATGTTTATATATATTAATTGAGATTGATATTTACATGATTAAATGTTTCCAACATGTTAAGTAATCAAACTTGTTAAGACTTGATTAATTGAAATATGTTTCATATAGACAATTGACCACCCAAGTTGACCGGCGATTCACGAACGTTAAAACTTGTAAAAACAACATGAAGATATATATATGGATATACATATGGTTAACATGAGATTATGATAAGTAATTATCTCCATAAGTATATTAACAATGAGTTATATACATATAAACAAGACTACTAACTTAAGGATTTCGAAACGAGACATATATGTAACGATTATCGTTGTAACGACATTTAAATGTATATATATATATATCATATTAAGATATATTAATATATCATAATATCATGATAATATAATAATTTAACATCTCATTAGATATAATAAACAATGGGTTAACAACATTAATTGAGATCGTTAACTTAAAGGTTTCAAAACAACACTTACATGTAACGACTAACGATGACTTAACGACTCAGTTAAAATGTATATACATGTAGTGTATTTAGATGTATTAAAATACTTTTGGAATACTTCAATACATATATCAAAACACTCATACTTAACGAAAATGGTTACAGTTACTTTTCCATTCTTTTCTTTCATCAAGAATTCTAGTCGTATTCTTATCCGTATTATACACAGCTTCAAAACGTACTTACTATGAGTATATACCAATAGGAACTAGCATGGGATTCCACTCTTGATTATGTCATGTATGACTAATCAATTTTAACTTCTACCATGAGCTAGTCAACTAACTAGAACTCCTTTTAACCCCACTCACCACTCACCAATTACCACTCATCATTCACTCCATTTCACTTCCAATTCTCTTTCTAATTCTCTCTCAACACACACACACACACTATTATGAATGTATTTTTCCAGTAGTTAATCATCATCTTCATCAAAAATCACTTCAAGAATCAAGCTATAATCATCATAGGAAGAACACTTCAAGAACACTTCAAAAATCCCTTCAAGTTTACTAATTTACTTCCAAGCTTTCTAATCCATTCCAAGTAATCATCTAAGATCAAGAAACCTTTGTTATATATAGTAGGTTATCTTTCTTATTCAAGGTAATATTCATATTCAAACTTTGATTCAATTTCTATAACTATAAACTATCTTAATTCGAGTAAAAATCTTACTTGAACTTGTTTTTGTGTCATGATCCTACTTCAAGAACTTTCAAGCCATCCAAGATCCTTTGAAGCTAGATCATTTCTTGTCACTTCCAGTAGGTTTACCTACTAAACTTGAGGTAGTAATGATGTTCATAACATCATTCGATTCATATATATAAAACTATCTTATTCGAAGGTTTAAACTCGTAATCACTAGAACATAGTTTAGTTAATTCTAAACTTGTTCGCAAACAAAAGTTAATCCTTCTAACTTGACTTTTAAAATTAACTAGACACATGTTCTATATCTATATAATATGCTAACTTAATGATTTAAAACCTGGAAACACGAAAAACACCGTAAAACCGGATTTACGCCGTCGTAGTAACACCGCTGGCTGTTTTGGGTTAGTTAATTAAAAACTATGATAAACTTTGATTTAAAAGTTGTTATTCTGAGAAAATGATTTTTATTATGAACATGAAACTATATCCAAAAATTATGGTTAAACTCAAAGTGGAAGTATGTTTTCTAAAATGGTCATCTAGACGTCGTTCTTTCGACTGAAATGACTACCTTTATAAAAACGACTTGTAACTTATTTTTCTGACTATAAACCTATACTTTTCTATTTAGATTCATAAAATAGAGTTCAATATGAAGCCATATCAATTTGATTCACTCAAAACGGATTTAAAATGAAGAAGTTATGGGTAAAACAAGATTGGATAATTTTTCTCATTTTAGCTACGTGAAAATTGGTAACAAATCTATTCCAACCATAACTTAATCAACTTGTATTGTATATTATGTAATCTTGAGATACCATAGACACGTATACAATGTTTCAACCTATCATGTCGACACATCTATATATATTTCGGAACAACCATAGACACTCTATATGTGAATGTTGGAGTTAGCTATACAGGGTTGAGGTTGATTCCAAAATATATATAGTTTGAGTTGTGATCAATACTGAGATACGTATACACTGGGTCGTGGATTGATTCAAGATAATATTTATCGATTTATTTCTGTACATCTAACTGTGGACAACTAGTTGTAGGTTACTAACGAGGACAGCTGACTTAATAAACTTAAAACATCAAAATATATTAAAAGTGTTGTAAATATATTTTAAACATACTTTGATATATATGTATAATATTGTTATAGGTTCGTGAATCAACCAGTGGCCAAGTCTTACTTCCCGACGAAGTAAAAATCTGTGAAAGTGAGTTATAGTCCCACTTTTAAAATCTAATATTTTTGGGATGAGAATACATGCAGGTTTTATAAATGATTTACAAAATAGACACAAGTACGTGAAACTACATTCTATGGTTGAATTATCGAAATCGAATATGCCCCTTTTTATTAAGTCTGGTAATCTAAGAATTAGGGAACAGACACCCTAATTGACGCGAATCCTAAAGATAGATCTATTGGGCCTAACAAACCCCATCCAAAGTACCGGATGCTTTAGTACTTCGAAATTTATATCATATCCGAAGGGTGTCCCGGAATGATGGGGATATTCTTATATATATGCATCTTGTTAATGTCGGTTACCAGGTGTTCACCATATGAATGATTTTTTATCTCTATGTATGGGATGTGTATTGAAATATGAAATCTTGTGGTCTATTGTTACGATTTGATATATATAGGTTAAACCTATAACTCACCAACATTTTTGTTGACGTTTAAAGCATGTTTATTCTCAGGTGAATACTAAGAGCTTCTGCTGTTGCATACTAAAATAAGGACAAGATTTGGAGTCCATGTTTGTATGATATTGTGTAAAAACTGCATTCAAGAAACTGATTTCGATGTAACATATTTGTATTGTAAACCATTATGTAATGGTCGTGTGTAAACAGGATATTTTAGATTATCATTATTTGATAATCTACGTAAAGCTTTTTAAACCTTTATTTATGAAATAAAGGTTATGGTTTGTTTTAAAAATGAATGCAGTCTTTGAAAAACGTCTCATATAGAGGTCAAAACGTCGCAACGAAATCAATTAATATGGAACGTTTTTAATCAATAAGAACGGGACATTTCAAAGTTCATGATTAGTACTTGATGTTTCATGTAGACTTCATATGCTAATTGTTTCTAGATGCTTGTATATTCGACCCCGAAAATGACTACTTAAATTGGAGCGAATCTGTCTAGTTTTCACAAATAATTGTCTAGCATGAAGAAGAAGTGGAATTAGACCTTGTGCTTCTGGTATAATGTTAAATATATGTTGCTTAGAATATCTTGTTTCTATGTCTATCCCTCAATGCTTTGTTTTCTATGTGTTGTATGCGTGCCGAAACCGAAGTCCTGAATTTTGCCTAAATCAGAAAATTCGATATGTTGGTCAAAACTGTACAAATTGGCTACATGGCTTTATTTGATATTTTTACCACTGATAATTTGAGGTGTTAAGAACCATCTTCAATTGTCTGTTTGTTAATTGCTATTTTCTAGATTAAATAAGAATTAAAATGAAACTGATGCCCAAACAGAAACTAAACTTGAATGTTTTGCATGCTACCTGAGTTCTAGGAATCGTATGATTGCGTGTTTGGTATATTTAGAAAGCTTATTGAAATGTCCCGTTCTTATTGATTAAAAACGTTCCATATTAATTGATTTCATTGCGAGGTTTTGACCTCTATATGAAATGTTTTTCAAAGACTGCATTCATTTTAAAACAAACCATAACCTTTATTTCATCAATAAAGGTTTAAAAAGCTTTACGTAGATTATCAAATAATGATAATCTAAAATATCCTGTTTACACACGACCATTACATAATGGTTTACAATACAAATATGTTACAACAAAATAAGTTTCTTGAATGCAGTTTTTACACAATATCATACAAACATGGACTCCAAATCTCGTCCTTATTTAAGTATGCGACAGCGGAAGCTCTTAATAATCACCTGAGAATAAACATGCTTAAAACGTCAACAAAAATGTTGGTGAGTTATAGGTTTAACCTATATATATATCAAATCATAATAATCGACCACAAGATTTCATATTTCAATACACATCCCATACATAGAGATAAAAGTCATTCATATGGTGAACACCTGGTAACCGACATTAACAAGATGCATATATAAGAATATCCCCATCATTCCGGGACACCCTTCGGATATGATATAAATTTCGAAGTACTAAAGCATCCGGTACTTTGGATGGGGCTTGTTGGGCCCGATAGATCTATCTTTAGGATTCGCGTCAATTAGGGTGTCTGTTCCCTAATTCTTAGATTACCAGACTTAATAAAAAGGGGCATATTCGATTTTGATAATTCAACCATAGAATGTAGTTTCACGTACTTGTGTCTATTTTGTAAATCATTTATAAAACCTGCATGTATTCTCATCCCAAAAATATTAGATTTTAAAAGTGGGACTATAACTCACTTTCACAGATTTTTACTTCGTCGGGAAGTAAGACTTGGCCACTGGTTGATTCACGAACCTATAACAATATATACATATATATCAAAGTATGTTCAAAATATATTTACAACACTTTTAATATATTTTGATGTTTTAAGTTTATTAAGTCAGCTGTCCTCGTTAGTAACCTACAACTAGTTGTCCACAGTTAGATGTACAGAAATAAATCGATAAATATTATCTTGAATCAATCCACGACCCAGTGTATACGTATCTCAGTATTGATCACAACTCAAACTATATATATTTTGGAATCAACCTCAACCCTGTATAACTAACTCCAACATTCACATATAGAGTGTCTATGGTTGTTCCGAAATATATATAGATATGTCGACATGATAGGTCGAAACATTGTATACATGTCTATGGTATCTCAAGATTACATAATATACAATACAAGTTGATTAAGTTATGGTTGGAATAGATTTGTTACCAATTTTCACGTAGCTAAAATGAGAAAAATTATCCAATCTTGTTTTACCCATAACTTCTTCATTTTAAATCCGTTTTGAGTGAATCAAATTGCTATGGTTTCATATTGAACTCTATTTTATGAATCTAAACAGAAAAAGTATAGGTTTATAGTCTTAAAAATAAGTTACAAGTCGTTTTTGTAAAGGTAGTCATTTCAGTCGAAAGAACGACGTCTAGATGACCATTTTAGAAAACATACTTCCACTTTGAGTTTAACCATAATTTTTGGATATAGTTTCATGTTCATAATAAAAATCATTTTCTCAGAATAACAACTTTTAAATCAAAGTTTATCATAGTTTTTAATTAACTAACCCAAAACAGCCCGCGGTGTTACTACGACGGCGTAAATCCGGTTTTACGGTGTTTTTCGTGTTTCCAGGTTTTAAATCATTAAGTTAGCATATCATATAGATATAGAACATGTGTTTAGTTGATTTTAAAAGTCAAGTTAGAAGGATTAACTTTTGTTTGCGAACAAGTTTAGAATTAACTAAACTATGTTCTAGTGATTACAAGTTTAAACCTTAGAATAAGATAGCTTTATATATATGAATCGAATGATGTTATGAACATCATTACTACCTTAAGTTCCTTGGATAAACCTACTGGAAAATAGAAAAATGGATCTAGCTTCAACGGATCCTTGGATGGCTCGAAGTTCTTGAAGCAGAATCATGACACGAAAACAAGTTCAAGTAAGATCATCACTTGAAATAAGATTGTTATAGTTATAGAAATTGAACCAAAGTTTGAATATGATTATTACCTTGTATTAGAATGATAACCTACTGTAAGAAACAAAGATTTCTTGAGGTTGGATGATCACCTTACAAGATTGGAAGTGAGCTAGCAAACTTGAAAGTATTCTTGATTTTATGTAACTAGAACTTGTAAAATATATGAAGAACACTTAGAACTTGAAGATAGAACTTGAGAGAGATCAATTATATGAAGAAAATTGAAGAATGAAAGTGTTTGTAAGTGTTTTTGGTCGTTGGTGTATGGATTAGATATAAAGGATATGTAATTTTGTTTTCATGTAAATAAGTCATGAATGATTACTCATATTTTTGTAATTTTATGAGATATTTCATGCTAGTTGCCAAATGATGGTTCCCACATGTGTTAGGTGACTCACATGGGCTGCTAAGAGCTGATCATTGGAGTGTATATACCAATAGTACATACATCTAAAAGCTGTGTATTGTACGAGTACGAATACGGGTGCATACGAGTAGAATTGTTGATGAAACTGAACGAGGATGTAATTGTAAGCATTTTTGTTAAGTAGAAGTATTTTGATAAGTGTATTGAAGTCTTTCAAAAGTGTATAAATACATATTAAAACACTACATGTATATACATTTTAACTGACTCGTTAAGTCATCGTTAGTCGTTACATGTAAGTGTTGTTTTGAAACCTTTAGGTTAACGATCTTGTTAAATGTTGTTAACCCAATGTTTATAATATCAAATGAGATTTTAAATTATTATATTATCATGATATTATCATGTATGAATATCTCTTAATAGGATATATATACATTAAATGTCTTTACAACGATAATCGTTACATATATGTCTCGTTTAAAAATCATTAAGTTAGTAGTCTTGTTTTTACATATGTAGTTCATTGTTAATATACTTAATGATATGTTTACTTATCATAGTATCATGTTAACTATATATATATATCCATATATATATCATCATATAGTTTTTACAAGTTTTAACGTTCGTGAATTACCGGTCAACTTGGGTGGTCAATTGTCTATATGAAACATATTTCAATTAATCAAGTCTTTACAAGTTTGATTGCTTAACATGTTGGAAACATTTAATCATGTAAATATCAATCTCAATTAATATATATAAACATGGAAAAGTTCGGGTCACTACAGTACCTACCCGTTAAATAAATTTCGTCCCGAAATTTTAAGCTGTTGAAGGTGTTGATGAATCTTCTGGAAATAGATGCGGGTACTTCTTCTTCATCTGATCTTCATGCTCCCAGGTGAACTCGGGTCCTCTACGAGCATTCCATCGAACCTTAACAATTGGTATCTTGTTTTGCTTAAGTCTTTTAACCTCACGATCCATTATTTCGACGGGTTCTTCGATGAATTGAAGTTTTTCGTTGATTTGGATTTCATCTAACGGAATAGTGAGATCTTCTTTAGCAAAACATTTCTTCAAATTCGAGACGTGGAAAGTGTTATGTACAGCCGCGAGTTGTTGAGGTAATTCAAGTCGGTAAGCTACTGGTCCGACACGATCAATAATCTTGAATGGTCCAATATACCTTGGATTTAATTTCCCTCGTTTACCAAATTGAACAACGCCTTTCCAAGGTGCAACTTTAAGCATGACCATCTCTCCAATTTCAAATTCTATATCTTTTCTTTTAATGTCAGCGTAGCTCTTTTGTCGACTTTGGGCGGTTTTCAACCGTTGTTGAATTTGGATGATCTTCTCGGTAGTTTCTTGTATAATCTCCGGACCCGTAATCTGTCTATCCCCCACTTCACTCCAACAAATCGGAGACCTGCACTTTCTACCATAAAGTGCTTCAAACGGCGCCATCTCAATGCTTGAATGGTAGCTGTTGTTGTAGGAAAATTCTGCTAACGGTAGATGTCGATCCCAACTGTTTCCGAAATCAATAACACATGCTCGTAGCATGTCTTCAAGCGTTTGTATCGTCCTTTCACTCTGCCCATCAGTTTGTGGATGATAGGCAGTACTCATGTCTAGACGAGTTCCTAATGCTTGCTGTAATGTCTGCCAGAATCTTGAAATAAATCTGCCATCCCTATCAGAGATAATAGAGATTGGTATTCCATGTCTGGAGACGACTTCCTTCAAATACAGTCGTGCTAATTTCTCCATCTTGTCATCTTCTCTTATTGGCAGGAAGTGTTCTGATTTGGTGAGACGATCAACTATTACCCAAATAGTATCAAAACCACTTGCAGTCCTTGGCAATTTAGTGATGAAATCCATGGTAATATTTTCCCATTTCCATTCCGGAATTTCGGGTTGTTGAAGTAGACCTGATGGTTTCTGATGCTCAGCTTTGACCTTAGAACACGTCAAACATTCTCCTACGTATTTAGCAACATCGGCTTTCATACCCGGCCACCAAAAATGTTTCTTGAGATCCTTGTACATCTTCCCCGTTCCAGGATGTATTGAGTATCTGGTTTTATGAGCTTCTCTAAGTACCATTTCTCTCATATCTCCAAATTTTGGTACTCAAATTCTTTCAGCCCTATACCGGGTTCCGTCTTCCCGAATATTAAGATGCTTCTCCGATCCTTTGCGTATTTCATCCTTTAAATTTCCCTCTTTTAAAACTCCTTGTTGCGCCTCCTTTATTTGAGTAGTAAGGTTATTATGAATCATTATATTCATAGATTTTACTCGAATGGGTTCTCTGTCCTTCCTGCTCAAGGCATCGGCTACCACATTTGCCTTCCCCGGGTGGTAACGAATCTCAAAGTCGTAATCATTCAATAATTCAATCCACCTACGCTGCCTCATATTCAGTTGTTTCTGATTAAATATGTATTGAAGACTTTTGTGGTCGGTATATATAATACTTTTGACCCCATATAAGTAGTGCCTCCAAGTCTTTAATGCAAAAACAACCGCGCCTAATTCCAAATCATGCGTCGTATAATTTTGTTCGTGAATCTTCAATTGTCTAGACGCATAAGCAATCACCTTCGTTCGTTGCATTAATACACAACCAAGACCTTGCTTTGATGCGTCACAATAAATCAGAAAATCATCATTCCCTTCAGGCAATGACAATATAGGTGCCGTAGTTAGCTTTTTCTTCAATAACTGAAACGCTTTCTCTTGTTCATCATTCCATTCAAATTTCTTCCCTTTATGCGTTAATGCAGTCAAGGGTTTTGCTATTCTGGAAAAGTCTTGGATGAACCTTCTGTAGTAACCAGCTAGTCCTAAAAACTGGTGTTTGTGTTTCGGAGTTTTCGGGGTTTCCCACTTTTCAACAGTTTCTATCTTTGCCGGATCCACCTTAATACCTTCTTTGTTCACTATGTGACCGAGGAATTGAACTTCTTCCAACCAAAATGCACACTTTGAAAACTTAGCGTACAATTCTTCCTTCCTCAATACTTCTAACACCTTTCTCAAATGTTCACCGTGTTTTTGGTCATTCTTTGAGTAAATAAGTATGTCATCAATGAAAACAATGACAAACTTGTCAAGGTATGGTCCACACACTCGGTTCATAAGGTCCATGAACACAGCTGGTACATTAGTTAAACCAAACGGCATGACCATAAACTCGTAATGACCGTAACGTGTTCTGAAAGCAGTCTTTGGAATATCATCTTCTTTCACCCGCATTTGATGATACCCGGAACGTAAGTCGATCTTTGAATAAACAGATGAGCCTTGTAGTTGATCAAATAAGTCGTCGATTCTCGGTAGTGGGTAGCGGTTCTTGATGGTAAGTTTGTTCAACTCTCGGTAGTCGATACACAACCTGAATGTACCATCTTTCTTCTTGACAAACAAAACAGGAGCTCCCCACGGTGATGTGCTTGGTCGAATGAAACCACGCTCTAAAAGTTCTTGTAATTGGCTTTGCAGTTCTTTCATCTCGCTGGGTGCGAGTCTGTAAGGAGCACGAGCTATTGGTGCAGCTCCTGGTACAAGATCTATTTGAAATTCAACGGATCGATGTGGGGGTAATCCCGGTAATTCTTTCGGAAATACATCGGGAAATTCTTTTGCAATAGGAACATCATTGATGCTCTTTTCTGCAGTTTGTACTTTCTCGACGTGTGCTAGAATAGCATAGCAACCTTTTCTTATTAGTTTTTGTGCCTTCAAATTACTAATAATATGTAGCTTCGTGTTGCCCTTTTCTCCGTACACCATTAAGGGTTTTCCTTTTTCTCGTATAATGCAAATTGCATTTTTGTAACAAACGATCTCTGCTTTCACTTCTTTCAACCAGTCCATACCGATTATCACATCAAAACTCCCTAACTCTACTGGTATCAAATCAATCTTAAATGTTTCGCTAACCAGTTTAATTTCTCGATTCCGACATATATTATCTGCTGAAATTAATTTACCATTTGCTAATTCGAGTAAAAATTTACTATCCAAAGGCGTCAATGGACAACTTAATTTAGCACAAAAATCTCTACTCATATAGCTTCTATCCGCACCCGAATCAAATAAAACGTAAGCAGATTTATTGTCAATAAGAAACGTACCCGTAATAAGCTCCGGGTCTTCCTGTGCCTCTGTCGCATTAATATTGAAAACTCTTCCGCGGCCTTGTCCATTCGTGTTCTCCTGGTCTGGGCAATTTCTAATAATGTGGCCCGGTTTTCCACATTTATAACAAACTACATTGGCATAACTTGCTCCGACACTACTTGCTCCGCCATTACTCGTTCCGACACCATTTGTTCCTTTCGTTCTATTAACCCCTGGTCCGTAGACCTCACACTTCGCCGCGCTATGACCATTTCTTTTACACTTGTTGCAAAATTTGGTGCAGAACCCCGAGTGATACTTTTCACACCTTTGGCATAGCTGCTTCTGATTGTTGTTGTTGTTGCGGTTATTATTGTTGTTGGGATGATTATTGTAGTTGCTGTTGTTGTTGTTGTTGTTGTTGTTGTTGGGCCGTTTGTTGTAGTTGCGATTGATGTTGCGATTGTTGGGATAATTGTTGCGATTATTGTTGTAATTGCTGTTGCTGTTGTATTGGTGATTCTTATCACCGTTTTCCTCCCACTTTCTTTTGACTTGCTTCACATTGGCCTCTTCAACAGTCTGTTCTTTAATTCTTTCTTCAATCTGGTTCACTAGTTTGTGAGCCATTCTACATGCCTGTTGTATGGAGGCGGGCTCGTGTGAACTTATATCTTCTTGGATTCTTTCCGGTAATCCTTTCACGAACGCGTCGATCTTCTCTTCCTCATCTTCGAATGCTCCCGGACACAATAGGCACAATTCTGTGAATCGTCTTTCGTACGTGGTAATATCAAATCCTTGGGTTCGTAACCCTCTAAGTTCTGTCTTGAGCTTATTGACCTCGGTTCTGGGACGGTACTTCTCGTTCATCAAGTGCTTGAATGCTGACCACGGTAGTGCGTATGCATCGTCTTGTCCCACTTGCTCTAGATAGGTATTCCACCATGTTAACGCAGAACCTGTGAAGGTATGCGTAGCGTACTTCACTTTGTCCTCTTCAGTACACTTACTTATGGCAAACACCGATTCGACCTTCTCGGTCCACCGTTTCAATCCGATCGGTCCTTCGGTTCCATCAAATTCCAAAGGTTTGCAGGCAGTGAATTCTTTGTAGGTGCATCCTATACGATTTCTTGTACTGCCAGATCCAAGGTTATTGTTGGTATGTAGCGCAGCCTGTACTACGGCTATGTTTGAAGCTAGAAAAGTACGGAATTCCTCTTCATTCATATTCACAGTGTGTCGAGTAGTCGGTGCCATTTCCTTCAAAATAGTCAAATGGAACAAGTTAATCATACAGAATATTAAGAGTAGTTAATAGTATTTCGTAGCATAATATGAACTCATTTATAAAGGCTTTTTCTTCATATTAGCGTTTTATAAGTTTAAATTCGGGTAGTACCTATCCGTTAAGTTCATACTTAGTAGCTAATATACAATTCAACTACTACAATTCTATATGAAAAACTGATTGTAATAATATTTCGCGTTCAAACTTTTATACAATATTTTACAAACTTACAATACCACTTATTTTACATAAAGCATGAAATATAGCACACAATAACTTTGATACAAGATAGTTGTGAAGATAATTCTAGCTAGTACACAAGTCGTTCAGCAAAGGCAATAAAGACACGTAATTCATACGTCCAGAAACAAGTCATGCATTCTGGTTTTACTAGGACTACTTCCCATCCTTGGTCTTGTGGAACATAACCGTTATGGCCGTTGATAAGATAGCGTGTTGTAACGTCGTCAAAGGGACGAGGGTTACGTAATGACCAACAGTCTCGTAATAACCTAAAAACCTCATTTCTTACCCCAATTACCGACTCCGTCACTTGTGGGAATGTTTTGTTTAATAGTTGTAGCCCGATGTTCTTGTTCTCACTTTGGTGAGAAGCGAACATTACTAACCCGTAAGCATAACATGCTTCTTTATGTTGCATGTTAGCCGCTTTTTCTAAATCACGAAGTCCTATATTCGGATATACTGAGTCAAAATAATTTCTTAACCCGTTGCGTAAAATAGCATTTGGGTTCCCCGCAATATATGCGTCAAAGTAAACACATCGTAACTTATGGATTTCCCAATGTGATATTCCCCATCTTCCGAACGAAAGCCTTTTATAAACCAAGGCATTCTTGGAACGTTCTTCGAATGTCTTACAAACTGATCTCGCCTTAAATAGTTGTGCCGAGGAATTCTGACCGACTCTAGACAAGATTTCATCAATCATGTCTCCGGGTAGGTCTCTTAAAATATTGGGTTGTCTATCCATTTTGTGTTTTTATACTGTAAAATAGACAAGAGTTAGATTCATAAAAAAAATACTTATTAATACAAGCAATTTTTACATATATCATAAAGCATAAGCACACTATATTACATATATTACACCACACGAATACAACTATCTTATTCCGACTCGCTTGTTTCTTCTTCTTCGGTTTTGGTTCGTTTTGCCAAGTTTCTAGGGATATATGATGTTACCCTAATACGAGCCGTCGTTTTCCACATTGGTTTAGAAAAACCTGGTGGTTTAGAGGTTCCCGGGTCATTGTTACAACTTAAGGACTTCGGGGGTTGACGATACATATAAAGTTCATCGGCGTTGGAATTAGATTTCTCTATTTTTATGCCCTTTTCCTTATTATTTTCTTTTGCCTTTTTAAATTCAGTTGGGGTAATTTCTATAACATCATCGGAATTCTCGTCGGAATCCGATTCATCGGAGAATTGGTAATCCTCCCAATATTTTGCTTCCTTGGCGGAAACACCATTGACCATAATTAACCTTGTTCGGTTGGTTGAGGATTCTCTTTTACTTAACCGTTTTATTATTTCCCCCACCGGTTCTATTTCTTCTTCCGGTTCCGATTCTTCTTCCGGTTCCGACTCTTCTTCCGGTTCCGACTCTTCTTCCGGTTCCGACTCGGGAACTTGTGAATCAGTCCACGAATCATTCCAATTTACATTTGACTCTTCATTATTATTAGGTGAGTCAATGGGACTTGTTCTAGAGGTAGACATCTATCACATAATATCAAACACGATAAGAGATTAATATATCACATAATATTCATATGTTAAAAATATATAGTTTCCAACAAAAATGTTAAGCAATCATTTTTAAAGAAAACACGGTCGAAGTCCAGACTCACTAATGCATCCTAACAAACTCGATAAGACACACTAATGCAAATTTTCTGGTTCTCTAAGACCAACGCTCGGATACCAACTGAAATGTCCCGTTCTTATTGATTAAAAACGTTCCATATTAATTGATTTCGTTGCGAGGATTTGACCTCTATATGAAACGTTTTTCAAAGACTGCATTCATTTTAAAACAAACCATAACCTTTATTTCATCAATAAAGGTTTAAAAATCTTTACGTAGATTATCAAATAATGATAATCTAAAATATCCTGTTTACACACGACCATTACATAATGGTTTACAATACAAATATGTTGCAACAAAATAAGTTTCTTGAATGCAGTTTTTACACAATATCATACAAACATGGACTCCAAATCTCGTCCTTATTTAAGTATGCGACAGCAGAAGCTCTTAATAATCACCTGAGAATAAACATGCTTAAAACGTCAACAAAAATGTTGGTGAGTTATAGGTTTAACCTATATATATCAAATCATAATAATAGACCACAAGATTTCATATTTCAATACACATCCCATACATAGAGATAAAAGTCATTCATATGGTGAACACCTGGTAACCGACATTAACAAGATGCATATATAAGAATATCCCCATCATTCCGGGACACCCTTCGGATATGATATAAATTTCGAAGTACTAAAGCATCCGGTACTTTGGATGGGGCTTGTTGGGCCCGATAGATCTATCTTTAGGATTCGCGTCAATTAGAGTGTCTGTTCCCTAATTCTTAGATTACCAGACTTAATAAAAAGGGGCATATTCGATTTTGATAATTCAACCATAGAATGTAGTTTCACGTACTTGTGTCTATTTTGTAAATCATTTATAAAACCTGCATGTATTCTCATCCCAAAAATATTAGATTTTAAAAGTGGGACTATAACTCACTTTCACAGATTTTTACTTCGTCGGGAAGTAAGACTTGGCCACTGGTTGATTCACGAACCTATAACAATATATACATATATATCAAAGTATGTTCAAAATATATTTACAACACTTTTAATATATTTTGATGTTTTAAGTTTATTAAGTCAGCTGTCCTCGTTAGTAACCTACAACTAGTTGTCCACAGTTAGATGTACAGAAATAAATCGATAAATATTATCTTGAATCAATCCACGACCCAGTGTATACGTATCTCAGTATTGATCACAACTCAAACTATATATATTTTGGAATCAACCTCAACCCTGTATAGCTAACTCCAACATTCACATATAGAGTGTCTATGGTTGTTCCGAAATATATATAGATGTGTCGACATGATAGGTCGAAACATTGTATACTTGTCTATGGTATCTCAAGATTACATAATATATAATACAAGTTGATTAAGTTATGGTTGGAATAGATTTGTTACCAATTTTCACATAGCTAAAATGAGAAAAATTATCCAATCTTGTTTTACCCATAACTTCTTCATTTTAAATCTGTTTTGAGTGAATCAAATTGCTATGGTTTCATATTGAACTCTATTTTATGAATCTAAACAGAAAATGTATAGGTTTATAGTCGGAAAAATAAGTTACAAGTCGTTTTTGTAAAGGTAGTCATTTCAGTCGAAAGAACGACGTCTAGATGACCATTTTAGAAAACATACTTCCACTTTGAGTTTAACCATAATTTTTGGATATAGTTTCATGTTCATAATAAAAATCATTTTCTCAGAATAACAACTTTTAAATCAAAGTTTATCATAGTTTTTAATTAACTAACCCAAAACAGCCCGCGGTGTTACTACGACGGCGTAAATCCGGTTTTACGGTGTTTTTCGTGTTTCCAGGTTTTAAATCATTAAGTTAGCATATCATATAGATATATAACATGTGTTTAGTTGATTTTAAAATTCAAGTTAGAAGGATTAACTTTTGTTTGCGAACAAGTTTAGAATTAACTAAACTATGTTCTAGTGATTACAAGTTTAAACCTTCGAATAAGATAGCTTTATATATATGAATCGAATGATGTTATGAACATCATTACTACCTTAAGTTCCTTGGATAAACCTACTGGAAAATAGAAAAATGGATCTAGCTTCAACGGATCCTTGGATGGCTCGAAGTTCTTGAAGCAGAATCATGACACGAAAACAAGTTCAAGTAAGATCATCACTTGAAATAAGATTGTTATAGTTATAGAAATTGAACCAAAGTTTGAATATGATTATTACCTTGTATTAGAATGATAACCTACTGTAAGAAACAAAGATTTCTTGAGGTTGGATGATCACCTTACAAGATTGGAAGTGAGCTAGCAAACTTGAAAGTATTCTTGATTTTATGTAACTAGAACTTGTAAAATATATGAAGAACACTTAGAACTTGAAGATAGAACTTGAGAGAGATCAATTAGATGAAGAAAATTGAAGAATGAAAGTGTTTGTAAGTGTTTTTGGTCGTTGGTGTATGGATTAGATATAAAGGATATGTAATTTTGTTTTCATGTAAATAAGTCATGAATGATTACTCATATTTTTGTAATTTTATGAGATATTTCATGCTAGTTGCCAAATGATGGTTCCCACATGTGTTAGGTGACTCACATGGGCTGCTAAGAGCTGATCATTGGTGTGTATATACCAATAGTACATACATCTAAAAGCTGTGTATTGTACGAGTACGAATACGGGTGCATACGAGTAGAATTGTTGATGAAACTGAACGAGGATGTAATTGTAAGCATTTTTGTTAAGTAGAAGTATTTTGATAAGTGTATTGAAGTCTTTCAAAAGTGTATAAATACATATTAAAACACTACATGTATATACATTTTAACTGACTCGTTAAGTCATCGTTAGTCGTTACATGTAAGTGTTGTTTTGAAACCTTTAGGTTAACGATCTTGTTAAATGTTGTTAACCCAATGTTTATAATATCAAATGAGATTTTAAATTATTATATTATCATGATATTATCATGTATGAATATCTCTTAATAGGATATATATACATTAAATGTCTTTACAACGATAATCGTTACATATATGTCTCGTTTAAAAATCATTAAGTTAGTAGTCTTGTTTTTACATATGTAGTTCATTGTTAATATACTTAATGATATGTTTACTTATCATAGTATCATGTTAACTATATATATATATATATCCATATATATATCATCATATAGTTTTTACAAGTTTTAACGTTCGTGAATTACCAGTCAACTTGGGTGGTCAATTGTCTATATGAAACATATTTCAATTAATCAAGTCTTAACAAGTTTGATTGCTTAACATGTTGGAAACATTTAATCATGTAAATATCAATCTCAATTAATATATATAAACATGGAAAAGTTCGGGTCACTACACTTATGACATGAACTTATGACCTGGAACTTCTCATAATTGTTTGATGTGTCATTTGTGAACTATACTTGTCCGATTGCATAACCGTTGCGAAAACGTACGATATCTAAACTAGTAAACGTTAATTGGCTAAATGAATGTGTGAAACTCATGAATTAACCTTGGTTTGGCTTTGTGACATCATTGACATGACCTACTGATGTAGTTGACTTAGGTTGACCAAATTGACCAAGTTTGAGTTTTGTTGACTTGCTTAACTAGTTGACTTATGTGTTGACATTTACTATACAATGGCGTCGGTCTGAGCAATAGGACAACTGTACTGTGAGTCTGTCTTTTGAAACATAAGTGTGTAACTATATAATGATACATTTAGGTTCCATTACTCGGTCGTTGTAATTCGACTACTCTTTGCTTGTGAATTGTCAAGTGCACTCAAGGTAAGTTTATAGATCTCCATTTTAAACGTTTTAAATATTTTTGGGCTTAGAATACATGAACTTTATTTTATACTAAATGGACACAAGTACATACTTAATTCTACACTGAGTTTGAACCGAAAATCCCTTAGCTTTGGTAACTAGTAACTGCTGGTTATAAGAACTGGTAGGCGCTAGTAGTTGTATATGGATCCATAGGGCTTGACATCCTCGTCCGTTCCAGGTATAGAGACTCTAGCCTGAAATATAAAGCGGACGTATGCTATTTGAGTTTAGTACACGTTGGTTTGCGTGTATTGTACATGTTGGTTGCATGTATGTTAAAATAGGGGTACTTATTATATATACGTTAAGTTTAGTTACCAGGGTGCTCAATTTTGTAGAATATTTTGATAAACGTTTTGGATAAAACAACTGAAATCTTGTGGTCCACCTTTATATACAGATTATGCGCAATATCAAAACTATGAACTCACCAACCTTGTGTTGACACTTTTAGCATGTTTATTCTTAGGTCCTTAGAAGTCTTCTGCTGTTTGCTTATACGTTATACAAGCTATGTGCATGGAGTCATACATGCTTTATTCGAGAAAACTTTGCATTCACAAAATCATCACCATGTATCTTATTTTAACTGCATTGTCAACGGACGTATTATTGAAAACTATTATTTACGGTGATTGTCTATATGTAGAAATCATCAGATGTCGAAAACCTTGGATTTAGATATTCATTTATGGTGTGCCTTTTCAAAAGAATGCAATGTTTACAACACGTATCATATAGAGGTCAATACCTCGCAATGAAACCGGTGAATAATGTACTGCGTCAATAGCGATTTTGGCGGGCCGTTACATTTATATTATAAATTTTAAATAAACAACATAAAACTACCATTTCATTAAAATTAAAAAAAAAATACAATAATTAAAAATTAAAACATTACGACAATTAAAATAAAATACTAGAAAACTAAATAATCAAACTATTCTTCCTCGTCGTCTAAGTTTTGTAATTGCTTCGCATATTTTTTCTTAATTTTTTCTCGAGCCCGCATTAACATATCGTATTCATCGGGAGGCAAATCTCGTGAAACCGGTTTGGAAAGAAGCTTCAACCCTTTAAACATAGTTCGCATGTCGCTGTCTTATTGTAGCTTTTTCATTGTTTGATTCGCCATTTCTTGTGAAGCTTGGGTCGATTGAGCAATTTTAAAGCGGACTTCATCGGAAGACATACGACTCGCGGCATCGGATGAGTAACAGTCCCTTTGACTTTTAGCTCGACTTGGAGGACGTCGGATTGGGTCGGTATCCTTTAACAAATTTTCCATTTGGATTGGGTCGGGGAGCGTACTTGTGTTCGGGTTGGAACTTCCCTCGGTTGGAACATTGATTGGTATATCATCGGCTTGTTTTCGTTTGTTGTTACTCGATATACTTTCACCTTCTAAAAACTTCGGGCAATCCCTTAACACTCGCCACGCATCCTCAAACGCAAAGTGTCGGCCCTTTGTTTGCGCTTTGAAAGCGGTTCGGGTCGCGTTCATAATGTCTTCATTATTACAACCACTTTGCCACATTTTTTTCGTATTTGTTGTAAAGCGCAATCCATATCTTGACATCCCTTTGCATTTTAGACCATTTTCCACTTATTTGATCCGCACGTCTTTTCTCCGTAACAATCGAATTATATTGTCTTCAGACTTCACCCCAAAATGAATTATGATTTTGGTCGTTTCCGACACTCGGATGTTCGGAAACATACACAAAACGCTCGGCTAAAATTTTTATCTCCAAGTCGGTCCAAGGAACCTTCAGACACCTCACTTTCTTTCCTTTTCCTTTTTTCGGATCACGTTCGGGTTCGGGTTCGGGCTCGGGATCGGATTCGGGTTCATTTTGGAGTGGTGTTTCGGGAATTTCTTTGTCGGATGATTCGTCACGTAGACTTGGATAATAAGGTGTTTGTTGAGTTTGTTGTTGGTTCGGGTATGAATGAAGTTGTTGAGAATGTTGGTTCGGGTAGTATGGACGTTGTTGAGAATGTTGGTTCAGGTAGTATGGAAGTGGTTGAGTTTGTTGGTTCGGGTAAGCTTGAATATGTTGAAATTGTTGACTTTCGTGTGGGATATTTCCAAACATACCAGAAAATGGATTAGTATTTGCAAATCGAGAAAACCCGGTAGTTTGTTGCGAGTCATCGAGTAAATTTTGCAACATATCTCGACTCACCGCATTTGGATCATGAACTACCGGACGTTGTTTCGCTTTTCCTTTGTTTGGTGTTTTTTGGAACTCATTTTTGTGGTAAAAAAAAGTGAGAAAAGTGTATAAAAAAGATGAGAATGAGAGAATAATATGTAATTTGTGTGTGTAAAATGAAGTAGTGGTTGTGTTTAAATAGAGTAAAAAAAGAAAGAAAAAATAATAAAAAAGAAAAATGGCATATAGCCGTTGGAAGAGCCGTTTTTTTTTTTTTTGCAGCGGTTACTTCCCTCGTCCTCAAATATGCTCAAAACGGACGAAATCGAAGTAGATGGAGTTGGGCGGGGTGCTGGGCGGAACCTGGGCGGCCTCCGTGCCATCGACGCCCAGGCTGGACGGCTGTGGGCGGAGGAGCTGGGACCTCCCTTATAATCAGTGTTGTAAAAGTCGGCCGACTTGGCCGACGCGTCGGCAGATGCGTCGTTTTTTTGGGTTCTCCGTCACGTTTTTTCTGAAAACGACTCAAAAGACGGTCAAAGCTAAAAGTTCGGTCAAAGACGGTCAAAGTTGGTAAAAAACGGTCAAAATCATTCAAATTTTTGTCAAGATGTGATATGTTTTAAAATTAGGGTACGTTTTCATTTTTTGGGCCGCTCTTTTCTCCGTGTCTTTGCTGATTATGTACTCGGTAACATTAATTAAGTTTGAAGTTTGATTGTATTTAATTTCAAGTTCTTATTTAAGAAATTTATAGTATAGAATAAACTATTTTATACATATATAAATATATATTTAAGAAATTATCAATAAAGTCAACATTGGTCAACGACCGATGCGTCCCCGATGCGTCCCCGACTCGGCCGACGCGTCCTTTTTAGGTCTCGACCGATGCGTCCCCGACTCGCGACTTTTACAATCTTGCTTATAATTGTTCATGATATGATATGATATTTTTTTATTACAAAATTGTTTATCACTTACAAGAAATTAAGTATATAAGTATAAATTTTTAAATTAAACTAATTTATTCGTATTAATCTAAATAAGCTATTTCTTATGTACTTCAAATAAATACTTCAAATAAGTACTTTAAATTAAAGTATGACAAAAAATATAGATCACTTTAAATTAAAGTATGATAAATGTATACATACAAAAAATATAGATCACTTTGAATTAAAGTATGATAAAGGTATACATACTTTATTCGATCTTCTAATCTATCTCTTTAATTACATGTTTTTTGAAGAAAAAAAAATATAAATTACACTGTTTTAATTTTGTAGGCAAGAGAATAATAGTGCGACAGAAGAAATATTAATGAAAATCATAACCATAGCCTTAAAACTTAAGAGTTATAGTTAAATTTTAATTTCAAACTTAATATTTTTAATTTAAAACTACATTTTTCTATTAATAAATTGATCGATTAAATTAAATTAAATTTTAAATTTAAATATGAAAAGTAAACATGAAAAATTAACACTTTACAAAAATAAACGCGTTTTCCGAACATTAGAGATAGCCGTAGGTGACCAAAAATGATTCAAAAATTCTACTCATTTTCTCTGTTTTGGCCAACCGATTCCCTTTCCTTACTTTTTCAACACCTGTCTGTCTTCTGGTGTAATCAGGACGTAATAATAAACCAAACCTAATTATATTCATATTCCTTACTTCAATTCATTTCTAACTAAATTTCATCCAATCAAAACTTTTTCCTTTATTTCTCTCCCAATTTCAGATTTCAACTTTAACTAATTCACCATGAATTCATGCTCTCATCTTGTTGTTGATCATCAAAATGATAATCGGAGCTCATCATCTTGCAATATCACTTCTGAAACCGATTCCGAAGTTGAGATAACTGCTACAGTTGATGATGTACCTCTTCAATTTCAACATGTCGGTGTATCTTCAGGTTTTCTCTTTCTTAATTTTGATTTATTTAAATTTTTGTAGGATATGGTTAATAATACTCGATAGCTTGCGACTTCAGGTTAACTTTTACCAGTTTCATTAGATTTTGATATAATTATTGATTTTGTGGAGAGGAACACCTTCAGTGTATACTACTATTAGAATGTATTTATTCATAAAATTGTGGAGTTGTATGAATAATTGATGTTATATGTAACTATGAGAAAAGTGTACAAATTAGTACCACATTTTTTGTGAATTTGATAAAGAGTTATTATTGTGTTAAGTTTAATTAAATCTCTAAATAAATGTTTCCCTGGAAAACAGTGGATATCTTCGATAGTATTCTCACTTAGATGTGCAGAAGCTGTCGGCACATTTGGTTAATAGAATATGTGACGCCTGGGGACGATCACAATCAGTGGCGGTACCAGGATTTTTTGGCAAAAAAAAAAAATATTAAAACCGTAGCAATTTTTTTGGGCAAAATATGGAGGTTTTGGGGCAAAAAATGGAGGTCTTTAGGCAAATTATGGAGGTTTTTAGGCAAAATTTGAAGGTTTTGGGGTAAAATTTGGAGATTTTTGGACAAAATCTAAAGGTTTTGGGGCAAAATATGTAGGTTTTGGGGCAAAAAAAAAAAATCCACCGGGGCAAAGTCGAAATATCCAAAAATTTTACACTGAAAACTGCAAATCCACTGGGGGCGGCTGCCCCCGCTTGCCCCTAAATAAAACCGCCCCTGATCACAATCACTCATGATGTCGCAGGTTCCCAGCCAACTTTTGAAACATTAAATGATATGAATAGAAAAGGTTAGTAAATGTGCAGTTCATATGCTTGGCGAGTTACTTGAGGGTAAATGACATTTTCAAGACCAAGGTTTGAGAGTTGTATTGAACCAATGCCCGATACACAGATCTGAGTGCAGTAAAAGATAATTTGGAAAAATAATGTTTGTCCATGTCATTTGACGCATTATTCGTATCGGTAGTCCATGACGGAGGTAATACTTCGAAACAAGTGAGTGTATCTCATGCTAATGGTGTATTGGTTCGTATTCTTGGAACTGCAGCTTGACTTGATCAAGTTGAGTTCATCCTCTTTGAATTGGGGCTGAAATACAGCATGCCCATCATGTTGATGGAATTATCTTACATAGACTTTCAGCTAAGTGGTGTTTAGTCATAATCTAGTACGATGATGAAGAACTTTAGTAGAATTTTGGGCTTTTATTCTTATAGTATGGCTTAATTTACCATCATTAGCCTTGTCATCCCCGATGCTATGAATTTTTTGTAAGGTGCCCCTTAAAGTGTGTTTTACTATCCTTTGCAGTAAACGCGTTCCTAAATCTATCATGCAATATAATCATTCATTGATCTCTTCATTGGTCACAAATATGTTTCTTTTATCTGGTAACTTATATATTGACTGCATTCAAATGTTCTTCGCACAGAATCTGTTGATAATAATCTTCCTAAAGAAAATCCAACTCGAGATACATCAGAGACAACCACCAGTGATCAAGTGAAGCATGGAAGAAATAGACATAACAAAATTCACGGCTTACTTGGAGCGAAGTTTTTTGACAGCAAAATTCCTACAAGAAAGAAGGTTTTTACTTACCTTCAGTTACATCTGCTGTAGTGCATTGGTGCTGCGTTGCTAAATCTTTTGTTATTTCGAATTCTTTCAAACTATTAAATTTTCAGGTTATCTTGTTTAATCTGTGACTCTCATGTTGTGTTTAAATGAGCTATTTTGGGTTCAAACACAACATAGCAAATGTATCTGGGAAGTACTATAACATTCTATAACATGAGTATAATGTAATATTTTAACTAGAGCTGGCAAGATGGGCGGGGTGGGTCATAAGGTCACTTTAGTACAGGTTGAAAAGATCGGTGGCTATGTTAACTATCATCTCCAGAACTGTATTATTAGAATAATTATTATAATTATAATCTACATCTTTGACTAATTTGATTTACCAGGTTTTATGCATTCGAAAATTCGCTTTGGCCTACTTAAAACCATTTGATCCATTCCCCTTTAAGCAAATCCTTTTGATTTAACGCAGCATTTAATATAGAATATAAACCCAAGTTTCCTGTTCATAAGTAAGTAGTTTATTTAACACCTCTTCGTCAACATATAAAAAGCAAAACTATTAAGTTTAGCTGCCAAATATCACATTTCATCCCATCTTGCTTTCGTAATAATGATTTATATTGGTTGTAGTTTTATAATTAAGATATATATTCTGAAGTCAACTCAGATTAGGATAGTTTAGGAGTTAGATAGTAACTGAAACTTGTTTCACATGTCTTATATTCACAAGTTTTATGCATTAATCAAGATAACATAGTTTTTAGGTTTCTCAAGCTTTCACATATTCCCAACACTAAGAGAGATGCTTGACAGTGATTAACGATACTTGTACTATCTGCAGCTTAAGTGGTTGAATCGGCTAGCTAGTGTTCGAGCTGATGGCACGGTGCAATTTGAGATCCCAGATGAAATTAAAGCACACAATTTGGATTTTGGTACCCACGTTGTTCCTAGTGGAGCTACTGGAGATGAAGATGGAGATTTAGATATAACCGCCATTCCCGATTTCCCTCCGTTGCAAATTGTTATGCTTATTGTTGGAACAAGGGGAGACGTACAACCATTTGTTGCCATTGGAAAACGTTTACAGGTTGACTGTTTCCTGATAGTTAGACATATATTATTTTCTTGTTTTCTCACGCAATCAAAGTTACTTTATACTCATCAAATGTAACAGAAAGTTTATTATCCTTAGAGTCCTTATAATCAGACATAAGACTGACCAATAGTTAGGAACAACAAGAACATCAAGAAGAGCAACTTTCTCATTTATTTTCAAATTACCAATTTTTGTAATTTAAGCTTAAGTTCCATTAGGATGACCAACACTAAGTTTTATTTTGGTTATCTCAAAAACATTAGTTAAACAGCTTTCATTAACAGTCAGAATTGGCTATTTAATATATATATATTTATAATTTTCATCTGTTATCTTTTCAGGAATATGGTCATAGGGTGAGATTAGCAACTCACTCCAATTTCAAGGAATTTGTCAAGGCTTCTGGGCTGGAATTTTTTCCTTTAGGCGGCGATCCAAAAGTTCTTGCTGGTTGTAAGTAGTCATTTACCTGCATTTCTAGCTTTATCCGATTCTAACCATTTTAGATCGATATATCCTTTCAAAATAACATCCGAGCACCCTCGATGTCACTCATATCTATACGTATACTTACTGTAGATATGGTGAAAAACAAAGGATTTTTGCCGTCAGAGCCTTCAGAAATACAAATTCAGCGACGTCAAATAAAGGATATTGTATTTTCCTTACCTCCTGCATGCACTAGTAATGATCTGGATACAAACGTCCCGTTTAATGTAGATGCTATTATTGCCAACCCACCAGCATATGGTAGGACTCTAATAAACTTAATTTTTACGTGGTATTAAAAATGTAAAATTTAACAAGGTTAGATGTTTTATTTGGGACATTGTAAACATTTGAATCACACAAAAAAAGGAAGTTGTGAATTTGCGTATGGAAGCTTTTAACATCTCATTTATAACTTATTAACAGGTCACACCCACGTTGCAGAGGCACTTAAAGTTCCACTTCACATCTTTTTCACTATGCCATGGACGTAAGTAATCTTATCTTACATTAATGAGTTTTTATTACTTCATAAGCTCCTTAGTCGCATTCTTCTATTGATGTTATTATTTTATTCAAAAATAAATAATATCATATTTTCAGGCCTACAAGTGAATTTCCACATCCTCTTTCGCGTGTTTGGCAGCCAGTTGCTAATAGAGTATGTGTCATTGTTTGACTTTCAATTGACTACTTCATTATTGGCGCTATTTCATAATATTTATCGTTAGTACGATCCTCGATGCTTGGTGTAGCTGTCATATCAGATTGTCGATGCACTAATTTGGATGGGGATGCGAGATATAATTAACGAATTTAGAAAGAAAAAGTTGAAGCTAAGACCTGTGACATATTTAAGTGGTTCCTATACTTCTCCTCCAGATTTGCCTTATGGGTATATTTGGAGTCCACATCTTGTCCCCAAACCTAAAGGTCTGTCAATGATTACACTAAGGTGGCAATATGGGCTGGTCAGACGGGTTGGGCAACAGTTCAAAATGGGTTATGTTTTTTGTACTACTCAAAAATATGCAAGGGCCAGGTTGACCCGTTAACTTCCTCAACTTTTAACAGAAAACATGTTATTACAATAATTAACTGAGTTTTCTATAAGTAATCATGGGTTCAGGGATGAATGCCATGAATATTGCTGCCAACAGTTCTTCTTCGTATTCTCTTGCAAAAGCTTTAAATACTAATGTTTTGTCTTTGTTCTTGATTGATTTCAGATTGGGGTCCTAATATTGATGTTGTAGGTTTCTGTTTCTTAGACCTTGCATCAACTTATGTACCTCCAGATTCGCTAGTGAAATGGCTTGAAAATGGTAAAAAGCCCATCTACATTGGCTTTGGTAGCCTTGTGAGTTATTCTTCCTGGATTTATTTTAATAGTTTACTTATTTTTCATTCTAGTTTCATCTGATTATTTGCATTATTGATTGTCATCTACTCATGTTCTATAATATTGCAACCACTTAAATAGTTACATAACTTTATCTGGCAACAACTTTTATTTATTCTTAGTGGTTATCTCTACTCGTATAATAGAAATGATAAACTAAAGAGGTCAAAACGGTCTGCAGTCACCCAAACTATATTTTGATGAATATAACCTTCTAGATCACCATCATCAATAACTTACATTATTGTTAAAAATTATATGATTTTCATAATCATAATTGACACACCAATCTATCTATAACAATGCTTTCTAACTATGGATAAGTTTATAAAGGGGAATATGAAATGCTAAAAAGCTCGAAATGGCTAACTTGGTCATTTACTTTCTGTGTGCAACCCTTGCATTGAGTTTGTTGTTGTGTTATAAACTTCACACTTTCTACTATTATATGTGGCAAAATTTGAAAAGTTCTATTGTATGTATTAAAGTTTTTAAATTGTATATTGTATACACTTAACTTACTATTATATGTTTTTATGTACATAAAACTTATAAGATTTTGTCTTTTTGTGTATCAAAAAACAGCTAAAATGCTTACAATATACGGTTTATGTATTTTAAATACATACAGTAGTAATTTTTAAACTTCACTTTATACAATAGTTAAATTTGTGAAGCTAATACATTTTGAAGCTGTAAACCCATTAATTAAAGATTACACTTTGACTTTAATCTTAGTTTCTAGTTGATAATAACTTTAGGACAAAAGGTATTTCAGGTCAATCTTACCCAGCCCATTTTGATCACCTACACAATCACCGTCCAATTCATTCCGTCTCTTACTTTGATGCATATCTAGCACCTGCAGCTTTATAAGCTATCTTTTGGTGATTAAACGCAGCCTGTACAAGACCCTGATGGAATGACGGAGATTATAGTCAAAGCCCTGGAAATTACCCAACAGCGGGGTATCATTAACAAAGGCTGGGGTGGCTTGGGAAACCGTAAGATGTTTTTGTTCAGATTTATTTTTAGATGATTTGGGTTGAAAGTAAATGGCTAAAAGGGGTTTGGGTAAAATGGGTTGAAAGTGACCCAAGTCTACCATTTAACACGTATGACCTCCTAAGTGGTTTTATCATTAACATCTGGTGTTTTTTGCAGTGGCGAAATCGAAAGATTTTGTGTTCTTGCTGGATAATGTTCCACATGATTGGCTTTTTTTGCAGTGTGCTGCTGTGGTAATACTACTTGATTCCAAATGTAAGTTTGTAATTCTGTTTTCTAAAGTTTGAAGAACTTCATATCTCACTATTGCAGGTTCATCATGGTGGTGCTGGAACAACTGCTGCCGGTCTTAAAGCTGCGGTAAACTTTTTCTGTATATAGGTGGCAAAATGGACTGGTGGTGTGTGCTGGGTAACGGGTCAATACTCAAAATTGGTAACTTTTTGGTAGTGAGCGAGCTGAGTTGACCCTGAATCTTTTTTATCCAACTTAAATGTTTTTTTTTGCGAATGATTGATGTGTCACTTAACGATTACAAAAAATTATATTATTACAATAATCTAGTCTCTTGAATGAAATGATTTTGGAGGTTTTATGCATTACAATATACACTCGTGCAGTTGTTGTCATGTTAATTTCAATTATCACAGAAACTTTTTTATTTATATGTTTCACCTGTTATCGATGTAACCTAAATCAACTTGGTCGTTAGTAAATGTGTCGAGATTGCCACCTCATCTACACTGTTTTATTTTTTGGCATATTGATTTAATATGTTTTAACAAATTTCAGTGTCCGACAACAGTAGTACCTTTTTTTGGAGACCAACCCTTTTGGGGAAGGCAGGTGCATGCTAGGGGAGTAGGCCCCCCTCCAATTCCCGTCGAGGAGTTCTCGCTGAAAAAATTGGTTTCCGCAATAGAGTTCATGTTAAAACCAGAGGTAAGTCTAATATATTTTGATTTATATTAAAGATCAAATGTGGCAGCAGTACTGTTCATAAGAACAAATATTCAGTACGGGTTAATACATGTCAACTACAATGACATAAAAAAATGTATCCTTTCAGTCGATCGATTTATTACGAAATGGGTTGTCATTGCCACCTCTAGTATGCATGAAACGATTGATGTTTTTATGCTGACGCAGGTGAAAGTATCTGCTACTGAACTGGCAATGGGAATGGCTAATGAAGATGGTGTTAAAGGTGCGGTGGATGCTTTCCATAAACATTTTGGTCGCCGGAAAGCTAAGCCCGAGCCTACCGTATTGCCTCAACCACCAAGCACGTTCTCAGTTAGGCGTTGTCTGGGCTGCGCCTGCACTTGATTCTCAGGTTTTACACCATGTGTCCATATGCAACAATATATTTTTTAAATTTCTTTCTGTAAAGTTTTTCGTGTTTTTCTGACACAAATGCTAAGCGATTTGGGACGGGTTTGTTCCCTTTTTAGTTGCATTTTGTTAAGATCGCTTGAGCTTCTAATTGTTAAATTCTATAATGTTTTCTTAATTAAAAAGTAACTATTTAAACGACAATCCTTACATGTTCATAATATAGTTAGAATGTTTACTTATTTCCAGCTTATATTGCTTTAGCTTAAGAAACAGAAAGATCTGAAAGTAGTTCAAGCTACTCACTGCTGTTGACGACAATGTTAATGACTAGAAAAATGGAACCATATTCTAGTCAAATTATCAAAACCACTTCGTTTTCGTTTCTCCGAACATATGGAATTCATATTCTAGTCAAATTATCAAAACCACTTCGTTTTCGTTCCTCCAAACATATGGAATTCCACTTTTCACACCAAATTTCAAATGATCACACAGAGTTCAACACAAGTTCACACCATATTGTTTTCCATCTTACTTTTCCCTCCTTTAACAACTTCAAAGCTGGGAACATAGCGGGTCCCACAAGCTCTCTGTTAAACGCTATGTTGACTCCTCTCACAGGAAGCATAGACTTTAAGACTACAGTTGAAAACATCATCAACATACCTAGAGTTTTTGATATCAGGTTTGAGTTCCTGTGTGGGTGCATCATAGCCTGCTAAGTTAATCCAAAGACCACACGAAAGAGCACATGGGACCTCACTACGTGAGTTAAATGGTTACCCATGAACGAAATCAGATCCCTTTGGATATGGGTCGTCAGACGTGATGAAAAACAAAGCTGTTGCAGTTGTTTTGAGGTTATTAACGTGTTGTTGCTATCTACTAAATCACTGTTTTTGGTTTTAGCTGGGCTACAACTAACATCAGTTGATATTACGTACTTTTAGCTCACCCTAAATTCAAGTATTTCAAATTCTTTACTGAAAAACAGAAAAATGTAATTAACAAGACAACAATACAAGTTAGAAGACCTCCTCCTATGCGTTTCTGTTAATCTTTTAAAAATCTCATTCCAATATGGAGATACTTGTATCATGTCTCCTACAACGGCACAAATAAGCGACTGATTCACACATCTAAATTATGATATGCAAGTCATATTCATTTCATCACATACAACTTACTTGCCTAAATACAATCGAATTCTTTCCTGTTCATTTCTATTTGAATCATCTCATAAATGGGTGAATGTGTGCTATTCAACTCTTGAGGCTATAAGCGAGCTATATAAATGTGGAGGATATCAAAGAACTGCGTTTCCGCATATTATGTTTCTGTAAAGCACCCCATTTTTAAGACTGATTATTGGATTCATATTGGAAAAGTAAACAGTGATATCGGTCATACTTTTCTGTATGGCAAAAAAGATTTGTACTATCATCTTATCATCTTAGGTTCAAATCAATTTCACCACCTTGACGCCACATACTTTCAACACCTGAATCGACATTCTCCCTTTCTTCATCATTCAAAAAATAATCAATTGGTTCTTTTTCATCTCTCTGCATGTTATTCGCCCATCCATTCATCGTATTATAAGGATCGACTTCAGGGTCCTGATCAACCACCTCATGAGCCCCCATTGCACTAGCCCTAATTGGTCCCCTAGCCATCATCTCAGCATGAGCCTGCGACTCAGCTCGAGCCATAGCAGCCATACGCAGACTAGCAGCAGCTTGAGCTTCCCATCCCGCCTTTTGCCTTGTTTCCATTTCTGCCCTAGCTTCAATTAATGCTTGCCTTTCTTCATGAAGGAGAAGTTGTTCGATCAATAATCGTTCCTCAGATCTAAATTCCCCAATGGCTCGTTTTTGGGAAAGGATGTTGAAAGCAAGAACTTGTTTTTCAAAAGTTGTAGTAAATTCAGCTACTTTATTAGCAATGTTGTGATCCCATTGTTGAGAACGAGATAATGCTTGGCCTGTGATGTCGTAATCAATGATTTTATCATCATCTTCTGCTTCATAGTCTGCTACCACATGGTAAGGTAGCAGTCTGCAAAGAGCGATTATTAAAACATTTATAGATAATCATGAATTTGATGAAGTTCAATGATCAAAACTATCATTTGCAACTGCAACTGTAACTGTATACACAAGTGAAACTATAAAACTGCAAACATGATCTACAATATAAAATGTATTGCCTAATTAAAAAAAATGGAATAAAAAAAGTAAATGATGAGAAAGACCTCTCAGAAGCGTCTTCTAAAGAAGAAAAGGGACGTTTGAAATCAGGATGACAAACACGCCACGCGTCTTGATACGCCATCTGCAATTCAGCTTTAGATTGTAAATAAATGGAATTAGGGTTAGGGGTTGGTTGATGTAATTGTGGCAGGAGATGAGCATCAATGTTGGAATGATAGCGAGAAATAGGTTGATTTTGTTGTAATCGAAGTGATCTTAGTTGTTGATGGTGAGCCAATGCCTTCGCCATCTCCATTTCGTCGTCTTTGATAAATTTCCGGATAAAAGTCGGATGACGTTTTCTTCTTCCTCCGATTTCGGCTCTATTATTTCCGACGAACTAGGAGATGTAAATGTCTCTGTTAATTTGTTTACTCCCTTCCCATGGATACATAATGCATTTTTTTTTTCTTTTATAGTAGATAGATAGATAGATAGATAGATAAATGTAATAAGAATATTTTTTAATATATATATTTATATTTATATTTAATGTTTATTTATTGTCTAATAGAATTGGGACGATGTATGTATTACTCTCTTGGGCAATGCTACCGAGGGCAATGGCGTCGACACCCACATTACCGATGATGAAGTCATTGGTTAGTGGGGTATGGATTTATTTTGTTAGCTAGTAGTTTTTCTTCGATGTTAGTCTGATTTTATATTCGTTTTTTTTCTTTGTTGTAGTTAGTTTGTTGACTCTCAGCGCGACTCGAGTTTAGTTAGTTTTAGCTTGGTTAGTTTAATATCTTCGAGCCCTGCACTCGGTTTTTGTATCTTGTTTCTCTTTTTCTCTTTTCGAGAAATAATTTTGAAATATTTCGTTTTTTCAACATAAGAAAAAAGATGTATTACTCTCCCAAGTTCAATTTTATAGTAACTTCAATTTTATAGTAACTAGAGTTTAAAAGAATATTATCATCATCATCACACTGTACTTTTTATTTACTTTACAATTTTAATTCTTATTTTTTATTTGTATTTATGTATTACATGTATAAGGTAAGAATATAAAAGATTTTTTTCTAATTATTTTTAATTTTTTATGGAAGTGACTATCAATTTTGGACAATTCAAAAAGGAAAGCAGAATTTGCGGGCATAGTTCAACGGTTTTTCCCAAGTCCTTTGAGTCACGTGATAGGGAGAGGTCATGAGTTCGATCCTTAGAGTGTTCCCAATAGTTTCGTCTTAGTCCTCCAGGACTAGACGCCACATCGGCACTTCCTTCCCAAGACTAAACTCAGGACTAAACACTCCCAACAATTACATTCCTTCCTTCCATTAATTAATTAAATGTACAAGTTTAATAGCAAAAAGTACTACATAAAAAAGCTGAACCCTCCGTCCTGAAATATTTCACAAATGCACGGAGCAAGAGACGAATTTAAGGGCGGCACTTTGGGCGGCTTGCTGCCGTTGGCGTCCTCCTGGGCGGACCGTTGGGAGGGCTCTTAGGGATGACATGATTTTCTTTAAACAAATTGAACACCAATAATAGTGGTATATATTGACCCTATATGGAGGTTTTACCGGATTCGTTCATGGACCTTTACCCGGAACACTGGCTGAATGGATGTGTTCTCGGGTACCGTCGATTGGGTTCGGGTTTCCGCCTAAACGTGTGTGTTACGTGCAAACGATGACAGTCGTTGAAGTAAATGATCTACTGATGCTAAAAAATCGCCGTTCAGAAAAAAGGAAATGAAGATTATTAAGGTGAGATAATGGAGTGAAAAAAATAAAAATAAATTAAATTAATAAAAAAATAAATGATACTCTGTAAAATAAAAAGTTTTAATATCACTTTTTAACCTTTTTTTATATAAAAATAAACAAGAATTTGTATTATATAACCCCTCCGTTTCAAATCTGTTATCCATTATTTTATTTTAAAATTTCTCAAATTAATTGTATACTTTCATAAATGAAAAAAAATAATGCAGTAAAGTTCTTTTGTAACCTTAATTTATATTTGTAAGACAAAATATAGGTAAAAAGAAAGGGGTATGACTGGAAAGTTAATAAAAAATTACATGTGTCTAAAAAACTACAAGTGTCGGTAACTTTTTTTAAACATGTGTATTTCTTGTCTGAAGACAATAGATTTAAGACTGATGGAGTAACTATGAGAACATATTTACATCCATTTGTTTACAATAGGTGCTCACAAGTGTATGACTTCTTATAACTTGGATACTTTAAACTAATAAATTATAACGATAGAAGACACTATAGTACTACTCAATATCATCAACTAACTTATTCGAAGATTAACCCATACCCAATCTGGTAGTAAAAGCAGAAATTGCCAACCTTATATTTGAGATGCATTGTAGCCAATTTCGTGATTTTAGGTTGCCTCTGTTTATGAATCACTCGGAACTTTTGATTTGAATCTCGTTAAAAGTCATTGGACCACATCAAGCTATTCTTCAGAAATACCGATTGATGTCATCCCTTCTAAATCATGTATCCGCAAATCCACTCAATCGCTTGTCATAACATTATCCCTTTTGTCGAAGAGGTGATGTTTGCAACATTACTGCAAAATGCTTGTTCAATGCTAAGATTTTGGTTGTGATCGATACCCCACAACTTAAAAACTCTACTCTAAATGTCCATCGCTTCTCTAAAAAAATCATAGAGTAATCAATCGTATCTTCGTTACACCTAGGACAACGGATTGAGTCAAGGTTACTTCCCCTTTTATCTAACTTGTCATGAACCTTTCGCCTCCAAATAAAAATTTCAGTCTTGTAAGGTATTAAGTTATTGCTATGTCTGATTGAATTAAGTTATTCCCGATATATAATTCATTGAATTTTTCCATAAGCATTCGAGTTAAAAAGATTTCATTTGAACACATTTCCACAACCAAGTAGTATTGTTGTCGTTTGCTGCTGTTTGGTGTGCAGCTAACTCTACAGTAGTAATGTCAGTTCATCGGCATATCTTGCAATCAGCTCATGTGTCCAGTTCCAGTTTGTGTCCCTTCCAGAATCTAGCCATCGATATCTTCTATTTTGTTAAGAAAGCACATCGGTGCACGAAAAGCACGAAATAGTACAATAGAAGACTACTCAATACCGACTTGACGATGTTCGAGCATCCACCTATCGACATCATTCTTGTTTTTCAATATACTAGTCGAGATTTAACTCTATCAATCACTAGGCTCAATCATTCAATTTGTTTATTCTTACTCCAATCGAAAGGCCTAAGTAAAAGTAAATTCACCTTTCTTACACTCAAGCCAATGTGCCAAATTTACTAGTTCTTTATTGGAGGCGGTGATCCAATGAACATTACTCTTATTGATGTTGGGCTTTTAACCTAGATAACTCTTCAAAACACTTGAGCAATTTCATGATGTTTCTCGCATTCCTTTTACTCCACTCCCCGAAGAAAATCGAATCATTCGCATAATGAAGAAGAGATAACCCAACACGATCCACCAGAATTTCAACACCAACATGATCCACCCGTATTTCAACACCCTTAGAAAGCCCTTTCTCGACCCCCATTTATGTGAGTTGGTTTAACTCTTCCGCAATAATAATAATAATAACTGCAGAAAGAGGGTCGCCTTGTCTATTAAATTATTGAAATATATCTATATTTAAATTAGGTTTCTTAAATATAATAACAAACTAGTTTAGTGACCCATGAATTTATGGATTTGATTAAAATCCACTTGTGATTTGGGGCTTGGTTCATGATCTAATATTAACATCACTCTCTTATAAAACTAAGGATAGAAAGATATTTAGGCATGTTCAATCCAAACAAAATTTAACTCCTTAACATGCATATTAATTATATAAACATAAGAACAAAAGGAGGTTCATAAAGCTAACGTATATATCTGGTAACAATAATTCAATAACATTATAATAAAATCATGTCTCTTGAACGTTTTATTCTTTGAAGTTGTAATTGCGACAACAATATAGTTATTTTGCATCTCTATTTCTAATCATAAAACCTCCTGGATTTGTTAGTTTTTAGCCTTGTTTTACTTTCTAGTTAAGTACTAGTTAAGTATGCTCTTACACTGCTGAAGAGGTCGTTTTGTTTAAGTTTGTGTTGGTCTCGATTAACAACGGGAAGTATTGTGTTTGGTGGGGTGTGTGTGTGTGTGTGTTTGGGGGGGAGGGGGGGGGGGGGGGGTACAACTCCTTGCTAACTAGAATATGTTTTGCACAGTTAAGTAAAATTAAGCAAGTAAAGTTAATAAGAGTAAAAGTAATCTTCAACTTTTTCTTTTATTGACAAAAATTTCAAAGAATCACAGTTATCTGGGAATCGATAACCAGTTGATACAGATCACGCCTTGTTAGCTCAGACACACTAAAAGCATATACAAGATTTTACAACATCTGTTAATTTAAATCTCACACCACTATCTAAAACATAAGTGGAGTTATCCATTTATAGAGAGCCTACTAACCATGTAAAGGTTCTATTGTCCGCTAATCCAAAGGATGTTTTTACTTCAGCCGACATGTTTGGTATAAAGCACGTGACTTCCTTTCTTGTACTGAAGCTAATTTGGGAACATCCTAAATGGGGTGGACACACTATTTGAATAAACAAATAAAAGTTGTGTTTCCAAGGCGTTGACAAAGTACATACACGAACTGCATGTGTGATACACTTCTGCATTCCATTGGTTGTCTTGTAAGGTTATTTGTCAACTGCCGACTTGTGTCCTTCTTTCTTCAACTTCATCTTCGATGTCAATTGAACGAGCATGCTTGGTGAAGACAACACAGGAACAATTATGTCTTCGAGTGACATTATTTGTCTAGGTGTTTTATGCTGATACTTCTTCTGTTAGTTCTTCTATATGTCTTCTACTGGGTCAGCAGTCATCCTTCTGCATTCTTCACGAAGAAACCATCTTTTAACTATCTTGTGTTGATAGTTAAGGCAACACCCTAAAACACTAAGACACAACATGCAATGCTGTTTTAGACTTAGAACAATTCAAAAGTACCTATGATGGCCTCACATAATATATTAGTGTTAATAGCTATATTTTGTCATAATTAATTCCTTAATTACGTAGGTGACTAAAAAATCTTCCCCTATTTGATGATGAAAAATATTTGGCTTGAAGAGTAAACAATAAGGCTCGACAGTAAAAGGCACCATGATTTGTCACTTAGGTTCATTTATCTGGGATCTTTTGCTGAGTTATCTATAACTTATAACACGATAAAATTTTTGAAGGTAAACTCATTAATAATATACAATAATCAGTATACATTACTATACTATTACATACAAAATACCAATTACAAAATGTTCTAATCACAAACCTAGAACCATTCTTTCGCTTCTTCCTTCACAAGCAACATCTTGAAAATTTCATTGCGTTCATCAATACTTAGCTTGGGAATATCTGGTGAAAAAATGTCAGATTCTTTCTTGGTGAATGATGAGCCAATACCAATTCTATTCTTCTTTTCAAGCTCAACATCAATGTCAAAAACTGGGGCACCAGCATACTTCATTGCTCTGGAGAAAAATCCTCTTAAATTGTCAATTAAGTTATTTCTCAAGTTGCTTATACCTGGTCCAAACATATGCAGCAACTTCAAATTTGAAGTTCTCTCTACTGATGTTGAATGTGTGATTAGTGCATCTTTGAAACTTAGAAATTTTTTCTTTACTGAGTCTTCTAGTCATCACATCCACAAACTTTTTCTTGTAGATATTATTCCATGCTGCTTAGGCAACATCACTCATTGGTGGAGGATTAGAAACATCAAGATTTTTCTTTTGATTTGGTTTCTTTAATGCTTGATTTTCGGCTTTGATTTGTTGTTGCAAGGCATCATTTAGTAGCACGGTAGCTTCTTGTGACATCTCCTACTCTTTGTATGTGACGATCGCTCCAAATCCATATGGACGAATACGTCATTCATCGATTTCATTGCGAGGTATTTGACCTCTATATGATACGTTTTATAAACATTGCATTCTTTGGAAAAGGTATACCATAATGAATATTTAAATCCAAGGTTTTCGACATCTGATGATTTCTACATATAGACAATCACCGTAAATAATAGTTTACAATAATACTTCCGTTGACAATGCAGTCAAAATAGATACATGATGATGGTTTTGTGAATGCAACGTTTTCTTAAATAAAGCATGTATGACTCCATGCACAAAGCTTGTCGAACATATAAGCAAACACCGAAAGACTTCTAGGGAACCTGAGAATAAACATGCTAACAAGTGTCAACACAAAGGTTGGTGAGTTCATAGTTTTAATGTATCGTATAATCTGTATATAAAGGTGGATCACAAGATTTCAGTTGTTTCATCCAGAAACGTTTATCAAAATATTCTACGAAATTGAGCACCCTGGTAACTAAACTTAACTTATATATAATTTGTACCCTTTGTATAATCATCTTAATAATACACGCAAACCAACGTGTACGCTTCTCAAATAGCATACGTCCGTTAAAAGGCTAGCGCTCTAGCTCGGACGGGGATATCAATCCCTATGGATCCATATACTACTACTCTCGCCCACCAGTTCTTATAACCGGCAGTTACTAGTTACCAAAGCTAAGGGATTTTCGGTTCAAACTCAGTATAGAATTTAGTATGTACTTGTGTCCATTGTTTTTAAAATAAAGTGCATGTATTCTCATCCCAAAAATATATATTGCAAAATCATTTAAAAAGGGAGCAAATGAAACTCACCTTAGCGACACATAAAGTCGTTCACCGAAATGTGACCGAAATTCGGAATACCAAATAACCGTAGATCTCAACCTAGAGAACATATGTTGGTCAATAAATGTCTATCAAGCTAGGTCTGGTCATAGTGTATCACAATCCTAATACTCGAGATTGACATACAAAGGTTATTAAAAGTCATTTCAAAAAGTTAATCTGACTCAATACTATAGTTGAATGATTATGGCAATCGAAACATTTTAACATTTCACATAGTTTCCCAACACTTGTAAAATCAGATTATAGTGTTTATAAAGCTTTAAAAACATGATAAGACAGTCAACTTTGACAATTGTTTAACAAAACGAGACGTGCCTTATATAAGGATTCATTTGCTCGGCTAGTAGTATTCAAAAATCAAATTTATCAATCTCATAAACAGTTTGTTTAAATCTTAATTGCAGATTCAAAAGGAATTCCAATTATCATTAATCATAATTCAGTTGTCCATATCTTTTAATTCGTTCATCGAAATTACGCGATTTCTAAATGAAAAGTTATTGATTTTTTGCCAGCTTTCCAAAAACATGCATATCATATACCTTTTATCAGTAATATATGTATTTAATTCGTGATTCATCATAACTGTTTAACGACGAAATTTAGCATACAAGCATGCATAAATATATATACTGGAGCACTAGACATGGATACACAATTAATATATAAAAGATAAAATATGAATGCTCACGTATCAATATTGTGATTCAATATTGCAGGAAAGTACGTAGACGCTAATGAGATGATAAACACTAGGTTTGACTTGCGAATATTATCCTCGAACATTACCCATAACCTCCATAGCTATGACCCATAATTTCCTTAACTCTATCCCGCTCGAAAACCCATTTTGAAAGTGACACGCTCATAACCTCGTCGTAATATTTTATGTATAATATTACTAATAATAATAATAAGATTAATAATAATAATATTAATCTTAATAATAATAATAATAATAATAATAATAATAATAATAATAATAATAATAATAATAATAATAATATATTTATATTTATGTTTATAAGAGTGTGGGTGAATGAATCAGAGACAGAAATGATCGAGCTTTTATAGATGAATCCTGAAATCCCCTGCCATGCGATCGCATGGCTTGAAGGGGTAAATCCCATGCGATCGCATGGGTGCCCATGACAGCTCACAATCGTTTAACTTTTTGTTTGTCGACATAATTTTATATAATATATATAATATAATTAATTTATATAATTAATTATATATTATATTATATTCACGTGCATAGTTGACTTGTAATTTTTGGTCCGTTGACTCGTACGTTGTCACTCGACTTATGTCCCGGTTCCGGTTTCTCGAATACATTTTCGTACGCTTAGAAAACTAGTACTTTTCGTTACGCGACGTGTACCTTTATCAAAAATTAAACTTAATCATTGATAAACTATGTCACTCGAAGTGTAGCTTTAATTAATTAAGTGTTTTGGTTATTTGCTTCTATAAATCATCGTCTCGTAGTATATATATATATATATATATATATATATATATACATTTTCATTTTAAAATAGTGTTTTACTGTAGCAAATAGTGATTTTCGAAAACACTGTAGCTTTTCGGGTACTGTAGAAATTTGAAAATACTGTAGCAAATTAGTGTTTTACCGGTTCATCTTAAACGTTTTAGTTAACTTATCTAAATATTAATCGAATTGATAATCGAATGTTACTATCGTTTACTAAATAACTTGAAATCATATATATATATGCACATTAAGTTATATATATATATATATTGTTCGTGAATCTTCGAGAACAGTCAAAGAATAATTGATTACATGAATATAGTTCCAAAACTTTCGTGACTCAACATTACAGACTTTGCTTATCGTGTCGAAAACATTAAATCTTTTAAAGATAAAGTTTAAATTTGGTCAAAAATTTCCGGGTTGTCACATTGTATCTTTGATATTCTGCTACTTGGGAGACCACATATTCATCTATAGTAAAGCCCAGTGCATCTGCCTTGTTATATATTTCTCTTTCCTCCTTTGTACTTAGCCTAAAATCACAGGCTTTTCTTTTTGAAAGGCTTTTAGATATAGGCCAAAAGCCATACCTGATCTGGAAGAATTTATGTAATGTGCCTGGTCAAGTGGATGATGTGTTGCTCGTATCCTTCGAACGTTCGCTTCTTGAGCCAGTTCATTCCTTCACTGCCATTCCTCAACAGAAATTTTTAGCCTTTTACCTTCCCGTTCTTCTTATGACAGAGGTGAAGGAGAAAGAGGTTTCATAGGTTCGTCTTCCCATACAACTTTTTTTGTCATTTCTCTTTGGGGAAGATGGTTTAGGATGTTCAAGGATTACCTCTGGTTCAACAGTGCTTGCAGAAGGACCTGCTAGTTACCCTTGTTGGACGGTTTCCATCATTCTTTGTAGTTGAGCTTCAATATCTGGATATATGAGCCTTGAAGATCCAACCGACTGGTCACTAGAGACTGGAGCTGGTCCTACACTAGCACTTGGAACGTCTTTCTGACCCATCTCAACCGACTATGTTGGGTCTTCAACCCTTCTATCACCTAGCAACACACTTCGTGTTGAATCTACATTCTCAACTTAACTAGTTGAGTCATGTTTGAGCTTGCTTCGCTTAGAACCTTCATCATCTGCCTCAAATAAGGTATTTGACCTCAGAGCTTGATTGTGTCTCAGTTTTGATTTGACCCTTTATTTATTTATTGGTTCTGGTTCAGGTTGTTAGTGCATTTTTTTTGGTTGTTCGTCGATGTCTGATAATCTACGTAATTTAACATTTATATTGTACTCCTAGAGTAGTAGTGAACACAACTAAACTCACGTCACAGAGGTATATGTAATAAAACGTTATAAATATAGTTCTGACACACGAGTGACAGAGTCACTCGTACGTATAGATTGTCAGTCGTACGGTTGAGCGCTCAACAGTGCATGTGAGTTGACAGAAGGTAGACCTATATAAAGAGTTCTTGTGGTTCATTTGAGATATATGTGAAATCCACACTTTCACCTACATGGTGGAGGTGATTCTTGGTGAATGTTTCTCCAATCACCATGAAAATTCAAGCTCGTTAATCTAATCTTGTTGTAATCATTCATGTAATACTTATTTTAATCATTTACAGAAAATTATGATGTTTATAATGTTTATATTATGAGATTTATACTTATTCTTCATGTGTTCATCATTTTCACATTACTTTTGATCCAAATCTGTAACACCCGTTTTTCAGTTACACATTATTTCAAGCGTCATTCGAAATACGAGGCATGTAAGCGTATATTTGGATCTCAAATAAAATTAGAGTTGATGTTCTAAAACCTTACCATTGGATAGTAAATCTCATTACGTTTCCAACGATATTTGGTTCATCAAAAACGGAGCTACGGTTTGAAAGTTACGACCAAAACAAGTTCAGTTTCAGGCTCAGTTCATTGGGACTCCGTCCAGACTTTGGGATGCCGTCCAAGAATGAAGGGTGGGACGCCGTCCTGCCATTTTGGACACTGTCCAAAGTGCCTGACAGGCCAGCAGCTGTATTTTAAAGGTTTTAAAAGAGGGTATTTGAGTCTTTTCACTTGGGGGTCGGTTTTGAGCCATTAAAACTGATCCACTCTCATTCTTATCCCCATTTCACCTTCTCAAACACTCTCATCAAACCCTAGTGAGAGAGAGAGGTTCTAGCGAGAGAGAGTTGGGGATTTGGAGAAGAAGAAGTGTGATTCGGGTCGGGTCTCAAGAGTTAAAGTTGTTCACCTCGTTCACGGCTACGTGGTGGTAGTGTTGGTAAGCTCTAAATCCGAATTTCATTGTTAAGATTATTGTTTGAGTTAAAGTTTGTGCTAGTTAGAGTTATAACCCATTTATTGTGAAGTTTGGGGGTTTTTGGGGAAGATTCATGTATGTAAACCCGAATTGGTGACTTAGGGTTTCAATTGATGGAATTGTTAGTTTGGACCTTGCATGTGTTAGTTAAACCTTAGAACACTTGCGTTGACTTGATTTTTGGGTGTAAACCCTAATCTAGGTCAAAATGGGTCGAATGGGTATTTTAGGTCAAGTAAGCTTGATTCGGTGTCAAACTAAGTTATGGGTCAAGATTTGATGAACCAAGTATATAAATGTTTGATTCAAGTGTTAAATGGTATTTTGGAAAGTTAGTCACTAGCCGTTAGTGATTAAAGATGTTTTTGGGACTTATGTCAAAATGGGTTGACTTAGATGGGTCAAATTTGGTAATGACTTTAATTTTGGATTAATTGGATGATAAGCAATTTTGGTTAAATTGTACTTGTTGGATGGGTCGGAATTACCACCCGTAGTGGTAATTGGTGAAGTCCACTTTATGTGTCTAAATGGGCTGTTTGTGGTGATAGGTGTAAACCCTTGGTTAAGGGTGTTGAAGTCGAATTCTCTCGTAGAGAATGTATGTTGATTGTTTGTATATCTATATGCGTATTATAGGTAAAAGGTTTGCTCGGTTGCTTTTGGAGGCGATTTACGTTTATGACTTGTGCGGGCAATTCGAGGTGAGTGGAATAATTATATGTGTAGGTATATAATGTATCTATTTGTTGTAGCGTGAAATGTGTAGTGTCGAGGTGCTAAGACACCATGTTTCACGTGAAGAGTGTAGCATCGAGGTGTTAAGATGCCACTCGGGTGTAGCATCGAGGTGTTAAGATGCCACCTAGGAGTGTAGTGTCGAGGTGTTAAGACACCACTCCGTAAAATGATGAGTGAAGCATCGAGGTGTTAAGATGCCACTCGGGGTGAAGTGCCGAGGTGTTAACGTGCCACCCTAGGGGTTAGTGGTGCGAGGTGTTAAGTGCCCTAACGGATGTTGTGAACACCGATGGCGTTTTCGCGAGCGCCGTTCCCTTGTACTATTGGTTAACCATGGTTATTTGTGTTGTAGCGTAAGCATATTATATTTGTTCATATTATATATGCTTTTGTTATGCTAGCTTGATTATTGGAGGTTATAGCTTGTAATTGTGATGATAAGCTAATTGTGTTGCTAGCATGTATGCAGTATGTGAGTAAGTGTTTGCAAGTAGGTATATTATATATGTATGTGTATAATTATTGCATTCACTAAGCCTCGGCTTACCCCTCTCGTTGTTTACCTTTTTACAGGTATTGTGTTATTGATGCTAGCTAGTTGTTAGACTAGACGTGCAGGAGCGGTTGGGCTTGATGGGGTAGCTTTCGGATAATTGGACGCGGATGGGGGTTTTGGTAGTCCCCGGGATTATGCTCTTGGTATCGGGTTGGGTTGTAGAGTTCTAATCCGTCTAAAGAGATAAATGGGTCGAAACTGCTACTTTATTTGTAAAACGGGTCATTGTGAGCCCGGGGTTGTAAAACTTGTTTTTATGGTGGCAATATCTTAGTTTTACTTAATATGTCATATTGTGAAAATGGTTTCGTTGAAAAGTGTCGGGGAGCGAGTTTTTCGCTCGCGTGTAAACAAAAACCGATCAGTACTTTTTAGTTCATTGGGACACCGTCCCAAATCCTTGGACGCCGTCCCAGTTGTAAAGGCTGGACACCGTCCCGATTTCTGGACGCCGTCCAGATGGGCAGTCACAGAAATTTTTTTTTTTGTGTCGTGTTTTTGGTAAATCAATGTTGGGTTGTTTCAAGTGGTATCAGAGCATAGTCTAAGGGAATTAGGTGACCTTGGGATAGGTGCCTAGTCTTAGACTTATTGTGCATTATTTGCGGGGCTTGTAGGAGTACGGGTCGGATTGAGATTTGTTAGTGCCTTAGAGTAGGTGACTAACTAGGACTAGTGCTTGTCCAATGTGGGATTATGTGGGGCCTTATTTCGCGTGTAAATTAGTGCCTTAGATTGCTAGTGCCTAAGGTAAGTAGGCGAACGGGGACGTTGTTTCAGTGATAGTCACCTAGGCTGTAGGATGACGTGTTATTGCGGTGTACTTGTGCATATTTATTATTATGTTGTATATAGGTGTATATATACAGGTATCTTTTGTGCGATATCCTAGGGATGAATCTATTGGGGAGATTCGTATGTTTGGCGGTTTTGAGTGATCAAGTTCACGGTAAGGACTTTGGTCATTCGGGTACTAGGAGTTATCGCGTGTTATTTTGTGTGAATATTTCGTCAGTCCGGGTAAAGTACTTTGCGTGACCATGTGGAAATGGTAAGGTACGCATTTGTAATAGTGACCGATCACCATTATTACGAAAGTGTATCTTGACATCAAGCATGACATGACGAGTACCGAACGGAGGAAACGTGCATGGTTGGGGTAGATTCGGGATAAATGAGGAATCTTTATTGGTTCCTAAGTGATAGTTGTCTCGGGTGATGTGCTTGTAGTCGCATCGGGTTCGTTGCGAGTCGTGAAGTGTTAAGATGGATTCGGTTAGTTAAGTGAGTGAGCCAACTCACAAGTTTGGTGCGTGCTTAGCCACCCTAAGTAGTGGGTGCATTATTGAGATTGTTATTGGTTTTAGTTACCCATCGTAACTAGGAAGATCGATTTACGTTTGCGTGTGTGCGACGAGGACTTGAATTCTGTAATGGAATGCGACAAGTCTAATGATTGTAGTTTTGAGTTACACTCGGTAGAGTGTGTGGTTAGAGAATCGTGTTAGGATTCTTGTTGTGAGTCGCCTTGGAATTGGTGAATCGAGGAGTCTTCGGGTCGTTAAACTCATGGGAGTGGGACCCGTGTAATGTTGATTGCGTTAGTGTGTTGTAGATTATAGGGCAACATTCCTAATGGAATATCCCTTGTAGTAGTGGTTTTATCGAGATGTAGAAGGGTGTAAGACTTGGTATCCCCGAGCATCTCCTTGTGTTAGATGAAGGGCCTCATTAGGCTATATCGTTTGGCCTTGTGGAAACTGCGGGTAGCGTGTGATCGCTAGGAACTTTCGATAAGACACTAAAACGTAAGGTTATCGGGTAGGTATGACTTCGGGTCATTATTATAGAGAGATGGGTGACATCGGGTGTATGGAACCTAAAGATCGATTTTCTAAAATTCATTTAATTATGGTGGGAGTCTGCATGACACTGCGTCAGGTGCCTTTTTATACCTGCTAGGGTAATGTTCAACTCCGGTAGTGGTGTGATCACTTTGTACTTAGGGTGCCCGTGAGATACCCTTGGAAGCATCGGAGATTATAATAATGATCGACGGTGATGGTAATTCGACGGTTGCGAAAGTCGAAGTTTAAGAGCATTGTGACGAATACTTCTTATGAAGTGACGGGTGAGCGAATCTTGTTGCTCTTAAGTGATAGACGGGTAGAGATGACCGGTGAGCCGGTGACGGACTTAATGGTCGGTTAGTCCGAAGGATATGATGAAGTGTTGACATTGTAGTGGACGCAATTATGGTGTCGAAATTGGTCACTCTTCTCCATGAGAGTGAGCAATTGTTGAAAAAGTTCGTTGTGTGGAAGGGCGGGTGATCTCGACTGAGATGCACGACTGAGTAAGCGGAGTGACATATGCCTAGGCTTAGAGGCATATGTAGGCCTTTGGTGGAGTTTGCTTTTCAAACAATTAAGGTAGTTAGTTGTGAATTGTGGTATGAATGTGCGATGTCATCGCGTGTACGACGTCTCAAGTGATTGTGCCTGTCAGCTCTGAGAGCTTAAAGTGAATTTGCTGTGAATTGATGTTTATGACCAACGGTAACAATGGTCAAGTGTGACGTGGAATTTCAATTCCGCGGGATGTTATCATCTTGGCGGTGAGAATAGGGAGATAAATCCTAAGTGGGGGAGTTTTTACCGTCGCCCGAGGAAAACTCCAGTGGTGTTATGTATAGTGAAATGTCGGAGCGTACCGTGCTAAGCCTCAATAGGTATTCGGAGTTCCTAACGAGGAAGAGTGACGGGTTGCTAATGTCGACTCGAGATCGTGCTTTACGATTGCGAGTTACAACTCTGGAATGTTATGCGTGAAGATTGTGATGATGGGATCGAAGGAAGTGTAAGAATTCCTATGTAAGGTGGTCGTGTAGTACCAATGTGCGGTATGAGACCAAATGTGAAGTTTGAGATCCCGGAGTGAGAGAATGAAGTGTCGTTGCGAGTGCTCCCGTAGTGAAAAATCTGGGTTGTCATCAAACCCGGACAGTATAATTGAATGAGAACAAGTTCGATATCGTGGCGAATATCGTATTTTCCCTGTCGGGAAACGCAATCGTGAAGATTGTCAGTGGATTATTCCACTTTATGGACGAATGTGAGGCGGAGAGTGTCGATTTTGACTGTCTCACATCGAGACACGCAGATGTTGTTTGTTTGCGAGAGTGTGCTCCTTAGTGATGCGACTGTTAGTTGCGTTGAAATGTTGAGACCATCCTTAACAGACGGTCTAGGTAGGAAAGTTCACCCGGCGTGGTGAATATTTTTGTGAGTCGTGTGGCGAATTGCGGAAATTTTGTGATGATGATTCGCCGTTGACGGGATTTTGGTATACGAATAGCTTCTATGCTAGTACTAGGAAGCCGTATTGTATGGTTCAGAGGAGAAACCCTATGACGGTGTGTTGATGTTTCGTCTAATTCGTGGTGTATTATTGTCGTCCTGGATTAATCCAGTGACGTATAGTCGTGTGTGGATCGATCGGCGGGAAAGTGGTGCTTCTTAAGTGTTATTGCGGGGTTATTAAAATTTTTTTCGTTGAAGGAATGATCCGGTGTAGAGCCGTATGGAGTTTGGTTCTTGGCCTAAAGAATATTCAGGAATGATCGGTCGAGTAGTACGGTTATGAACCGAATGAGTAAGAAATTTTAAGGAAGCATGAATCCTTCTCGATTTGGATTAATGTAAGACTTGGTTCGCAGCGTAGTGAATTTAGAAGATCGCATAGGGCGATATAGTTATGGATGACGCTTGTCGCGTGTTGCAGCCGTGAGAACTTGAAGGAAAATGTGGTATTTTTCGTATTTCCTAAATGGAAATTCTGGACGTTGAGTGTATGAGATATCGTTTATTGCGGTAGTGCACGCTAGTGATCATTAGCGTGTGGTGGGATCTTAGAATTCACGGATGATGTTATGGATGACGGGCTTTATTGTGTTTTGTAGGAATCGTGAGGTGTGACGACGATGGTTGCCGGTGAATTGTCCTTCTTTTAGGACGATTGTGAAGTACGGTTGTTGTATTATGATGCGTTAGTGCACGAAGCGAGGATTCAGATGAGTTTACTACTTGTGTGACTCCGCGTTGGAAGCGGAAATGTTCGTGGGAGAAGTGCTTAACTTCTAGTGTTTGTGCGGATCACGAGGACGTGATCCAATTTAAGTGGGGGAGAGTTGTAACACCCGTTTTTCAGTTACACATTATTTTGAGCGTCATTCGAAATACGAGGCATGTAAGCATATATTTGGATCCCAAATAAAATTAGAGTTGATGTTCTAAAACCTTACCATTGGATAGTAAATCTCATTACGTTTCCAACGATATTTGGTTCATCAAAAACGGAGCTACGGTTTGAAAATTACGACCAAAACAAGTTCAGTTTCAGGCTCAGTTCATTGGGACTCCGTCCAGACTTTGGGACGCCATCCAAGAATGAAGGGTGGGATGCCGTCCGGCCATTTTGGACGCCGTCCAAAGTGCCTGACAGGCCAGCAGCTGTATTTTAAAGGTTTTAAAAGAGGGTATTTGAGTCTTTTCACTTGGGGGTCGGTTTTGAGCCATTAAAACTGATCCACTCTCATTCTTATCCCCATTTCACCTTCTCAAACACTCTCATCAAACCCTAGTGAGAGAGAGAGGTTCTAGCGAGAGAGAGTTGGGGATTTGGAGAAGAAGAAGTGTGATTCGGGTCGGGTCTCAAGAGTTAAAGTTGTTCACCTCGTTCACGGCTACGTGGTGGTAGTGTTGGTAAGCTCTAAATCCGAATTTCTTTGTTAAGATTATTGTTTGAGTTAAAGTTTGTGCTAGTTAGAGTTATAACCCATTTATTGTGAAGTTTGGGGGTTTTTGGGGAAGATTCATGTATGTAAACCCGAATTGGTGACTTAGGGTTTCAATTGATGGAATTGTTAGTTTGGACCTTGCATGTGTTAGTTAAACCTTAGAACACTTGTGTTGACTTGATTTTTGGGTGTAAACCCTAATCTAGGTCAAAATGGGTCGAATGGGTATTTTAGGTCAAGTAAGCTTGATTCGGTGTTAAACTAAGTTATGGGTCAAGATTTGATGAACCAAGTATATAAATGTTTGATTCAAGTGTTAAATGGTATTTTGGAAAGTTAGTCACTAGCCGTTAGTGATTAAAGATGTTTTTGGGACTTATGTCAAAATGGGTTGACTTAGATGGGTCAAATTTGGTAATGACTTTAATTTTGGATTAATTGGATGATAAGCAATTTTGGTTAAATTGTACTTGTTGGATGGGTCGGAATTACCACCCGTAGTGGTAATTGGTGAAGTCCACTTTATGTGTCTAAATGGGCGGTTTGTGGTGATAGGTGTAAACCCTTGGTTAAGGGTGTTGAAGTCGAATTCTCTCGTAGAGAATGTATGTTGATTGTTTGTATATCTATATGCGTATTATAGGTAAAAGGTTTGTTCGGTTGCTTTTGGAGGCGATTTACGTTTATGACTTGTGCGGGCAATTCGAGGTGAGTGGAATAATTATATGTGTAGGTATATAATGTATCTATTTGTTGTAGCGTGAAATGTGTAGTGTCGAGGTGCTAAGACACCATGTTTCACGTGAAGAGTGTAGCATCGAGGTGTTAAGATGCCACTCGGGTGTAGCATCGAGGTGTTAAGATGCCACTCGGGGTGAAGTGCCGAGGTGTTAAGGTGCCACCCTAGGGGTTAGTGGTGCGAGGTGTTAAGTGCCCTAACGGATGTTGTGAACACCGATGGCGTTTTCGCGAGCACCGTTCCCTTGTACTATTGGTTAACCATGGTTATTTGTGTTGTATCGTAAGCATATTATATTTGTTCATATTATATATGCTTTTGTTATGCTAGCTTGATTATTGGAGGTTATAGCTTGTAATTGTGATGATAAGCTAATTGTGTTGCTAGCATGTATGCGGTATGTGAGTAAGTGTTTGCAAGTAGGTATATTATATATGTATGTGTATAATTATTGCATTCACTAAGCCTCGGCTTACCCCTCTCGTTGTTTACCTTTTTACAGGTATTGTGTTATTGATGATAGCTAGTTGTTAGACTAGATGTGCAGGAGCGGTTGGGCTTGATGGGGTAGCTTTCGGATAATTGGACGCGGATGGGGGTTTTGGTAGTCCCCGGGATTATGCTCTTGGTATCGGGTTGGGTTGTAGAGCTCTAATCCGTCTAAAGAGATAAATGGGTCGAAACTGCTACTTTATTTGTAAAACGGGTCATTGTGAGCCCGGGGTTGTAAAACTTGTTTTTATGGTGGCAATATCTTAGTTTTACTTAATATGTCATATTGTGAAAATGGGTTCGTTGAAAAGTGTCGGGGAGCGAGTTTTTCGCTCGCGTGTAAACAAAAACTGATCAGTACTTTTTAGTTCATTGGGACGCCGTCCCAAATCCTTGGACGCCGTCCCAGTTGTAAAGGCTGGACGCCGTCCCGATTTCTGGACGCCGTCCAGATGGGCAGTCACAAAATTTTTTTTTTTGTGTCGTGTTTTTGGTAAATCAATGTTGGGTTGTTTCAAAATCGCAAATGGATCCTTGTTAAACGATATAAAGATCCTAGCTAGTGAAGCAAGGGATCTACAATTTTTTTTGTTACAATTTTTATTTTGATACAATTTAATTATACAACATATCATAGTCTTTTTGATCTATTGATTTTGAACAACATATCATGAATCGATACTTTTTCTTCATGTTCTTCATATTCTTCGTATTCTTAGTATGACGCTCTCTCATTGGCTTACATTGTTAATCACGACGTTCACATCGAACTATCAAGATTCTTGTTGTTTGCGACTTAGAATTATACCCATCAAGGTTATAAGTTAGGAAGATGTTTACCTAGATATACTCTAGAAATGAATATCAGTGAAAGTTTAATCTTTCGATTTCGTTTCCAATGTGAACATGAACAATAAGGAAGTATTAGGCCTTAAGCTTCATTTCATGTGAGGACTGGTCATCAGGTATGTGTGCTCTGACTGTAGACCAATGCTTGTGGTTAGTAATGCGCCTATTCAGATAATCCAACATACTTTGAGATATGTCAAGCCAATTGAATTGAAGATTTTAATCCATTGTTAGAAGCCAAAGGCTGACAGAGAGAATATGGAAAGCGATAACGAAATGTTGCCAAATATAGTAATGAATTGGCTACCTAATACAACGTGTGATTATAAGTGATGAAAGAATCTAAGATTAATGACTTAGCATGATCTCAAATATCATCGCTCTATAATGTTCAAGTAATTGATGTCAGCATGATTGTCAAAGCGTTAAGGATGAGCATGTTCATGTTTAAAGAGGATTGATATCAGTAATTGCATAATGATGTATCTAGACTGGATGGTTGGAAATGATCAACAAAGTTTAATTTGATATGTCAGTTCAGATCCATTTATATCCGTTAAGACGAATCTCTCACAAACAGATTGTGGATTTTGTGTATGTAAACATTCTGTATGCAAATTACGCTTTCTGTTTTGCATACAACTTTGATAACTGAAAAACGCAAAAAGATTTTTGATCAAACATAAATCTGCGGCTAGGGCAAAGATACGTCCGAGTGCAAGAGAGGGGTTTTAGATGTCAGAGGCGTTAACACTCCGGTCATCGGTTACCGTGGATAACCCTTATTGAGATGAAGATCTACGTAAGAGTGGTTATGGCTGAGGCCGGAGTAATCGTCGGCGAGGGAAAAACCCTACACATGGTGTAGGAAAAACCCTAGGTGAGGGGCTTCAGGCCATACCTCATAATCCACAGAGGATGTTGTTGATTGTGATTATTAAATCATTGTATCACCTGTTTGAATGAATGAGGTTATGGATTATATTTATATTGAAACCCTAACCCTAAAAGTCCCTTAATTCATTATAGATCCTTCCCAAATAATAGCCATAAATTAAGGAATTATGGTTAGGAAAGGATCAAAGTTAATTAAGGATAAGATTGCTTCTTGTGCACCAAGTAAAGCTGTGTGCACCCATTTGGTCGTCTGGTGCACCCCTTCTAATTCCATGGGTACACCCCGTCTGGGCGTACAGTGCACTCCTTTCTGGAAGCACCCTAGTCTGTGCACACCCCGTCTGTGCGCACCATCGTCTGGGCGCACCATCGGCGCACCATCGTCTGGGTGCACCCTAGGGTTAGTGCAAGATTTTAAGCAGTAAGCGTGTGCAAGCACGTGATATGCAGAGCGCCTGATGCGGAAGTACGCGTATCAAGTCCCCCAAGTTCAGTATAATAGTTTGCAAAGATATCATATCGAACTTCCGCATATGCCACCGCACGTAACCCTAAAGAGAAGTAACATCCGAATAGTAAGTCGCCATACAATGTCGCTATTTGCAATGCAGTAAAATGCACCATGATTATCGCGCTAAGCAGTCACACAACACGTAATAAGGCCATGCACACATTGTGATGAGCAGAATCGTTGTGCGCATCTTATGTTCCAAGCATACATGTGTAATACACGTTTTGTGAGTTACAGTGATGCATATTAAGTATTTCCTGTGCTATATGATAACACGTAATGTGCCTAAACATCACGAAGACTGAATTCAAGTTTATTTTAGTGGATGAGCATTTTAGGACTCTATGAATTTAACTCTCCGGTCTGGATACCGTGAATAACCATCACTGAGATGATGATCTAGATAGGGTGGTTGAAATTCCACCATCGTTGGCTTGACCTTAACGATGGACGATGGTATTCGTATGGTTTATGTTCGAAGAACAGACCTGTTACCGTAATTGGTTTCCTGGATGCAATCGGTAATCGAGTAATACAGAAAACGTTGTCGTAGTTTATAATCATAGTTTACGATTTAATCGGTCATCGAGTATCCCAAAATAGATCTTCAACGATGCGTAAACAAAGAATGCTACTTGCGCTTTACTAGAAAGACAGTATATTAGTATAGTATACTACCACTCCCCCAGTTTAATATGACAGAAAGAAACATTTCGTGTCAAACTATTGCAAGAATGCCCATGAGCATTACACGGTCATAGACGTACAAAGAATATCTATGAGCATTAACCGACCATGGATTTACAAAGAACTGTCATGCATCCATGGGCTTACAAAGAATTGTCATGCATCCATGGACTTTAAAAATAATGGCCATGAGCATTACGCGATCATGGACTTAGTAAGAGATGCCATGGGCAATACGCGACCCTGGACTTAGTGAAGAGTGGGCCATAGCACACAGTCATGGTCTACTTATAAATCGTACTCTCGTAAAGTGAGGCTTTATTGAAGCAAACAGTGTTCTGAATTCTTAGTTTGCATTCAAGACATCTCGCTAATGACTTTGAGTTCCGAATCTCAAGGCCATGTTGAGGCATCTCCAGCTATTCGCGTTGGAAGCATCTTGAAGCAACAATACGATAAATCAGAGATCGTAGTTGCATTCAAGGTATCTCTGACTCATGAGCTCCGTACTCGGTCATGTTCATGGATCCATGCTCTAACGCAAGGGTAATCGTACATGCGTGCACCATCCGCAGGCGCATCGCACAGGCAAGCCAGTGCCTGTCCATTTATACTTAAGATCTACGTAAACGTATTCTCGTACTGCTGCGGAACATTTTCAATAGAAAACCAATGCTTATTGCATCAAGAGTCATCTAAGTCACATCAATGCGTAGGACGAGCAAACTAATGCCCGGTTCTTTATAGTCGACTTGCAGTCTTCTAGTCTGCGAGAGTGTGTTGGTCTAGACAAACCAATGTCTGTTGCCCACCCTAAAATCTAGCCTTGTAACCAAACAGGCTTCTGCTACGCGGGAGCTAGAGATCATCCCTTAAAAGGAAGGAGCACGTAACAATGTGCATCGAAGTGTAACCAAACACCTCTATTCAATACGAATCTCGTACAGGGTGGATCAATTCCCTATGAGCGTAGGTTATTATATCCACAAGCTTAATCGATATGGAAAAAGAGTGCATATTGTTGGGATTTAACAAGTTCATATAACATAATGTCATTTGAGAAACAACAAAGCGGAAGCATGAAATTAAAGCCATGTAATTAACTGTTAACCTTTAACCATTTAAAGTTAAATCCCAATAAGGATCAAGCTATGAAATATACTTACAAACTAAGAGTGGGTTTAGAGTTTATACCTCCTCAAGCTAGTTGAGGGTTAATACAAAAGATGATGAAGAATGGAGCTTCAAAATGATGAAACCTCAAGGAGAAATACCCCAAGATTTTGCACCAACACCTAGCCTTTAGTTAGGATTTAATTACACTTGAATAGAGCTTATAAAAACCAAATTATGAACTCCTTTGAGCTGCAAATACCCCACGGCCTGGACAGCAGACTTGGAGAGGTTTTGTGCAGTTTTTTTTTTTTTGATATGTTAATTGCATGTGTCCTTCTCAAAGTGAGTCAAGATGCTTGTATATGGAATTGGGAAAGTATGACCAAGTAATGGAGTCTCTAGCATGCCTACTTACAACTCCAAGGCCACTCCCATCTAGTTTATAAAATAATACTTGACACATTTTATGTACATGCATATTTTATAAACTTGTTTTATAAAATTAGATTTTATAAAACAAATTTCATAAACTTGCATTTTATAAATTATGTATGTATTATTTATAAAACCAAATATATAAAATTCCATATTATTTATCATGTATACTTTATTTTATAAAACCAATTTTATAAAATGCAACATGACTTAATTAATTATTTAACCTATAAATAATTAAATCCTTATTATATAAATCATTCCATGATTTATATATATACATATCAAGTGCAATTGTTTTCAGAATCCATTTTCTTAAATTCAAGTGTTGCGTAATTTAATCAACAATCCAATCGTTAAGATCAAATACGAATAAGGTGTCGGTAAGCTTGTTATTGGGTATGACCCGACTTGGATCAAAACATATTAGCCACGTTAATTTAATATGTCTCTCGGGCATACAAAATACCTTCACACACACACACACACACACACACACACACACACACACACACACACACACACACACACACACACACATATATATATATATATATATATATATATATATATATATATATATATATATATATATATATATCGTAAAGGAGAAATGTCTCATAAAAAATCCAACCCGCAAAAGGATATTACGGCGTGCGACCGTTCGTAAAAAAGGGAAAATATTCCTTCATACTAGTTACACTCATATCGTGGTAGCCCCCATTTCAATACTACTAAAATATTTAGTGGTGTTGAAATTAAGCATCAAGTTAACACCATCCTGCATGGAAATGCAATCATATATTTGCAGCCACATACGTGCAACCATGAACTTATGAAAGCTGTCTTGGTCTCGAGAAATGTGACTTAGGTGCGCGTGAGGTGCAACTGTTAGAGAAAGTACTTTGTACGAAGTGTACATAAAGTGCGATCATGGGCTTACAGTCGTATGCCATGAATTTAGTGTACGAGTCTCGAACAAGGTGCATCAATGGGCTTATAGTCACATGCATTGATTTAAACAATTTCATGCAAAACACAATGAGGAGAAGACAAATATTGCTTGTCCAAGGGGTTACTGTAGCGACCCGTCCCAATCCATAAGGACGAATTACATCGCGAGGTATTTGACCTCTATATGTGATAATGCTAAAAACGAACATATATTTCATAGTATTATCCCTCAAGAAAGACAAGCTTTTAGTTGCAATTGTCCTATTTACAAGTGATATTCGTTTAAATAATAAAAGGTGAAGACAAAAGGCAGATTCGACAAATTGAAGACGCAAACGACCAAAAAACTAAAAAGTACAAAGTACAATCAAAGAGGTTCAAATTATTGATGAGGAACGTCTAAAAATTACAAGAGTACGAGCCACAAAACGCAAAGTACAAGATATTAAATTATACGCAAGGACGTTCAAAAATCCGGAACTGGGACCAAAGTCAACTCTCAACGCGCGACGCAACAAAATTACAAGTCAACTGTGCACAAGAATATAATATAATATATAATTAATTATATATATTATTATATATATTAATTAAAAGCCGCCCACGTTTTGGATCATAATGTGAGCTGTATTTAAGACCTCCGCACTCGCGGAGTTAAGAAGAACAAAAGCTCCGCACTCGCAGAGCTGCACAGTAAAATGTGGGCCTATAAAAGCTATCGAATTCTGCACGAAAAAACACATCTTTTTCTAATCTATCTCTCACTCTCTACGTAATATATATATATATATATATATATATATATATATATATATATATATATATATATATATAATTTTAATTTTAATTTTAATTTTAATTTAATAATAATAAGGGTATGTTAGCGAATGTTGTAATTGTGTAAGTCGAAATTCTGTCCGTGTAACGCTACGCTATTATTAATCATTGTAAGTTATGTTCAACATTTTTAAATTAATGTCTCGTAGCTAAGTTATTATTATGATTATTTAATGCCGAAGTAATCGTGATGTTGGGCTAAATATTAAAATTGGGTAATTGGGCTTTGGACCATAATTGGGGTTTGGATAAAAGAACGACACATGTGGAAATTAGACTATGGGCTATTAATGGGTTTTATATTAACTTAACGATACCTCGTTAATTTAATATAAAGGTTATAATTCGACGTATCTATAAATAACCACATACGCTTAATCAGGTACGGTGGGCAGGATATCTATAAATACCAATAATTGTTCATTTTACTGGACACGGAACTGGATTAATAGTTAATGGATTAGTTGAAACAGGGGTAGACTACATTCAAGGGTAATTGGTGTAATTGTTAACAAAGTAATAAAACCTTGGATTACACGCAGTCGATAACCTGGTGTATTCATTAAACAAAGTATTAAGACCTTGTTACAATTCGAATCCCCAATTAGTTAGAATATTTGACTTCGGTTGTAAGGATAATTTGACGAAGACTCACGCAATTTATATTTATGACTGATGGACTATTATGGACAAAACCGTATGGACATATCGAATAATCCAGGACAAAGGACAATTAACCCATGGTAATAAACTAAAATCAACACGTCAAACATGATGATTACGGAAGTTTAAATAAGCATAATTCCTTTATATCATATTTAATTGTATTTTTAATTATCGTACTTTTTAATTATCGCAATTTTATTTATTGTCATTTTATTTATCGCACTTTAATTTATCGCACTTTAATTATTGTCATTTACTTCATGAAGCGACCCGTCCTAATCCATTAGGACGAATACAATAACATATGATTACATCGCAAGGTATTTGACCTCTATATGATACATTTTACAAACATTGCATTCGTTTTTAAAAGACATGCTTTCATTACATCGAAAGTTGACAGGCATGCATACCATTTCATAATATATCCAACTATAATTGACTTAGTAATATTCTTGATGAATTCAAGGACTCGAATGCAACGTCTTTTGAAATATGCCATGAATGACTCCAAGTAATATCTCTAAAATGAGCAAATGCACAGCGGAAGATTTCTTTCATACCTGAGAATAAACATGCTTTCAAGTGTCAACCAAAAAGGTTGGTGTGACACCGCTAATTTTTTTTTAAACGTACGTGGCGGAAGCATTATATTATTTAAATAAGATATCAACATTTGTACAAACTGATGTCACGTGTCATTACAACAAATTTCATACGTAACTGGAAAAGACGTAAATACATTAAATTTTCAAAAGAACATAGTTCAAACTATAAAAGACCACATCAGAGTTAACCCTGTCAAACATAACATCACCATGCCCGTCTTCTCCCAAAAAGCATTATCTACAAAAGCTAACAACCTGCAGGGAGGAGATGGAGGGGAATTAGCACGAAGCTAAGTGAGTACGACTAACTACAGGCCATAGCATAGAGAAATGTTATACTAATCATGTCTCTTAGTCTAACACACAAACATCACCCAAGTGCCGTCTACAGAGACTCTGGCGGCTCGGCCAAACCATTAACCACCAGCTGATCGGACTGGGGCTTACCAGAAGTTCCTCCACTACCGTATGTATATACATAATCCACAGGCGACGGACGCGTCATTCACATATATATACACCACGATTGTCTAGGCCACCACATGAGGAACCCACCCCGCAGGTTGATCTCTCCTACCGAGGCTACCACACAATAGGGACGCACTGGGCTCCAGCAGACAAGCATCAACCAACATGCAGTCATCACGATGTACTAACTATCCATAACAATAAGTATATCTAACAAGAATGGCAGTCATAATATAACATGCTACTATATACTATATTCTCCAGTTAGTCCCACTCACTAAATACCAGCAAACGAGAAGGTGTTCAGCTATCTAATCACTGAGCCTTCTCTTTCTCCTTTTCTCCTGAGAAATACATATACACGAGTTAGTTTATGTCCATAAACACCAAATAACACAATACAGAAACTTTTGTCAGAAAACTGTCCGCTAAAAATTTTCTCCTTAACACTTGTGCACTTTCAAAATTTACATCCTAAACACCAAAATACAAACGGGCAGCATAACGGCTAAAAATCAACACTTAGGTAAAATATTCTGCCCTGGACACTCAGTCGGTCGACTGAATCTTACAGTCGGTCGACTGACTATACAATCGGTCGACTTATTTGGTATTTCCACAATCGGCCGAAAGTCAAACTCAATCGGTCGGTTCACTCGCCAGTCTGTCGGTTGTCTGTAAATCGGTCGGTTCAACCCTAGGTCGGTCGACTGTCGACCGACAGTCGGCAGACTGTGTTCATCTTCATCAGAAACTGAACAAAGGCTACGGACTTCACGATGAAATCCTCAAATCTCGATCTAGAGCTCGTTTTAAACACCAAAATCGACCACAACTTGTACACTACTTGTTATAGACTCAAAACCCACAACAATTTGACCATAACAACACTTAAATCACTTGTTTTGACACAAATTCAAGCTTTTTACAAAACTAACATAAAAACTTAAATTTCTCAAAGATTAGAGCATGGAAGCTTGTGATTCTTACCTTAAAAGAATCAGTGAATCACAAGGAACACAATGATATGAACAATTTGAGCTCTAAAACAAGAATCAAGGATTAGGGTTTGAAGTAGGTGAGGGAGATGAAGAACGGGTGTGTTTGGGAATTTTCTAGAAATGGGAAGAAAGAACACAGACTAGTCACTTAATTGTGGATAATTCTCACACTGTGTGACACACGGGTATTTATCAGTTATCTGATATCTTTCGTACATCATTTGGAGACCCAAACGAAGTCCAAATTAAATAAACAAACCTGTTCTGTGACCCTTGTCACAAACTGGTCCTAACTACATCATTAAATAATAATAAATATTAAATAGAAATAAAAGCATATAATAATGCAATACAAACTTAAGGGCATAAATAGTAATCTTACAACTAGGCCCGATTGAGGATGTTACAAATCTACCCCCTTAAGAAGATTCCGTCCTCGGAATCCGGTCAAGGTCAAACAAATGGGGATAGCGCACTCTCATTAACTCCTCGGTTTCCCACGTCAAGTTAGAACCTAAACTGTGCCGCCATTCCACTAACACCATAGGAATCTGTTTCTTTCTTAGCTTTGTGACTTTCTTGTCCACTATTCTAACCGGCTCTTCTACTAACTTCTTAGTTAAATCAACTTTCAAATCCTTCAATGGAAGAATCTGACTTTCATCGTCTACTTTACACTTTCTTAAATAACAAACATTGAACGTGTTGTGTATTCCTGCTAACTCTGATGGAAGATCTAAAACAACAGTCTGATCATTCAAAATTTCTTTTATCGGAAATGGCCCAATAAACCTCGGTGCTAGTTTACCACGTTTACCAAATCTGATCACCCCTTTCCATGGCGAAACTTTCAGATAAACACGATCACCTACATTAAATGTCACCGGACATCTGCGCGGATCAGCATACATCTTTTGTCTATCTCCAGCTGCTTTTAACTTCTTACGTGCAATTTCGACCTTTTCTGCGGTTATCTGAACAATTTCGGGACCTGCAAATTGTTTCTCACCTGCTTCTAACCAACAAGTAGGAGTTCTGCACTTGCGACCATACAACATTTCATACGGCGGCATTCCGATACTCGAATGATATGAATTGTTGTAAGCAAACTCTATTAATGGAAGATGCAAATCCCAAGAACCACCATATTCTAAGACACACGCTCTCAACATGTCTTCTAACGTTTGAATCGTTCGTTCACTCTGACCATCTGTCTGTGGATGATATGCTGTACTTAGATTCACACGTGTACCCAAATTCTGTTGTAAACTGTTCCAGAAGTTTGATACAAACCTATTATCTCTATCAGAAACTATTGACAACGGTATACCATGTCGACTAACGATCTCTTTCAAGTACAATTCTGCCAAATCACTTAACGAAGCTATTTCACGAGTAGCTAAAAAGTGAGCACTCTTTGTTAAACGATCCACTATCACCCAGATCATGTAGTGTCCTTTCTGGGTTCGGGGTAACTTGGTTACAAAATCCATCATTATATGATCCCATTTCCACTGAGGAATTTCTAACTATCTTAGAGATCCATACGGTTTCTGATGTTCTGCCTTAACTTGCGCACAAATATGACATTTTTCGACAAAATTTGCAACATCTGTCTTCATTGTAGGCCACCAATACAATGTTTTCAAGTCTCTATACATCTTTGTACTACCTGGATGCACTGATAATCTCGATTTATGTGCTTCAGTAAGGATTAAATCCCTCAAATCTCCAAGCATAGGCACCCAAATTCGGTCATTATAGGTCTTTAATCCTCTAGAATCATTGCATAGGTCAAATTTTCTTTTAGTCATTTGTTCAGTCTTTAGGTTTTTGTCATTTAAAGCTACTAACTGAACGGTTTTCAATCGATCAATCAAGTCTGAAACTATTTCAATTCTCATAAATCTAACATTTTCGATGGTTTTCTTGCGACTCAGAGCATCTACGACCACATTTGCTTTACCCGGATGGTACTTAATCTCACAATCGTAGTCTTTAATCAATTCTAAACATCGACGTTGACGCATATTTAATTCTTTCTGCGAGAAGATATATTGAAGACTCTTATGATCTGTATAGATTTCACAATGTGTACCATACAAATAATGTCTCCAAAGCTTCAAAGCAAACACAACGGCAGTTAACTCTAAATCGTGAGTAGGGTAGTTTCGTTCATGATTCTTCAACTGTCGTGAAGCATACGCTATAACTTTATTTCTCTGCATCAAAACACAACCCAGACCTGCATGTGACGCATCACAATAAACCACGAAATCTTTTGTTCCCTCTGGTAAAGCTAAAACCGGCGCTTGACATAACAACTGTTTGAGAGTCTGAAAAGCCTTTTCTTGTTCATCAGTCCATCGAAAGGCTACATCTTTTCTAGTTAACTTATTCAACGGACCTGCTATTTTAGAGAAGTCTTTGATAAATCGGCGGTAATAACCTGCTAAACCCAGAAAACTCTTAATTTCTGTCGGCGTTTTCGGTGAGTTCCAATTCATTACGGCCTCTATCTTAGACTGATCTACTTCAATACCCTGTTCACAAATCACATGACCCAGAAACTGTACTTCCCGCAACCAAAATTCACATTTGGAAAACTTAGCGTACAACTGTTCATGTTTCAGAAGTTCTAATACCAATCTCAAATGTGTAGCATGATCTTTCTCGGTTTTCGAATATATTAAGATATCATCTATGAAGACAATCACAAACTTATCAAGATACTGATGACACACCCTGTTCATGAGATCCATAAACACTGCTGGCGCATTTGTTAACCCAAATGGCATAACTAAAAATTCATAATGACCATATCTAGTTCTAAACGCTGTTTTCGGTATGTCGGTCTCTGCAACACGTACCTGATGATACCCTGAACGTAAATCAATCTTTGAAAAGTAAGAAGCACCCTGTAACTGATCGAATAAATCATCTATTCTTGGTAACGGATACTTATTCTTGATTGTTCTCTCATTTAAGTCGCGGTAATCTATACACATCCTAAGCGACCCATCTTTCTTTTTCACAAATAACACAGGAGCACCCCACGGTGAAGAACTTGGTCGGATAAACCCCTTATCTAACAGTTCCTGAATCTGAGACATCATTTCTCGGATTTCTGACGGAGCTAATCTGTAAGGAGCTTTTGCAACTGGCGTAGCACCTGGAACCAAATCAATTTTATACTCTACTTCACGTACTGGAGGTAACCCTGGTAAATCACCTGGAAATACTTCTGGAAATTCTGACACAACGGGAATATCGGTCACCTGCTTCTTCTCTTTCTTAACATCAATCACGTAGGCTAAGAATGAATCACACCCTTTCGTTATTGCCTTCTGAGCTTTCATTAGGGAAACCATAGGGAAGTTAAATCCACTGCACTCTCCCCTAGCTATCACTCGTTATCCGTCGGCCAAACGGAAAGAAATCATCTTCTTATCACACTTAATATTAGCCCTATTAGCTCTTAACCAATTCATGCCTATGACTACATCAAAGCTAGGTATAGGCATCAACAAACAGGTTAAAGGGAATGAATGGCCATCAATTTCGATGGTAATTCCAGTCACAGATGATGTGCATGGAACCATTTTACCATCAGCTACTTCTATTCCCAAAGGCTCATCTAACATCCTAACAGGCAACTTCAACTTATCACAAAAGCCTAAGGACATAAAAGAACGATTCGCTCCAGAATCAAATAACACACGAGCTGGCAAGGAATTAACCAAGTACATACCGTTAATGACGTCATAGGTAGCGGTTGCAGCGTCTACCGTCATTTGAAATGCCCTCGCCTCTGCTGTTGGAGGATTCTTTCTCTTCTGCCCGACAGTAGAAGCAGCAGATCCTCCAAAAGTTATTGACCTCGCCCCTGACCCTGCCCCAGAACCAGCTCTTGACGAAGATGGACAATTCGCTGATCTATGACCTACCTGATGACAAGTCCAACACACATCGGACTTAAAGGAACAAGTTGTTGTTTCATGACCTAGTACTCCACATCTCAAGCATCTTCGGGTCATTGGAGAACATGGACCGGCATGAGTTGTGTAACGACCCGACCAAAACCGTTATTGACGGCGCCGTTAACTTAGGTCCCGTTGCGTGGTCGTAGTCCCTATATGAGACTCGTTTGACCAAAATTATGTCGCATTCATTTGAAAGGCACAAGACTTGCAAGTTTAGTTTACAAAACCATTCGACAGCAAGTCTAAGTTTACAAAAGTCATAAAGTATAAATGAAATAACTTGCGACATAATATAAGTTGAAAAACACAGTTGCTATAAATAGCGTAAGTATGTAAACAAAAGTTTGAATCCAAAAGTGCTATCCCTAGCGTATGTATGTATGTATGCTTGACCCCAAGCAAGAAATCAGAGTGTATGCATGTATGCTTGACCCCAAGCAAGTATGAATGTACGCGGAAGCATGTATCAAATAGCCATGTATGAACCTGAGAAACATATAGAAAACTGTCAACGAAAAACGTTGGTGAAATCATAGGTGTTTGTAATAAACGTTATATTTTGAACCACAAGATTTAGTATTTCCATAAATTGATCATCCAAAAGTTGCATTCCAAAAGTTGGTTCGCGAGCACCCAATTATCAAGACTTAACGTTTCCTTCCATTGTATACCCCATCACTTAGTGCTAGAACAAACACTGATTCTCGAAAATATATTTCATCCGTAGACGGTAGCGAACCGTCAAGGATGAGGGTTGTCAACCCATATGGCCATATAACATAAGTTCTCGCTTACACCCGGCAAGTGTAACTAATGATAATCGAATTGAGGATTTTTGTTCTAAACTCGCTGTAGAATGTTTGTTTTCCTTGTACTTGTGTTCAAAGTATAAAAGTAAGTAGTACAAAATGTAACAAAGTATATGTTTCTCAGCCCACAATTTAAAAGTATAAAAAGTTGTTGAAAAGGTGGGACTATGATCTCACCTCGAGTGCACGAGTATAAAGGTACTTCACAAAGTAAACGTGTGCATGAAAGTTGCTTAGTCTTGACCTAAACAAGTAAATTGTATCAATTAACTGGTTACGACACATGGTTGGGTGAAATGTGTTCAATTAGTCCTATGGCTCGTTACGACTCGAATAGTATAGCATGTGAATCACGTTGTCAAGTTTCATGCAAGAATCAAGTATAAAAGCATGTTAGAACGATTGTAATAAAGTTTGAGTTGACATTTCAAAACCTTACCATTAGAAAGGAAATCTTATTACGTTTCCAACGATATTTGATTCATCAAAAACGGAGTTACGGTCAAAAAGTTATGGCCAAAACAAGTTTGCTGAAGTTCGGATGAAACAGGCAATTGTCACGGCGCGACAAATTGCTCCGCGGCGCGACAAATGCCTATGTTGAAGGTCAGAAAGCTTGAAAAACATGTTCTAAAATCACCCTTTGGGCCACGGCGCGACAAATTGCTCCGCGGCGCGACAATGGCCGTGGCCTGGTCCCTGGCCTGTTTCACTTGTTCAAGGCTTGGTAAAATTTCAAACAAACGCAAAACTCAAACCGTAAACAATTAGGAAGCGTATCTTATACCGTTGGAAAGCTCTTTTGACAAGGAACACAACTAAACATGTTTCATCAAACAAAAACAACATTTTCCATAACCGATTTCTCGTCAAGTGATCGTTTAAAAGTCCATTTTCAAAGTTTCAAGTTCATCAATTGCATTTTAAGTTTCGGGAATCCAATTTACACATACGATATGCCGTTTCGAAGGTAATTAAGCATACATTACAACTAATCACTAACAATTAACATTCCATGGCATTCAAGCATCAAAAGTTCATGTCAAGAACTATCAAACCCTAGTCAAACATCACAAAATCAATATTCATGTTTTTGAAGTTTTCTTAATCAACCTACGCATCAAAACGAAGCTAGTGATACTAGTAACACAATTAAAACATGCACTTTAACAATCTAACAACATTAACTCATCCAAAATCAAGGATTAAGCAAACCCATTTCAAGTTCATGCTAGTTACTCCAAAAACAACAAATCGAGCAAACCAAACATATATTCATGTTAGACTTGAGCCATAGACACTAACTAACACCATTTCAAATCAAAAACACGAATTTAGAGAAATCTAGAGTTTTAGAAATGTTACCCAAACGAGATGAAGTTGGTATCAAATTGTAGAGGATGAAGAGAGGATTCCAAATATGTAATTTGTTTTGTTGTAAGCCTCCTAAATCGAATTTAGATGATGAATGATTGAATTGGGTGTTGTGTGTGTGTGTTCTTGCTAGAGAGAAAGAGAGATGAGGGAGATGGATGGAAATGGATGGAGGAGGTGAAGTGGTTGACTAGTTGACCTAGTCACCACTTTGCCTACTTGTCAACTTAAGTCCCTCATGTTTGTAGTCGGGTGCGGGAATTAACCAAACGAATATTTTTAAAACGCTCGAGTAAACGGGTGATGTCAAAATTAAATAGCGGGAATATAATGAACGTTACTCACGGAAACTATTAATTTAAATACGAAAGATTATGTTTTAAAAAAAAAGACGGTGTTAAAATTAAATTTAACGGAAAAACGCGGGATGTTACATTATCCACACCTCAAAAGAAATTTCGTCCCGAAATTTAGTTGGAAGTAGTAGTTGTTGAATCTTACTCGAGATCTTGCGTTGTAAATTCTACGAATAAGTGAAGGTACTCCCTTGGGCATTTCACGTCGTCTTAGAGTTTGGGTTCACGATTCATGGTTTCGACTGGCCCTCCTAGGAATGAAGTTTATCGTCGATAGTGAGTTCATCAAAGAAGATAACAAGTTCTCGTTTCGCAAAACACGTCTTTGAGTTGATACATCGAATGTAGGATAAACGGAGACTCAAAATGGGTCGGAAAAGTCTAAACGGCTAGCGACGGGTCCAAAACACCCCAAGAATTTAAAGGATCAAAATATCGCGGATTTAGCTTCCTACGTTTCCCGAAACGGATTGTACCTTTCCAAGGTGCGACTCTTAACGTGACGCGGTTTCCCACGCGGAATTTGAAATGTTTACGTCTAACATCGGCGTAGCTCTTGGTGAGTACGAGTCGCGTAGGGTTTTACCTGAATATGAACAAATTTTCTCGGTTGCTCATGAACAACCTCGGCCCCGGTGAATTGATCATCGCTTACTTGGTTCGACAAAGGAGAACGACGTTTCCGGTCACATGTGGTTTCAAAAGGAGTGACGTTAAAACTCGAATGAAAATCATTGTAGTACGAGGATTCGGTTAAAGGAAAATACTTTTCTCAAGTAAATTTGAAGTTAGTAATACAAACTTGTATTATGGTTTCCAAGGTTTAAATCGCATGTTTGTTCGGTCCGTCGGGTTGTGGATGGTACGCGGTGCTCATGTCTAAACGCGGTCCCGAGGCTTTTTGTAAGGCACTCCAAAATCTAGAAGTGAAACGAGGATCTCGATCCGAAACGGGGTACATTTCCCTAAGGCATATTGAACACGTTTGCTAGGAATTGAAAACGTTAGTTAGGACAAGTTTCTCAAGAAAATTCGCGTCGCGGAAGATTTATCGGTTTTCAAATACGTTCGTCGAGACTATTCACCCTCGAGGCGAATACTAGTATAACGTGGAGAGTCCCTCCCTCCATTGGGAGTTTAGAATAAAGATTTCCTGAACCGGAAGTACGAGTGTGGTGAGAGGGAAGTTCCGCCCCGATGTGAGCATAACGAGTAAATTGCAGTTAGTCAACAAGACTGCGCGAGGACGAGCTAGTATACCCGTGTGACATACGGTTGAAGTCGAATGGAATCGGTAATTCATTCGGAAGCATAAATATAATTTGACAATAATTGAAGGTGTGTCCCCGGTATGGTTGTTATAAATATTCTCGGAGTTTTCGGATGTCCAAACATGAAAAGATGAAGTCATGTACATGGCACATGGTGGTGTTTAGGTTGATCGAGTCTAACCACCATCACGCGTCACTAGAACTTTGGTATGTCTTACCGTAATATAACCACGTTGATCGAGTGTCGTTATATTACGCCAAATCATACTTCCATTCCCACATCACTCCATGAGTTCAAGTTCGTGTCATCGTGAAAATCTAAAATGAACAAAATGTAACGACGTCTCAAACATGATTCGTATTGAATCGAAAGAATTAGTGCAACTCTAAAGATGCGTTCCCCGAGGGAAGTGTATAAGTGATTGTTCACGTCAATGCGGTTCGAATCAGACAATAAAGTAGTTAGGTATGAAAAGAGTAACGAGTCATGATAGCGAGTAGTACGCAACCGTAGCGATAAATAGTGATGACGATACTCACCTAGAGTAGTGACAGTGACTTTACAATACTCATGGATAGTAAGCTAAGACGGGGTGGATAACAACCAAAGAATTTGAGTTCCCGAGCTAGAGTAGCTAACGAAGTCGCGGTCATCCGTACGCGTATGAATCTTGAATTCACGTGTTTTACCAAAAATTGGCGGAATACGAGTTCGTATGATGAAGGTTGGGTACCATTAAAAAGTTTGCCTAAGAATGATTCAAGTATAATGCACAAGTAGTCAAGTAAGTGCTATCTATAGCAATGTATGTCAGAATGCAAATGCTAACTATCCGGTTGTAGTCTAGACTCACTAATGCGTCCTAACGACTCTGTTAGACACACTAATGCACTTCCTAGTTCCCTACAACCAACGCTCTGATACCATCTGTAACGACCCGACCAAAACCGTTATTGACGGCGCCGTTAACTTAGGTCCCGTTGCGTGGTCGTAGTCCCTATATGAGACTCGTTTGACCAAAATTATGTCGCATTCATTTGAAAGGCACAAGACTTGCAAGTTTAGTTTACAAAACCATTCGACAGCAAGTCTAAGTTTACAAAAGTCATAAAGTATAAATGAAATAACTTGCGACATAATATAAGTTGAAAAACACAGTTGCTATAAATAGCGTAAGTATGTAAACAAAAGTTTGAATCCAAAAGTGCTATCCCTAGCGTATGTATGTATGTATGCTTGACCCCAAGCAAGAAATCAGAGTGTATGCATGTATGCTTGACCCCAAGCAAGTATGAATGTACGCGGAAGCATGTATCAAATAGCCATGTATGAACCTGAGAAACATATAGAAAACTGTCAACGAAAAACGTTGGTGAAATCATAGGTGTTTGTAATAAACGTTATATTTTGAACCACAAGATTTAGTATTTCCATAAATTGATCATCCAAAAGTTGCATTCCAAAAGTTGGTTCGCGAGCACCCAATTATCAAGACTTAACGTTTCCTTCCATTGTATACCCCATCACTTAGTGCTAGAACAAACACTGATTCTCGAAAATATATTTCATCCGTAGACGGTAGCGAACCGTCAAGGATGAGGGTTGTCAACCCATATGGCCATATAACATAAGTTCTCGCTTACACCCGGCAAGTGTAACTAATGATAATCGAATTGAGGATTTTTGTTCTAAACTCGCTGTAGAATGTTTGTTTTCCTTGTACTTGTGTTCAAAGTATAAAAGTAAGTAGTACAAAATGTAACAAAGTATATGTTTCTCAGCCCACAATTTAAAAGTATAAAAAGTTGTTGAAAAGGTGGGACTATGATCTCACCTCGAGTGCACGAGTATAAAGGTACTTCACAAAGTAAACGTGTGCATGAAAGTTGCTTAGTCTTGACCTAAACAAGTAAATTGTATCAATTAACCGGTTACGACACATGGTTGGGTGAAATGTGTTCAATTAGTCCTATGGCTCGTTACGACTCGAATAGTATAGCATGTGAATCACGTTGTCAAGTTTCATGCAAGAATCAAGTATAAAAGCATGTTAGAACGATTGTAATAAAGTTTGAGTTGACATTTCAAAACCTTACCATTAGAAAGGAAATCTTATTACGTTTCCAACGATATTTGATTCATCGAAAACGGAGTTACGGTCAAAAAGTTATGGCCAAAACAAGTTTGCTGAAGTTCGGATGAAACAGGCAATTGTCACGGCGCGACAAATTGCTCCGCGGCGCGACAAATGCCTATGTTGAAGGTCAGAAAGCTTGAAAAACATGTTCTAAAATCACCCTTTGGGCCACGGCGCGACAAATTGCTCCGCGGCGCGACAATGGCCGTGGCCTGGTCCCTGGCCTGTTTCACTTGTTCAAGGCTTGGTAAAATTTCAAACAAACGCAAAACTCAAACCGTAAACAATTAGGAAGCGTATCTTATACCGTTGGAAAGCTCTTTTGACAAGGAACACAACTAAACATGTTTCATCAAACAAAAACAACATTTTCCATAACCGATTTCTCGTCAAGTGATCGTTTAAAAGTCCATTTTCAAAGTTTCAAGTTCATCAATTGCATTTTAAGTTTCGGGAATCCAATTTACACATACGATATGCCGTTTCGAAGGTAATTAAGCATACATTACAACTAATCACTAACAATTAACATTCCATGGCATTCAAGCATCAAAAGTTCATGTCAAGAACTATCAAACCCTAGTCAAACATCACAAAATCAATATTCATGTTTTTGAAGTTTTCTTAATCAACCTACGCATCAAAACGAAGCTAGTGATACTAGTAACACAATTAAAACATGCACTTTAACAATCTAACAACATTAACTCATCCAAAATCAAGGATTAAGCAAACCCATTTCAAGTTCATGCTAGTTACTCCAAAAACAACAAATCGAGCAAACCAAACATATATTCATGTTAGACTTGAGCCATAGACACTAACTAACACCATTTCAAATCAAAAACACGAATTTAGAGAAATCTAGAGTTTTAGAAATGTTACCCAAACGAGATGAAGTTGGTATCAAATTGTAGAGGATGAAGAGAGGATTCCAAATATGTAATTTGTTTTGTTGTAAGCCTCCTAAATCGAATTTAGATGATGAATGATTGAATTGGGTGTTGTGTGTGTGTGTTCTTGCTAGAGAGAAAGAGAGATGAGGGAGATGGATGGAAATGGATGGAGGAGGTGAAGTGGTTGACTAGTTGACCTAGTCACCACTTTGCCCACTTGTCAACTTAAGTCCCTCATGTTTGTAGTCGGGTGCGGGAATTAACCAAACGAATATTTTTAAAACGCTCGAGTAAACGGGTGATGTCAAAATTAAATAGCGGGAATATAATGAACGTTACTCACGGAAACTATTAATTTAAATACGAAAGATTATGTTTTAAAAAAAAAGACGGTGTTAAAATTAAATTTAACGGAAAAACGCGGGATGTTACAAGTTGACTTACAAACATTACACCAACCAGACTGACTAGAACCCGATCCACTCATACCAGATTTACTTTTCTATTTAAACCCACCTGACTTCTTACCACGAAATCCTGATTGCTTACTTGATTGCTGAGTAGACTGACCACCAGTTTGACTTTCTGATTTTCCCCCAAAAGGTCCACCTGTTGAACTTTCTCTTTTCGCTGCCATTATATCACCTTCTGTCACTTTAGCCATCTCATGAGCCTGTGCCAATGTGGTTGCAAATCTCGCAACTGTTCTATATTCTGGCTTAATCACCCGCATAAAATGCTGAATCTTATCCTTCTCAGTCGGTACCCACTGTTGAACAAACCTTAACTTCGATGTAAAATCTCTGAAAACCTCATAAATCATCATGTTTTCGGTCATTTTCATACTCAGAAACTCGGTTTTCAATCTTTCCATCTCCTATTCAGAACAATACTGCTCACGAACTTTAGCAGCAAATTGTTCCCAGGTAATTTGACTGATCTGTTCTTTAGGTAAATATGCAGTGATAGAATCTCACCACTCCATTGCTTCACCTTTGAGAAGCCTACTAGCAAATAACACCATGGATTCAGGCTCACAAAAACATGCTTCTAACGCCCTCTCCACTTCTCTTAGCCAATTGAGGGTCATCGTAGGGTTTGTGTGTCCGCTGTACTCAGGAGGTTTGCAGTCCATAAACTGTTTATAGGTACACTTCCTTCTGGTCTCAGGGACTTGAAATGGGTACATCATTTGATTAGGAAAAGTCTGGTTAAACGGAAATGGCATTTGATAGTTTTGATAGGTATTTTGGGGAAATTGTGACTGAGAACTGCCACCGGCTTGATTATGAAAGTTAGGAGGAAAGGTTGTATTTAACGCAGTGGTATTAGGGTTCCATTGCGCCCGTTCTTGTTCCAATTCCTTAATTTTCTCCTGAGCTTCTAGTAACCGACTTTGAAGTTCTATTACTTCTTGAGAAGTTTCTTCTTCTGAAGACACATGTCCATCTTCGTCTTGGGGCTCTGAATGTACGAGTTCCAGGGGCAGTAGGGCCAGTAGCGTTAGCTTCGTTATCTGTCATTGCTGCACTACCACAACACTCACACCAAAGCTTAGTATAAATTCTGTTAGTACTAACAACTAACACATATCCTGTCCTAGTACTCACTTAACCCATCCCCAGCATGTTATGTTTGACATGACTCTTCTAAGTTTGGGAACATGACATGTAGATCACAATGCACATGCTGCCAAACTCAGCTCTGATACCAACTTGTGACACCGCTAATTTTTTTTTTAAACGTACGTGGCGGAAGCATTATATTATTTAAATAAGATATCAACATTTGTACAAACCGATGTCACGTGACATTACAACAAATTCCATGCGTAACTGGAAAAGACGTAAATACATTAAATTTTCAAAAGAACATAGTTCAAACTATAAAAGACCACATCAGAGTTAACCCTGCCAAACATAACATCACCATGCCCGTCTTCTCCCAAAAAGCACTATCTACAAAAGCTAACAACCTGCAGGGAGGAGATGGAGGGGAATTAGCACGAAGCTAAGTGAGTACGACTAACTACAGGCCATAGCATACAGAAGTGTTATACTAATCATGTCTCTTAGTCTAACACACAAACATCACCCAAGTGCCGTCTACAGAGACTCTGGCGGCTCGGCCAAACCATTAACCACCAGCTGATCGTACTGGGGCTTACCAGAAGTTCCTCCACCACCGTATGTATATACATAATCCACACGCGACGGACGCGTCATTCACATATATACACCACGATTGTCTAGGCCACCACATGAGGAACCCAACCCACAGGTTGATCTCTCCTACCGAGGCCACCACACAATAGGGACGCACTGGGCTCCAGCAGACAAGCATCAACCAACATGCAGTCATCACAATGTACTAACTATCCACAACAATAAGTATATCTAACAAGCATGGCAGTCATAATATAACATGCTACTATATACTATATTCTCCAGTTAGTCCCACTCACTAAATACCAGCAAACGAGAAGGTGTTAAGCTATCTAATCACTGAACCTTCTCTTTCTCCTTTTCTCCTGAGAAATACATATACACGAGTTAGTTTATGTCCATAAACACCAAATAACACAATACAGAAACTTTTGTCAGAAAACTGTCCGCTAAAAATTTTCTCCTTAACACTTGTGCACTTTCAAAATTTACATCCTAAACACCAAAATACAAACGGGCAGCATAACGGCTAAAAATCAACACTTAGGTAAAATATTCTGCCCTGGATACTCAGTCGGTCGACTGACTCTTACAGTCGGTCGACTGACTATACAATCGGTCGACTGACTATACAATCGGTCGACTGACTTTCCCAGTCGGTCGACTTATTTGGTATTTCCACAATCAGCCGAAAGTCAAACTCAATCGGTCGGTTCACTCGCCAGTCGGTCGGTTGTCTGTAAATCGATCGGTTCAACCCTAGGTCGGTCGACTGTCATCCGACAGTCGGCCGACTGTGTTCATCTTCATCAGAAACTGAACAAAGGCTACGGACTTCACGATGAAATCCTCAAATCTCGATCTAGAGCTCGTTTTAAACACCAAAATCGACCACAACTTGTACACTACTTGTTATAGACTCAAAACCCACAACAATTTGACCATAACAACACTTAAATCACTTGTTTTGACACAAATTCAAGCTTTTTACAAAACTAACATAAAACCTTAAATTTCTCAAAGATTAGAGCATGGAAGCTTGTGATTCTTACCTTAAAAGAATCAGTGAATCACAAGGAACACAATGATATGAACAATTTAAGCTCTAAAACAAGAATCAAGGATTAGGGTTTGAAGTAGGTGAGGGAGATGAAGAACGGGTGTGTTTGGGAATTTTCTAGAAATGGGAAGAAAGAATACAGACTAGTCACTTAATTGTGGATAATTCCCACACTGTGTGACACACGGGTATATATCAGTTATCTATCTGATATCTTTCGTACATTATTTGGAGACCCAAACGAAGTCCAAATTAAATAAACAAACCTGTTCTGTGACCCTTGTCACAAACTGGTCCTAACCACATCATTAAATAATAATAAATATTAAATAGAAATAAAAGCATATAATAACGCAATACAAACTTAAGGGCAAAAATAGTAATCTTACAACTAGGCTCGATTGAGGATGTTACAGTTGGTGAGTTCATTAGTTTATCATAAACGTTCATTTCCATCATTTTAATAGACCACAAGATTTTCATTTCTCATTAATATACATCACATGCATAGAGATAAAAATCATTCATATGGATTGAACACCTGGTAACCGACCTTAACAAGATGCATATAGAATATCCCCATCATTCCAGGACACCCACCGGACATGATAAAATCGAAGTACTAAAGCATTCCAAATTCCAGAATGGGGGTTGTTAGTTCCCGTAGATCTACCTTTAGGATTCGCGTCAATTTGGGAGTCTGTTCCCAAATTCTTAGGCTACCAAGCTAAAAGGGGCATATTCAATTTCGATCATTCAACCATATAATGTAGTTTCAATTACTTGTGTCTATTTCGTAAAACAGTTATAAAAATAGCGCATGTATTCTCAGTCCCAAAAATATATATTGCAAAAGCATTTAAAAAGGGAGCAAATGAAACTCACTTAATGTATTTTGTAGTAAAAATACATATGACGATATTGAACAATGCAGGGTTGGCCTCGGATTCACGAACCTATATCATGTATATATATATTAACACATATAATGGTAATAGAACAAATTTATGTATTATTAGTGATATAGTTTTTATATTTAATAATCTATAGGTTTTATTAATTAATTATGTGTATTTATTTTATATATGTTGTAAATAAATAATTATTATTTATTATAAACATTTTAATATATTTATGTTATACGTATTAAATATATTTTTATGTAACTAATATTTTATTTGGTAAACCTATTACTAATAATAAAAGGTTGTATTTTTATAATAGTAATAGTAGTAATAATAATAATAATAATAATAATAATAATAATAATAATAATAATAATAATAATAATAATAATAATAATAATAATCCTACTATTATCAATAATAATAATAATCATATTAATATAAGTAGTAATAATAATAGTACTAATAAAAATGTACAACCTTTGAAGAAAGGAGCTTTAAAAATAAAACGCCGCTGCCCGGGCTTGAACCCGCGACCTCTTGCTTAAACCCAACACCCTTAGCAAACTAATATGTCATGCTTTTCTATCCTAATCGCCATCATCATCATCATTTTAATATCATGATCTAATATCATTATCATTCTAATATCATAATCATATCTATTATCATGATATCATAGTCATCATCATTTTCATATGATCATAACATAATCCTTATCATCATAATCATTATCATCTCATCTTTATTCATATATTATTTTTATGATCATCTTAATCATCACTTAATTCTATCATCAATGCCATTTTTATCATTTCACCATGATCATACCATCATTATTAACTTAACCTCGTCTCATCATCAATCATCACAGTGGATCATCAATTATATAACAATCCTATGTTTTAGTCTATATATATCCCTCGGCATACACTCGACAAGCTTTGTTCACAAAAGGGAAGAATATCATCACTGCAATACCCTCGGCCCAACAAAATTGGGACGTGGCCCAACAGTAGAACTGAAGCAGGCCCAATTAAACAAAATAGGTCCATTAATCATATGTTGATTTGAATTGACGAGAGATTAGTGGGGTGGGGTTCGATTGGCACACAAACGCATCATCATCATCTTCTTTATTACCCGTCACTTTCATCATCATTCATTATTAATAGTCAACATCATCCCTTGATTTGTGGGAAACATCATCCCTTGATTTGTGGGATCCTTGTAATATTAATAGCCAACACTATCGGCTCATTATTGTCATCCCTTAATTTGTGGGATCTTAGTTGACTACTTTCCATAGATAGTCGATTGTATTATTATATATATATAGACTTGATATTGTTAATAAAATCACGAAGGGAATTGCATACTCCTTTATGGTATCAGATACAGGCACACTCATGTGACCAATCTCTTCCTCAATTTTTGCTGTCCTCTACTTACTAAAATAAATAAACTTCTCTTCCTCAATTTTTGTCACCTCACGCTTCAAAGATACTACGAAGTTCTTTATTCTCATTTTTTTCTTTGCCATAATCTTCTTCAACATATAAATGGCAAATGCAAACAAAACTCACCCTACTATGACCTTAGCCACCGATAATAACTGGTACCTCGATACGGGAGCAACATCACACATGGCGGGTTCTCAAGGTAATTTCACGACTTATTATCCTTCAAATGTCTCTAAACGTATTATTGTTGGTAATGGTCACGGCATACCTATTAGTGGTTATGGACACACCTCTTTAAACATCAACCCTAACCGACAACTTAATTTATCCAACATCTTGCATGCTCCGCATTTAATTAAAAACCTTATATCCGTTCGTCGTTTATCTATTGATAATTCTATCTCTATTGAATTTGACCCATTTGGTTATAATGTGAAAGAATTTCCGACGGGAACCCACATAATGCGGTGTAATAGCACCGGTGACTTATATCCTCTCCAACCATCCAAGCCACAACTTCAACCTTCTGCATTTTCTATTTCTTCTCATGATTTATGGCATCAACGTCTAGGTCATCCGGGCGTTAATGTACTTAAGTCCCTTCGTAGTAAAAATTATGTTCAATGCAATTCGAATAAGATATCTTTTTGTCAATCGTGTGTCTTTGGAAAGCACGTTCGTTTACCTTTTCATGCTTCCACTAATTATACTTTTAATCCCTTCGATATAATACATAGTGATTTGTGGACATCACTCGTAGTTAGTACCAATGGCCATCGTTACTACATACTTTTTCTTGATGATTTTACAAATTTTTTATGGACAATGCCATTAAGTAATAAATCGTAAGTATTTAACATTTTTCTTACTTTTCAATCTCTTATTAAAACACAATTCAATAGACAAATCAAAGCATTTCAATGCGACAATGGCACAGAATACAATAATAAATCCTTTCATATTTTTTTCAATCAAAGGCATGGTTTTTCGCTTCTCTTGTCCATATACTTCTTCTCAAAATGGTAAAGCGGAACGGAAAATTTGTGCTATTAAAAACATTATGCGCACCATCATGTCTCATTCATCTGTCCCGGCTAACTTTTGGCCTTATGCACTCGAAATGGCTACCTACCTAATAAACATTCTCCCAACCAAACTACTTAATAACTTTTCCCCAACACAAATGCTATATAATAGTACACCAGATTATCAACATCTTCGTGTCTTCGGCTGTTTATGTTACCCACTTCTTCCATCCACTACAATTAATAAACTTCAACCCCGGTCAACACCTTGTGTATTCTTAGGTTACCCCAAAAATCACCGCGGCTATAAATGTTATGACATGCAAACCAAAAAGTTTATCATTTATAGACATGTTATCTTTAATGAACACGATTTTCCTTTCTTATCCTCTCTATCTACTTCAGGTCCAGACTATAAATTTCTTCATGAGAATATTCATCCTCTCTTCATTAATAATATACAGTTTCCTAAGCCCAATAACAATTCCACTAGCCCACATCACAATACTCCTATCAACTCACCTTCTACTCATAAGCCACACTCTTCTCCTGAGCCCAATAACACAAATAGGCTACAACAAAATCCTTCCTCTACTTCGTCCCTTTCTGATACAAGTCCTCTTCGACATCCTGAACCTACGCATTCTTCCAACCCATCCACTAATACCACTTCTGCTACTGTTTCTCAACCTTATAATATAGTACCTTCAACTACTACTCACTCAATGACAACTCGTTCCATGTCCGGAATTTTTAAACCAAAAACACCATTTAATCTTATAGCGTCCACAACTATTTCTCCTCTACCATCTAATCCTAAAATAGCCTTAGCTGACCCTAATTGGCGTCGTGCCATGACCGATGAATACCGAGCTTTGTTGGATAATAAGACGTGGGAACTTGTGCCCCGTCAATCTCATATGCATATTATTTGATCCATATGGATTTTTTGTCATAAGATAAAATCCGATGGTACTTTTGAGAGCTACAAAGCTAGACTTGTAGGTGATGGACGAGCACAACAGCTCGGTATCGATTGCCATGAGACTTTTAGTCCGGTAGTTAAACCTGCCACTATCCGGACAGTTCTTAGTATTGCGGTTTCTAAATCTTGGCCTATACACCAGTTGGATGTTAAAAATGCTTTTTACATGGTAATTTAAATGAAATGGTTTATATGTATCAGCCTACAGGTTTCAAAGATCGTACTCGCCCGAATCATGTATGTTTGCTCAAACGCTCACTTTATGGTTTAAAGCAAGCACCGCGTGCATGGTACCAACGATTTGCAGAATTTGCTTATACTATTGGTTTCATACATAGCAAATGTGATCACTCGTTATTTATATACCACAACGGAAAGGATATTGCGTACTTGTTACTTTATGTTGATGATATCATTTTAGCTACATCCTCGGATGATCTTCATGATCGGCTTATGGCAAAACTGGCTTGTAAATTTGCCATGAAGGACTTAGGTCCTTTGAGTTCCTTTTTGGGCATTTTCGTTCATCGTAGTACTAACGGTTTATTTCTTAATCAAAGTGCATATGCTCGCGATATTATTGAACGTGCAGGTATGACTTCATGTAACCCAGTTGCTACACCAGTTGACACTCAAGGAAAAAGTGCCACAATGGGAAATTCATATCTGGACCCTACTTCCTATCGGAGTCTAGCTGGTGCACTCCAATATCTCATGTTCGCACGCCCTGATATTTCATATGCAGTTCAGCAGATATGCCTTCACATGCATTCGCCACATGACGCCCACATGCTTGCCCTAAAGCATATTATCAGATATATTCAAGGCACCTTATCTCTTGGATTATTTATCTCAAAGTCCTCTTCTCATGCGCTAGTATCATATATAGATGCTGACTGGGCTGGTTGTCCTGATACTCGTCGGTCCACTTTAGGATATTGCATCTACTTGGGAGATAATATAATTTCTTGGTCATCGAAAAGACAACCAACAGTTTCAAGATCGAGTGCCGAAGTTGAGTACTGTGGAGTTGCAAACGTTGTTGCTGAATCTTGTTGGTTACGTAATTTGTTACTTGAGCTCATGTGTCCAATTATGAAAGCCACACTTGTTTTTTGTGATAATGTGAGTGCGATATATTTGTCTGGCAACCAAGTTCAACATCAGAGGACAAAACACATAGAGCTTGACATTCATTTCGTCCGGGAAAAAGTCTCACGTGGCCAAGTTCGCATCCTACACGTTCCGACTAGGTTTCAAATTGCAGACATTTTTACAAAAGGACTACCGACGCTGCTTTTCAATGAGTTTCGCTCCAGTCTTTGCATACAAAAATTGATAGCTTCGACTGCGGGGGAGTAATAGTCAACATCATCCCTTGATTTGTGGGATCCTTGTAATATTAATAGCCAACACTATCGGCTCATTATTGTCATCCATTAATTTGTGGAATCTTAGTTGACTACTTTCCATAGATAGCCGATTATATTATTGTATATATATAGACTTGATATTGTTAATAAAATCACGAAGGGAATTACATACTCCTTTAATTATACATCACATAAAATTAATACCCTATCTTTATAATCTTTATCACCATCGTTATCATTATAGAAACAGAAGGGATAAGTTGTGATCTGCAGCAGCTATTTATTAGTGGTGGTTTATGGTAGTTTTACGGCTAAAACAGAAAGAGTAATTATATTTATATTCAGCAGGAGGTTACATGGTTTAATGTGGTGACTTGCAGTGGTGTTGAGTGGTGATTTTAAGCAGATAACAGATGTGCAGCAACCGTAGAAAAGACAGGATGCGGCAGCAATATGATGGCAGTAACCGTGGTGATTGTTTTCAAATGGGGTGGTTGGAACGGTTTAGGGTGATGGTGGTCTGGTGATGCTCACGGTGGTTGGGTGGTGGCTAGTGAGGTATTGGTTTAGTGATCTTGGAACAAAGGTGGTGGTAATAGTGATGGGTTTGGTTTGTGTTGAGAGAAATTGAAGAAGGAAAAAAAAATATATGTGTCGAGTAGGTTGGTTTCAAGGTGGTACATGGGTTTAGTGACTTACAAGGAAAAAAGGAACAAGGTGGTGACGTGTGGGTGTTCGATGGTTTGTAGCCGTGATCTCGAAGTTTATATCGTAACAGAACCTTGCAGTAAGTTCGTACGCATCAAGCTCACCTTGTAAGTTAATGAGTTTTGGCTTAGAAGAGCCCGGAGATGATGGGGTTTTGTTGATTGTTTGCAAAGCCGAAAGAAAAGGTGGTTGTTTAAATGGGTTTTGTAGGTAGTTGTTCATGGTTAGCATCCTCTTGGTTATTATCAACAAACACGACAGAGGCAAATAATAATAGTCGAAGAAAAAGGCAAGTGGGAAGTGGTGGTTGTAGTTTGGGTTGTGGTTTAGGTTTCAATAGAAAACAAGCGTGGCAACGGGTGGTCTCACGAGAGTAATAAGGTGACTCGGTATAGGGTGGCGGTTTAAGGTGGTTTGCAAAATGGTTGTGGGTGTTGGGTCTAGGCACAAAAAGTAAAAGAAGCAATTTAATTGCTTCAATCTTTTTGGTTTAGTGTAGGTTAGACAAGAAAAACCATGAAAGAAAATATGAAAAGGTGATGAATTGTTTGGTTATTTTGATGTGGTGATCGAGCTTTTAGAAGGGATGTAAGGTTTTTAAAGTGATGGAGGGTGACATATATCTATGTGCAGAGTATATATGTAGAGGGTCTTAGATAGTTTAAGACAAAAATAGTAATGTAAATAATACACTAATAATAATGGCAAGTAAAGATAGTGTAAGCATAGTAATCTTAATTTAAGTTTACGGATGTAAAAGGAATTGAGACAGGTGGGGTGTTATCATATGATATAATGCATATGTATATATAATTAGTAAATAGATAGTTAGTGGGGAACATTGAAAGAAAAAGAAAATAGAACCTCATTATTTAACGATCATAATTCGCTTCACGGACGAATTGAGATTATAAATATATAATATAATAATAATTATAATATAATTTAAAATATAAACGTGTGAATTGTTAGCCGTCGTTTACTATTTCATTTACGGACTGAAATTCGTGTTCTGTTGATAATCAGTGGCGGATAAACTTATTCAGAAAAATTCTAAATTTTTATATTAAACATCTTTATTTATTCTAATCATTATTTTATACAAATGGTCATTAATTGTTTATATTTTATTAAATCAACTGTCCGCGCTCGATCCTGGCTAAAATATAAAAAGTGTTAAAATTTAACAAGTAGCTCCTAAATACATTTTTAATAAGCCTATAATTTATGTAACTCGTTTTCGGATCACCGTTTATTTTAAAATCATATAAGTTTGAATTTAACTTACTTAATATCAATCGGAACATCAAACGAGTATTACAATTATTTAGTATTTATATTTAATATACTTTATTTGTATGTAAATGTGTTTTAAATAATAATTATTATTTATACATAATATTTTTCTAATAATTACATCATAAATTATATTTCAAATTATATATATTTATTTAAATATACACATATCTTTATACAAATAGTTGTTCGTGAATCGTCGAGAACGGTCGATGGTCAATTGAACAGTTCAAAATTTTGAGACTCAACCTAACAGACTTTGCTTATCGTGTCGAGATCATATAAAGATCAAGTTTAAATTTGGTCGAAAATTTCCGGGTCGTCACATTACCTACCCGTTAAAGAAATTTCGTTCCGAAATTTGAGTGTGGTTGTCATGGTTAACAATAAGAATGCTTTCATGATGAATATGAGTTGATAAAATAGAATTTTATTACCATAGAGTAATATGGATAATATGATTCGATCACTCGAAGAGTATAAGTGAAGCTATCGCAAAATTTTTGAAACAAGGAATAGAGATTCGTCTTAACTTTTGACGTACTCCTGGTTGATTTCCAAAATTGCAGGGATTTTAAGATAATCTTTGAATCTATATAAGATTTGATTCTTCAGTAATTCAGGAAATTAGGATCTCTCTAATTAAATGCAGAGATCTGCCTTGATTTCTTTATCAGATATTTCACTATAAATTAACTTCACTCGTTCCATTACTTTTACCATTCCTATACTCAATTCCCAAATTCAAAAGATTATGAAAATGCTCAATCCAGTTTTGATTCTTGTCCTTATCCTTACTATCGCAACAATCATTCTCCTTTTCCAACTTCCACCGGGAGAATCTGTTTTCTTCTATTTCGCTCTTGGGGTTATAGTGTTTTTAATTCTCCCGTGTCTTTATGTTGCGATAAACATTGATATACACGGTTTGTAATTTATGTGCTGTTATCAGGTTTTATATTCTCCTTTATATTTCGGAGCTCCATGCTTTTGTTTTCTCTTCCCGACTTTATATAAAGCAAGTAATGGTCCAGAATTCATAGGTATGGAGTATCGAATGAACATGATTAAGGTTCTGAGTGAGATTGTAATAGCATGATCTTGATTGGTTAAATTACCAGAATTTCTGGAGGAAAAATAGAACTATCAAGAAAATATGTTCTTGATACGTTTATAGATTAGATAGAATATAAGAGTCGTGTAACATGGCACATGATGACGTTATGGTCTGTGAATCATCACGTTTCATTAGAAACTCAGCATGACTTACTGTAATATAATCACATTGATCAAGTGTCATTATATTATACTAACTCATGCATCAATTTTCAACACTACTTCAAAATCATTCATAGTTCAAACTCGAATTTTAAAGAAATTTAGAAACTAAAGTAGTTTCCTTTATGATGTAATATAGATAGCACAAAGAGATAAATAATTTCGGACGAGAATATTTATGAAAATATCTTCAGGAATATCGAAGATATTTATGATGATATTTTAGAATTTCTAAGTTCGATGGTTGATGAAGAAAGATTTTCTGCAAAATTTTAACGTGAGTACGGAGCAAGATATTCGTTGAAGGTTTCATCGAATCCAGAATTACCTGGGTTCTTTGAATATATGGTATGGTCCCTGTATTTGGCCTTGGTCTCCTTCATGGTTTGCTCAATCTGTTATTCAGCACCAAATTTTCTATCGAGCGTTCCTAACACTCCCTTCTTTATTATCAAACTTTTGGCCGTTTAGACCATCTACAATTTTTCTGTTTCCTCTGCATTTAATGCTACAGTATTTGAATCATTGGTTATCAATCTGAGGTGGTTTTAGGAGAATTGTGTTTTTAGATGATTAAACGCTGATGGTAATATGGTGGAATATAAAAGGTTCCCTGGTAACAACGACGAAAGAGCAATCGTATACATCAAGGTTATAATAAGACTAATTCGAATGAAAGTCGAAGTTGACTTGCTGGAGCTGTGACAAAATTTGCTACTTTGAAAGGAATTACCAAGTTATTTTGGGTAATAATAACACTAAAGGAATTAGCACATATACGTGTTAGTCGTGTACTCATGTTCTGAGTGTTTTCAAGTGCATATCTATACGTATCAATCTTTTCTTCCGTAGATGAAGTGCGGTTGGTTCATCCTCTCGATTGAGGTATTTTCAAGAATCATGAAAGGTTTGAACGTAGATTGTAATCATCGAGATACAAATGAGGTTTAAGAGGAAATCAAGTGGCAAACTTGAAGAATTGTTTAGTTTCATATGTTATAATTAATATTTTAATTCATTTTAATTGTCCAATCTTGGTAGTCCACAGTTAGCAGTCCATAGTTACTAACTCAATAATTCATATATAGTTTAATATATAATATTCGAATTAATTAATACGTATCGTGACCCGTGTACATGTCTCAGACTCGATCACAACTCAAAGTATATATATTATTTAAGAATCAACCTCAACCCTGTATAGAGAACTCGATCATTACTGCATATAGAGTGTCTATGGTTATTTTAAATAATATATATAGATGCGTCGATATGATATTTCAAAACATTATATACGTGTCCCAATATTTAAAATGCGTAAATAACAGTATTTAAATGACGATAAATAAATTGCGAAAATTAAATAACAGAAATTAAATGACGATAAATAAAATTGCGAGAATATAAATTGCGATAAATAAATTGCGATAAATAAATTGCGATAATAAATTGTAATCAGGAATTAACAGTTAGCTAGGATTTTGTTAGCGTGGATTCTTAACAAAATTTTCTCATGGTTAATTTGTTTGTTTCTAACAAATTTTATTTTTGTCCAATGTTTTCTTCATTATGCCACTTGTTGGATTCTGATAGGTCAAAATCCAACTATGAAATTGAATGAAAATGGTTATTCTGCGGTGAACGGATTCGTATATCTGTGGATGTAAGTAGGATAGTAAATGACTGTTGAATCAAATTGGAAGAATGTACAGTGTAACTTATTAATGTGAAATCTAAATATTTCTAGGGTATTACCTACCCGTTAAAATATTTTCACCATTAACAGTCTGTACAAAAGAATTTTTAATTACAATCTTTATGAAAACATATATACATATATATTTTCTTCAGATGTAACCATGGATTTAATGAGTCAATATGATATTAAACTCATTTGATTTACCGTTAGAACAAGAATATATAATCTCTAAAACATTAGAGATTATATAATCGCCATGTCGAACGAAGATAAATGATGTAGAACGTCATGTAGAACGATGATTATGCTCAAGGTACAGATTGTGATGTTGAGGCGTGTGTTGTTGATGGTACTGGTGCTGTTATTGATGGTACTATTGGTGCCAGTGATATTGCTGAAGCTGGTAAATTTTGCATCATATTCTCCAAATTCACTACCCGAGCGCGAAATTCTTTGACTTCTTCTATTATTCCGGGATGATTATCTTTTAGAACGAGCAGATGAATAAGGTTTAGAATTTTAGATAGAATATAATAGTGGCGAGATATTCGGGAAATGAGAGTGAAAATGGTGTTTCGGATTGGTTCGCCGGTGAATGCTTCAGGTTCATCGCCAAGAGGTAAATTTGGTTGGTGAAAAGGATCACCTTCTTCGCGTCTCCATTGATTAAGTCGACTACGAATCCATCAAATGAATTGGGGATGGATGATTGGTTGATTCATTCTGGTGACGCTGCTTCCGGAACTTAGGTGAACTCCATATCGGAATCTGAGGAACTTGAACTAGTGGTGAGTTCCATTTCATACGATTGAATAAAGGATTTTTCGATAGGAAATAGATTATAGGTAGATTAGTACCCTGCAATACATAATTTACATATGCATATATAATACTAAAATCCCATAGGTTACGGAGGAATCTACGAAAGCTGTCAGGCAAAGGGAACAATAACAGATATGCTAAGATATGAATTTATCTATACACTATCTATGCAATAGAGGGAGTAAGATGTGTCTAAAATTTTAAGGATGATAAGCAAGTAATTTTTCGATACGAAATGATAAGCAAAACTTTTGACATGCAGACACGGTCGAAGTCCAGACCCACGAATGCATCTAATCAACTATCAGTTAAACATACTAATGTAAGACCTGGTTTGCTAAGACCACCGCTCTGATACCACATGAAGCGACCCGTCCTAATCCATAAGGACGAATACAATAACATATGATTACATCGCGAGGTATTTGACCTCTATATGATACATTTTACAAACATTGCATTCGTTTTTAAAAGACATACTTTCATTACATCGAAATTTAATAGGCATGCATACCATTTCATAATATATCCAACTATAATTAACTTAGTAATATTCTTGATGAATGCAACGTCTTTTGAAATATGCCATGAATGACTCCATGTAATATCTCTAAAATGAGCAAATGCACAGCGGAAGATTTCTTTCATACCTGAGAATAAACATGCTTTCAAGTGTTAACTAAAATGGTTGGTGAGTTCATTAGTTTATCATAAACATTCATTTCCATCATTTTAATAGACCACAAGATTTTCATTTCTCATTAATATACGTCCCATGCATAGAGACAAAAATCATTCATATAGATTGAACATCTGGTAACCGACCTTAACAAGATGCATATAGAATATCCCCATCATTCCGGGACGCCCATCGGACATGATAAAATTAAAGTACGAAAGCATTCTAAATTCCAGAATGGGGGTTGTTAGTTCCCGTAGATCTACCTTTAGGATTCGCGTCAATTTGGGGGTCTGTTCCCAAATTCTTAGGCTACCAAGCTAAAAGGGGCATATTCGATTTCGATCATTCAACCATATAATGTAGTTTCAATTACTTGTGTCTATTTCATAAAACAGTTATAAAAATAGCGCATGTATTCTCAGTCCCAAAAATATATATTGCAAAAGCATTTAAAAAGGGAGTAAATGAAACTCACTTAATGTATTTTGTAGTAAAAATACATATGACGATATTGAACAATGCAGGGTTGGCCTCGGATTCACGAACCAATATCATTTGTATATATATTAACACATATAATGGTAATCGAACAAATTTATGTATTATTAGTGATATAGTTGTTATATTTAATAATCTATAGGTTTTATTAATTAATTATGTACATTTATTTTATATATGATGTAAATAAATAATTATTATTTATTATAAACATTTTAATATATTTATGTTATACGTATTAAATATATTTTTATGTAACTAATATTTTATTTGGTAAACCTACTACTAATAATAAAAGGTTGTATTTTTATAATAGTAAAAGTAATAATAATAATAATAATAATAATAATAATAATAATAATAATAATAATAATAATAATAATAATAATAATAATAATCCTACTATTATCAATAATAATAATAATAATCATATTAATATAAGTAGTAATAATAATAGTACTAATAAAAATGTACAACCTTTGAAGAAATGAGCTTTAAAAATAAAACGCCGCTGCCCGGGCTTGAACCCGCGACCTCTTGCTTAAACCCAACACCCTTAGCAAACTAATCTGTCACGCTTTTCTATCCTAATCACCATCATCATCATTTTAATATCATGATCTAATATCATTATCATTCTAATATCATAATCATCTCTATTATCATGATATCATAGTCATCATCATTTTCATATGATCATTGAAATGTCCCGTTCATATTGATTATAAACGTTCCATATTAAATGATTTTGTCGCAAGGTTTTGACCTCTATATGAGACGTTTTTCAAAGACTGCATTCATTTTTATAACAACCATAACCTTTATTCGATAAAGGTTTAAAAAGCATTACGTAGATTATCAAATAATGATAATCTAAAATATACCGTTTACACACGACCATTACATAATAGTTTACAATAAAAATATATTACATCAAAGTAAGTTTCTTGAATGCAGTTTTTACACAATATCATACAAGCATGGACTCCAAATATTGTCCTTATTTTAGTATGCAACAGCGGAAGCTTTTAATAATCACCTGAGAATAAACATGCTTAAAACGTCAACAAAAATGTTGGTGAGTTATAGGTTTAACCTATATATTATCAAATCATAATAATAGAACACAAGATTTCTCATTTTTCATAAATATCATTACACTCGCAAGTGCATAAAAATCATTCATATGTTGAACACCTGGTAACCGACGTTAACTTAATGCATAGAATATCCCCAAAACAGAACCTCGTCTGTATAATAATCTCGAAGTACTAAACCATCCATAACCTGAATGGGGGTTGTTAAGCCCAATAGATCCCTAATTCGCGTCAATTAGGGGCCATTTCCCTAATTCTTAGGCTACCAGACTTGAAGGGCGATATTCGGTTTAATAATCCAACCATAGAATGTAGTTTTGCGTACTTGTGTCTATTTTGTAAAACATTTATAAAGCTGCATGTATTCTCATCCCAAAATATTAGATTTTAAAAGTGGGACTATAACTCACTTTCACAGATTTTTACTTCGTCGGGAAGTAAGACTTGGCCACTGGTCGATTCACGAACCTATAACAAATATGTACATATATATCAAAGTATGTTCAAAATATATTTACAACATTTTTAATACGTTTTACTATTTTAAGTTTATTAAGTCAGCTGTCCTCGTTAGTAACCTACAACTAGTTATCCACAGTTAGATGTACAGAAATAAATCGATATATATATATTATCTTGAATCAATCCACGACCCAGTGTATACACGTCTCAGGCTAGATCACAACTCAAAGTATATATATTTTTGGAATCAACCTCAACCCTGTATAGCTAACTCCAACATTACTGCATATAGAGTTAGCTAGGATATGATTAATATAGATTTGTTACAATATTTCCCGTAGCTACAACAATCAAAAAATATCCAATCTTGTTTTACCCATAACTTCTTCGTTTTAAATCCATTTTGAGTTAATCAAATTGCTATGGTTTCATATTGAACTCTATTTTATGAATCTAAACAGAAAAATTAAAGGTTTATCGTCGGAAATATAAGTTACAAGTCGTTTTTGTAAGAGGTAGTCATTTCAGTCGAAAGAACGACGTCTTGATGACCATTTTAAAAAACATACTTCCACTTTGAGTTTAACCATGATTTTGGATATAGTTTCATGTTCATAAGAAAAATCATTTTCCCAGAAGAACAACTTTTAAATCAAAGTTTATCATAGTTTTTAATTATCAAACCCAAAACAGCCCGCGGTGTTACTACGACGGCGCATGTCCAGTTTTACGGTGTTTTTCGTGTTTCCAAGTTTTAAATCATTAAGTTAGCATATCATATAGATATAGAAAATGTGTTTAGTTAATTTTAAAAGTCAAGTTAGAAGGATTAACTTCTGTTTGCGAACAAGTTTAGAATTAACTAAACTATGTTCTAGTGATTACAAGTTTAAACCTTCGAATAAGATAGCTTTATATGTATGAATCGAATGATGTTATGAATATCATTACTACCTCAAGTTTTGTGGATAAACCTACTAAAAAAGAGAAAAATGGATCTAGCTTCAAAGGATCCTTGGATGGCTTGAGAGTTCTTGAAGCAGAATCATGACACGAAAACAAGTTCAAGTAAGGTTTCCACTCGAAATAAGATTGTTACAGTTATAGAAATTGAATCAAAGTTTGAATATTAGTATTAACTTAAATTATAAAGATATCTTACTGTAAATAAGAAAGATTTCTTGAGATTGGATGATCACTTGAAATGAATTTGCAAGATTGGAAGTAAGCTAGCAAGATTTCTTGAAGTGTTCTTAAATGGTTGTTTTTATGATGATTAAAGCTTGTAATTGAAGCTAAAAGATGGTGAAAATACTTGAAGATGATCAAGTATGATGTTAGGAGTATTTTGAGAGAGAATTTGGAGTGTAAGTATGAGAAAATGCAATGGAAAAATTGGGTGAAATCATAAAAACGAAATTACTTGTTATAAAGAAAAAAAAAGATCCTTAAGTTTGTTTTTATCTCATTAGTCATACAAGTTGTTAAATAATGGTTCCACATATTTTTGACTCTAAGAGGGCTGCTAAGAATGAATGATTAAAGGTGTATATACCAATAGTAAATATATCTAGAAGCTGTGTATTGTACGGGTACAAATACGGGTGTACACGAGTAGAATTGTTGATGAAAACGAATGAGAATGTAATTTTGAGCATTTTTGCTAAGTAGAAATACTTTGAAATATATCTTGAATTCCTTCAAAAGTGTATTAATACATCTTAATACACTACATGTATATACATTTTAACTGAGTCGTTAAGTCACCGTTAGTCATTACATGTAAGTGTTGTTTTAAGACCTTTAAGTTAACGATCTTGTTAAATGTAATTAATTCATTGTTATTATACTTAAATGAGATGTTAAATTATTACATTATCATGATATTATGATATATAATATATCTTAGTATGATATATATACAGTTAAATATTGTTACAACGATAATCGTTACATATATGTCTCGTTTCAAAATCATTAAGTTAGTAGTCTTATTTTTACATATGTAGTTCATTGTTAATACATTTAATGATATGTTTACTTATCATTTATCATGATTAAACATAGTGTATCAATATCTTAATATGATTCATATGTATTTAGTAAGACGTTGTTATAACGATAATCATTATATATATCGTTTCAAGTTTCTTAATTCAATAAACTAAATTTTATGTATATAACTCATTGTTAAAATACCTAATGAGATACTTACTTATCATAATATCAATATAACTATATATATAATCATATATATGTCATGATATAGTTTTTACAAGTTTTAACGTTCGTGAATCACCGGTCAACTTGGGTGGTCAATTGTCTATATGAAACCTATTTCAATTAATCAAGTCTTAACAAGTTTGATTGTTTAATATGTTGGAAACATTTAATCATACAAATTATGTTTTCATTTAATATATAACATGGAGAAGTTTGGGTCACTACTGTACCTACCCGTTAATTAAATTTTGTCCCGAAATTTTAAGCAGTTGGAGGTGTTGACGCATCTTCTGGAAATAGGTGCGGGTATTTCTTCTTCATTTGATCTTCACGTTCCTAGGTAAACTCGGGTCCTCTATGGGCATTCCATCGAACCTTAATAATTGGTATCTTGTTTTGCTTAAGTCTTTTAGCCTCACGATCCATAATTTCGACGGGTTCTTCAATAAATTGAAGTTTTTCGTTGATTTGGATTTCGTCTAACGGAATAGTGAGATCTTCTTTAGCAAAACACTTCTTCAGATTCGAGACATGAAAAGTGTTATGTACAGCCGCAAGTTATTGAGGTAACTCCAGTTGTTAAGCTACTGGTCCGACACGATCTATAATCTTGAATGGTCCAATGTACCTTGGATTTAGTTTCCTCCGTTTACCAAATCGAACAACGCCTTTCCAAGGTGAAATCTTAAGCATGACCATCTCTCCAATCTCAAATTCTATATCTTTTCTTTTACTGTCCGCATAACTCTTTTGTCGACTCTGGGCGGTTTTCAATCGTTGTTGAATTTGGATGATTTTCTCTGTAGTTTCTTGGATTATCTCCGGACACGTAATCTGTCAATCCCCCAATTCATTCTAACAAATTGGAGATCTGTACTTTCCACCATAAATTGCTTCGAACGGTGCCATTTCGATACTCGAGTGGTAACTGTTGTTGTAGGAAAATTCTGCTAATGGTAGATGTCGATCCCAACCGTTTCCAAAATCAATAACACATGCTCGTAGCATGTCTTCAAGAGTCTGTATCGTCCTTTCGCTCTTCCCATCGGTTTGTGGATGATAGGCAGTACTTATGTCTAGACGAGTTCCCAATGCTTGTTGTAATGTCTGCCAAAACCTTGAAACAAATATGCCATCCCTATCAGAGATTATAGAGACTGGTATTCCATGTCTGGAGACAACTTCCTTCAAGTATAATCTCGCCAACTTCTCCATTTTATCATCTTCTCTCATTGGCAGAAAGTGTGCTGACTTGGTGAGACGATCGACTATTACCCAAATGGTATCATAACCACTTGCAGTCCTTGGCAATTTAGTAATGAAATATATGGTAATGTTTTCCCATTTCCATTCTGAGATTTCGGGTTGTTGGAGTAGACCTGATGGTTTCTGATGTTCAGCTTTGAACACGTCAAACATTCTCCTACATATTTAGCAATATCGGCTTTCATACCCGGCCACCAAAAGTGATTCTTGAGATCTTTGTATATTTTTCCTGCTCCGGGATGTATTGAGTATCTGGTTTTATGTGCTTCCTTAAGTACCATTTCTCTCACATCTCCAAACTTTGGTACCCAAATTCTTTCAGCCCTATACCGGGTTCCGTCTTCCCGAATATTAAGATGTTTCTCCGATCCTTTGGGTATTTCATTCTTCAACTTTCCTTCTTTTACAACTCCCTACCGTGCCTCCTTTATTTGAGTAGTAAGGTTAGTACGAATAATTATATTCATAGCTTTTACCCGCATAGGTTCTCTGTCCTTTCTACTCAAAGCGTCGGCTACCACATTTGCCTTCCCCGGGTGGTAACGAATCTCGAAATCGTAATCATTCAATAACTCAATCCACCTACGCTGCCTCATGTTCAGTTGTTTCTGATTAAATATATGTTGGAGACTTTTGTGGTCGGTATATATGATACTTTTGACCCCATATAAGTAGTGCCTACAAGTCTTTAATGCAAAAACAACTGCGCCCAATTCCAAATCGTGAGTTGTATAATTTTGCTCGTGAACCTTCAATTGTCTGGACGCATAAGCAATTACCTTCGTTCGTTGTATTAATACACAACCGAGGCCTTGCTTTGAGGCATCAAAATATATCACAAAATCATTATTCCCTTCAGGCAATGACAATATAGGTGCCGTAGTTAACTTTTTTCTTCAACAATTAGAACGCTTCCTCCTGTTCATCCTTCTATTCAAATTTCTTTCCTTTATGCGTTAATGCAGTCAAGGGTTTTGCTATTTTGGAAAAATATTGGATGAATCTTCTGTAGTAACCAGCCAATCCTAAAAATTGACGTATATGCTTCGGAGTTTTCGGGGTTTCCCCGTTTACAACGGTTTCAATCTTGGTCGGATCAACCTGAATACCTTCTTTGCTCACAACATGTCCGAGGAATTGAACTTCTTTCAACCAAAATGCACACTTTGAAAACTTAATGTTCAGTTTTTCTTTCCTCAACAATTCCAGTACTTTCCTCAAATATTCTTCATGCTCTTGATCATTCTTTGAGTAAATAAGTATGTCAACGATGAAGACAATGACAAACTTGTCGAGATATGGTCCACACACTCTGTTCATGAGGTCCATGAACACAGCTGGTGCGTTAGTCAAACTAAATGGCATAACCATAAACTCGTAATGACTGTATCGCGTTCTGAAAGCAGTTTTCAGAATATCATCCTCCTTTACTGGCATTTGATGATATCCGGAACGTAAATCGATCTTTGAATAAACCGACAAGCCTTGTAGTTGATCAAATAAGTCGTCGATTATCGGTAGTGGGTAACGGTTCTTAATGGTAAGTTTGTTCAACTCTCAGTAGTCGATACACAACCTGAATGTACCATCCTTCTTTTTGACAAACAAAACAGGAGCTCCCCATGGTGATGTACTTGGTTGTATGAAACCACGCTCTAGAAGTTCTTGTAATTAGCTTTGAAGTTCCTTCATTTCGCTGGGTGTGAGTCTGTATGGAGCACGAGCTATTGGTGCAGCTCCCGGTACAAGGTCTATTTGATCAACGGATCGGTTGTGACGACCCGGAAATTTCCGACCAAATTTAAACTTAATCTTTATATGTTTCCGACATGATAAGCAAAGTTTGTAATGTTGAAGTCTCATAAACTTTGAACTGTGTTCGTGCATACATTTAACCTTTGAACTATTTATATAGATTCAGTTGACCTTTGATTATGCCCGACGATTCACGAACCATAGTTTGCAAATAAATATGTAAATATATGTAAGTATATATATAAATACAAGTGTATATATAACATTTTAGATTAACAAAATACACTATGATCGATTGGAATTAAAAATGTAAAATAATATATGGAATAATTAAGTTACTATTGAATGATATATATATAAAATCTATACATAAGTAGTATTATATGTATTGTAATATATAAAAATTATAAATATTAAATATTCAAAATATATTATTTTGTAATTTATTATATAATTAGTAATTATGATATAATTAGTTGTAACATTATTTAAATTAATTATATTTACAAGTATGAAAATATAGTTGTTGTAGTAATATTATTATTACCTTTATAATATCAATATTAGAATTATTAATATTAATATTATTATTATTGTTATAAATTTAAGGTTATAATTATCAAATTAAAGATTTTAAATATAAATACTATTATAAGAATGATTAAAATTATAAATTTAGTTGTAATTTAAAAATATCATTATTAACATTAGTAGTAGTATTAACACAAATTTAAGATTTGTTATAGTTATTATATTAACAAGGTTATTAGTACTTCTATTAAAATAAATATAAATATTCGACATTATATTGCTACGGATACAGTTATATATATAAATACATATAACTTGTTATAACTTTAATTAACATTAATAATTAATATAACAAGTTTAATTATAAGTTATATTATTGTAGTAATATAATAATCACTTCCAATATTAATATATATATATATATATATATATATATATATATATATATATATATATATATATATATAAGAGTAATATGAAAATATGTTAATATAAATAAAGTGTTATATTATTTCTAATATAATTGTAATTAATGGTATCATCAATAATATAATTCTTATTATTACTATTAGCATATTTTTGGATAAAATTATCATTTATATTATTATCATTATGTTTCTATTATTATTATTATTATTATTATTATTATTATTATTATTATTATTATTATTATTATTATTAATATTAGTATTATTATTAAAAATTAATAACATTCTTAAATTTATTAGTAGCTTTATATTATGATATATTACATACTATTATGAATAAAAACTGAGATGCTGATTGAATTCAGCTACCTACTCCAATCAGACTGTATCTGATTTTGGAACTTGTCTATTAGATTGTTACATGTCGTTCTCCATATACAATATACAGCCAAAATCTGTTACCCATCTATTTCACATCTATTTATTTAAATTTTTTTCTCTTTCTTCTGTATAATAGTCTGTCGACCAAATCCTCAAAATAGGTAAATCATTTGCAGTTGTTGAGTCCTTCATTCAGTTTATACCATCTTATCCAACAATACACTGTCTTCTAGTGCTTTTAATTATCGAAGTTAAACAGAAAAGAATAGGAAGAACCTAGTTCAACCTCTGCTTGTAAACATTTTTTTTATAATTCAAAATCGAACTAATCTTCAAAAATTGATAATGCAATTGTGTTAGGATTATTTTGGTTAAACTTTTTGCAAAGTTTCATCCCTTAATTTCTAAGATTGAGTAAGAATTTTGAGGTCAAACTTATTTTACAAAAAAAGTCAACAATTGTTCTTGAATCAAATTTGAATTCGTTTTTAAGTTTTAAGTTCAATTGATAATGCTAATGTATTTTAGAAAGCGTTTGAAAGATATTTCATGAAGGTAACATGGTCTCAAACAGTTTCAATAGAGAATTCATTTTTTTTGTTTTCGTTACCGTCGAACAGCAACAGGGCAACCATGGTTGTTTTTCAATTTTTTTTTTTTTTACACTTTTAAATCCTTTTGTTAGTTTTATGATTGTTTACATGTCCTAAAACTATTTTGTTGAGTAACTATTAACAATGAAGTGATTTGGGTCGATTTGCAAATTTGATGAAGAAGAAGATGGTGAATAAGACTGAAACAGATAATAGGTATATATTTATGGACAGCGTATTAGAATAGAAAAACGAGCACAGCCGAACAGTTTAGCAAGATGTTGGGTTAGCGTGTGGTCATGGGTTCGAGTCCAGGGGCTGTCATGTTATTTTTTTTGGAAAGCATTTCACTTGAGGTAATTTTCTAATACTATTATTATTATTATTATTAATTATTATTATGATTATTATTGTTATTAGTACCATATTTACAATTATTGTTATTACCATATTTATAATCATTATAATTAATAATTATTACTATCATTAATATTAGTATTTAGTATAAGTATAAATTATATTTGTATAATTATTATTAATTTTATCATTTAAAGTATCGTTATTAATATGATTATTAAGGTTGTTGCTATTGCTAGTATTATAATTATTAATAATAATAATAATATCATATGTATATTTGCAAATATTATAAACATCATTAACATTAGTATTTTGTAAGTATTATAATATTGACGTAAGTATTATTATCAATATTAGCATTTTCTTTAATATGAATATCATTATTAATACTATCATATCTATGTTTATAAGTAATAGAAATTTTATTAACATTAGCATTTTTATATGTATTATTAAGATTATCATAACCCGTAATATTTAAGTATTATTATTATTACGATTAAGATTAAGAGTATTGATATTAAATATACTCATTAATACTATTATTATAATTGTGACCTAAATCAAAAATCAATAAATGTAGTTTTATTAACATCTTATAATTATTAGTACTATCAATGAAAGTATTACTATTATCAAAATGATTACAATTATTATTATTATCATGAGAAGGATACCAATTAATATTATTTTCATTAATATTAGTACTTGTAACATTTTATAAATTATTAGTATTATTATTATCATTTACGTAGGTATTATTATTAGTATTATCAATATTATTATTCTTATCATTAATAATATTAATTTAGTATTATTATGATATTTTAACAAACAAAGGATATATATATATATATATATATATATATATATATATATATATATATATATATATATATATATATATATATATATATATATATATATATATATATAATACACAAAACTTAACTATATTAGTAATTCTTTATATAAAATGAATATATATAAATAAATAATGAAACTTACAAGTTATTAAAAATAACAATACATCAATATTAACAATATATATATTTATTCAATTACAAGAATATGTGTTAATGAATATACAAATGATATAGGTTCGTGAATTCGAGACCAACCCTACTTTTGTTCAATGTCGTTATATGTATTTTTACTACAAAATACATCAAGTGAGTTTCATTTGCTCCCTTTTACTCATTACATTTTTGGGCTGAGAATACATGCACTGTTTTAATAACTGTTTTACAATATTTATATGCGTGAGTTTCATTTGCCTTTTTACCCTTTAAATTTTTGGGCTGAGAATACATGCGCAATTTTTATAAATGTTTTAAGAAATAGACACAAGTAATCGAAACTACATTATATGGTTGAATTATCGAAATCGAATATGCCCCTTTTTATTAAGTCTGGTAATCTAAGAATTAGGGAACAGACACCCTAATTGACGCGAATCCTAAAGATAGATCTATCGGGCCCAACAAGCCCCATCCAAAGTACCGGATGCTTTAGTACTTCGAAATTTATATCATGTCCGAAGGAGGATCCCGGAATGATGGAGATATTCTTATATGCATATTGTGAATGTCGGTTACCAGGTGTTCAATCCATATGAATGATATTTTTGTCTCTATGCATGAGACGTATGTTTATGAGAAATGGAAATATGAAATCTTGTGGTCTATTAAAATTATGAAATGATTGTTTATGTTAAACTAATGAACTCACCAACCTTTTGGTTGACACTTGAAAGCATGTTTATTCTCAGGTACGAAAGAAATCTTCCGCTGTGCATTTGCTCATTTTAGGGATATTACTTGGAGTCATTCATGACATATTTCAAAAGACGTTACATTTGAGCAATTGAGTTCATCAAGATTAATATTAAGTCAATTATATTTAGATATATTATGAAATGGTATGCATGCCGTCAACTTTTGATGTAATGAAATATTGTCTTTTCAAAAACGAATGCAATGTTTGTAAAATGTATCATATAGAGGTCAAGTACCTCGCAATGTAATCAACTATTGTGAATTGTTTATAATCGATATGGACTTCGTCCAGATGGATTAGGACGGGTCTCTACATCGGTGTGGAGGTAGTCCCGGTAATTCTTTCGGAAATACATCGGGAAATTCTTTTGCGACTGGAACATCATTGATGCTCTTTTCTTCAGTTTGTACTTTCTCGACGTGTGCTAAAACAGTATAGCAACCCTTTCTTATTAGCTTTTGCGCCTTCAGGTTACTAATAAGATTTAACTTCGCGTTGCTCTTTTCTCCGTACACCATTAAGGGTTTTCCTTCATCTCGTACAATGCGAATTGCATTTTTTTAACATATGAACTCTGCTTTCACCTCTTTCAACCTATCCATGCCGATTATCACATCAAAACTCCCTAACTCTACTGGTATCAAATCAATCTTAAACGTTTCACTACCCAGTTTAATTTCTCGATTCCGACATATATTATCTGCTGCGGTTAATTTACCGTTTGCTAATTCTAGTATAAATTTATTATCCAAAGGCATCAATGGACAACTTAATTTAGCACAGAAATCCTTACTCATATAGCTTCTATCCGCACCCGAATCAAATAAAACATAAGCAGATGTATTGTCAATAAGAAACATACCCGTAACAAGCTTCGGGTCTTCCTGCGCTTCAACCGCATTAATGTTGAAGACTCTTCCTCGGCCTTGCCCATTATTATCCCCCTGATTTGGACACATATTTTTGTAATGGCCCTTCTTCCCGCATCCGAAACAGGTAATGTCGGCATAACTTGTTCCGGCATTATTTGTTCCCTTAGTCATTGATCCGTAGATTTCGCATTTTGTCGCACCATGGCCCTTTCTATTACACTTAGTACACACTGCTGTACAGAGCCCAGTTGGATGGTATCCTTCACATCTCTGGCAGAATTTCTGCCTCTTGTTGTTATTGTTGGGATTGTTGTTGTTGCGGTTGTTATTGTTGTTGAAACGGTTGTTGTAGTTGTTACTGGGGTGGTTGTTGTTGTTGCATTTGTTGTTGCAAAAATTGGTGCGATTGTAGTTGTGATTGTTGGGTTGATTATTGAAATTGTGACCCTTGTCACTGGTTTCTTCCCATTTCCTCTTGACTTGTTTCGTATTGGCTTCTCCGACCACCTGTTCTTTAATCCTTTCCTCAATTTGATTTATAAGTTTATGAGCCATTCGACTTGCCTTTTATATGGAGGCGGGCTCGTGTGAACTTATATCCTCTTGGATCCTTTCCGGTAACCCTTTTACAAATGCGTCGATTTTCTCTTCTTCATCTTCGAACGCTCCTGGACACAATAGGCACAACTCTGTGAATCGTCGTTCGTACGTGGTAATATCAAACCTTTGTGTTCGTAACCCTCTAAGCTCTACCTTGAGCTTATTGACCTCGTTTCTGGGACGGTACTGCTCGTTCTTTAAGTGTTTGAATGCTGACCACAGTAGCGCGTAAGCAGCATCTTGTCCCACCTGTTCTAGATAAGTGTTCCACCATGTTAACGCAGTACCCGTGAAGGTATGCGTAGCGTATGTGACGACCCGGAAATTTCCGACCAAATTTAAACTTAATCTTTACATGTTTCTGACACGATAAGCAAAGTCTGTAAGGTTGAGTCTCAAGAATTTTGAACTGTTTCATATATTCAATTGACCTTCGACCATTCCCAACGATTCACGAACAATTACTTGTAAATAGATACGTATATATTTACATATATATAAATAATAATTTGAAATATATTATAATTAACTATGTAAAATAAAACAATATATAATAATTATTATTTAAAACATATCTATATATATAAATAAGGTATATTAAATATATAAATATAGTTCCGAATTTATTTAATAAATGATAGAAGCACTCGTTTATCATTCGATGGTTATTTAAATAAGTTAAGTTCAAACTTAGGTGATTTTAAAATAAACGGAGATCCGAAAATGAGTAATATAAATTTTAGGCTTATTATAAATGTATTTAGGAACTATTTGTTGAATTTTAAATTTTTTTATATTTTACTTGGGGTTGGGAGTGAATAATTAATGTAATTTTTATTTAATAGTTAATGATCGAATTTTATACCATAATGACCAAAATAAATAAATACAGTTAATTTAAAAATATGAGATTTTTCTGAACACTTTTATCCTCCACTGATTAACAACGAAGTACGATACTCTATCCGTGGAAAGTGTCGGCAGTATAGTTACAAAATGAAGAGGGCTTGTGCACGTTTTATATGTTTACTATTTTTTTAATTTATTCTTTCCTTTTCTCCATCTATGATTATTGGTACTGCTTTTGTTTCTACATGACAAATCCACAATTTGCATATATGCATGCATCAATAGATATTATAGATATTCCTGTGTTTTTAGTCAAACACCCTACATCCTACATCAAAATATTATATATATATATATATATATATATATATATATATATATATATATATATATATATATATATATATATATATATATATATATATATATATATATATATATATATATTACTCCTTATATATTAAACTACTCATAATACTCATAACAACATGATCAATTGCTTTTCACTTTTGTAAACTACCATCACAAACCCACTTGTTTTGTTGTTTGTCTCTTTGTTTCTATTGCCAATCGAAGTTGCCGCAACCATTGAACACTATAGCCATCGAACCAAATTGATCATGTTTTGTTTCGGATGTCGTACTTAACCACCACAAACCTCTACCCTACACTTTCGAATCATAGCTGTGATTTTATTATATTAAAGGGGTAAAAAGATATAGATAGTTTATTAGCCCTCCTAACTTTACATCTTTCAATTTCCTTTTTGATTCAACCGTCTCTTTCTTTCTCTTCTATGAAAGTTTCCTTTTCTTTGAGTATTACCATACTGCAAAAGGAGAAGACAAAAGTTGTTTACAAGAGATTAATTATTGTCACTACTTGCTTGTCTACTGTCAACTTGCCCCAAATGTCAAAATAAATAAATCAAGGTATGTTTAATTTAATATTGCATATAGAACTACTTGTGTATATAGATCGATTCTATTACTATTATTATATATTGTCATTATTATAATGTTGTTCTAAATCTAAATAATTAGATGGTCTCATGTTAACAATTTGATATACATAAATGATGAATGTAGATAGTGGGTGGCTAACTAGTGAGAATTTACTAAAAACAACATAACATGCCATGACTAAGGTTCTAGCAAGTGCCAAGTAATATTGTATTAATTAATAAAGTGAAAATGATATAAAAATATTTGGATGTGGAATATAGAACTGTAAATATCAAGATTTTATTACGAACTATTAAACATATTGATATCATAAAAATAAATAAAACATGTTACATATTATATTATGAGCTTGTTAAAATAAATAAAAGAATTGGTATTGTCACTAACCGATCAATTCATGCATGCATGCGTACACATGTGTGTGCATGAAAATTTATTAAGCTATGATTATAATCTTTGATACATATAAATATATAATGACACTTTTTGAAATCTAATACTATTAAAATACGTATCAACTTTTATAAACACACGAATTCTATTAAGAAACTATTAAACAAAGAACAATGATGACAACTAAGATGATCACGATCCAAGACTGACCAAACCCTATTGATATAGGTTGACTACTTTGGACTACTACATATTGACCAACATTTATCTCTAAATTGAGATTATTCGGTCACTGGTTATCTGTTAACTTTCAATTTATCAGTACTATTGCTGCACTCTTAAGGTGAGTTCATTTGATTCCCTTTTACTCTTTACATTTTTGAGACTGAGAATACATGCGCTATTTTTACAACAGCTTTATTAAATGCTTTTGAAATATATTTTTGAACTGCGAATACATGAAATGCTTTTATAAATGTTTGACGAGATAGACACAAGCAAAACATTCCTCGAATGAATTATTATGCAGACAGAAGTTCTGCGGATTATTATTAAATTATGTGGACATGATAATTGCCACCAATTGATGTGAATATTTTTCCATGGATTATTATTGCTTGGTAACCTAAGAATTAGAATCGGGTATGACCCTAATTCACGCGAATCCTAAAGGTAGCTACCGGGTTTAACACCCCCACCCAGAATGTTCACTAGACGGAAGAGCTAGTGGGCGTGGTGTTTAGTACTTCGAAGTTTATATATTTTACAGACGAGACGTTCTGTTTTGGGGATATTATTGATGAGCATTATATGTTAAGGTCGATTACCAAGCCTAGCTATGAAAGCAATGTGAATGTTATGTATCGAGAGAATGATTTTTATACACAGGTTATGTGTATTATTTTTGTGCACTAGATATGTGTACGGTTATTTAAAAATCGCGAGGCAACCTACGGGGGAGAAAAGGATACGAACCTACTCTGCTAAGCATTATGAAAAAATGGTTTTGTACACGAGATAGGTGTACTGTATTTGAATCTTGTGGTCTATCAAAATGATGAATTTTATTGTTTACGATAAACTTATGAACTTACCAACCTTTTGGTTGACACTTTAAAGCATGTTTATTCTCAGGTCTGAAAGAAACCTTCCGCTGTGCATTTGCTCATTTACATGGAGTCGTTTATGGCATGTAGAGGTCTGTACCTCGCAATGGGACCGACTGTTGAAGACTTCGTCCAGCTGGATTAGGACGGGGTATGACAGGTGGTATCAGAGCGGTGGTCTTAGCGAACCAGGTCTTGCATTAGTGTGTATAACTGATAGTTGTTAGGATGCACTAGTAAGTCTGGACTTCGACCTAGAAGTTGTTAGGATACATTAATGAGTCTGGACTTCGACCTTGTTTGCATGTCAAAAGTTTTGTTTATCATTCCTAGTGGAAAAATTACATGCTTATCATTCCTAAGTCTAGACACGTCTTACTGCCTTTATATTATAGATAGCGTATAGACAACTTCATATCTTAGCATATCTATTACAGTAAACTTTGCCTGACATAATTAAACTCGGACAATTAAACAAATAAATTAAGTTCATAATACTAATTATAAAAATAATTAAGTACATGTACCAATTTAAATGTAGATGAACAATTATCTAAACTTGCCTCATGCCTTCTTTTCTGTAATGGTTACCCGTAATTCATTCTGTTTAAAGCTTTTGCTATTGCCGTTTTTAAAAAGTTTACCCATCATTTTTTATTTATTGATTTTTGTATTAAGTTAATGCTAAATAAATTATAAATAAATAATACGGAGTAAAAATGTTTTCACCATTACCTTCACTAATAAAAGTCAAATTATGTTGGACAGAGAAAGGGATAATCAAGTGAGTTAGGTAGTTGTGTACATTTGTTAATGCATGAGGTACAAACAAATAAAGACAAAAGAAGCACTACTATTGTTGTGTGTACATATGTCAATGGTTGATGTACAAACAAAAGAGGCGCAAGATGTTATTGTTTATTTGCTTCACGTGACCACCTCCAAGAGTGGGGTCAACTCACTTTTCTTCTTTTTGTTTTTGTCGATAAAAATCAAATTTTAAAAGTGGATCTTTTATTTTGGCTATAGCTATCAAGAGTGGAAAATAATACATATATTAACAAAGCTTCAAACATCCTTTTCTCTTTTGTATGGGTCGACCAAGAAACAAGAAAAAAAAGTGGGTCCAAGGCTTCCTCCAAACGAGAGTAGCGATACCCATCAAAAAAAAAAAAAAAATCTAATAATAATTGGGATCTCCCCAATTGTAAACGTTCCAAGAGTATATATATAAAATAATATACGTACTCCCCAAGAATTGTAACGTAGTTCCCCCTTTCATGAAGAAAAGGGCTTTTAAATATTTCGGACCAATTAAAATGAAGTATGCAGCCTTGGATTAAAAAAAAAAACACGGCCCAAGTACCCAACATCACAACCGACATCTTTTTTTTACACTCATCTCCGGCTCACCAAAATAAAAAGATAGTCTTCATATTTTTCTCTTGAAATATAGACCCAACAAGAGATTTGAGTGGCCCGCTTCGCAAAGCTTGATACACAAAACAGCCATTATTGAACGGCAGTTAATACATCCTATTTTCTAAACAAAACATCATTTCATACTTTGGGAGAGTTATATTTGTATAATAATACGTACTGGTATTATTTAAAGCCTATAAATTAAAACAACTTAAAAAAAAAAAATTACAATACATTAATAAAACGCTAGTACTAATGAGTCACATCTATATAATAGAATTCGTTCATCTATGTATGTTTCGTAACATTCATCTATTAAAAATATGAACAAGCATATGATCACTTTTACCTTATCCGTTTCTCAATTCGAAGAATAAAAAAAAAATTAAAAATATATATATATTACTAACGTAACATTTAATAAAATATTAATAAAATAAATAAATCCAAATCTTGATGGGTTGTCATCCACCAACGCCCAAATCCCAAGATCATCATACATTTACCTTTTTAAGTTTATACGATGAACAAATTAAACATTGAAATTAAAAATCTACCAGGATTTTTTTTCATGTTCACTTCTATATCCCTAACAAAGAAATCAAAAATTCACTAGGCTTTTTCAACCTTCACTTCCATAATCATAACAATGAGATCCGTGTCTTATTTTCAATTTTCCGTCACTTCACATGAAAGCGTCGATCAGTAAGTGAATCACAGATCCATGTATGACTTTGAGGTTGGCAGCAATATGTATTATAATCGCAGTACTCAGTAACTTTCCGATGCCACCGCAAAAAAAAAAAAATAAAATAAACTTTTTGTGAGTGTATTGGTTCGTGAATAGTGAGAAATATTTATGTTAGTCAATAAGATAAGCACACATCATTTCTTGTAAATAGCAGATATGGTAATTAATTAAACTCTTGTGTCCGGATCATTTATTGCTGAACTAAAAAAAAATAATAAAAAATAAAAATTTTACTTAGCTGAAAACACAATTTCTAACATAACCACGAGCCAAAGTCTTCAATCTTCATCAATTTATACCCAAAAGAACAAGACATTGCGAATAATAAAATATATAAATGAGCCGATATCAAATTATAACTTCATTTACATTGGAGAAATATTCCGCGGTGATTATGTAATCTTTAAAGTTTTAAAAATTATTCATTCCTAGTTCTAACCGTAAATCAAATGAGTTTAATTTAATATTAACTCATTAAATCTATGTTACATCTGAAGAAAAATATACATGTAAGTATATTTTGATAGAGATTGTAATAAAAATTCTTTTGTACAAACAATTACATGTGAAATTTCTTTTAACGGGTAGGTAATACCCGAGAAATACTTGAATTCACATTAATATATTGTAGTGTATATTCTTCAATTTTGATTTAATAATCATTAACTATACTCACTTCTCTTATGGCGATATACAGTCTTTCATAAAAATCAGGACAACCATTTCCATACAAATTCAATTACATATTCTGATTTTGAAAGATCGAAATCCAAGTCAAGATTTAACAAGTGGCATCACTCTTAGATTCCTACATCTTTCAAGATCATACTTCGAATTCAAACTGTACTAGAACATCACTTTTATTCATAAAAAAAAATTTCGTATCATTCAAGATGATTTCATCTTAAACATCATTTGTATCTTGACAATTACAATCTTCATTCAAACCCTTCAAACTCTTGAAAACACCTCGAATTCATAACCAATGATTCAGTTATGATAACTTTGAATGCTGATGAAGCAACAAAACTGTAGATGGTCTTAATGGCCAAAAGTGATTTTAAATGAGTGTTGGAAACACTCAATAGAAAATTGGTACCGGAAAGCGGATTATGCAAAACTATAAAAGAGACTGTGGACAAATCACAAGGACTAAACCTGTACTTACAGAATCCATATGATTCAGTATCTGCTGAAATCTCTAGCGAATATCTTGCTCCTTAATTATTCTAAATCCTTACGGAAGAAATTTTCTTCATCAACCTTCGATCATAGAAATTCCAAAATATCATCATAAATATCTTCGATATTTCTAAGAATATTTTCATAAATATCTTTGTCCGAAATTATCTATCTCTTCGTGTTATCTATGTTACATCATGAAAGAAACTGTTTTAATTTCTATCCTTCTGTAAAATTTAAGTTTAAATTATGAATGAATTCTGGAATAGTGTTGGGAATTGAAGCATAAGTTAGTATAATATAATGACGCCCGGCCAACGTGGTTATATTACATTAAGTCATGTTGAGTTTCTAATGGAACGTGATGATGGTTCACAGATCATACCCTCATCGTGTGCCATGTTACACAACTCTTTCATTCTATTTAACCTCTAAACATATCAAGAACATATTTTCTTGATAGTTCTATCTTTCCCGGATATTCTGGTAATTTGACAAAACAATTCGTGCTAGTACCGTTCCTTTCTGCTTAATATATTATAATCATTCGAAACTCCATACCTACGAATTCTGGATCATTTTTCGCTTGACTTGAAGTCGGGAAGAGAAAACAAAAGCATGGAACTTCTAAATATAAGGAAAAATATAAAGCTCAACAACAACACAGGAATTACAAACCGTGTATATCAATGCGTATAGCAATATAAAGACACGAGAAAATTAGAAATACTATAACCCCAAGGTAATAGTGGAAGTTAACAGAATCCCCCGGTGGAAGTTGGAAAAGAAGAATGATTGATGCGACAGATAGGATAAGGACAAGGATCAGAACTGGGTTAAGCATTGTTACAATATTTAGAAGTATGGATTAAGGAAGAAAGTATAGGAATAGTGAGAATAATGAAACAGTAGTGGTTAATTTATAGTGAAAATATCGGACAGAGCAATCGAGGCAGATCATCGCATTTAATTAAAGAAATTCTAATTTCCTCATTTACCGAAGAATCATATCTTATAGATTTCGAAGATTTTCCTTAATCCCTTGAATTCCGAAAATTCAGCCGTGACTATGTCAAAAGTTAAGACGAATCTTTATTTTCTCATTTCACTCTTTTGTGACAGCTTCACTCGTACGCTTCACATAATCGAATCGTTCTATCCATATTACTCAATAATGATAAAACTCTATTTATCAACTCATATTCGCCATGAAAATATTTTTATTATTAGCCATGACGATCCCACTCAAATTTCGGGACGAAATTTCTTTAACGGGTAGGTACTGTGACGACCCGGAAATTTCCGACCAAATTTAAACTTAATCTTTACATGTTTCTGACACGATAAGCAAAGTCTGTAAGGTTGAGTCTCAAGAATTTTGAACTGTTTCATATATTCAATTGACCTTCGACCATTCCCAACGATTCACGAACAATTACTTGTAAATAGATACGTATATATTTACATATATATAAATAATAATTTGGAATATATTATAATTAACTATGTAAAATAAAACAATATATAATAATTATTATTTAAAACATATCTATATATATAAATAAGGTATATTAAATATATAAATATAGTTCCGAATTTATTTAATAAATGATAGAAGCACTCGTTTATCATTCGATGGTTATTTAAATAAGTTAAGTTCAAACTTAGGTGATTTTAAAATAAACGGAGATCCGAAAATGAGTAATATAAATTTTAGGCTTATTATAAATGTATTTAGGAACTATTTGTTGAATTTTAAATTTTTTTATATTTTACTTGGGGTTGGGAGTGAATAATTAATGTAATTTTTATTTAATAGTTAATGATCGAATTTTATACCATAATGACCAAAATAAATAAATACAGTTAATTTAAAAATATGAGATTTTTCTGAACACTTTTATCCTCCACTGATTAACAACGAAGTACGATACTCTATCCGTGGAAAGTGTCGGCAGTATAGTTACAAAATGAAGAGGGCTTGTGCACGTTTTATATGTTTACTATTTTTTTAATTTATTCTTTCCTTTTCTCCATCTATGATTATTGGTACTGCTTTTGTTTCTACATGACAAATCCACAATTTGCATATATGCATGCATCAATAGATATTATAGATATTCCTGTGTTTTTAGTCAAACACCCTACATCCTACATCAAAATATTATATATATATATATATATATATATATATATATATATATATATATATATATATATATATATATATATTACTCCTTATATATTAAACTACTCATAATACTCATAACAACATGATCAATTGCTTTTCACTTTTGTAAACTACCATCACAAACCCACTTGTTTTGTTGTTTGTCTCTTTGTTTCTATTGCCAATCGAAGTTGCCGCAACCATTGAACACTATAGCCATCGAACCAAATTGATCATGTTTTGCTTCGGATGTCGTACTTAACCACCACAAACCTCTACCCTACACTTTCGAATCATAGCTGTGATTTTATTATATTAAAGGGGTAAAAAGATATAGATAGTTTATTAGCCCTCCTAACTTTACATCTTTCAATTTCCTTTTTGATTCAACCGTCTCTTTCTTTCTCTTCTATGAAAGTTTCCTTTTCTTTGAGTATTACCATACTGCAAAAGGAGAAGACAAAAGTTGTTTACAAGAGATTAATTATTGTCACTACTTGCTTGTCTACTGTCAACTTGCCCCAAATGTCAAAATAAATAAATCAAGGTATGTTTAATTTAATATTGCATATAGAACTACTTGTGTATATAGATCGATTCTATTACTATTATTATATATTGTCATTATTATAATGTTGTTCTAAATCTAAATAATTAGATGGTCTCATGTTAACAATTTGATATACATAAGTGATGAATGTAGATAGTGGGTGGCTAACTAGTGAGAATTTACTAAAAACAATATAACATGCCATGACTAAGGTTCTAGCAAGTGCCAAGTAATATTGTATTAATTAATAAAGTGAAAATGATATAAAAATATTTGGATGTGGAATATAGAACTGTAAATATCAAGATTTTATTACGAACTGTTAAACATATTGATATCATAAAAATAAATAAAACATGTTACATATTATATTATGAGCTTGTTAAAATAAATAAAAGAATTGGTATTGTCACTAACCGATCAATTCATGCATGCATGCGTACACATGTGTGTGCATGAAAATTTATTAAGCTATGATTATAATCTTTGATACATATAAATATATAATGACACTTTTTGAAATCTAATACTATTAAAATACGTATCAACTTTTATAAACACACGAATTCTATTAAGAAACTATTAAACAAAGAACAATGATGACAACTAAGATGATCACGATCCAAGACTGACCAAACCCTATTGATATAGGTTGACTACTTTGGACTACTACATATTGACCAACATTTATCTCTAAATTGAGATTATTCGGTCACTGGTTATCTGTTAACTTTCAATTTATCAGTACTATTGCTGCACTCTTAAGGTGAGTTCATTTGATTCCCTTTTACTCTTTACATTTTTGGGACTGAGAATACATGCGCTGTTTTTACAACAGCTTTATTAAATGCTTTTGAAATATATTTTTGAACTGCGAATACATGAAATGCTTTTATAAATGTTTGACGAGATAGACACAAGCAAAACATTCCTCGAATGAATTATTATGCAGACAGAAGTTCTGCGGATTATTATTGAATTATGTGGACATGATAATTGCCACCAATTGATGTGAATATTTTTCCATGGATTATTATTGCTTGGTAACCTAAGAATTAGAATCGGGTATGACCCTAATTCACGCGAATCCTAAAGGTAGCTACCGGGTTTAACACCCCCACCCAGAATGTTCACTAGACGGAAGAGCTAGTGGGCGTGGTGTTTAGTACTTCGAAGTTTATATATTTTACAGACGAGACGTTCTGTTTTGGGGATATTATTGATGAGCATTATATGTTAAGGTCGATTACCAAGCCTAGCTATGAAAGCAATGTGAATGTTATGTATCGAGAGAATGATTTTTATACACAGGTTATGTGTATTATTTTTGTGCACTAGATATGTGTACGGTTATTTAAAAATCGCGAGGCAACCTACGGGGGAGAAAAGGATACGAACCTACTCTGCTAAGCATTATGAAAAAATGGTTTTGTACACGAGATAGGTGTACTGTATTTGAATCTTGTGGTCTATCAAAATGATGAATTTTATTGTTTACGATAAACTTATGAACTTACCAACCTTTTGGTTGACACTTTAAAGCATGTTTATTCTCAGGTCTGAAAGAAACCTTCCGCTGTGCATTTGCTCATTTACATGGAGTCGTTTATGGCATGTAGAGGTCTGTACCTCGCAATGGAACCGACTGTTGAAGACTTCGTCCAGCTGGATTAGGACGGGGTATGACAGCGTACTTTACTTTTTCTTCTTCAGTGCACTTACTTATGGCAAACACCGATTCAACCTTCTCAGTCTACCGTTTTAATCCGATTGGACCCTCGGTTCCATCGAATTCCAAAGGTTTATAGGCAGTGAATTCTTTGTTGGAGCATCCTACACGAGTTCTCATGGCATTAGTTCCATTGCTGGATTCAGAGTTATTGTTATTTTGCATCGCAGCCTGTACTGCGGCTATGTTTGCTGCAAGGAAAGCACGGAATTCTTCCTCGCTCATATTCAGGGTGTGTCGAGTAGTTGGTGCCATTTCCTTCAAAAATAGCCAAAAGAATTTAGTTAATCATATAGAATATCAAGAGTAGTCAATAGTATTTCGTAGCATAATATGAACTTATTTATAAAAGCTTTTTCTTCATATTAGCGTTTTATAGTTTTTTTTTCCATTCGGGTAGTACCTACCCGTTTAGTTCATACTTAGTAGCTACTATACAATTCAAACACTACAATTCTATATGAAAAACTGATTATAATAATATTTCGCGTTCAAACTATTACACAATATTTTACAAACTTACAATACCGCTATATAGTATAAAATATAGCACACAATAACATTGATACAAAGCAGTTTCGATGACAATCCTAGTTAATACGCAAGTCGTTCAACAAAGGCAATAAAGACACGTAGTTCATAAGTTCAGAAACAAATCATGCATTCTGGTTTTACTAAGACTACTTCCCATCCTTAGTTTTGTAGAACATAACCGTTGTGGCCATTAATAAGACAGCATGTTGTAATATCGTCAAAGGGACGAGGGTTTCGTAATGCCCAACAGCCCCGTAACAATCTAAAAACCTTGTTTCTTACCCCAACTACTGAGTCCGTTACTTGTGGGAATGTTTTGGTTAATAGTTGTAATCCGATGTTCTTTTTCTCACTTTGGTGAGAAGCGAACATCACTAACCCATAAGCATAACATGCTTCTTTATGTTGCATGTTAGAAGCTCTTTCTAATTCACGAAGTCCTATGTTGGGATAAGTTGAGTCAAAATAGGTTCTTAATCCGTAGCGTAAAATTGCACTTGGGTTCCCCGCATTTAATGCTTTAAAGAAAACACGGCGTAGCTTGCGGTCTCCCCAATGTGATATACCCCAACTTTCAAAGGAAAGGCTTTTATAAACTAAGGCATTCTTGGAATTTTCGTCAAATGTTCTACAACTAATTTCACCGTAAATAATTGTGCCAACGAATTCTGACCAACTTTAGACAAGATTTCATCAATCATGTCCCCGGGTAGGTCTTCTAAAATTTTTGGTTGTCTATCCTTAACGTCCATTGTGTTTTTATACTGTAAAACAGACGAGGATTAGATTTGTAAAAGATAATTATCAAATAATACAAGCAATTTTTTTTTACATACAACATAAAAGTACAAGCACACTTATATTACATATATTACACCGCATGATTACAACCCTTTATTCCTACTCGCTTGTTTCTTCTTCTTCGGACTTAGTTCGTTTCGCTAATTTTCTAGGGATATATGGTGCTCCCCTAATACGAGCTATCGTTTTTCACAATGGTTTAGAAAAACCTGGTGATTTAGAGGTTCCCGGGTTATTGTTACAATTTAGGAAATACGGATGTTGCCAATACATATAAAGTTCATCAGGGTTGGAATCAGGTTTCTCTATTTTTATACCTTTTCCCTTATTATTTTCTTTTGCCTCTTTAAATTGGGTCGGGGTATTTTCTATAACATCATCGGAATCCTCATCGGGATCCGATTCATCGGATAATTGGTAATCTTCTCAATATTTTGCTTCCTTAGCGGAAACACCATTGACCATTATTAACTTTGGTCCATTGGTTGAGGATTTTCTTTTATTTGATCATTTTTTTGTGGTTCCAAATATTTTCCCCTCCGGAACCTCTTCTTCTTCCGGTTCCTCTTCTTCCGGTTCCTCTTCTTCCGGTTCTTCTTCTTCTTCCGGTTCTTCGGAAATTAGTGAATCTTCCCAATATATATTCGACTCTTCATTATTATTAGGTGAGTCAATAGGATTCGTGTTAGAGGTAGAAATCTATCACACAATATCACACACGTTAAGAGATTAATATATCACATAATATTTACATGTTAATAATATATAGTTTCCAACAAAAATGTTAAGCAATCATTTTTAAAGAAAACACGGTCGAAGTCCAGACTCACTAATACATCCTAACAAACTCGATAAGACACACTAATGCAAATTTTATGGTTCTCTAAGACCAACGCTCGGATAGCAACTGAAATGTCCCGTTCATATTGATTATAAACGTTCCATATTAATTGATTTCGTCGCGAGGTTTTGACCTCTATATGAGACGTTTTTCAAAGACTGCATTCATTTTTATAACAACCATAACCTTTATTTTATCGATAAAGGTTTAAAAAGCATTACGTAGATTATCAAATAATGATAATCTAAAATATACCATTTACACACGACCATTACATAATGGTTTACAATAAAAATATATTACATCAAAGTAAGTTTCTTGAATGCAGTTTTTACACAATATCTTACAAGCATGGACTCCAAATCTTGTCCTTATTTTAGTATGCAACAGCGGAAGTTTTTAATAATCACCTGAGAATAAACATGCTTAAAACGTCAACAAAAATGTTGGTGAGTTATAGGTTTAACCTATATATTATCAAATCATAATAATAGACCACAAGATTTCTCATTTTCATAAATATCATTACACTCGCAAGTGCATAAAAATCATTCATATGTTGAACACCTGGTAACCGACGTTAACTTAATGCATAGAATATCCCCAAAACAGAACCTCGTCTGTATAATAATCTCGAAGTACTAAACCATCCATAACCTGAATGGGGGTTGTTAAGCCCAATAGATCCCTAATTCGCGTCAATTAGGGGCCATTTCCCTAATTCTTAGGCTACCAGACTTGAAGGGCGATATTCGGTTTAATAATCCAACCATAGAATGTAGTTTTGCGTACTTGTGTCTATTTTGTAAAACATTTATAAAGCTGCATGTATTCTCATCCCAAAATATTAGATTTTAAAAGTGGGACTATAACTCACTTTCACAGATTTTTACTTCGTCGGGAAGTAAGACTTGGCCATTGGTCGATTCACGAACCTATAACAAATATGTACATATATATCAAAGTATGTTCAAAATATATTTACAACATTTTTAATACGTTTTACTGTTTTAAGTTTATTAACTCAGCTGTCCTCGTTAGTAACCTACAACTAGTTGTCCACAGTTAGATGTACAGAAATAAATCGATATATATTATCTTGAATCAATCCACGACCCAGTGTATACACGTCTCAGGCTAGATCACAACTCAAAGTATATATATTTTTGGAATCAACCTCAACCCGGTATAGCTAACTCCAACATTACTGCATATAGAGTGTCTATGGTTGTTCCAAATAATATATATACATGGGTCGATATGATATGTCAAAACATTTGCATACGTGTCTATGGTATCCCAAGATTACATAATATATTAGAATACATGTATAATACAATATGAGTTAGCTAGGATATGATTAATATAGATTTGTTACAATATTTCCCGTAGCTACAACAATCAAAAAATATCCAATCCTGTTTTACCCATAACTTCTTCGTTTTAAATCCATTTTGAGTGAATAAAATTGCTATGGTTTCATATTGAACTCTATTTTATGAATATAAACAGAAAAAGTATAGGTTTATAGTTGGAAATATAAGTTACAAGTCATTTTTGTAAGAGGTAGTCATTTCAGTCGAAAGAACGACGTCTTGATGACCATTTTGAAAAACATACTTTCACTTTGAGTTTAACCATGATTTTTGGATATAGTTTCATATTCATAAGAAAAATCATTTTCCCAGAAGAACAACTTTTAAATCAAATTTTATCATAATTTTTAATTATCAAACCCAAAACAGCCCGCGGTGTTACTACGACGGCGTATGTCTAGTTTTACGGTGTTTTTCGTGTTTCCAAGTTTTAAATCATTAAGTTAGCATATCATATAGATATAGAACATGTGTTTAGTTGATTTTAAAAGTCAAGTTAGAAGGATTAACTTCTGTTTGCGAACAAGTTTAGAATTAACTAAACTATGTTCTAGTGATTACAAGTTTAAACCTTCGAATAAGATAGCTTTATATGTATGAATCGAATGATGTTATGAACATCATTACTACCTCAAGTTTTGTGGATAAACGTACTGGAAAATAGGAAAATGGATCTAGCTTCAAAGGATCCTTGGATGGCTTGAGAGTTCTTGAAGCAGAATCATGACAAGAAAACAAGTTCAAGTAAGGTTTCCACTCGAAATAAGATTGTTATAGTTATAGAAATTGAATCAAAGTTTGAATATAAGTATTACCTTGAATTAGAAAGATATCTTACTGTAAATAAGAAAGATTTCTTGAAATTGGATGATCACTTGAAATGGATTTGCAAGATTGGAAGTAAGCTAGCAAGATTTTTTGAAGTGTTCTTGAATGGTTGTTTTTATGATGATTAAAGCTTGTAATTGAAGCTAAAAGATGGTGAAAATGCTTGGAGATGATCAAGTATGATGTTAGGAGTATTTTGAGAGAGAATTTGGAGTGTAAGTATGAGAAAATGGAATGGAAAAATGGGGTGAAATCATAAAAACGAAATTACTTGTTATAAAGAAAAAAAAAGATCCTTAAGTTTGTTTTTATCTCATTAGTCATACAAGTTGTTAAATAATGGTTCTACATATTTTTGACTCTAAGATGGCTGCTAAGAATGAATGATTAAAGGTGTATATACCAATAGTAAATACATCTAGAAGCTGTCTATTGTACGGGTACAAATACGGGTGTACACGAGTAGAATTGTTGATGGAAACGAATGAGAATGTAATTTTGAGCATTTTTGCTAAGTAGAAATACTTTGATATATGTCTTGAATTCTTTCAAAAGTGTATTAATACATCTTATTACACTACATGTATATACATTTTAACTGAGTCGTTAAGTCACCGTTAGTCATTACATGTAAGTGTTGTTTTAAGACCTTTAAGTTAACGATCTTGTTAAATGTAATTAATTCATTGTTATTATACTTAAATGAGATGTTAAATTATTAAATTATCATGATATTATGATATATAATATATCTTAGTATGATATATATACAGTTAAATATCGTTACAACGATAATCGTTACATATATGTCTCGTTTCGAAATCATTAAGTTAGTAGTCTTATTTTTACATATGTAGTTCATTGTTAATACACTTAATGACATGTTTACTTATCATTTATCATGATTAAACATAGTGTATCAATATCTTAATATGATTCATATGTATTTAGTAAGACGTTGTTATAACGATAATCGTTATATATATCGTTTCAAGTTTCTTAATTCAATAAACTCAATTTTATGTATATAACTCATTGTTAAAATACCTAATGAGATACTTACTTATCATAATATCATTTTAACTATATATATAATCATATATATGTCATGATATAGTTTTTACAAGTTTTAACGTTCGTGAATCACCGGTCAACTTGGGTAGTCAATTGTCTATATGAAACCTATTTCAATTAATCAAGTCTTAACAAGTTTGATTGCTTAATATGTTGGAAACATTTAATCATGAAAATATAGTTTTCATTTAATATATAACGTGAAAAAGTTCGGGTCACTACAATCATAACATAATCCTTATAGACATAATCATTATCATCTCATCTAAATTCATATATTATTATTATGATCATCTTAATCATCACTTAATTCTATCATCAATACCATTTTTATCATTTCACCATGATCATACCATCATTATTAACTTAACCTCGTCTCATCATCAATCATCATAGTGGATCATCAATTATATAACAATCCTATGTTTTAGTCTATATATATCCCTCGGCATACACTCAACAAGCATTGTTCACAAAAGGGAAGAATATCATCACTGCAATACCCTCGGCCCAAAAAAATTGGGACGTGGCCCAACAGTAGAACTGAAGCAGGCCCAATTAAACAAAATAGGTCCATTAATCATATGTTGATTTGAATTGACGAGAGATTAGTGGGGTGGGGTTCGATTGGCACACAAACGCATCATCATCATCATCATCTTTATTACCCGTCACTTTCATCATGATTCATTATACATCACATAAAATTAATACCCTATCTTTATAATCTTTATCACCATCGTTATCATTATAGAAACAGAAGGGATAAGCTGTGATCTGCAGCAGCTATTTATTAGTGGTGGTTTATGGTAGTTTTACGGCTAAAACAGAAACAGTAATTATATTTATATTCAGCAGGAGGTTACGTGGTTTAATATGGTGACTTGCAGTGGTGTTAAGTGGTGATTTTAAGCAGATAACAGATGTGCAGTAACCGTAGAAAAGACAGGATGCGGCAGCAATATGATGGCAGTAACCGTGGTGATTGGTTTCGAATGGGGTGGTTGGAACAGTTTAGGGTGATGGTGGTCTGTTGATGCTCATGGTGGTTGGGTGGTGGCTAGTGAGGTATTGGTTTAGTGATCTTAGAACAAAGGTGGTGGTAATAGTGATGGGTTTGGTTTGTGTTGAGAGAAATTGAAGAAGGAAAAAAAATATGTGTCGAGTAGGTTGGTTTCAAGGTGGTACGTGGGTTTAGTGACTTACAAGGAAAAAAAGGATCAAGGTGGTGACATGTGGGTCTTTGATGGTTTCTAGCCATGACCTCAAAGTTTATATCGTAACAGAACCTTGCAGCAAGTTCGAACGCCTCAAGCTCACCTTGTAAGTTAATGAGTTTCGGCTTAGAAGAGCCCGGAGATGATGGGGTTTTGTTGATTGTTTGTAAAGCCGAAAGAAAGAAAAGGTGGTTGTTTAAATGGGTTTCGTAGGTAGTTGTTCATGGTTAGCATCCTCTTGGTTATTATCAACAAACACGGCAGAGGCAAATAATAGTAGTCGAAGAAAAAGGCAAGTGGGAAGTGGTGGTTGTAGTTTGGGTTGTGGTTTAGGTTTCAATAGAAAACAAGCGTGGCAACGGGTGGTCTCACGAGAGTAATAAGGTGACTCGGTATAGGGTGGCGGTTTAAGGTGGTTTGCAAAATGGTTGTGGGTGTTGGGTCTAGGCACAAAAAGTAAAAGACGCAATTTAATTGCTTCAATCTTTGTGGTTTGGTGTAGGTTAGATAAGAAAAACCATGAAAGAAAATATGAAAAGGTGATGAATTGTTTGGTTATTTTGATGCGGTGATCGAGCTTTTAGAAGGGATGTAAGGTTTTTAAAGTGATGGAGGGTGACTTATATCTATGTGTAGAGTATATATGTAGAGGGTCTTAGATAGTTTAAGACAAAAATAGTAATGTAAATAATACACTAATAATAATGGCAAGTAAAGATAGTGTAAGCATAGTAATCTTAATTTAAGTTTACTGATGTAAAAGGAATGGAGACAGGTGGGGTGTTATCATATGATATAATGCATATGTATATATAATTAGTAAATAGATAGTTAGTGGGAAACATTGAAAGAAAAAGAAAATAGAACCTCATTATTTAACGATCATAATTCGCTTCACGGACGAATTGAGATTATAAATATATAATATAATAATAATTATAATATAATTTAAAATATAAACGTGTGAATTGTTAGCCGTCGTTTACTATTTCATTTACGGACTGAAATTCGTGTTCCGTTGATAATCAGTGGCGGATAAACTTATTCAAAAAAATTCTAAATTTTTATATTAAACATCTTTATTTATTCTAATCATTATTTTATACAAATGGTCATTAATTGTTTATATTTTATTAAATCAACTGTCCGCACTCGATCCTGGATAAAATATAAAAAGTGTTAAAATTTAACAAGTAGCTCCTAAATACATTTTTAATAAGCCTATAATTTATGTAACTCGTTTTCGGATCACCGTTTATTTTAAAATCATATAAGTTTGAATATAACTTACTTAATATTAATCGGAACATCAAACGAGTATTACAATTATTTAGTATTTATATTTAATATACTTTATTTGTATGTAAATGTGTTTTAAATAATAATTATTATTTATACATAATATTTTTCTAATAATTACATCATAAATTATATTTCAAATTATATATATTTATTTAAATATACACATATCTTTATACAAATAGTTGTTCGTGAATCGTCGAGAACGGTCAATGGTCAATTGAACAGTTCAAAATTTTGAGACTCAACCTAACAGACTTTGCTTATCGTGTCGAGATCATATAAATATCAAGTTTAAATTTGGTCGAAAATTTCCGGGTCGTCACAGTACCTACCCGTTAAAGAAATTTCGTCCCGAAATTTGAGCGTGGTTGTCATGGTTAACAATAAGAATGCTTTCATGACGAATATGAGTTGATAAAATAGAATTTTATTACCATAGAGTAATATGGATAACATGATTCGATTACTCGAAGAGTATAAGTGAAGCTATCTCAAAATTTTTGAAACAAGGAATAGAGATTCGTCTTAACTTTTGACGTACTCCTGGTTAATTTCCGAAATTGCAGGGATTTTAAGATAATCTTCGAATCTATATAAGATTTGATTCTTCAGTAATTCAGGAAATTAGGATCTCTCTAATTAAATGCGGAGATCTGCCTTGATTTCTTTATCAGATATTTCACTATAAATTAAATTCACCCGTTCCGTTACTTTTACCATTCTTATACTCAATTCCTAAATTCAAAAGATTGTGAAAATGCTCAATTCAGTTCTGATTCTTGTCCTTATCCTTACTATCGCAACAATCATTCTCCTTTTCCAACTCCCACCGGGGGAATCTGTTTTCTTCTATTTCGCTCTTTGTCATAACCCGACCTTAACTATAAGGACGAATACAAAAACATATGATTTCATCGCGAGGTATTGACCTCTATATGCGACATTCTTCAAAAACTGCATTCGTTTTTACAATACAAACCATAGCTTTTATTACAAATACAAGGTTTAAACAACTTAATAATGATTATCGTTTAGCGATAATCTTAGACTTACAAACTTTACATGTGATAATAACAATACGACCTTCAACATATTTTACATTACAAATCCTCCGATATGCAGTTTTATTTTTGACACAAATATGCATACTCAAGACCTTGCTTAAATTCAACATGTTGCAGCGGAAGCTTTTAGTTATCACCTGAGAATAAACATGCTTAAAACGTCAACATAAAGTTGGTGAGATATAGGTTTAATGCTGGCAGCGTTATAAATATAGACCACAAGATTTCATATATAAACATTTTAATAAAAATATTCTAAGTTGTTGAGCACTTGATAACCATACTTAACATTTAATCAACGTCGCATATTCCCTTTATTATGAAATCTTACTACACCGTACCAAGTGTAGTCACCGAAACGAAGTACTGTGCAACCGTTGAATACTGGTCGTCCAGTCCGGTTGGGGTTGTCAGGCCCGATAGATCTATCAACAGGATTCGCGTTTACAATACCTCATGTAAATAATAGTTACCAAGTTACAGGGAAGTATGCCAGTGGTACAACTCAACGTAGAATATATATTTTTAATCACTTGTGTCCATAACGTAAATCATAAAATGCATGTATTCTCATCCCGAAATATTTAGAGTTTAAAAGTGGGACTATATACTCACTTTTGCCTTGAAGGTAATAAACACGACTTGGTCTCCGATTGATATCACAAACCTAACCATATATATAATATATCAACATATTTTCTTTTCAAGTAATCGTTACATATATATATATACTTTTAATACTTTTAATATTTTCTTAGTCCGTAGTTAGCAGTCCGATGTTAGTGGTCCACAATTAGTTGCTTAAATAAAATAAATAAAGACCCCATCGTATTCGTATTGATCAGAATTAATCTCGACCCATGGTACCATGTTGTCAAGTGACGTGTTGCGTACATAAAGTACCGTGTTGTCAAATGACGTGTTGCGTACAATCATGAGGTCTTATGATTAATCTTCTCGTGTTGTTTACGGGTGGTCCTGAAATATATAAAATCAAATCATAAGTAAATATATATTAAATATTATGTTAATTAGCCAAGATATGATTAATCCGATTTTGTCATAATATGATATATTACAGGTCTTGAAGTGTTTTTAAAAAATCAAATTAGAAGGATCTATTTAGTTTGCGAACAAGTTTGAAATCACTCAAACTATGTTCTTGTTGTTAAAATTTGACAACACAAAATAAGATAGCTATATAAATATGAATCGAATAAGGTTATGAATAAGGTTACTACCTCAAGCTACTTGGACAAAGCTACTGGAAAAGGTAAGAAAAATCTTGGAATCAAAAGAGTGGTGGAGTGGGATTGAAAGATTGGATGTAATCTCCTTGAAATCGGATGACTATATTGATACGTTCTTGAGTAGGTAAATGAAGAGAGATTAGGGAGTGAATTAACTTGAAAGAAAATTGGAAATGAAATTGTATGTGTGTGTGTGTGTGCAAAATAGCATGATTATGGAATGGATATATAGGAGATTTAGTTTGTTTTCTTGCACAAAAGTCACACATGAGGTTAAATGGCTGGTTCCCACATGTAACATCATGTCTAGTGGCTGATCATTGAAGTTTATTGTTGGTATATACCAATAGTAAATACGTATAGAAGCTGGGTATGATACGGTTACATATACCCTAGATATACTTGTAGAAATTTTGTGGAATCGGAACGAGAATTCAAATATGGACGGGTTTATAACTGTAAAAGAGGCTCAAAACTGGGCTTTTATTTTTAGGTCAAACCGGGCCAAAATAAAATTTTAAGACATTTTTAATAAAGCAATGTTACCCCAAAAAAAATTTCCAAGCTGACCTGGCAGCTCGACCCCAGCCAGGGGCTCTGCCCCTTGGACCCCGCCAGGGGTTGCCACCCCTTGGACCCCGCTTATCGGGGGCGCTGCCCCCGAACCCTCGTCATAATCAAGATAAGTTCAAACAAGTGTGCACTCCACACTTCCCCAAACTTGATCGATATTTATCAAGATTATTTTGGTTACAAATTAATCCCATTACACTTAAATCATATTGGTGACATAGATCACCAACACATTATAGATTGTAAGTATATATGTCAAAGAACGTTACATATAGTTATCGTTTTGAAAACTTAAGTTAGTGGTCTCAAAGTTTACTTATAACTTATTGTTGTTAGTTCACAATGAAATGTTAAACCATCCTTAAATCATGTTAAATATGTATAGATATGTACATCTACATAATCGTATAATTATCGTGTGTTATATAGTTCGTGATATCATCGGTCAAATTGGACGGTCAAACGTTGTGTGAAACTCTTTTCAAAAACATAAGTCTCAACAGTTTGGATTGCTTATCATGTTGGTAAGGTTTATTTTATGTAAATATTAATCTCATAAGTATAAAACGATCGGAAAAATCCGGGTCGTTACACTCTTGGGGTTATAGTGTTTTTAATTCTCCCGTGTCTTTATGTTGCGATAAACATTGATATACACGGTTTGTAATTTATGTGCTGTTATCAGGTTTTATATTCTCCTTTATATTTCGGAGCTCCATGCTTTTGTTTTCTCTTCCCGACTTTATATAAAGCAAGTAATGGTCCAGAATTCGTAGGTATGGAGTATCGAATGAACATGATTAAGGTTCTGAGTGAGATTGTAATAGCATGATCTTGATTGGTTAAATTACCAGAATTTCAGGAGGAAAAATAGAACTATCAAGAAAATATGTTCTTGATACGTTTATAGATTAGATAGAATATAAGAGTCGTGTAACATGGCACATGATGACGTTATGGTCTGTGAATCATCACGTTTTATTAGAAACTCAGCATGACTTACTGTAATATAATCACGTTGATCAAGCGTCATTATATTATATAACTCATGCATCAATTTCCAACACTACTTCAAAATTATTCATAATTCAAACTCGAATTTTAAAGAAATTTAGAAACTAAAGTAGGTTCCTTTATGATGTAATGTATATAGCACAAAGAGATAAATAATTTCGGACGAGGATATTTATGAAAATATCTTCAGGAATATCGAAGATATTTATGATGATATTTTAGAATTTCTAAGTTCGATGGTTGATGAAGAAAGATTTTCTGCAAAATTTTAACGTGAGTAAGGAGCAAGATATTCGTTGAAGGTTTCATCGAATCCAGAATTACCTGGGTTCTTTGAATATATGGTATGGTCCCTGTATTTGGCCTTGGTCTCCTTCATGGTTTGCTCAATCTGTTATTCAGCACCAAATTTTCTATCGAGCGTTCCTAACACTCCCTTCTTTATTATCAAACTTTTGGCCGTTTAGACCATCTACAATTTTTCTGTTTCCTCTGTATTTAATGCTACGGTATTTGAATCATTGGTTATCAATCCGAGGTGGTTTCAGGAGAATTGTGTTTTTAGATGATTAAACGCTTATGGTAATATGGTGGAATATAAAAGGTTCCCTGGTAACAATGACGAAAGAGCAATCGTATACATCAAGGTTATAATAAGACTAATTCAAATGAAAGTCGAAGTTGACTTGCTGGAGCTGTGAAAAAATTTGCTACTTTGAAAGGAATTACCAAGTTATTTTGGGTAATAATAACACTAAAGGAATTAGCACAGATACGTGTTAGTCGTGTACTCAGGTTCGAAGTGTTTTCAAGTGCATATCTATACGTATCAATCTTTTCTTCCGTAGATGAAGTGAGGTTGGTTCATCCTCTCGATTGAGGTGTTTTCAAGAATCATGAAAGGTTTGAACGTAGATTGTAATCGTCGAGATACAAATGAGGTTTAAGAGGAAATCAAGTGGCAAACTTGAAGAATTGTTTAGTTTCATATGTTATAATTAATATTTTAATTCATTTTAATTGTCCAAGCTTGGTAGTCCACAGTTAGCAGTCCACAGTTACTAACTCAATAATTCATATATAGTTTAATATATAATATTCAAATTAATTAATACGTATCGTGACCCGTGTACATGTCTCAGACTCGATCACGACTCAAAGTATATATATTATTTAAGAATCAACCTCAACCCTGTATAGAGAACTCGATCATTACTGCATATAGAGTGTCTATGGTTATTTCAAATAATATATATAGAGAACTCGATCATCACTGCTCATCATTTGAAACTGCAACCTCCGCACTCGCGGAGTTCTGGGGTAGCAAAAATCCCGCACTCGCGGAGCTACCCTGACAGGTTCAACCTGGTACTGTAATTAATTACGTAGTATTATTAATAATTATTATTATTAAACCCTAATTAGGGTTTGAATTAATTATTAGTATTATTATTTAACATAGTTTAGTTTTAATTTATATTTTATGTATTTTAGTTTAAATTAGTTTTATTAATATATAAAATTAATACTTTTATAAAATAAAATATAAAAAATTTATTTTTATTTTTTTCGTATCTTTTTAGTCGTTTAATCGTAATATTTGTATTTTTCGCTCGTAATTAGTTTTAAGACTAGTATTTGCCGTAGTTTATTTTTATTTTTAGATTCTTAGGCTTTGCTGTAAAATCCCTTAAGTGCTTTTTCTTTAGACTAAAATTTAGGAGCTTTAGAATTTTGCGACCCTGTTTATAAATTTTAATTCCTTTTTAATTTTCGACGCGCTACTTTCTTATTTTTATTTTTTCGACCTTTTATTTTTCGACGTTTTTCGACGCACTCTTTTTCTTTCTTATTTCTCACTGCTCTAGTTTTTAGGACTTAGAATTTTCTCTATTACTTCTCTAAAATTTCTTTAAATTTCAACGAAAAATTATTTTAAGCGGTTAAATTGATAGACATCAAAATTTTTTGCTTCGAAGTAATAGTTGGATTTGTTAGTGGCTGAGTTGTGAGCTTCCGATTTAAAGGGTTCTGGCTCCCTGCTACATCTTTTGGCTATTCGAAACGTGGGCAAAAGCAGAAAAATCTATTAATTGGATAACTTATATAATTTTTCTTTCTTTTTATAACTAATAGGATATTCTGTGAATGCACCGAGCAAAACGTTCACCACCTTTTATACGTTCACCACCTGTAACTCGATCAAGACATCTAGCCAATATTGTCGCCGTTGATTTTTCTTTAGAATCGTCATCAAGTCGACCAAGTACTCCAATTTAAATTTCCAATAATCCATTTTTTGAACCCGACCTCACAATTGAGAATTCGGAGGATATTCAGGGACAATTCAGAGATCCTGACTCATTAATCTTTCCTCCGGAACCACCAATCATTCAAACAGAGATTGTCGAGGAAGAAACCATTAAATCAGAATCCTCTAGTGATTCAGAATCAACCATTCCAATCATGAAAAATCTGGAACCTCTAAGTATGGAAGATCGAATGAGAGCTAAATGCACTGGCCAAGGTCACGCAATTACTCAACCAGACATTAATGCGCCAGATTATGAAATCAAAAGACAAATCCTACACATGGTAACTAATCAATGCCAATTTAGTGGTGTGCCGAAGGAAAATCCAAATGAACATCTTCGTACCTTTAATAGGATCTGTACTCTATTTAAAATAAGAGAAGTAGAGGATGAACAGATATATCTCATGTTATTTCCCTGGACTTTAAAGGGAGAAGCCAAAGATTGGTTAGAATCGTTACCTGAAGGGGCGATTGAGACATGAGATGTTTTAGTTGAAAATTTTCTTAAACAATTCTTTCCGGCATCTAAATCCGTAAGACTTCAAGGAGAAATTGTTACGTTCACACAAAAGCCAAATGAAACTCTGTATGAGGCGTGGACAAGATTTGGAAAGTTATTGAGAGGATGTCCGCAACATGGTTTAGACACTTATCAAATAGTACAAATATTCTACCAAGGATGCGACATCACTACAAGAAAAGACATCGATATAGCAGCTGGTGGTTCCCTTATGAAGAAAACCGCAACTGAAGCTTACAAAATTATTGATAACACTGCTTCCCACTCACATGAGTGGCACCAAGAAAAAGATATCGTTAGATCATCTAAAGCAGCTAGAGCCGATTCTAGCCATGACTTTGATTCCATTTCCGCAAAGATAGATGCTGTCGAGAGACGAATGGAAAAGATGACTAAAGATATTCACTCAATACGAATTAGTTGTGAGCAGTGTGGAGGACCACATTTGACAAAAGATTGTCTCAGTATTGAACAAACAATGGAACAATGAGAGAATGTTTCATACATGAACCAAAGGCCTGGAAATAATTATCAGAATAATTATCAACCGCCAAGACCAATTTACAATCAAAACCAGAATTATAACCGAAATGTTCCATACAACAACCAACAAGGTCCAAGCAATCAACAAGTATATAATAATACTTACAATCAGCAAAGACCTATTTTTCAAAACAAACCACCACAAACCGATGATAAAAAGCCAGATTTTGAAGATATGATGTCGAAACTAGTTGAATCTCAAATGCAATTTTTCACATCTTAGAAACAAACCAATGAACAAAATGCTCAAGCATTTAGAAATTAACAAGCTTCTATTCAAAATTTGGAACAAGAAGTAAGTAACCTAGCAAGGTTGATAGGTGAAAGAAAACCGGGAAGTTTACCTAGCGATACAAATGCTAACCCCCGGAATGAAACAACTAAAGCCATTACCACGAGAAGTGGTATTACACTTAAACCACCTGAAATACCTGTAATTTCTGATGATGCTATTCCTACTCCACAAGAACCACAACCTGAACAAGATAAGGAAATAGAACCGGTAGTTGAAAAGGTTAATGAAGATAACACAGTTAAGGCTAAACCTTATGTTAAACCATACCAATCACCGCTTCCTTACCCAAGTAAAATGAGAAAAGAAAGACTTGAAGCCGAGCAATCCAAATTCTTGGATATGTTTAAACATATAAATGTAAATCTTCCTTTCATTGATGTAATTTCAGGAATGTCAAGATATGCTAAATTCTTGAAAGATCTAATCACAAATAGAAAGAAAATGGAAGAACTCTCGGCTATTACTATGAATGCTAATTGTTCTGCAGTGCAGTTGAATAAGATACCAGAAAAACTTTCAGATCCAGGAAGTTTCATAATTCCATGTTTTCTGGGTAGTCTTAGTTCAATAGAAGCATTGACAGACTTAGGTGCTAGTATAAATTTAATGCCATATTTATTATACGCTAAACTAGACCTTGGAGAATTGAAACCAACACGAATAAGTATACAACTAGCCGATCGATCAATAAAATATCCTAGAGGGATAATGGAGAACATGCTAGTTAAAGTTGGTACTTTAGTATTTCCAGTAGATTTTGTTATTCTGGACATGGAAGAAGATTCTCGAGTTCCTCTCATATTAGGAAGACCATTCTTAAACACGGCTAAAGCAATAATAGACGTGTTCGGTAAAAAACTGACCCTAAGTATAGAGGACGAGAGTGTTACCTTTTCTGTTGATAGAGCCATGCAACAACCGCAATCTGCAGATGATACATGTTATTATATTTAAACTATATATTCACATGCAGAATTGTTAGAAGAATTTCCAGAATTACAAGGAACAGGAGAATGTTCTTTAGGAGAAGGAACTGAACCAATTGATGAAGCTGAAATGTTAGCCGCACTCATGGCTAATGGATATGAACCAACAACAGAAGAAATTCAAATGCTAAAAGAAGAAGATAGATATCATTATAAATCATCGATAGAAGAACCATCCACATTAGAGTTAAAGCCACTTCCAAACCATTTAGAATACGCTTATTTACATGGTGAATCTGAATTACCTGTAATAATATCGTCTTCTCTTATTGAAAATGAAAAATCTCAACTCATTTCTGTGCTAAAAACTCATAAACCAACTATTGCATGGAAAATTCATGATATTAAAGGAATAAGTCCTTCGTATTGCACACATAAAATCCTTATGGAAGAAGGTCATAAAACGTATGTGCAACGCCAACGAAGACTAAATCCTAATATGCAAGATATTGTTAAGAAAGAAATTATTAAACTGCTAGATGCAGGTTTAATTTATCCAATCTCTGATAGTCCATGGGTAAGCACAGTTCAATGTATACCTAAGAAGGGTGGCATGACTGTCATCACAAATGAGAAAAATGAGCTTATTCCTACTAGGACTGTAACAGGATGGCGTGTTTGTATTGATTATAGAAAATTAAATGACGCCACCAGAAAAGATCACTTTCCCTTACCTTTCATTGATCAAATGTTGGAAAGATTAGCCGGAAATAGTTACTATTGTTTTCTTGACGGTTTTTCCGGATACTTTCAAATTCAAATAGCACCCGAGGACCAAGAGAAAACCACATTCACGTGCCCTTATGGTACTTTTGCTTACAAACGCATGCCATTTGGACTTTACAACGCCCCTGCGACCTTTCAAAGGTGCATGATGGCGATTTTTCACAACATGATAGAAGAATGCATGGAAGTTTTCATGGATGACTTTTCAGTCTTCGGTGATACATTTGAATCATGTCTAGTTAATCTTGAACGAATGCTTATTAGATGCGAACAATCAAATCTAGTACTTAATTGGGAGAAATGCCATTTCATGGTTAAAGAAGGCATCGTTCTTGGTCATAAAATTTCAAAGAAAGGAATTGAAGTGGATAGAGCTAAAGTAGATGTAATTGCTAAACTTCCACATCCCACCAATGTTAGAGGAGTTAGGAGTTTTCTAGGGCATGCCGGTTTTTACCGACGTTTCATAAAAGATTTTTCTAAAATTGTCACTCCTATGAATAAACTCCTAGAAAAGGATGCTCCATTCATCTTTTCGGATGAATGCATCAAATCTTTTAATATTCTTAAAGAAAAACTCACTAATGCGCCGATCATGATAACTCCAAATTGGAATCTACCGTTTGAACTTATGTGCGATGCAAGTAATTTTGCAATGGGAGCCGTTTTAGGACAAAGGATTGAAAAATGATTTCAACCTATCTATTACGCTAGTAAGATGTTACAAGAAGCACAAACGAATTACACAACTACTGAAAAAGAACTCCTTGCTATTGTCTTTGCTTTTGACAAATTTCGTTCATATCTCGTTCTAGCTAAAACGGTGGTCTATACCGATCATTCTGCTCTTAGATATCTATTTTCAAAACAAGATGCCAAACCAAGATTAATCCGTTGGATCTTACTCTTACAAGAGTTCGATATTGAGATCCGAGACAAAAAGGGAGCAGAAAATCTCGCCGCTGATCATCTTTCTCGTCTTGAAAATCCTGAATTAGAAGTTCTAAATGAATCGACCATACAATATAACTTTCCTGATGAATATCTATTGAAGATAGATTATAGTGAAATTTCATGGTTTGCAGACTATGCAAACTACTTAGTATGTAGATTCCTTGAAAAAGGATTATCGTACCAAAAACGAAAGAAATTCTTTAGTGATATAAAACGCTATTTCTGGGAAGATCCACATTTGTTTAAAAGTTGTCCCGATGGAATAATACGCCGATGTGTATTCGGGGATGAAGCCAGTCAAATCTTAAACCATTGTCACACAGGACCAATAGGAGGGCATTATGGGCCTCAACTCACAGCAAGAAAAGTTTACGATGCTAGATTCTATTGGCCTACAATTTTCAAAGACGCACACCTTCTTTGCAAATCCTGTGATGCATGTCAAAGGGCCGGAAAAATAAGTCAAATCGATGAAATGCCACAAAATTTCATTCAAGTATGTGAAGTATTTGACGTTTGGGGTATTGACTTTATGGGTCCATTTCCAAAATCTCATAATAATCTCTACATTCTCGTAGCCATTGATTATGTATCTAAATGGGCGGAAGCACAAGCTCTCACAACTAATGATGCACGAGTTGTAGTCAACTTCTTAAAATGTCTTTTTGCTAGGTTCGGAACACCGAAAGCTTTAATAAGTGATCGGGGTACTCATTTTTGTAATAATCAACTTGAGAAAGTTCTCAAAAGATATGGAGTAACTCATAAAATCTCAACTGCTTATCATCCATAAACAAGTGGACAAGTTGAAAATACCAACCGAGCTTTAAAACGTATTCTAGAGAAAACCGTAGGATCAAATCCGAAGGAATGGTCCATGAAATTGGAGGATGCACTCTGGGCTTTTAGAACAGCCTACAAAACTCCAATTGGAACCACACCTTTTAAACTCGTTTACGGAAAAGCATGTCATCTTCCAGTAGAAATTGAACACAAAGCATTTTGGGCTTTGAAGACATGTAATCTTGATTTACATGAAGCCGGACGTCTACGGTTAAGTCAACTAAACGAATTAGAAGAATTAAGACTTGAGGCATATGAAAATTCCCTAATCTATAAGGAAAGAATGAAGAAATGGCATGATAAAAGAATCAGAAGTTCAAAAGAATTTAAGGAAGGAGATAAAGTTCTTCTTTTCAATTCACGATTCAAGCTATTTCCTGGAAAATTGAAATCAAGATGGTCTGGACCATTTATAGTCAAAAGAGTTTTCCCATACGGAACAATAGAGTTAATAAATTCAAATGGGATTGAATTTAAAGTTAATGGTCACAAAGTTAAACATTACATACATGTTCTGATGGAAGTTGACAATGAAGTCAATCATAATTTCACCACCCAAGAAAACCTTCAAAATGAAAACATAAATATGTTATTAACAACATATGAAAAATCAAAATTGAAAAATGGGGAGGATTCAAATTGGAGTGATGAAGAAGAATTTCTATACAAACCTCCCATTCCAAGAAATGAAGAAAAAGAAGTTCAAATAGAAGTGAAAGAACCAAGAAAAGAACACCCAAAAAAGGTTAACAAACCAACTCGACTTACTAAAGTAGGAGACCCGGGTGAATTTATCATTTCTTGCTTGCTTAATGATGGTGCTATATATAATGGACTCGCAGATTTAGGAGCAAGTGCAAATATTATGCCTCTTTCCTTATACAAAAGATTAGGTATGGGTAAATTAAAATCAACCAAAATAGGTGTTCAATCATTTGACCTAACCATTAAACACCCGGTTGGAATAGCAAATAATTTACTTGTTAAAGTGGGAAGTTTGACCTTTGTTGCAAACTTCATAGTTATTAATATGGAGGAAAACCTTGATATTCCTCTAATTTTAGGTTGCCCAATTTTAGCAACCACCGAAGCATTCATTGATTTAAGAGAAGGTAGAATGACACTTAGGGATGGTGATAAATCGGTCACCTTTGTGAACCGAAAGTTTAGATCTCCACCAACCAAAACTGTTAAACCAATAAAAACGCCTAAGTGTGGGGAAGATGAAGAAACACTTAATGATGATCCGATAACAAAGAACCCTATTGATGATACGAAATTAGATGAACCCGTTTTTAACAGTTCAACGAAGAAATTTTATAAACGGATTCACGATGCTAGGATTAAGGGGAACTTTAAGTTATGTAACCGATTAGTATCCAATTTATCGATTAAAGAAAAGGCAATGTTCGTTGAATTTGTGAAAGTTACAGAGGAAATCAACAATTGGCTTGAAGAAAAAGTCAGAAATATACAAGTTGTTGATAGTCCAATTGAAAACGAAGTTAATCACAATTTCAACACCACAGCTAACTAAGTGTGGGGAGAATCAAGTCTTTTAAGGATAATATATATTTCTGTTAGAGTTAGATATTCTATTTTCGAGTAGTTTCCGAGAATGGAATACGAATGGTCTTTCCCTAGCAGACCCTAAAAAACTAGTCTTCTCCCCCTATTCTGAATTTTTATTTTTTTAGGTTTTACGAGATGAAGAATTCCTTTTATCTGAACCATGGTCTAATGCTACACGCTATGATTACTAAACATAATAATGACACACTTCCGAGTGAACTGGTATCATTCATAAGAGGCAAAATGGACAAAGTAAGAAAAGAACTCAGAAAAGATCATCATAAGATACATTTTGGTAAAGGAAAATCAAAATTCGCAATAAAAAGAAGAGCACGACACATTGAAAGATGTTATAAATGCGGAAAATGGTCACACGAAGGTAAATGTTCAAATAATCAAACATATTCAAATACCTTATTTGTTACTCTATGCAGAAAAGGACCGTTCATATGTTTAGAAGAAAAGATATTGAAGAATCGAGGTTACGCTTACGTAGCTATGGAAAATCAAATCACACGACTCTCCTATGAGTCGGCTAAAGCAGGTCTCTGAGAATTCTTTCTCACGGGTAAGTATGTACAGTTTTTTTTATTGCTTTTAACCTTTTGATAATAAACGCTGAATCGTTCGCTATAAAGTATTAAATTGGTATTCAATAAAATTAGGTATGCGTAACCAAAATTACTGATATCATACAAAAATTTATTACATCACTGCGAAATTTACCGTTTATTCTTAAGGTATAAATATCTATAATCAATTAACCCAAAATATTTCAAAAATTCGTCAGGAGTAAAACTAAGTTATGGAACCGAAATTACTTTACTGAAAAGAGGGGCGTATATTTTTGATAATATTTGATTGATTAAAGTGGGATAAAAGACCAAAAAGATTTTTAATTTTTTTTACCATGTTTTTAAAATTAATATATAGATATTAAATTAATATTGTAAACTTTTTAAAATCAATATATTTAAGTTTGTAAATATTTTAAAAAATTAATATTTTTAATATAAGTTTGTATGTATAAAAATAAAAATATAATATAAATTGGGTGTGAATTTTTAATTTTAATAATTTGAATTTTTAATTTTATGCATTTTATATTTAAGTTTGGTGTGAATTTAAAAACAAAAATTTACTTTATTTCATTAAGTTAAAAATTTTGATATCTAAAAATTCGTCATGAGTTGAAAACTAGGTCGTTGAACCGAAATTGCTTTACCCAAGGGAGGAAGAAGAAATTTTATTATCATTATTTTTAATCTTATTGAATTAAAGTATTCCAAAAATATTAAAAAAACCCAAAAATCTTTGTTTTTAAAACAACGCTTTAAAATGATGAAATTTTAAAATTTTATCGAGGGACGGACTAGGTCAACGTACCGAAACAACCTCGTCCTAAATAAAAAGGAAAACAAAATTTTAAATTACTCAATTAATTGTTTTATTAATAAAGGTTTAAAAATAAATAAATCCGCACTCGCGGAGTTTGGAGTAGGACCAACTCCGCACTCGCGGAGTTTAAAAATTCCAGAAAAGGGATAACTGGTCGAACAGACCAGTCCCCAACCATACCACACCCAAATTCTGCAAAAAACACACACAAACACTTCACAAATTCACAATTTTTCACCATAAATCATCAAATTGTTTGCTAAAATCACAATGAGAAGATTATTAACAAGGAGTTACTCAAGGAAAATGGTAATTTATATATCTAAACACTCTTTAATCCGGATTTTTAATGTTCTTGAGCAAATTTATACCTTATTTGATTTTGATTATTTTTAGTATAATTGTGCTTAAATTGATTGTATATTATGCTTGTATAACCTAGATTGATGCTATTTAACATGATTAGAAGCCTTAAACTTCAAATTTTGAGTAATCTAGGGTTTGTGTTCTAGAGCAAAATTGGGGCTTTTTGATATAAACGGGTTATGGCCGAATTTTGTTGTTAGTTTATGCTAAATTGAGTTGTGTAACATGTTTAGGTTGCTAAATGATCAAAACTTTGATCCTAAACATGATTTATGAAGATTAAAGTGGACTTTTTAAGTCATAAATACATGAACTTGATCTAATTGATATGAATGCCATGTGGAACCTGTTTAATTGCTATAATGATTATTTTTGACATGTTTTAGAAGTTAAATGCTTAGGAATGTTGTATACATTTTTATATAAGTTTATTTGTAAAAATATAGAATTGTTAGTATTATGAAAATGTGTATAAAGTTTAATATGGTTTAAACATGTCATTGTAATTGTTTTGATTTATGATTTTTCTAACACTAATGCATATTTGGATGCACAAAAATTGTGTTTGATTTGTTTTGCAGACTGAAAGGGGTGAATCTTCATCCCAGGCTTGCAATGCTCCTCCTCCTGAGAATACGGAACCATAGGAAGTTAATGACTTTTATCGACAAAATGTACCGCATCCAATCGTTTCATTTTCAAATATCGATGTGCCGAATTTACACCCAAACTTGAGGTTTGACAGACTTTGGATAGACTATCCAAAATATCAGAGGAACTTGCACATCCTTCAGTCTAATGTTGTTGAGGTGCCTAGGATAATAGAATGGGATCCGTTAGAAGCAGTTGGATTAGCCGAACCAATAAGAGAATTACTTACACAAAGGTATGGTAATTCTACTTTTAATGATTGGGTACGTTTATTCAACATATATAGGCCTGTATATAGAGAATGGTGTGTGGAGTTGTTATATAGTATTGAAATAAATGATCGGGTATCTACTTTAACCGATCGAGGTTTTCTTAGATTTTTATTAGGAGGTGAGATGCGCCATATGTCCCTACTAGATATGGCTCAGGCTTTACGTATATATACGCCTGAGGAACTAGCATCTTATGATTGTCAAAGGTTGATAGTTAATGGTAGGAGGGTTGATGAAAATTTTCCTATGAACGAAATATGGAGTAGAATGACTAGCCATAACCGATTCAAAGGGGGATCTTACTCTTATCTTGATATTGATAGAGCTGAATTAAGAGTAATCCACAGGTTTTTAGCAAACTCGATTACACAGCAAGGTAGAAACAAAGAGAAGGTAAATGAACAAGATTTATTCTACCACATGTGTATTCGAGACCCACAGAGCGCTGTAAGTATACCTTATTGTGTGGGTTATTATCTATTGACTATGATTAGGGGTATGCGGAGGTGGCATCTTTGTTACATTAATTGCTGAACATCTCAGTGTGGATAGAAGTAGGGGGATTATTAATGGCAGAACCAGAACCCCGTGATAGGATAGATTTACGCGTGTATCATGGTGCTAAGGTTTTAAAGAAACAAAACAACACTGCAGCACCATATGATGGCAGGCATCCACAGGTCGAGAGAGATTAATAATAAGGTAATGTGGGAGGGGGTAACAGAAATGCAACTTTTTATGGCTCATCATGAGTATGAAATGGCTAGACAACGAGCATTTCAAGATTGGCAGTATCATCAAAATCAAATCATAAGTCATCGTGCACACATAAATGCAAACTACATTGCTACTCCAATGCCCGTATTTCCTCCCTGGACTATACAGACCCGACCACCGTACCCTATATATAACCCAGCTCAAGCATTCTACAGCACATATGGCTATGAATGGGATCCCTACTGGCACCATCCTCATCAACCCTGATTTTCTTTTATGCTTATTTTTATTTATTTGATAACTTGTAATTTTATACTTTTAATATTTCTTTTGATACTATAATAGTTTTTATAATTTTCTAACTTTTATTATTAGATTTTTAATAATTTTTGAATGTGGGGTGATATACCTAACTTCAAAAAAATGTATATATATGTTTGTAGTTTATCTCATATACAAAACAGGGTAAAACAGCGCATTTTCAAAGACTGGCATTAAGTTCAGCAAAAGCAACTAATTTTGACGACAAGATGCTAAATATATGTGAAATAACAACTGCAGGAATGAACAAATGATGTGCACCATTTATCATTCAGAAAACAAACGCCAATATGTTTGGAAACTTTGGTAAAATTTAATCATTTTTCTACGCTAATCACCCTCAATAATTTAAATTGTACTGATTTCTTGCAAATGAGGGCATTGCAAGATCTTAAGTGTGGGAAGGGGTTAAATTCTTTCGGATTTTTAAAATTTTTTTGACTTATATACTTGGTTACCATTAAAAATACTAGTAACGCAGTAGTTGTATTAGAATCTAGTGCTCTCTGATAATAAAGAACAACCCTAGTCTTATATACTGACTACCCAATTCTAGTAAAATTTTTCAAAAGTTTCAAATAAATGAATTCAAAATCATGTTTATACATATTTATGAACGATAAAACTAGGTGTTAACACCGAAATTATTGTTACCTCGGAAAGGACATAAATTGAGAAACAACCCAAAATGTTAGAATTCATTTAAAATGGAATAGAGGACAATAAAAAGGCAAAGAAAGGAAAATAAAAGCCAAGTGTGGGAAAAATTTACCAAGTTATTTAGAACATATATCACATATTTTTGTACAAATAATTGAAAATACTTTTGTTTTGGACGATATTAATCAGTTTTACCCAGTTTATTGTAATTTAAAAGGAAGTAAAGTCTTCCGAGAGAAAAAGACATGCGCTTCTTGATTTAGGTCAGGAAGTTGTCTTCCACACCAGTTGTAGAGTCTACGAAAAACCTTGAAAAGTTTTCTCGAAAATCAGCTGGAAATCCACGGACCTCAGCATCAAACAGGGTCGCCAAGTGGTCAGACTTATCCTAATCATGAGAGGATCTGTCTCGTACAATGGGGAGGCACCGTGCAAATTAGCTTATAAGACTAATGAATCAGATCCCCAGAAAGGATAATCTCCTTAAAGATCAAAAATCAGCTTTTAAGACTGATATTACTGATGTGTGCGAGGTGGTGTATAAAATAGTTATATTTTTACTACGAAATACTATTAAATACGATACAATTTTACACAAGATATTTATTTATTTATAGAATGGATATACCTAAACCTTGCTACAACACTTATAGGCAGTGTACCTAATCGTACAGTAGTGTAGTTTTTAGTAAGTCCGGTTCGTTCCACATGGATCTTTTAAACAAGCTTAACGCTATATTTTTAACTTATAATTGTAAAAATACAAAAATATATATAAGTAGTATTATTATTATAAAAGAGGGGTTTTTACCGTTTAGTAGCCGGATTGTCGATTTTAAAACTTTAGTTGCAGTTAAAACCTAATGTAAAATATTAATTATAAAAAAGACTTAATTTAAAACGTAAAGTAAATAACGAAAATAAAATTCGATAATTAAAAAGTACGATAATTAAAAGTGCAATTAAATACAATGACAATAAATAAAAGTGCGATAATTAAAAGTGCAATTAAATATGAAAATAAAGGAATTATGCTTATTTAAACTTCCGTAATCATGATGTTTGACATGTTGATTTTAGTTTATTCCCATGGGTTAATTGTCCTTTGTCATGGATTATTTAATATGTCCGTCTGGTTTTTGTCCATAATAGTCCATCAGTCATAATCATAAAGTGTGAAAGTCTTCGTCAAATTATTCTTATTCCCGAAGTCAAATATTCCAACTAATTGGGGATTCGAATTGTAACAAGGTCTTAACACTTTGTTTAATGAATACACCAGGTTATCGACTGTGTGTAGACCAAGGTTTTACTACTTTGTTAACAATTACACCAATTACCCTTGAATGTAATCCATCCCTGTTTCAACAAGTCTATTAACTATTAATCCAGTTCCGTGTCCGGTAAAATGAACAATTATTGGTATTTATAGATATCCCGCCCACCGTGCCCAGTCAAGCGTATGTGGTTATATATAAATACGTCAAATTATAAGTCTATATATTAAATCAACGAGGTATCATTTAGTTAATATAAAACCCATTAATAGCCCATAGTCTAATTTCCACAAGTGTCGTTCTTTTATCCAAACCCCAATTATGGTACAAAGCCCAATTACCCAATTTTAATATTTAGCCCAACATCACGATTACTTCGTCTTAAATAAGCATAATAATAACTTAGCTAAGAGACATTAAATTAAAAATAACATTAACCATAACTTACAGTGATTAAAAATAGCGTAGCGTTACACGGACAGAATTTCGACTTACACCCTTACAACATTCGCTAACATACCCTTATTATTAGAATTTAAAATTAAAATTAAAATTAAAATTATAATATAAATATATATATATATATATATATATATATATATATATATATATATATATATATATATATATATATATATATATATATACGTGAGTGAGATAGAGAGATGGATATATGATCAACCAAAACTGCAAATTTATAGGCTTGTGGGCTGTCACCTACTGCCATGCGATCGCATGGATTTTTGCCTTCCAGGCCATGCGATCGCATGGCCTCTTTTTCCAGCTCACAAAAGTTTGGCTCCTAGCTTGCCGACGGTTTTTATTATAATATATAATATATAAATAATTTATATAATTATTTAAATATTATATTTTATTCTTGTGCACAGTTGACTTGTAATTTTTAGTCCGTCGCGTCGAGCGTTGAGAGTTGACTTTGGTCCCGGTTCCAGTTTTTCGAACGTCCTTGCGTACAATTTAATATCTTGTACTTTGCGTTTCGCATCTTGTACTCTTGTAATTTCGAGATGTTTCTCATCAATAATTTGAACCACTTTTATTGTACTTTGTACTTTTGAGCTTTTTGGTCGTTTGCGTCTTCAATTTGTCGAATCTGTCTTTTGTCTTTACCTTTTATTATTTAAACGAATATCACTTGTAAATAGAACACTTGCAACTAAAAGCTTGTCTTTCTTGAGGGATAATGCTATGAAATATACGTTCGTTTTTAGCATTATCAAATATTCCCACACTTGAGCGTTGCTTGTCCTCAAGCAATATAGTCTTGAAATAAAAATACTAGAATCACTTCTTTATTCTTCACACTTTGTACATCAGTGATTTCTATATGGCGGTATAAACAATGATAGTAACGATGTGGTTTACAGTCCCACATGACTATGAAAATTTAGATCCATTAAGGAAATTGGATCTTTATGAAAACATTTGATCTTTTGAAAATTTAATCTAGCTTTTACCCTAGATAAGTTTTCCTGAATAACCCTTTACCGGTGTTTGCAAATTGTTTTTGTGGGTTTCAGATTTGAAAATTTTAGGTCAAAACTTGCGGTTTTGTGTCACCCACTTGCTAACCTTGTATTAGGAAAGCAACACGTCCAGTATACTTGCTCCGTATATTACCTTTCGATAAACTACCGTTCGGTTGTAAAGGAAAGCGTTGAACAAGCAACTGTTAAGGCAATGTCCCCTGACATGCTTTTAATTATGGTTTATAACGTGTCAGATGAAATTACTATCCTTTGTAGGAGCAATAGTAAAGCTCACCCTTTAGTTTTTCGGTCTGGCACAAGGTCCTGTCTTTGACCATGCTATGCAACCACCATTCTTACGGTTGACACCCGATTTGGATCAGGTGACCTAATGAATTCCAGGTGAATTCCTAGGATTTTACGTTCAATGGTAATGAACGCATTGAAAATGGGTTTTCAGAAAACAAATCGGTTTGTAATTTTGATCAAAATATTTTCTCGTTCAAGCTCGAGTTTAAATATCATCGAATTCCATGAGTTTGTAATTCTCAATCTTTAAGTTCAATCTCTAGAATTAAGTAATATCAGGCTTAAAAGCTGATTTTTAATCTTTAAGGAGATTATCCTTTCTGGGGGTCTGATTCATTAGTCTTATCAAGTTAATTTGCACGGCGCCCTCCCCATTGTACGAGACAGATCCTCTCATGGTTAGGATAAGTCTGACCACTTGGCGACCCTGTTTGATGCCGAGGTCCGTGGATTTCCTGCTGATTTTAGTGATGACTTTTCTAGGTTTTTCGTCAACCTACAGCTGGTTTGGACGACAACTTCCTGACCTAAATCAAGAAGTGCGTTTATTTTTCGGAAGACTTTACTTCCTTTTAATGATGGAATTGATTCATCGTGTAGATCCATCTTTCTTTCAAATATAGTACAGTTTTCTGGGTAAAATGGTTAATTTTGTCCAAAACAAAAGTATCTTTGTACAAAATATGTGATATATGTTTTAAAGAACTTGGTAAATTTTTCCCACACTTGGCTTTTTATTTTCTTTTATTTGCCTTTTTATTGTCCTCTATTCCATTTTAAATGAATTCTAACATTTTGGTTTGTTTATCAATTTATGTCCTTTCCAAGGTAACAATAATTTCGGTGTTAACACCTAGTTTTATCGTTCATAAATATGTATAAACATGATTTTGAGTTCAATTAATTGAAAATTTTGAAAATTTTTACTAGAATTGGGTAGTCAGTATATAAGACTAGGGCTGTTCTTTATTATCAGAGAGCACTAGATTCTAATACAACTACTGCGTTATTAGCATTTTTAATGGTAACCAAGTGTATAATTTAAAATTTTAAAAATCCGAAAGAATTTAACCCCTTCCCACACTTAAGATCTTGCAATGCCCTCATTTGCAAGAAATCAGTAATAATTTAAATTATTGAGGGTGATTAGCGTAGAAAAATGATTAAATTTTATCAAAGTTTCCAAACATATTGGCGTTTGTTTTAAAAGCAAAGATTTTTGGTTTTTTATTTTTTATTTTTTTAATGTTTTTAGCATACTTTAATTCAATAAGATTAAAAATAATGATAATAAAATTTCTCGTCCCTCCCTTGGGTAGAGCAATTTTGGTTCAACGGCCTAGTTTTCAACTCACGACGAATTTTAAAAATCATATTTTTAACTTAGCGAAATAAAGTAAATTTTTATTTTTAAATTCACACCAAACTTAAATTTAAAATGCATAAAATTAAAAAATCATATTATTAAAATTTTAAAAATTCACACCAAATTTATATTATAATTTTATTTTTATACATACAAACTTATATTAAAAATATTAATTTTTCAAATATTTACAAACTTAAATATATTGATTTTTTTTAAAAAAGTTTACAATATTAGTTTAATATTTATATATTAAAAACAAAGTAAAAATAAAAATTAAAAATCTTTTTGGTCTTTTATCCCACTTTAATCAATCAAATATTATCAAAAATATACGCCCCTCTTTTCGGTAAAGTAATTTCGGCTATATTACCTAGTTTTACTCCTGACGAATTTTTGAAATATTTTGGGTTGATTGATTAAAGAAATTTATACCTTAAGAATAAACGGTAAATTTCGCAGTGATGTAATAAATTTTTGTATGATATCAATAATTTCGGTCGCAAAACCTAATTTTATTGAATACCAATTTAATACTTTATAGCGAACAATTTAGCGTTTATTATCAAAAGGTTAAAAGTAATAAAAAAATAAAAATAAAAACTGTACATACTTACATGTAAGATAAAATTCTCAGTGACCTGCTTTAGCCCACTCATAAAATAGTAGGACTAATTGGTTTTCCATAGCTACATAGGCGTAACCTCGAGCATTCAACGTTTTTTCTTCGAAACATATGAACGGTCCATCTCTGCATAAAGTAACGAATTCGGTATTGGAATATGTCTGATTCGTCGAGCATTTTCCTTCGTGTGACCATTTTCCGCATTTGTGACATCTTTCAAGGTGTCGTGCTCTTCTTTTCGCTGCGGATTTCGATTTTTCTTTACCAAAATGTAACTTATTATTTTCGTTCCTGGATTCTTTTCTTACTCCGTCCAATTTACCTCTGATTAATGATACCAATTCACTTGGAAGGGTGTCATTATTACGTTTAGTGATCAAAGCGTGTAGCATTAGACCATGGTTTAATTCACAGGAAGTCTTCATCTCATAAAACCTAAAAAAATAAAAATTCAGAATGGGGGGAGAAGACTAGTTCTTTAGGGTCTGCTAGGGAAAGACCATTTGGATTCCATTCTTGAGAACTACACGAAAACAGAAAATCTAACTCTAACAGAAATATATATTACCTTAAAAAGATTCGAACCTCCCCACACTTAGTTAGCTGTGGTATCGAAATTGTGGTTAACTTCGTTGTCAACTTCCATCGGATCATGTACGTAATGTTTAACTCTGTGATCATTAACTTTAAATTCAATCCCATTTGAATTTATTAATTCTACTGTTCCGTACGGAAAAATTCTTTTAACTATGAATGGTCCAGACCATCTTGATTTCAATTTTCCAGGAAATAGCTTGAATCTTGAATTGAAAAGAAGAACTCTGTCTCCTTCTTTAAATTCTTTTGAACTTCTGATTCTTTTATCATGCCATTTCTTTGTTCTTTCCTTATAGATTAACGAATTTTCGTATGCTTCATGTCTCAATTCTTCTAATTCGTTTAGTTGGCTTAACCGTAGACGTCCAGCTTCATGTAAATCAAGATTACATGTCTTCAAAGCCCAAAATGCTTTGTGTTCAATTTCAACTGGAAGATGACATACTTTTTCGTAAACGAGTTTAAAAGGTGTGTTTCCAATTGGAGTTTTGTAGGCTGTTCTAAAAGCCCAGAGTGCATCCTCCAATTTAATGGACCATTCCTTCGGATTTAATCCTACGGTTTTCTCTAGAATACGTTTTAAAGCTTGGTTGGTATTTTCAACTTGTCCACTTGTTTGTGGATGATAAGCGGTTGAGATTTTATGAGTTACTCCATATCTTTTGAGAACTTTCTCAAGTTGATTGTTACAAAAATGAGTACCCCGATCACTTATTAAAGCTTTCGGTGTTCCAAACCTTGCAAAAAGACGTTTTAAAAAGTTGACTACAACTTGTGCATCGTTAGTTGGGAGAGCTTGTGCTTTCACCCATTTAGATACATAATCAATGGCAACGAGAATGTAAAGATTATTATGAGATTTTGGAAATGGACCCATAAAGTCAATACCCCAAATGTCAAATACTTCACATACTTGAATGATATTTTGTGACATTTCATCACGTTGACTTATTTTTCCGGCCCTTTGACAAGCATCACAGGATTTGCAAAGAAGGTGTGCGTCTTTGAAAATTGTAGTCCAATAGAATCCAGCATCATAAACTTTTCTTGCTATGAGTTGAGGCCCATAATACCCTCATGTTGGTCCTGTGACAATGGTTTAAGATTTGACTAGCTTCATCTCCAAATACACATCGGCGTATTATTCCATCGGGACAACTTTTAAACAAATGTGGATCTTCCCAGAAATAGTGTTTTATATCGCTAAAGAATTTCTTTCGTTTTTGGTACGATAATCCTTTTTCAAGGAATCCACATACTAAGTAGTTTGCATAATCTGCAAACCATGGAATTTCATTATAATCTATCTTCAATAGATATTCATCAGGAAAGTTGTCTTGTATGGCCGATTCATTTAGAACTTCTAATTCGGGATTTTCAAGACGAGAAAGATGATCAGCGGCGAGATTTTCTGTTCCCTTTTTGTCTTGGATTTCAATATCGAACTCTTGTAAGAGTAAGATCCAACGGATTAATCTTGGTTTGGCATTTTGTTTCAAAAATAGGTATCTAAGAGCAGAATGGTCAGTATTGACCACCGTTTTAGCTAGAACGAGATATGAACAAAATTTGTCAAAAGCAAAGACAATAGCAAGGAGTTCTTTTTCAGTAGTTGTGTAATTTGTTTATGCTCCTTGTAACGTCTTACTAGTATAATAAATAGGTTGAAATCATTTTTCAATCCTTTGTCCTAAAATGGCTCCCATTGCAAAATCACTTGCATCGCACATAAGTTCAAACGGTAGATTCCAATTTGGAGTTATCATGATCGGCGCATTAGTGAGTTTTTCTTTAAGAATATTAAAAGATTTGATACATTCATCTGAAAAGATGAATGGAGCATCCTTTTCTAGGAGTTTATTCATAGGAGTGGCAATTTTAGAAAAATCTTTTATGAAACGTCGGTAAAAACCAGCATGCCCTAGAAAACTCCTAACTCCTCTAACATTGGTGGGATGTGAAAGTTTAGCAATTACATCTACTTTAGCTCTATCCACTTCAATTCCTTCCTTTGAAATTTTATGACCAAGAACGATGCCTTCTTTAACCATGAAATGGCATTTCTCCCAATTAAGTACTAGGTTTGATTGTTCGCATCTAATAAGCATTCGTTCAAGATTAACTAGACATGATTCAAATGTATCACCGAAGACTGAAAAGTCATCGATGAAAACTTCCATGCATTCTTCTATCATGTCGTGAAAAATCGCCATCATGCACCTTTGAAAGGTTGCAGGGGCGTTGCAAAGTCCAAAAGGCATGCGTTTGTATGAAAAAGTACCATAAGGGCACGTGAACGTGGTTTTCTCTTGGTCCTCGGGTGCCATTGGAATTTGAAAGTATCCAGAAAAACCATCAAGAAAACAATAGTAACTGTTTCCGGCTAATCTTTCCAACATTTGATCAATGAAAGGTAAGGGAAAGTGATCTTTTCTGGTGGCGTCATTTAATTTTCTATAATCAATACAAACACGCCATCTTATTACAGTCCTAGTAGGAATAAGCTCATTTTTTTCATTTGTGATGACAGTCATGCCACCCTTCTTAGGTACGCATTGAACTGGGCTTACCCATGGACTATCAGAGATTGGATAAATTAAACCTGCATCAAGCAGTTTAATAATTTCTTTCTTAACAACATCTTGCATATTAGGATTTAGTCTTTGTTGGCGTTGCACATACGTTTTATGACCTTCTTCCATAAGGATTTTATGTGTGCAATACGAAGGACTTATTCCTTTAATATCATGAATCTTCCGTGCAATAGCTGGTTTATGAGCTTTTAGCACAGAAATGAGTTGAGATTTTTCATTTTTAGTAAGAGAAGACGATATTATTACAGGCAATTCAGTTTCACCATGTAAATAAGCATATTCCAAATGGTTTGGAAGTGGCTTTAACTCTAATGTCGGTGGTTCTTCTATCGATGATTTGTATCGATATATGTCTTCTTCTTTTAGCATTTGAATTTCTTCTGTTGTTGGTTCATATCCATTAGCCATAAGTGTAACTAACATTTCAGTTTCATCAATTGGTTCAGTTCCTTCTCCTAAAGAACATTCTCCTGTTCCTTGTAATTCTGGAAATTCTTCTAACAATTCTGCATGTGAATCTATAGTTTGAATATAATAACATGTATCATCTGCAGATTGTGGTTGTTGCATGGCTCTATCAACATAAAAGGTAACACTCTCGTCCTCTATACTTAGGGTCAGCTTCTTACCGAACACGTCTATTATTGCCTTAGCCGTGTTTAAGAATGGTCTTCCTAATATGAGAGGAACTCGAGAATCTTCTTCCATATCCAGAATAACAAAATCTACTGGAAATACTAAAGTACCAACTTTAACTAGCATGTTTTCCATTATCCCTCTAGGATATTTTACTGATCTATCGGCTAGTTGTATACTTATTCGTGTTGGTTTCAATTCTCCAAGGTCTAGTTTAGCGTATAGTGAATACGGCATTAGATTTATACTAGCACCTAAGTCTGCCAATGCTTCTATTGAACTAAGACTACCCAGAAAACATGGAATCGTGAAACTTCTTGGATCTGATAATTTTTCTGGTATCTTATTCAACAACACTGCAGAACAATTAGCGTTCATAGTAACAGCCGAGAGTTCTTTCATTTTCTTTCTATTTGTGATTAGATCTTTCAGAAATTTAGCATATCTAGGCATTCCTGAAATCACATCAATGAAAGAAAGATTTACATTTATTTTTTTAAACATATCCAAGAATTTGGATTGCTCGGCTTCAAGTCTCTCTTTTCTCATTTTACTTGGGTAAGGAAGTGGTAGTTGGTATGGTTTAACATAAGGTTTAGCCTTAACTGTATTATCTTCATTAACATTTTCAACTACCAGTTCTTTTTCCTTATCTTGCTTAGATTGTGGTTCTTGTGGAGTAGGAATAGCTTCATCAGAAATTACTGGTATTTCAGGTGGTTTAAGTGTCATACCACTTCTTGTGGTAATGGCTTTAGCTGTTTCATTCCGGGGGTTAGCATTTGTATCACTAGGTAGACTTCCCGGTTTTCTTTCACCTATTAACCTTGCTAGGTTTCTCACTTCTTGTTCCAGATTTTGAATAGAAGCTTGTTGATTCCTAAATGCTTGAGCATTTTGTTCATTGGTTTGTTTCTGAGATGTGAAAAACTGAGTTTGAGATTCAACTAGCTTTGACATCATGTCTTCTAAATTTGGCTTTTTATCATCGGTTTGTGGTGGTTTGTTTTGAAAAATAGGTCTTTGCTGATTGTAAGTATTGTTGGATACTTGTTGATTGCTAGGACCTTGTTGGTTATTGTATGGAATATTTCGGTTATAATTCTGGTTTTGATTGTATATTGGTCTTGGCGGTTGATAATTATTCTGATAATTATTTCCAGGCCTTTGGTTTATGTATGAAACATTCTCTCTTTGTTCCATTGTTAGTTCAATACTAAGACAATCTTTTGTCAAATGTGGTCCTCCACACTGCTCACAACTAATTCGTATTGAGTGAATATCTTTAGTCATCTTTTCCATTCGTCTCTCGACATCATCTATCTTTGTAGAAATGGAATCTAAGTCATGGCTAGAATTGGCTCTAGCTGCTTTAGATGATATAACGATATCTTTTTCTTGGTGCCACTCATGTGAGTGGGAAGCAGTGTTATCAATAATTTTATAAGCATCAGTTGCTGTTTTCTTCATAATGGAACCACCAGCTGCTATATCGATGTCTTTCCTTGTAGTGATGTCGCATCCTTGGTAGAATATTTGTACTATTTGACAAGTGTCTAAACCATGTTGCGGACATCCTCGTAATAACTTTCCAAATCTTGTCCACGTCTCATATAGAGTTTCATTTGGCTTTTGCGTGAACGTAACAATTTCTCCTTGAAGTCTTACGGCTTTAGATGCCGGAAAGAATTGTTTAAGAAATTTTTCAACTAAAACGTCCCATGTATCAATCGCCCCGTCAGGTAACGATTCCAACCAATCTTTGGCTTCTCCCTTTAAAGTCCAGGGAAATAACATGAGATATATCTGTTCATCCTCCACTTCTCGGATTTTAAATAGAGTGCAGATCCTATTAAAGGTACGAAGATGTTCGTTTGGATCTTCCTTCGGCGCACCACTAAATTGGCATTGATTTGTCACCATGTGTAGAATTCCCTTGATTTTATAATCTGGCGCATTAATGTCAGGTTGAGTAATTGTGTGACCTTGGCCAGTGCGTTTAGCTCTCATTCGGTCTTCCATACTTTGAGGTTCCAGATTTTCCATGATTGAATTTGTTGAATCTGAATCACTAGAGGATTCTGATTTAATGGTTGGTTCCTCGACAATCTCTGTTTGAATGATTGGTGGTTCTGGAGGAAAAATTAATGGTTCAGGATCTCTGAATTGTCCCTGAATATCCTCCGGATTCTCAATTGTGAGGTCGGGTTCAAAAAATGGATTATCGGAAATTTGAATTGGAGTACTTGGTCGACTGGATGACGATTCTAAAGAAAAATCAACGGCGACAATATTTGCTAGATGTCTTGATCGAGTTACAGGTGGTGAACGTACGAAAGGTGGTGAACGTTTTGCTCGGTGCATTCACTGAATATCCTATTAATTTTTAAAAAGAAAGAAAAATTATATAAGTTATCCAATTAATTTACTTTTCTGCTTTTGCCCACGTTTCGAATAGCCAATAGATGCAGCAGGGAGCCAGAACCCTTTAAATCGGAAGCTCACAACTCAGCCACTAACAAATCCAACTATTACTACGAAACAGAAAATTTGGATGTCTATCAATTCAACCACTTAAAATAATTTTTCGTCGAAATTTAAAGAAATTTTAGAGAAGAAATAGAAAAAATCTAAGTCCTAAAAACTAGAGTGGCGAAAACTAAGAAAGAAAAAGAGCGCGTCGGAAAACGTCGAAAAATAAAAGGCGTCGAAAAATAAAAATAAGAAAGTAGCGCGTCGAAACTTAAAAGTCTAAAAACTAAGAATTAAAAGTTGCGTCTAAAAATATTAAAGCTTAAAAGAAAAACTATATCCCAAATGGCAATAACTTAAAAAGGTATAAAAATATTAAAAACGGCGTCGCAAAATTCTAAAGCACTTAAATCTTAGTCTAAAGAAAAAACACTTAAGGGATTTTACGGCAAAGCCTAGAAATCTAGAAATAAAAATAACTACGGCAAAAACTATGACTTAAAACTAAATACGAGCGACAAATACAAATATTACGCTAAAACGAATAAAAAGATACAAAATATAAAAATAAACTTAAAATTGTAAAAAGTACAATTTTATAAAAATATTATTTTTATATTTTTATTTTATAAAAGTATTAATTTATATATATTAATAAAACTAAATAAACTAAATAAAACTAATTAATTAAAACTAATACTAAATAATTAAATAATCTAAACCTAATTAGGGTTATAATAATAATAATTAAAATATACTCCGTAATTAATGCTGAATTAGGTCAACTGTGGCGTGTCAGGTACATTCATGCGATCGCATGAATTTTTGCCTTCGGGCTCATGCGATCGTATGAGCTAGGGTTTTGGGCCAGAGTTGGGCTGCAACAGTACCAGGCCTCGTGGTTTTTAAATTTTTTTTTTTCAGTTTTCTGTTTTAAATATATATATAATATTTAGATAACTTAAATAAAAATTTAATTTTAAAAACTAAAATAAAAATAAAGAAATTTTATAATTTTATATATATATAACAAACTATTAAAAATATATAAATATTTTTTTTTCTTTTTATATTTTCGTATATTTAAAAAAAAAAATTTAAAACGTATATTTTTATACAAAGAGCTAAATAAAAAATACTTGATGTGTGCGAGGTGGTGTATAAAATAGTTATATTTTTTACTACGAAATACTATTAAATACGATACAATTTTGCACAAGATATTTATTTATTTATAGAATGGATATACCTAAACCTTGCTACAACACTTATAGGCAGTGTACCTAATCGTACAGTAGTGTAGTTTTTAGTAAGTCCGGTTCGTTCCACATGGATCTTTTAAACAAGCTTAACGCTATATTTTTAACTTATAATTGTAAAAATACAAAAATATATATAAGTAGTATTATTATTATAAAAGAGGGGTTTTTACCGTTTAGTGATCGGATTGTCGATTTTAAAACTTTAGTCGCAGTTAAAACCTAATGTAAAATATTAATTATATAAAAGACTTAATTTAAAACGTAAAGTAAATAACGAAAATAAAATTGCGATAATTAAAAAGTATGATAATTAAAAGTGCAATTAAATACAATGACAATAAATAAAAGTGCGATAATTAAAAGTGCAATTAAATATGAAAATAAAGGAATTATGCTTATTTAAACTTCCGTAATCATGATGTTTGACGTGTTGATTTTAGTTTATTCCCATTGGTTAAATGTCCTTTGTCCTGGATTATTTAATATGTCCGTCTGGTTTTTGTCCATAACAGTCCATCAGTCATAATCATAAAGTTCGAAAGTCTTCGTCAAATTATTGTTATTCCCGAAGTCAAATATTCCAACTAATTGGGGATTCGAATTGTAACAAGGTCTTAATACTTTGTTTAATGAATACACCAGGTTATCGACTGCGTGTAGACCAAGGTTTTACTACTTTGTTAACAATTACACCAATTACCCTTGAATGTAATCCACCCCTGTTTCAACAAGTCTATTAACTATTAATCCACTTCTGTGTCTGGTAAAATGAACAATTATTGGTATTTATAGATATCCCGCCCACCGTGCCCAGTCAAGCGTATGTGATTATATATAAATACGTCAAATTATAAGTCTATATATTAAATCAACGAGGTATCATTTAGTTAATATAAAACCCATTAATAGCCCATAGTCTAATTTCCACAAGTGTCGTTCTTTTATTCAAACCCCAATTATGGTACAAAGCCCAATTACCCAATTTTAATGTTTAGCCCAACATCACGATTACTTCATCTTAAATAAGCATAATAATAACTTAGCTACGAGACATTAAATTAAAAATAACATTAACCATAACTTACAGTGATTAAAAATAGCGTAGCGTTACACGGACAGAATTTCGACTTACACCCTTACAACATTCGCTAACATACCCTTATTATTAGAATTTAAAATTAAAATTAAAATTATAGTTATAATATATATATATATATATATATATATATATATATATATATATATATATATATATATATATATATATACGTGAGTGAGTGAGATAGAGAGATGGATATATGATCAACCAAAACTGCGAATTTATAGGCATGTGGGCTGTCACCTACTGCCATGCGATCGCATGGATTTTTTGCCTTCCAGGCCATACGATCGCATGGCCACTTTTTGCAGCTCACAAGAGTTTGGCTCCTAACTTGCCGACGGTTTTTATTCTAATATATAATATATAAATAATTTATATAATTATTTAAATATTATATTTTATTCTTGTGCATAGTTGACTTGTAATTTTTAGTCCGTCGCGTCGAGCGTTGAGAGTTGACTTTGGTCCCGGTTCCGATTTTTCGAACGTCCTTGCGTTCAATTTAATATCTTGTACTTTGCGTTGTAAGTGTGTAAGTCGAAATTCTGTCCGTGTAACGCTATGCTATTATTAATCATTGTAAGTTATGTTCAACCTTTTTAAATTAATGTCTCGTAGCTAAGTTATTATTATGCTTATTTAATGCCGAAGTAATCGTGATGTTGGGATAAATATTAAAATTGGGTAATTGGGCTTTGGACCATAATTGGGGTTTGGATAAAAGACCGACACTTGTGGAAATTAGACTATGGGCTATTAATGGGTTTTATATTAACTTAACGATACCTCGTTAATTTAATATAAAGGTTATAATTTGACGTATCTATAAATAACCACATACGCTTAATCGGGTACGGTGGGCAGGATATCTATAAATACCAATAATTGTTCATTTTACCGGACACGGAACTGGATTAATAGTTAATGGATTAGTTTAAACAGGGGTGGATTACATTCAAGGGTAATTGGTGTAATTGTTAACAAAGTAATAAAACCTTGGATTACACGCAGTTGATAACCTAGTGTATTCATTAAACAAAGTATTAAGACCTTGTTACAATTCGAATCCCCAGTTAGTTGGAATATTTGACTTTGGGTGTAAGGATAATTTGATGAAGACTCTCGCACTTTATATTTATGACTGATGGACTATTATGGACAAAACCGTATGGACATATCGAATAATCCAAGACAAAGGACAATTAACCCATGGTAATAAACTAAAATCAACACGTCAAACATCATGATTACGGAAGTTTAAATAAGCATAATTCCTTTATATCATATTTAATTGCACTTTTAATTATCGTACTTTTTAATTATCGCAATTTTATTTATTGTCATTTTATTTATCGCACTTTAATTTATCGCACTTTAATTTGTTTTCATTTACTTTATGCTTTAAATTAAGTTATATTTATTTTTTTTACATTAGGTTTTAACTGCGACTTAAGACATAAAATCGACAAACCGGTCATTAAACGGTAAAAATCCCCTTTTATAATAATAATAATACTTCTTATATATATATATATATATATATATATATATATATATATATATATATATATATATATATATATATATATATATATATATATATATATATATATATATATATACACAAATTTAGTTTTAAAAATATAGCGTTAAACTTGGCTAGTTCCCTGTGGACGAACCGGACTTACTAAAAACTACATTACTGTATGATTAGGTACACTGCCTATGTAACATCCTGCCTTTTTCCGTTTACTTTTCCGTTTAATTATTTAAAGTCCGTTATATGATTATAACATCCCTCGTTAATACGCGTTTTAAAATATCTCGTTTAGGTAATTCACGCACCCGCAACCGAACTCGAGGGACTAGTTTTGCCAAAGTGCCAAGGAGGTGACTAGCTTTTGACTAGTCAACCCCACCTCCCATATTTTTCATTTCATTTCTCTTTTCTTTCATTACTTCCTTATTTTCTTTCAAATCTCCATTACAAGAATAATCATCTAATTCCAATCGAGCAAGCTTCAATCAAAACAAATTACATATTTGGAATCCTTGCAACTTCCTCTTCGATCCCATACTGATTTCATTAAATTTGGGTAACTTTCTAAAATCACTAGATTTTGTGTTCTTGATGTTTTTAACTTATAAAGTTGTTAATTAGTGTCTATGGCTCAAGTCTAATATGAATATATGATTTATATGTTCGATCTTGTTATTTTTGGTAACTAGCATGAACTTGAAAGTTTGGTATGTTTGATTGATGATTTGGTTGCTTAAATGTTGTTGATATGTTAAAGTGCAAGTATTAAATGTGTTCCTAGTGTCACTAGCTTCAATTTGATGTGTAGGTTGCTTTAGAAAAGTTCATGAATTTGATTAGTGATTTTGGTGAATTTGGGTTAGGGTTTGATGAACTTGAAATGCATTTTTGAGGAATTGAATGCCATGAATTGTTGTTCGTAAATGGTAAGTTAGATTGTATGCTTGATTACCTACGAAATGGCGTGTCATATGTATGCATTTAAATCCCGAATCCTATTTTGTGCATTTATGAACTTGGGCATTTATGATGAACATTAATTGATCATTTATTTTGGAAAGTCGATTGTTACAAATGATGTTTTTGGTTGTTGAAATGTGCTTAGTCGTGTTCCTTGTCAAATTACCTTTCCAACGATATAAGATACGAGTTCTAAGTGTTTACGGTTTGTGTTTTGTGTTAGTTTGAATGTTGATTTGGGACTTAGACAATTGAGACTGACCAGGTACCAGTACCCGCTGTTCGCCGCGGCGCGTCTAGCCTTTGTCGCGGCACGACAATAGGCGTAGTTTGATTCTGACCTCCTTGTCCAATATACGAAAAATGTGTGGCATGCTATGGACCTCTGATTCACATGAAACTTGTTCTAACATGCTTATATATGAATAACTAGCACAGAAAAATAGTTCGGGACCCGACCCGAATGTGTTGACTTTTTCGTTGACTTTGACCGACCAAAGTTTGACTTTTTGTCAAACTTAACCAAATGATTATGCAATCTTTCTAACTTGTCTCTATACTTGTATCTTGCATGAAACTTGGACAATTTGATTCACATGCTACATAAATCGAGTCGTAACGAGCCATAGGACTAATTGAACATCTTTGACCTATCGCGTTTACCGTTATTGATACGACCTATTTGTTTAGGTCAAGACTAGCATTGTTCTTTGCACACGTTACTTGTTGAAGTACTTATTACTCGTGTACACAAGGTGAGATCATAGTCCCATCTTTCAAACAACTTTTATGCTTTAAACTATGGGATGAGAAACATATACGTATCATACTTTTACACTTTGAACACAAGTACGGAAATGAACATTCCACGTACGGGTTTGAACAAAAATCCTCAATTCAATTATCATTAGTTACACTTGCAGGGTGTAAACGTGAACTTATATTATGTGATCACATGGGCTTGACGAGCCTCATTCGGACGGTTCGCTACCGTTAGCGGATGAAATATATTTTTGGGTCTAGTGTATGTTCTAACACTACGCAAAGGGTGCAAAACAGTTAAGTTTGATAATTGGGTGCCTGCGAAACAAATAACAACTTTGGACTGCAAATGATTTTGATAATCATATTATATTAAATCTTGTGGTTCAAATGCAACGTTTACTAAAACACCTATGATTTCACCAACGTTTTCGTTGACAGTTTTCTATATGTTTTCCCAGGTCCTTGAACGCTACTTGATACATGCTTCCGCACTCTTTTTGATACTTGCTTGGATGTCGAGTATACATGCATAGTTGGAGCGTCTTTTGACAACTTTTAAATTGTGTCGCATAGGTTTCATTCGTACGTTAAACTTTGTAATGTAACTAGTCTTTGAACTACTTTTGTAAACTTGAAACATCCTTTTACTTATGAAATGAATGCGACATATTTTGGTCAAACGTCATGTTAAAGACTTATGACCACATAACGGGACCTAAGTAGTCGGCGCCGTCAAACATGATTTGGTCGGGTCACTACAGATGGTATCAGAGCGTTGGTTGTAGGGACTTAGAGTTCATTGGTGTCAACCCCGAGTTGTAGGGTACATTAGTGGATCTAGACTACAACCGGCATATAGACTGAAGTAGGAATTACTTGACTAATTGTGCATTATACTCGAACTCTTCTATCATATCTGATTCTTATTCAATCTTAATCTCACGTTACTTGATTTAATTGACGTGCCACCTTGACTATATGAAATAGTGTCGAATGCACATATGAATTAGGGTGATGTAATTTCCGGGATTATATTACGGTGACTCATATGAACATTCCGACATTATGACATAAAGAATTTAAGGCGAGTCAAGGAAAATTTCTCTCTATCCTTATTCCATATCATGGTTAGTATTATTAAGAATACTAATCAACGATATTCTTGTGTTTTGAAGGAACAATGGCTCCTCGCCGTGGACCACGCCGTGAGACACCCGAACAAGCTCTACAACGAATGGTAGCCACCGCCGTAGAGGCGGCCATGGCCGGTCACTCCACCAACAACAATAACAACAATGATAATAACAACAACAACAATCAAGGGGCCGGTAACTCAATCGAAGGGTGCTCCTACAAAGCCTTCATGGGGTGGAAACCTCACACTTTTGATGGGACCGGGGGACCGGTTGTACTCACTCGATGGTTCGAACAAACGGAAGCCGTCTTTAGCATAAGCGGTTGTCGTGACCAAGACAAGGCCAAATATTCCACCCACACCTTTGCCGGTATCGCCCTCACGTGGTGGAACACGTATGTACAATCGGTGGGTACCGATGAAGCTCACGCCCTCTCTTGGGCCGATTTAAGGGAAAGGATGATCGTCGAATTTTTCCCTCGTGAAGAAACCCGAAAGCTCGAACAAGAGCTAAGAACTTTAAAGGCGGTAGGAAACGATCTCAAGGCCTACAATCAACGATTCGCTGAGCTATCCTTGATGTGTCCCAACCTCGTGAACCCCGAATCTCAAAGGGTTGAACTCTATATGGATGGTCTTCCAAAGGGCATCAAACAAGGAGTGATGTCATCCAAACCCGCTAACCTACAACAAGCCTTAAACATGGCCCACCAATTGATTGAAACGGTTGACGAAATAGTAGTTCCGGCACCTAAGGCCGAGGATAAAACGGGCAACAACAAAAGAAAATGGGAAGCCCCCCAATCAAGCAACAACTACAACAACAACTTCATCAAAAAGCCTTACACCTCCGACGCCAAGAAAAGTTATGGCGGAAATAAACCCTTTTGCAACAAATGCCACAAACACCACTATGGTGAATGTAGCAATCTATTTTACCACCGGTGCCAAAGGGGTGGTCGTGTGGCCAACGATTATAGAAGTGCCGCCCCCGTCACTCAAAAGGTGCCCAATGCACCAAAACTGGGTACTTGTTATGAATGTGGCCAAACGGGTCATTTTAGAAATGCATGTTCGAAGAAGAAAGCCAACCCAACACACGCGGCCGAGCTTTCAATATCAACACCGAGGAAGCCCGAGATGACAATGAATTAGTCACGGGTACGTTTCTCCTCAACAACACTTATGTTACTTGTTTATTCGATTCGGGTGCCGATAAGAGTTTTGTATCCAAGACTTTGACTCATTCTTTTAGCACTCTACCACTTCCACTAGATACCACTTATACCATTGAAGTGGCCAATGGGAAACTATTGAGTGCCAACACATATTACCGGGGGTGTACGTTAAACATTTTAGGTAATGAGTTTGAAATTGACTTGATACCCATGGAACTAGGAAGCTTCGATGTAATAATCAGTATGAATTGGCTAGCTAAAACGAAATCTCACATCCTTTGTGATCTTAACGCAATCCGGATTCCTATCGAGAACGGCGAACCTTTGATCGTCTATGGCGATAAGAGTTGCACCGGACTCAACCTCGTTTCATGTGTTAAAGTTAGAAAACTACTCCGTAAGGGTTGTTTTGCGATCCTTGCTCATGTTAAGAAAGTCGAGTCCGATGAAAAGCACATCGATGATGTGCCAATTGTTAGTGACTATTCCGATGTATTTCCCGACGAATTGCCGGGTCTTCCACCTCATCGACCGGTTGAATTCCAAATCGATCTTATTCTGGGAGCCGCACCCGTAGCACGTGCACCATATAGACTCGCTCCATCCGAAATGCAAGAATTGCAAAGTCAAATCCAAGAACTACTTGATCGTGGTTTTATCCAACCTAGCCATTCACCTTGGGGCGCTCCGATTTTGTTTGTTAAAAAGAAAGACGAATCCCTACGAATGTGCATTGATTATCGTGAACTAAACAAATTGACGGTTAAGAACCGATATCCTCTTCCTCGCAGCGATGACCTCTTTGATCAACTACAAGGGTTTTGTGTATATTCGAAAATCGATCTCTGCTCGGGTTATCATCAATTAAGGGTTAAGGGGGAAGATGTCTCCAAAACCACTTTCCGAACTCGTTATGGTAGTTATGAATTCCTTGTCATGCCGTTTGGTCTCACTAACGCACCGGCGGTGTTCATGGATCTTATGAACCGCGTGTGCAAACCGTATCTTGACAAATTCGTTATCGTGTTCATCGATGATATTTTGGTTTATTCTAGAAGCGAAGAAGAACACGAAGAACACCTCCGACTTGTGCTTGAACTTTTAAGACAAGAACGACTCTATGCCAAATTCTCCAAGTGTGAATTTTGGTTGAAGGAAGTTCAATTTCTTGGTCATGTTGTAAGTGACCAAGGTATTAAAGTCGATCCATCAAAAATCGAAGCCATTAGTAAATGGGAGACTCCTACTACTCCTACTCACATTCGTCAATTCTTGGGTCTCGCCGGATACTATCGTAGATTCATCAAAGATTTCTCTTTGGTCGCTCGTCCTCTAACCGCGTTAACTCATAAGGGAAGAAAATTTGTTTGGGCAACCGAACAAGAATCCGCATTTCAAATCTTGAAAACGAAGCTAACCACCGCTCCTATCTTGTCACTTCCCGAAGGCAACGATGATTTTGTTGTGTATTGCGACGCCTCGAAACATGGTTTTGGGTGTGTGTTGATGCAACGAACGAAAGTCATTTCTTATGCTTCTCGACAACTCAAAATTCATGAACGAAACTACACGACACATGATCTCGAACTCGGAGCCGTTGTCTTTACACTTAAAATGTGGAGACACTATCTTTATTGAACCAAGAGTACTATCTTTACCGATCACAAAAGCCTCCAACACATCTTTGATCAAAAGCAACTAAACATGAGACAACGAAGGTGGATTGAAACCTTAAACGATTACGATTGTGAGCTTTGTTACCATCTCGGGAAGGCAAACGTAGTAGCCGATGCCTTAAGTCGAAAAGAAAGAACGGTGCCTCTTTGTGTCCGAGCTTTAAACATCACCATCCACACCAATCTTAATAGCCAAATTCGGGCAGCCCAAGATGAGGCTCTCAAGGATGAAAACGTTTCACACGAGCTCTTGAACATTCTCGTCTCTCGATTCAAAATTAGGGAGACCGGACTCCGATATTACGCCGGAAGGATTTGGGTGCCAAGATATGGGGACCTACGAAACCTTATTTTAGATGAAGCCCATAAGTCACGATACTCGATTCACCCCGGTGCCAATAAGATGTACCACGACCTTAAAGAACAATATTGGTGGCCGAACATCAAAAGGGACGTAGCTACTTATGTTGCCAAGTGTTTGACATGTTCTAAAGTCAAAGCCGAACACCAAAGACCGTCCGGGTTACTTCAACAACCCGAAATCCCGCAATGGAAGTGGGAAAGAATAACAATGAATTTTATCACCAAGCTACCAAAAACGACGGGCGGTTATGACCCTATTTGGGTTATTGTTGACCGTCTCACCAAATCCGCACACTTCCTCGCTATGAAAGAAAAGGACAAAATGGAAAAACTTGCACAACTCTACATCAAGGAGATCGTAGCACGACACGGTGTACCTTTATCGATTATCTCCGACCTAGATGGCCGTTTTGTTTCTAGATTTTGGCGTACCTTGCAAGAAGCGTTAGGAACGCGTTTAGACATGAGCACCGCATATCATCCCCAAACCGATGGACAAAGTGAACGAACAATTCAAACCTTGGAGGACATGTTACGAGCTTGCGTTATTGATTTTGGAAAAGCTTGGGACAAGCACTTGCCTCTCGCCGAGTTCTGTTACAACAATAGTTATCACGCGAGTATAAAAGCCGCACCTTTTGAAGCGTTATATGGCCGAAAATGTCGTTCACCTCTTTGTTGGGCCGAAGTAGGCGACGTGCAAATCACCGGACCCGAACTCATTCACGAAACCACCGAGAAGATCATACAAATCCGAGATAGGCTTCGGACGGCCCGGAGTCGTCAAAAGTGCTACACCGACAAAAGACGCAACGACCTCGAATTTCAAGTCGGTGACCGAGTAATGTTAAAAGTCGCACCTTGGAAAGGTGTAATCCGTTTTGGGAAACGCGGGAAGCTAAATCCACGGTATATTGGTCCTTTCGAAATCTTGGAGCGTATTGGAACCGTTGCTTATCGTTTAAATCTTCCGCCTCAATTGAACTCCGTTCATCCTACCTTCCATGTATCTAACTTGAAAAAGTGTCTTGCCGAACCCGATATCGTCATCCCTCTCGAGGAACTTACTATTGATGACAAACTTCATTTTGTGGAGGAACCGGTTGAAATTGTGGACACCTCCGTCAAGACATTGAAACAAAGCCGAATTCCGATTGTTAAAGTATGTTGGAACGCCAAAAGGGGACCCGAGTTTACTTGGGAAAGACAAGATCAAATGCAAAAGAAATACCCTCACTTATTCCCGGTACCGGAAACGCAAGATTTCGAGGAAGAAACAACGACTACTACGCCTACTTAAATTTCGGGACGAAATTTCTTTTAAGGAGTAGGTAATGTAACATCCAGCCTTTTTCCGTTTCCTTTTCCGTTTAATTATTTAAAGTCCGTTATATGATTATAACATCCCTCGTTAATATGCGTTTTAAAATATCTCGTTTAGGTAATTCACGCACCCGCAACCGAACTCGAGGGACTAGTTTCGCCAAAGTGCCAAGGAGGTGACTAGCTTTTGACTAGTCAACCCCACCTCCCATCTTTTTCATTTCATTTCTCTTTTCTTTCATTACTTCCTTATTTTCTTTCAAATCTCCATTATAAGAATCATCATCTAATTCCAATCGAGCAAGCTTCAATAAAAACAAATTACATATTTAGAATCCTTGCAACTTCCTGTTCGATCCCATACCGATTTCATTACATTTGGGTAACTTTCTAAAATCACTAGATTTTGTGTTCTTGATGTTTTTAACTTATAAAGTTGTTAAATAGTATCTATGGCTCAAGTCTAACATGAATATTTGATTTATATGTTCGATCTTGTTATTTTTGGTAACTAGCATGAACTTGAAAGTTTGGTATGTTTGATTGATGATTTGGTTGCTTAAATGTTGTTGATATGTTAAAGTGCAAGTATTAAATGTGTTCCTAGTGTCACTAGCTTCAATTTGATGTGTAGGTTGCTTTAGAAAAGTTCATGAATTTGATTAGTGATTTTGGTGAATTTGGGTTAGGGTTTGATGAACTTGAAATGCATTTTTGAGGAATTGAATGCCATGAATTGTTGTTGGTAAATGGTTAGTTAGATTGTATGCTTGATTACCTACGAAATGGCGTGTCATATGTATGCATTTAAATCCCGAATCCTATTTTGTGCATTTATGAACTTGAGCATTTATGATGAACATTAATTGATCATTTATTTTGGAAAGTCGATTGTTACAAATGATGTTTTTGGTTGTTGAAATGTGCTTAGTCGTGTTCCTTGTCAAATTACCTTTCCAATGATATAAGATACGAGTTCTAAGTGTTTACGGTTTGTGTTTTGTGTTAGTTTGAATGTTGATTTGGGACTTAGACAATTGAGACTGACCAGGTACCAGCACCCGCTGTTCACCGCGGCGCGGCTAGCCTTTGTCGCGACACGACAATAGGCGTAGTTTGATTCTGACCTCCTTGTCCAATAAACGAAAAATGTGTGGCATGCTATGGACCTCCAATTCACATGAAACTTATTCTAACATGCTTATATATGAATAACTAGCACAGAAAAATAGTTCGGGACCCGACCCGAACGTGTTGACTTTTTCGTTGACTTTGACCGACCAAAGTTTGACTTTTTGTCAAACTTAACCAAATGATTATGCAATCTTTCTAACTTGTCTCTATACTTGTATCTTGCATGAAACTTGGACAATTTGATTCACATGCTACATAATCGAGTCGTAACGAACCATAGGACTAATTGAACATCTTTGACCTATCGCGTTTACCATTATTGATATGACCTATTTGTTTAGGTCAAGACTAGCATTGTTCTTTGCACACGTTACTTGTTGAAGTACTTATTACTCGTGTACACAAGGTGAGATCATAGTCCCATCTTTCAAACAACTTTTATGCTTTAAACTATGGGATGAGAAACATATACGTATCATACTTTTACACTTTGAACACAAGTACGGAAACGAACATTCCACGTACGGGTTTGAACAAAAATCCTCAATTCAATTATCATTAGTTACACTTGCAGGGTGTAAACGTGAACTTATATTATGTGATCACATGGGCTTGACGAGCCTCATTCGGACGGTTCGCTACCGTTAGCGGATGAAATATATTTTCGAGTCTAGTGTATGTTCTAACACTACGCAAAGGGTGCAAAACAGTTAAGTTTGATAATTGGGTGCCCGCGAAACAAATAACAACTTTGGAATGCAAATGATTTTGATAATCATATTATATTAAATCTTGTGGTTCAAATGCAACGTTTACTAAAACACCTATGATTTCACTAACGTTTTCGTTGACAGTTTTCTATATGTTTCCTCAGGTCCTTGAATGCTACTTGATACATGCTTCCGCACTCTTTTTGATACTTGCTTGGATGTCGAGTATACATGCATAGTTGGAGCGTCTTTTGACAACTTTTAAATTGTGTCGCATAGGTTTCATTCGTACGTTAAACTTTGTAATGTAACTAGTCTTTGAACTACTTTTGTAAACTTGAAACATCCTTTTACTTATGAAATGAATGCGACATATTTTGGTCAAACGTCATGTTAAAGACTTATGACCACATAACGGGACCTAAGTAGTCGGCGCCGTCAAACATGATTTGGTCGGGTAGCTACAGATGGTATCAGAGCGTTGGTTGTAGGGATTTAGAGTTCATTGGTGTCAACCTCGAGTCGTAGGGTACATTAGTGGATCTAGACTACAACCGGCATATAGACTGAAGTAGGAATTACTTGACTATTTGTGCATTATACTCGAACTCTTCTATCATATCTGATTCTTATTCAATCTTAATCTCACGTTACTTGATTTAATTGACGTGCCACCTTGACTATATGAAATAGTGTCAAATGCACATATGAATTAGGGTGATGTAATTTCCGGGATTATATTACGGTGACTTATATGAACATTCCGACATTATGACATAAAGAATTTAAGGCGAGTCAAGGAAAATTTCTCTCTATCCTTATTCCATATCGTGGTTAGTATTATTAAGAATACTAATCAACGATATTCTTGTGTTTTAAAGGAACAATGGCTCCTCGCCGTGGACCACGCCGTGAGACACCCGAACAAGCTCTACAACGAATGGTAGCCACCGCCGTAGAGGCGGCCATGGCCGGTCACTCCACCAACAACAATAACAACAATGATAATAACAACAACAACAATCAAGGGGCCGGTAACTCAATCAAAGGGTGCTCCTACAAAGCCTTCATGGGGTGCAAACCTCACACTTTTGATGGGACCGGGGGACCGATTGTACTCACTCGATGGTTCGAACAAACGGAAGCCGTCTGTAGCATAAGCGGTTGTTGTGACCAAGACAAGGCCAAATATTCCACCCACACCTTTGCCGGTATCGCCCTCACGTGGTGGAACACGTATGTACAATCGGTGGGTACCGATGAAGCTCACGCCCTCTCTTGGGCCGATTTAAGGGAAATGATGATCGTCGAATTTTTCCATCGTGAAGAAACCTGAAAGCTCGAACAAGAGCTAAGAACTTTAAAGGCAGTCGGAAACGATCTCAAGGCCTACAATCAACGATTCGCCGAGCTATCCTTGATGTGTCCCAACCTCGTGAACCCCGAATCTCAAAGGGTTGAACTCTATATGGATGGTCTTCCAAAGAGCTTCAAACAAGGAGTGATGTCATCCAAACCCGCTAACCTACAACAAGCCTTAAACATGGCCCGCCAATTGATCGAAACGGTTGACGAAATCGTAGTTCCGGCACCTAAGGCCAAGGATAAAGCGGGCGGCAACAAAAGAAAATGGGAAGCCCCCTAATCAAGCAACAACTACAATAACAACTTCATCAAAAAGCCTTACACCTCCAACGCCAAGAAAAGTTATGGCGGAAATAAACCCTTTTGCAACAAATGCCACAAACACCACTATGGTGAATGTAGCAATCTATTTTGCCACCGGTGCCAAAGGGGTGGTCAGGTATAATGATTCTTAGGCTACCAGGTTTAACAAGGGCGATATCCAATATAACGATTCAACCATAGAATGTAGTTTCGATTACTTGTGTCTATTTCGTAAAGCATTTATAAAAGCGCATGTATTCTCAGTCCTAAAAATATATATATTGCAAAAGCATTTAAAAAGGGAGCAAATGAAACTCACTATATTGTATTTTGTAGTAAAAATACGTATGACGGCACTGAACAAGTGCAGGGTTAGCCTCGGATTCACGAACCTATATAATTTATATATATATATATATATATATATATATATATATATATATATATATATATATATATATATATATATATATATATATATATATATATATATATATCAACACACATAGTTGAAATCGAACAACTTTATATTTATTTTGTTATGTATTAAGATTCATATTCTTATATATATTTTATTAATGCTTATAATATGTTATAATACTTATTTGATATATAATTAAATTAACGTTATATTATTGTATTAGTTAAAACATAATTTTATGTATAATATTAGTATACTTATGTAATAAATATATTTAATGTACAAAATGTTTATTTGTTAGAATGATGGTTTTGAAAATATTGATTTACTAATACTAATAATAATAATAATAATAATAATAATAATAATAATAATAATAATAATAATAATAATAATAATAATAATAATAATAATAATAATAATAATAATAATAATAATATATACTAGTATTGATAGTAAAAATAATGATAATAATATATAGAAATCTTGATAATAGTATTATTAATAATAAGTTATTTTATTTTTATAATAAACAGTAATGTTGATAATAATACCTAATATTAATAATAATTAATAATACTAATTATGATAATAATATTAATAATGATAAAGATTCTAATTTTTACTAATACTGTAAATTAAATAAAATGAAAATTTTAATTAATATTAATGATAATGTTAATACTTATTTTCCTAATAATGATAATGATAATAATAATATTAATGATAATAATTAATAATAATAACAGTAATAATAATAATAATAATAATAATAATAATAATAATAATAATAATAATAATAATAATAATAATAATAATAATAATAATAATAATAATACTACCCTGCGTACTTGTCCTCCTAGTATATTTGAGGCGGCTCAACGCGCTTTCGATGAAGCCCTTCGATCTTCCTTGGAGCGTATTGTTACTGCTTCAGGGCCTGGGTTTGGTGATTGGCAGTGGCGGCTTGCCACCTTGCCATTTGCATTTGGAGGGCTTGGTGTTTATTCTGCGGGAGATGTTCGTCATTATGCTTTTTTGGCTTCTCGATTACAGTATGCTGGGTTGCAGACCAAGCTCTTACGTCATACGGGTATTGTTGGTCTTGGTCGTGCTTTTGAAGATGCATTGGGTCTGTTTAATAATACGGTTGGGTTTGATATTTTAGGTAATCCGAGTGAGGTCGCTGCCCCAATACTCATGAAGAAATTGGCAGATGTTTATTTCACAAAGGTTACCGCTTCTGCAGAATCCACTTTTTCGTTATCTCCCAGACAATCGGCCTTATGGAATTCACAGCAGGGTGATCACACATCTGCTTGGCTAAGGGCAGTCCCTATTTTGGGGTTGGGTCAGACGATGAACGCAAAGACTTACCGATGTGTGTTGTGCTACCGGTTAGGTGTTCCATTGTTCTCTATCTCGACGGCATGCTCTGCCTGTTCAAGGGTTTTTACTGGGGATATTTTCGGGGATCACGCCGTGTCTTGTGCTGGTATGGTGGGCATTAAGAATCGACATAATATTGTTCGGGATTCCCTTGTTGATGTTTGTTATCGATCTGGGATTTCAGCGAGAAAGGAGGTTGACATTGGGTTGTCTGGAGGGAACGACAGGGCCCTCAGACCTGCAGATGTGTTACTTTATTCCTGGGATTGTGGTCGCGATGTTTGTGTTGACTTGACAGGGTCTTCTCCTTTGACGCAGTCTGGGCTTTCTGACTTTGTCCCTGGACGTGCTGTGGTTGATGTGGCTCGTCGGAAGCGGGTCAAGTACGAATCTAGCTGTCAGGCGATTGGTTATGGTTTCATTCCTTTCTCATTTTCTTCCCTGGGGGAATTAGAGAAGGAGGCTGTTTCTTTGCTAAAGCGGGTTCAGAAGAGTTCGATGGCGCAAGATGTTAGTGCCGGTGCTGCTGCTCATATTTTTACTAGGATAGGTTTTGCTATTGCTAGAGGTGTGGGGGCCCAGATTGTCTCTAGGCTTCCCACTAATTTTTTGTAAGTTTTAAAACTTTTAAGTTTTTTTATTATTATAATAATAATAATAATAATAATAATAATAATAATAATAATAATAATAATAATAATAATAATAATAATAATAATAATAATAATAATAATAATAATAATAATAATAATAATAATGATAATAATAAAATTGCTACCTCAAAAGAAAAGGCCTTTAAAAACAAATACCGCCATTGCCCGGGCTCGAACCGGGGACCTCTCGCTTACCAACCACACAAACTCCAAACCACTACTCCATTGTTTTATTTCTGTTACAATAAGGATCCAAATTCTTTTAACCCATTTTTTTTTCAGTTTTCTCCTTCTTCTTCTTAACCTTAAAACCCATTTATCGTCATCGACATTTATATACCTTATATTTTTGCTGTATCATCATTATCATATTTATTAACTATCATCAATCCTCGTTCGATTTCTATCATTACGATCACCATTATAATCTTAACATCATCATCCTAAATAATCTAGCATCATCATCATAGTTCGGTCATAAACATCACGCATCACTATCTTATCATTTTATGTGTCATCATCAAGATCATAGTATCATTATCTACTTGTCATTTATTCATTTTTGTAACCCTGTTTCATCTAATATCATCAGCTAACAATTCATCATTCGAACTTCATGATTTATTTATCTAACTAAAATAGAGTTTCGGTCCAACTAGAGCACCGAAACATAGTGGCCCATCAGTGGCCCGATCCAACAATCCCTTTAATGCTTTGATTGGGTAAAAGTCCAACGGTAGTAAGAGCAAAAGAAAGATAATAAGCAGCCGTGATTGTTTATACCTCTAATAATCAAGTGGGGTTTAATTGTTTAATTGTTTTCTGCCACACAAGGAAAAAAGAATTGGTAAACGCGTAACTTCTCACAACATCATTATCATCATTCTCATGATTAAACATTAGTTACTTTAACTTTATAGCGACATGGGGGATTTAGAAGTTGCAGTAACAATAAACAGAATATGGTGACGATTTGTGAATTGTCTGTTCGAATAATAGTAGCTGTGCAGTAGCATCCATAGGGGTGTTTGATGGTTGTTTGATCGAATTAGAAAACGAAAACAAAGATCATAGTTGGTGTTGGGTTTCGAATAATGTGGTGTTTAAAGGTGGTCATAACAATAGTAAATAACGATTACCTGTGTAGATAACGGCTCGATGATCGATGATTATATTATGGTGTTGATATTAATTTGTTGTGGATCTGTAAACAGAAATATAAAAGGAAACTAGCAGCATCAAACAGTGAATCAGGAAACAAAAAGAAAGAAAAGAATAAGTGGGTTTTGGGTTCGGTTGTAGCAGAAAATTCGGACAGTGGAGATGGTAGCGGTTTTGATTATGTATAGAGAGACAGGAAGTAGTATAGCATCTGTTTCAGCGAGATTGATGAAGGTGGAGGATGGTGATTAAAGGTGTTGTGGTTGTCGATGGTTGTAGTGGTTTTGGTGATCATAAAGGTGGTTATAACAATGGTGTGGGTTTGGTTGTGTTAGTCAAACTAGGAACTTGGTTCATGATTATGATGGGTTTATTCTTTGAGTTCAAGACAGAAAGGAAAGAAAATAAAACAACAATAAATTGGTTTAATGATTTTGAGTTATTTGCTGAAATTTTGATGATAGTTAATGGGTGATGGTTTTAGTCCTTTGTTTGGTAAATGAAAACAGTCGGAAGATGGAATGAAAGAAGATGGAAGGAAAGGTGGATCTTGATGATTGAAGAAGAAGGCTAAGGATTGATGGATGATTATTAATAGGAATACATTATGTAATGTATATATATTTATAATATAGAGATAGAGTTGGTGATATGTAAAGCCAAGATAGTAAACTCAAATAATCAAATATAGAAGTAGTGAGCTGTAGTTTGACAAAAAGGAGAAAGTAGAGAGATAGCAATATCTCTAATATGCATAAACAAGAAGAAGCCAACAAAAGTACCTCTGACACATTTGACATTTTAAAACACTCGTGAATGATACTTGTTTTATTTCTTACCGACAGTTTCAATATGAATGTTATTTCGTACACCGTTGTTGATCGATTACGGATAAAAGTATACGGAAAAATTTCATATTTTTAAATCAAATTCCGTTATTTATTTTAGTAGTTATTATAAAAGAATTCGGTCATTAACTGTTTTAAATTCATCAAATAAAAATTAAATTAATTATTAGCTCTCAACCCCAGGTAAAAATACTAAATGTTAAAACTAATCAAATAGATTCTAATTATATTTTTAACAAAGCTATAACTCATACTTATTTTCGGATCATCGTTTATTTTGAAATTACCTAAGTTCGGATTGAATCTCTCTAAATTATAATCGAAACTTACAACGAGTATTACAATCATTAAATAATTACAGTTAACATACTATATATATAGTTTCATTTTAATAATAAACTTTATTATATCTTATATTATTTTATAAAATTAATTCTAATAACTAAATAACATAATATTTCAAATTATATTTAGAATTAATATATATATATATATATATATTTATATTTTTAAATATGTATGCATCTATTTACAAATAGTTGTTCGTGAATCGTCGAGAATGGTGGAGGTCAGTTGAATATATGAAACAGTTCAAAATTTTTGAAACTCAGTCTAACAGACTTTGCTTATCGTATCGAAATCATATAAATATTAAGTTTAAATTTGGTCGGAAATTTTCGGGTCGTCACACTTACAGTCGTACGCCATGGACTTAAAGAAAGGTACACACAATAGAATGAGCGCACAAATAATGTTTGTCCATGGGCTTATAGTTATATGACATGGACTTAAAGCTAGGTGCGCGCAACGGAATGAGCGCACAAATAATGTGTGTCCATGGGCTTACAGTCATACGTCATGGACTTAAAGCAAGGTGTGCGCAACAGAATGAGCGCACAAATAATGCGTGTCCATGGGCTTACAGTTATACGCCATGGACTTAAAGCAAGGTGCGCGCAACATAATGAGCGCACAAATAATGTGTGTCCATGGGCTTACAGTCATACGCCATGGACTTAACGCTAGGTGCACGCAACAGAATGAGCGCACAAATAATGTGTGTCCATGGGCTTACAGTCATATGCCATGGACTTAAAGCTAGGTGCGTGCAACAGAATGACCGCACAAATAATGTGTGTCCGTAGGCATACAGTCATACGCCATGGACTTAAAGAAAAGTGTGCGCAACAGAATGGGCGAACAAATAATGCGTGCCCATGGACTTACAGTCATATGCCATGGACTTAAAGAAAAGTGCGCGCAACAGAATGGGCGCACAAATAATGTGTGTCCATGGAATTACAGTCATACGCCATGGACTTAAAGAAAAGTGTGCGCAACAGAATCGGCGCACAAATAATCCGTGCCCATTGACTTACAGTCATATGCCATGGACTTAAAGCTAGGTGCGCGCAACAGAATGAACGCACAAATAATGTGTGTCCATGGGCTTACAGTCATATGCCATGGACTTGAGCAATAAACGCAAAGCAATTGTAAATGTGGCCATGGGCTTACAAGACATGCCATGGACTTAAGCAAGAAACTCAAAACGATGCGGACATGGGCTTACAGTGCACGCCATGGACTTAAGCAAGAAACGTGAAACACTAATAAGGTGAGGGATGAGCGGATGGCGATATCGCGGGGCATGAACCTGTAGGTAATCGTTGTCATATTTCTAAGAATGATGTGCGCAACCAACTTTTAAAGAGGTTTTACCGTGTGCGACTGTTCACGATTAAAGAAATAAGACTTTCCTACCAGTTATACCCTAGTACCATGCTAGCCCCCATTTCAATACAACCAAAATATTTGGTTGTGTTGAAATTTTCTTAATAGATATTACATCAAGAGATTGCGCATGATACACTCACAATGCGCAAATTAAACTTCACCAATATGCTTCGTGAAATAGCATCTCATAATAAGCTTTACGGTTCAAGCTTACACGCCAAGGCAAAAATATTTACTTATGAAGATCAAATCGTCTGTTAATGGAAACAAAATCACGTAGTGATCTTTCTATTGCAATAAGTAATATGTGATATCCACAAAATCCACATATTATTTAGTTACCTAGCTTATTGTAGGTAACCAAAATTTTCATGTGTTCATTATCGATAAAAATATCGATGGAACCGGAGGTGAAAATTTCGATACCAATTTCAGTTTGCGTAAAACTCCGTCATGGTTGGAGTTTCGTGTAAGAGCTTGTGGTGTGGAGGCAATCACTTCAGCGTCGGATTGTGATTTGCCTACCACTGACGGTCGCTCCACACCCTTTCGGTGTCAGGCCGGTGTCTTTGTTGCCAAAGTCTCTACCCCGACGCTGGTAAAAGTGTACATGTGGTCCCATTTCTTCTCTCTCCTAGAGTATTCTTCCCCTATTTATTTTCTTTCCAAGACACTGAACTGACCATCTTTCCAATTTCTCTGTTTTCTCAACAATTTCAGTTTACAATGTCAGTCCAGTCATCAGCAAGACACTGAACTAACACCGAACTGACGCGTTAGGACACCCAGTGCCCTAAAAGGTCCAGCAAATCATAAGAACCTTTAATAGTATGTGACTGAACTGCTAGCGCGCGTAGTTCTCTTGATCAATTTAATATCCCATTTTGACGACGTAAGTAAACGTACGCATGTTGCCATTCATAATAAATTATATGTATCATCTAGAAGATGCAAGCTATACTGATCTCATAATATCTATACATCATATAAAATCACAACAAATTTAGTCACGAAAATCTATCCACATCGTTGTTTTTTAAATTGAATCATCCACGTGTATGTTTCACATCTTTCTTATCTATAATAAGAAAACTTTTATGATGTCACATGCATAAAATCTACATGGCAAAATCTCATCCATTGAATGACTTTTCTAAATTTAAATCCCGGCCATTTAAATTGCTAATGGCGTCATTTAGCTTGCTAATCGTCAGTTACTATTCCCAATTACATTAGTGCCCTTAAACTATAGAAGACTACTCTTTCCTTAATATACGACCATCAACAAACATCCGTAATCGATCGAAACATGCACTTATGCTATTCACGTTACTCAATCTGAATAATTTTAGGGTAACACTTGACGTTGAATGAAATTTTCTTATCCTGCATACTCTCAACATGAATACCAATTCAAAGCTAATTCGATTACTGAAAGATTGATTACGAAGACTTCCTCCCATTTAAATCGATTGCGAAGACATCACTGTTCTATTGATGCCGGAAACTTCAATCATTCAAATCGATAACGAAGTCGACAGCGTTCTACAGGTATCAATTATATAACTGGATTTTAAATTTTATCTTTTGATTACATAATAATGAAATCATTAATAATTGTTTAGAGCATTTGTTTCTCTGTTAAATAATGTAAAAATCTGTTGATTGCAAAAAAAAGTTTGTTCATAAGCTGTTGTAGAAACCTTCTTGAGGATTTATGTGGGAGAGCGTTAAATTGTGGGTGCTCCAAAGAAGGTGAATTAAAATGGTTTCTTTTGCTTACTAGGAAAGTTAGAAATCATGTCAAATTAGTTATGGTAATACGTGTGAACAAATTCTCACATTTGGCCCCAGTTGTTCTTTTTAAGAGAAAAGTAGAAATTGAAGATGATCACATTCATAGTGCGTAATGCCTTTATACATAAGCCCTGCTATTTTCATATTATTGATTCTTTAATTTAACTGTTGCTCAACATTTAAACATCCCAGACCTTCGTACTGAAACATTGACATGTTGCACATTGAATCATCAGTTGTGTATTATACAACTTGTGTATTTATACAGGTTCAATATTTTTTGTTTATACCAGATTTTCAAAAACATGATTTTTATGGTTTGCTTATCTTTAAACAAGACCTATGTAACAGCAAATTATAGCATTAATGAGGGTTATGTACTTTTTGATCGAATGTGCAAAATAATCATGGTATCGATCGTTTTAAAATAGTTGTTGTAAATATCGACCCTGTACTTGTTGTATGACTTTTTTGGCCCAATTTTTTATCACCATGTTTTCAATTATGTTCACCGTTTTCCGATTACTGTCGGTTTACATATCTGTTTGTTGTTGCAGATTATAATAGTAGATTTTCCTTATTTTTGTTGCTACAAATTGGTACGCTGTCAATATCTTCCCTTTTAGGGTTTTTAACTAATTGTTTCTATTTCTAAATGCCACTTAGTCTTCATGATACCAACATTAATGTCCTTTTTCTTCTTCATATGTGTATTTCTATTTCAGGTAATCTCTTGAAGTTCTTTCTATCAATTTCTGAGGTAACTATTTCGTTTATCTTTTTTGTGTATTGGTTTTTATTTTTTATGTTTCGAATAGTATTGTTTTTGTTTCAACTATAATGTGCCTTTGTTTAATTTGCTATTGTTAAATCTGTGCTATTGTTTTTGTGCCAACACATGTTGTGTTTGATGTTATGCTACATCATTTTCTTATTGTTTTTGCTCTTTTCTTAAATTTAGGTTTACAAATCCTCTTTGAACTAATTGTATTTGTTAGTGCATTTTGTGATACGTGTTGTTTCCGTTGGCCAGTGGTCAGCAGAGTATGTTACTTACCTTTTGTTCGAATTGTCTTCATATAATTGTCTTTGTGCAGTTTGATATATTTAGAATGCCGCCTAAAAAGCGCCAACAAACTAATGATTCTGGTGATAACACTCAAAAAGATGCTGATGATGTTGATAGTTTTCTTGCAAACATGTGTGGTTTATCCACTAGGCAAATAGCAGTAACAAATAGGTTGCAGGATAGTAATCGTCTGTTGGCCTCATCTTCGAATGATTTGTCTTTGGCTATTTGTTTTCTCAAATATCATGAAGTTAAAACAGATTCTGATGGTGATGAAGTTGGTACTTCGTCTAATTCTGTTAATGAGTCGACCCCGAATGGTAAACATATTTCTTGAAAGTTTATGTTATTTAGCTCTGCTTTTTTACTTATTAACATGTTTCTTATGGGTTTGTAACTTGTGGTTGTTACGAAATTGCAGCTCTCACCTCCCAAACATTAGTACAGCTGTCGAGTGACGCTGATCTAATAATATGCAGATCCCCTACTTCTCATTATTCTGGTCTCTTTAATTCTGATGGTGTACTTCGTAGATTGATTATACCATCAGCTTTTAAAATTTTAAATTTTTTCATTTTTCTATTTTTACTCAATTACAAGCTTTGCTTTGATTGCTTTCGAATGTTTTTATCATGTAGGTGTCTCTTAATTTTACGAAGATTTATGGGACTGTCTCTTCATTGCAGTTAGTTGTGCTAACTGTAATGCTAATTTATGGTACGAAGAGTGGGCTAAGTGACACTCTCGAGCAAACGATATCCGTTATCATGCTTGTTGTGTGCAAGGCCGCGTGTGGGTACCGAGGGATGCAGATCCACCAACCTGAAATAATGAAGTCTTTAATGTCCAATAATCATCACACAGCTAACTATCTGGAATGAAGTAGCACTGAACTTTGATATGCAGTTGTACGAATCACTACCAAAACTCGTGATCCTTGGTATCAGCTCATGTTCATTCTGGGTGACAACAAAAGAAAGTAACGCCAATAACCTTTACATGCATTAGTATAAACTAAAAAAACATATGCTTGCTTACATAAAAAAATTCGTTTGCATGAAAACCGAAAAACCATAACTATCAAACTCACCAGCAACCTACTGTTACTTAAATCCAGATATCCCAGAATTTCACGACTCACTAAACGCGTAAGTATCAACAAAATCACACCATAATACATCTTCTATATAAAAATTTTGAACGTAAATTAAAACTTGCAACCAACAAATACAGAGAAAAATACAACGTAAACCCGATGACCAATGTAAACAGGAACCGCTGCAAAAGTGCACATGAAGCAAAAGAACGAAGCACAAACTGCTTAGCAGACTTGATATCCGGAAACCCAAACCTATATCAGGTAAACAAATTATTATTCTTCATATCATCACAACATATGCCATTACTGTTCAACACGTTTTTTAAAATTTATGTAAACTCGTTGCCTTTCTTGTTCATCTATAATGCTTTGTGGCTAAATAAAAGCAAAACTGGTAGTTCGAATCACATTCCTTCTATTCTTACAGAAAGCACAAATGGCATGCAAAGGCACAAACGAGACCATAGATGACCGAAGAATATGGTGTAGGATTAATGTGCAAGGTACAACATATAACTATATGGCCAACTTCATTTGAGCCTTCGGGGTCACACACATATACACAGAGATGTCAAATAATATATATATATATATATATATATATATATATATATATATATATATATATATATATATATATATATATATATATATATATATATATATATGATGTATATATATATGATGTATATATATTACTCAAGTAACAAAATAGTAAATCGAAATTAATTCATTTACTATTCATATGAATAGTAAATAAAACGAAATTAATTAATTTACTATTCACATGAAAGCGACATGATAGAAATTATTAATTATAAGTTACATAACATACTCCTAAAGTATTTGAGAAATACGACTTTTTAAAACCAAATCAAACGAAATATGATTTTATTGATTAATGAAAAGCTATTTTGTTTTGAACTCCCGTGACATGTGAAACTCAACCACTACAACTCAACTCTATTATTACAAACCTTTTTCTATATATTGATTTGATGATCACAATGATAAAAACACATACATACAACAAAGAGTTGGAGAGAGTTTCATAAGTACGTACATCTTATATCCATCTCAAAACTGCCAATGGGGCTTTGCCTCATTGGTCACCATGTTAACATGGTGTTCGAGGAGACCAGGGTTCGAGTCTCGGGGGGGGGGGGGGATTTTCGTGAATTAACTTCGTGAGCTAACCACTAACATTGCCTTTCAAAAAAAAAAAAAAAAAAAAAAAAAAAAAAAAAAAAAAAATATCCATCTCAAAACTAACTTTGAGAGCATAACAAAAAGTAAAAGAAAATGCAAAGTGAAATCGTATGAGGAGTATTACTTTTTTAATTGTTTCACACAATTAATCAAGGGTTGATTAATTTGTTACTTGGGTTTGGACTAGCATTCATTGACGGTCGTTTAAAGTGTAGTGTGGACTATTCTAAGAGACGGTCATATTTTTGATCGTAGGTTTCTCTCCTTCAATTAGTTTCTTCAAGAAAGGTATATCGTTTACTCACTTTGTGAATTACATATTTTGACAATTATTAGTGGTGTAACTGGATCTCATTGGGATAAATTAATCGTGTGCATGTTTCATTAGATATATGAATATTTAATCTTGTAAATATTTTATGAAGTATTAAAAGATTATTATTTTAACTATTAGCTGCGTTAATCTGAATTGGTAAAAGTACACACGATTTTTCAACAGTGGTATCCGAGCCGCTTTTACACCATCTTAATTGTCGCGTGATTTTCTTTAGATTTAGCTTTGTGGTGAATTGGTAAAAGTCGAAACCTTTTTGGTTTTTAAAGTCAACACGGTTGATTTAGACTTAACCTTATGACGCATAAATATGATTGAAAGAATATCACTATTTTAAATTATAGATTTAATTGTTATGAATTGAATATTTATTATAATTGTTGATTGTTATATTTCATGGTTATACACATGCATTATAACCATGGACAAGCCATATATAGGTTTTAATAATGTAGTTATTCAAATTGTGATTCCATACATAGCCCATAATGCCCCGACCTATGTATGATTATTGTGATTGTTGATTACGACAATATTATGCTGATTATTTGATTTATTATAAAGGCAATTTTGAAGCCAAAGTTGTATTATATTTATTTTTCATTTTCATAGTATTGTATTTAAGTTTATTCTAAATTGTAAAAGTATTAGATTAGTTATATTTTTCAATTTTAAATAAATGTAATAAGATGAAGATTAAAGATAAAGATGCAACGTGGAGTTGACTTAGAAGATGGCGAACAGGTCAAGTTGACAACGATGGCGTTTGTCAAGTTTTCACTTGATTCTTGAATTAAGTGGGAGCTACGATATTACCCTTAGTTTGACCTCTTGATCCCATGTCGGCTCATGGGATCAAGCATAGGATTTTTGGGCTAGGCTATGTGTATGTGATGCATGGTTGTGTTTTAATTTTGCATTTATATATAATTGTTTATTAGAATATATATGCTAAATGTTTTTGATGAAAACATTAAATAAAATCGGTAACGAGTTTCAAATATTAAAATTGATGATTTTAAAAGGTTAAACTCTAACGAGTTAAAAGTTAAATAATTTTGAGACTCAAGTTATATATGTTTTTTGATGAAAACATTAAATAAAACTCTAAACGAGTTTCAAAGATTAAAATTGATGATTTTAAAATAAGTTAAATTCTAACGAGTTTAATGTTAAATGATTTTGTAAGTCAAATAATATATATGGACGACATCTTTTAAAACTGTTTTAAAACGATACACATTTGTGTATTTGTTATTTTTATGCTAGAAATTAAATAACAAACTAGACACATAAACACGATCGACATATATAATTGGTTAAAATGATTTTTTAACAAATAGTGTAGCGAATATTGTGTGCATGCATTATTCTTTGACACAAACATTTTGAAATACCCGTCAAATTTAAGTCATGCCATCCAATGAGCTTGCAAATACTCCTCGTTATTTTTCTAATCTAGTAAGACTAGCATGAATTATAACCACGAGGTGGAATTTATAATCTAGTAAGACTGGCGTGAATTTCCACTGTTTCCAAATTGGACGACTTAATCGTATTCACGGTGAGACCTGAGTTCGAGGCAAGGATGGGACAAACACGCCAGTAGATAATAGTAGTTTGTTGGACTACACATATCTCTAGGTCCCATAAAGAACTAAGAGTTGCACTTGTGATGCAATTGGTACTCGCTGCCTACCAATAGACTCCATAACTGTCAGCTGATCAACAGATGTGGCTATGGAACCTCTATGTGGATCTTAGGCTTTCGTAAATTAATTGTTTTTAAAAATTATAAAAAAACTTGGGTAGTCAATTTATTAAAGCTCAATATCGAAAATACTAATTTGAATCGTATTTCTGTTGTATATGTTAAATAATCAAAACGTAAACCAAACACACTTCCTTATTTGTTGGAGAAGGATAAACTCAATGTTCAAACTTCCTAGACAGGCACTGCAACCTGAGAATTGTTCTTAAGCATAATTAGAAGTTGAATAAAGTTTAGAACCCATATCCTTTCTTCCTGTTGTGGCAGTTGCTACTGCTCAGCAGAATGATTATCGAATGTTGTTCGATGATCAGGAAAAAATAGGATTGAAGGGTTAAAAAGAATAAACCGAATACTTTGTGGAAGGAAAATGACAAATCATTTGCTAGGAAAAATATTCCACCTTCCAAGAAGGAAAGCCCAACAAAAGACGCCGAATGTTTCCATTATGGAAAGGTTGGCAATTGGAGAAGGAAGTTGTCCTATCTTCCAATCTGAGCTGAGAAAAGGAAACGCTGGTGAGACTAGCAAATTAGGTATATTCCATATATAGTTATATACTTCTTCTAGTGATTCCTAGATCTTTGTTAACTAGTTGTGGCCTTCACACCTGTAACAATATGAAGGGAATGAGAAGAAGTAATAGACTGAAGAAAGACACACTGGATTTGCAAGTAGGCAAGGGGGATCAAGCTTTTGTTAAAGCTATTGGTACCTCTGAACTTACTTCTATAAGTGGTCTTATTGTTTTATTGGAACAATAGCATTATGCTCTCAATACTGCGAGCGACATAGTTTGAAAGATGTTAGTATTGAACTTGCATTTACACACTTAGGTATTTCAGTTTTTAAGGATAATATATTTATCTTAATACCTATCCACGTGATGGTATTTTTGAAATTGATATGCATAGTGTAATTTTAAATGAGAATCCTGTGTATACCTACATCGCCAAAGTCTTCAAGCAAGACCTGAATAAGACCTATCTATGACATTGTCATATTGGTCATATAAACAAACAATGCATTTCAAAACTCCAATCTAATGGACTTTTGGAATCAATTGACTCTGAGTCATTTGATGTATGCGAGTCATGTTTATGTGAAAAGATGACAAATGCTTCTTTCTCCGATTTAGGTAAAAGAGCTAAAGATCTTTTAGGACTAATACATACTGTTGTATGTAGCCCTTTAAGAACAATGTATAGATTTAGTTAATTTTACTTCATTACATTTACTGATGAGTACAGTAGCTATGATTATGTTCACTTGCTGAAACATAAATATAAAGCTATTTTAACATTCAAAAGTATTCCAAAATGAAGTAGATAATCAGCTTGGAAAGACCATTAAAGCACTTCGCTCCGATGGAGTAAGTGAGTTTTTGAGTCAAGAGTTTTTGGACCACCTAAAGAATTGTGGAATTGTCTCATAGTTCACTCTACCTTACACACCACAATACGATGGTGTGTCTGAGTAAGAGGAATCGAACTTTACTTGATATAGTTTGATTTATAATGAGTCTGATTTCTCTACTACCGTCTTTTAGGGATATGCATGAGAGTCTGCTGCAGGCATACTCAATGTGATTCCAACTATGAAGGTAGAAAAGACACCATATGAGTTATGGCATGGGAAGAATCCCAAGTTGTCTTATCTGAAAGTCTGTGGTTGTAAAGCGTACGTGAAGCATGACACTTCAAACAAATTAGAACCCAGAACTATCTAATGTTACTTTGTACGATACATAAAGGAAACAATGGGTTACTACTTTTACTACCAAGCTGAAGACAACATGTTTTCTGCTCGGTCTGCTGAATTCCTGGAAAGAGATCTTCTCTTACAAGAAGTCAGTGGGAGTAAAGTAGATCTTGAAGAAATTCAAGTACTTTAAAGTAACATACCTTCAGTAAGCACTAGCAATCCACACGTTGAAACTGAGCGCACTGTTGGTGAGCCAGAACGTGTTACACCTGCACTTTATAGATCTAGTAGAACTCATCGGCTTATGAGGGTTAATCTCAACTAAGGGATTATGATGAACCCTCTAGCCGCGTGAGGCCATATCAGATCCTGAATCTGAAAATGACTAGATTCTATGAATACAGATATACAGTCCATGAAGGATAATCAAGTATGAGACTTGATTGATCTTCTACCCAATTGTAAGACAATGAGGTAAAAATGGGTCTTCAAAGGAAGACTGATATGGACGGTAATGTAAACACTTTTAAAGCTCGATTGGTGACAACAGCTTATGATGAAAGTTTTTCACCAGTCGCGAGCCTTAAAACAATTAGGATACTTATTGCCATGGTTACCTTTCATGATAATAAAATATGGCTAATGAATGTCAAAACTACTTTCCTAAATGGCGACCTAAGTGAGGACGTATATATGGTTCAACCGGAAGGGTTTATGAATCCTAAGCATCCTAATAAAGTATGCAAGCTTCTAAAATCCATTTATGGATAAAAGCAAGCATCCAGGAGCTAGAATCTCAAGTTTAATGAGAAAATCAAAGTGTTTAATTTTTCTCAAAACTAAGATAAGCCCTGAGTTTACATTAGAGCTAGTGGGAGCAGAGTAGTCTTCTTGATTTTATATGTTGATGACATATTACTTATTAGAAATAACATTCCAATTTGCAAGATGTCAAGTCTTGGCTTGGAAAATGTATTTCCATAAAGGATCTTGATGAAGCTACTTATATTATTGGAATGAGAATCTATACAATAGATCCAATTGGCTTATTGGTTTGAATCAAAGTACATACATTATCTCGCAGAGATTTAGCATGCAAAACTCTAAGCATGGAGCTTTGCCAATGCAAAAGGGCATAACCGTGAGAAAGTCTCAAAAGTCCTATCACAGCAGATGAGATGAGACAAATGAAATGTATCACATATGCTTCGGCTATATGATCCATTATGTATGCCATGATATGTACTATGCTCGATGTTTCATTAGTTTTGAGTTTGACGAGTCATTGCCAACATAATCCTGATGAAGTATATTGGATTGTCGTTAAGAATATTCTTTAGTATTTGCAGAATACTAATGATATGTTCTTGGTTTACTGTGGTTTGGAAGAAGAGTTAAGTATTAAGTTTTATACTGATTCTAGTTTCCAAACTGATCAAGATGATTCTCGATCCAATCACATTGTTTCTTTGTCATGATGGGCAAGACAGTTGATTGGAAGAGCTCTAGGCAGATCACTATTGAACAATCTGCAACAAAAGCAGAATACATTGTTGACTGAGAAGCTGCTCAGAAAGCTGTCTGGATAAGGAAGTTTTTTGTTATACTTAGAGTAGTATATGTGACGACCCGGAAATTTCCGATCAAAATTAAACTTAATCTTAATATGATTTCAACACGATAAGAAAAGTCTATTAAACTGAGTCTCAAAAGTTTTGAACTATTTTCATGAGATCATTTGACCTTTGACTGTTACGACGATTCACGAAATATTAATTTTAAATAAATATGTACATATATATATATACATATATAAATGTAAATATATATAGTAATTAGAAATAATAAAAGTTAATCATTAAAAATTAAGAATGTGAAGTAATATACAAGATAATAAAGTGGTTATTAATTTAAAGCTATATATAATTATATACGACTTCTATAGAGAAATATTATGATATGCATATTGGAGTATATATATAAAAGATATAAATATTTATTATATATATATATATATATATATATATATATATATATATAAAGTATTTTAAAAATTAATAAAGTATACTTTAATCACTTGAATTAAAATGTAAAATAATATATAGAATAATTAAGTTGTTATTGAAATAAATAGATATATGAATTCTATATACAATTAATATTACTTATATATTGTAAAATACATAAAATATTAAATATTCTATACATTAGATAACTAGTAAATATGATATAATCAATAAATTGTAATATATTAAATTTAATGACAAGTTTGAATATAATTGTTATGTTAATACTATTAACAATAATTTCATTATAAACATTAATAGAAATATTTGAATAATTGATATTATTATATAATATATATATATATATATATATATATATATATATATATATATATATATATATATATATATATGAATATGTAAAATTTGATATGTACAAGTAAAATTAATATTATTGATATTATTATTATTATTATCAATTTCTATTATTATTATTGTTATTACTTTCATTATTATTATTAAAATTAATATTGATGTTTATATAATTAATATTATTATTATTATGTTTCCTTATATATTTGATATATATATGTATGTATATATATATATATATATATATATATATATATATATATATATATATATAATTATACAAACACTGATATATATACATAGATATATATAAATTTCAGTTATATGTATAAATAAGTACAGATATTCAGTTAAATAAATATATAAATACAAAATATACTTATACTGATATATATACATATATATATGGTTAGATAAAATACATTTTTATTTTATAAAATCTAAAATCAGTTTTGAATCACAATCAAACTGTATTTGATTTGCTGATACTGTTTTTAATTATTGAATTTAACATCATTAAAGTCCAAAATCTGTTAACCATCGCCATTGAGTTCTGTATTTTTTTATTTAACTTATCTCTGATCAAATATTTACTTATCGACCCAGTTAGAGCTACAAAACAAATACAAACGAATCTTACTGCTGTAGTAAACATTTATTTATCACATTATGTATATACAATGCTGCAATTGTGAATGGGATGCATAAAAATCAAAACTTTCAGCTCAACTGCTCTGTTCGCGTTTTACATTTATGAAAAGCTCGAATTTGATTTTAATTTCAAAATCCATAAATACATATATGTTAGGAATCTCTTATGTAAACTAACTGCAAAGTTTCAAACGCCAATTCCTCTTATCGAATTCAAATTTTGAGGTCAAAGTTTTGGTTTCTAAAAGTCAACCGAGTGTTCTTTGATCAAATTCGAGTTCGTGTTTATGTGTTCAATTCAATTAAGAATGGAGAGAGTTTCTACGGATGATTTAGCACCTATTTCATGTTTTATTCATAAGCTAAAAACGTCCAGAAGATTAAATTTGATTATTGAGTTCATTATAGTGTTCTTCGATATCTGCTACTGGATTTTTATATATTTATTATTTTTTTTAATCAAACTTTTTTCACAATTGATTATCCCAAATTCATTTATAAAACACATTTTAAGTTACTAATTTCTTTGATTACTGGATTCTGTCGATTGAATTGATGAAGATGATGAGGAAAATAGATAGAAAATAAATACAGGATATAAATAATAAAATGGAGATTTAAATCAGAAATTAGATTTGGCTGGATGGTTAATTGTGTTAGCGGGGGAGCGATAGGTCTCGGGTTCGAGCCTGGTCTTGGGCAAATTCTTTTAGAACTATTTCTTTTAAAGGGTATATATTCTTTTCTTTCTAATTATTATTATTATTATTATTTGTTGTTAATATTAATTATTATTATTATGCTGATTATTAATAACATGATTTTTATCCTTAATTTAGTTTATATTATTATCATTATTATTACTTATATTATCATTATTATTATTATTATTATTATTATTATTATTATTATTATTATTATTATTATTATTATTATTATTATTATTATTATTATTATTATTATTATTATTATTATTATTATCATTATCATCATCATCATCATCATTATTATTATTAGTAACTTATGAATATAAATATGATTACACTATAATTATAATAATCACATTATTATATGAACCCGAATAAGATAGTAACAATATGATCATTTTAAGATGATGTAAATAATTAGACGATTTTAATAAAGATATAGTAATATAGTATTATAAGATGCTTATGATTATTAAAAGTTAAATATAAAAGTATTATGGTTATATATCATGAAGATTATTATGATAAAAAGTTAATATAACAATTATGAACATAAACTTAACGATAATATAAGGTACAAGTTATTTTAATAAATATAAATAATTATGGTTAATATTATGAACTAGAACTTGGAAAAGACTATACATTATTGATAACGAGAGGAACGAGTAAAAGATAAACGAACAGTAAGGCATATCTATGATTAAAATTATATTGTAACGGAAAATAATGTAAAAATGATGTTATAAGTATTACTATTAATTTTATGAATATTATAATTATCATCATTATTATCATTAATAGAGTTATTATTAACATTATTACCTTTATTAGTAATATTAAGTATTATCAATATTAACATTTTTACATGACAAATACTATTTAAGTATTATTATAATTACTAGTTACAACAAAAAAATGTTATATATATAAAATTTTATTTAATATAGATAACCTAACTATATTAAATTTTTATACAAAATGAATAGATAATGAAATATATATATAAGTTATTAATATGAGAAATTATATCACTAATAATAAAATAAACACTTATTCGATTCCGATTATGTGTATTAATACATATATGAATGATATAGGTTCGTGAATCCGAGGCCAACCCTGCTTTGTTCAGTATCATCGTATGAATATTTTTACTACAAAATATTGGATAGTGAGTTTCATTTGCTCCCTTTTTAAATGCTTTTGCAATATATATTTTTGGGATGAGAATACATGCACTGCTTTTATAAATGTTTGACAAAATAGACACAAGTACTTGAAACTACATTGTATGGTTGGATTATTATACCGAATATCGCCCCTTCAAGTCTGGTAACCTAAGAATTAGGAAAATGGCCCCTAATTGACGCGAATCCTAAAGATAGATCTATGGGCATAACAAACCCCATTCTGAAAATTGGAATGCTTTAGTACTTTGATTTAAATGGTGATTGCGATTGCCAATATTTACGGCATACTTGCGAGAATGCGGGGGATATTCTATATGCATTATGTTAATGTCGGTTACCAGGTGTTCATCATACGAATGGATTTTATACACTTGCGAGTGTAATGATATTTATGAAAAATGAGAATCTTGTGGTATATTAAAATGATGAAAATGAATGTTTATGATAAACTAATGAACTCACCAACCTTTTAGTTGAAACTTGAAAGCATGTTTATTCTCAGGTTTGAAAGAAATATTTCGATGTGCATTTGCTCCTTTAGAGATATTAATTGGAGTCATTCATGACATATTTCAAAAGACGTTGCATTTGAGTCATTGAGTTCAACAAGATTACTATTAATTCATTTATAGTTTGGATATATTATGAAAGGGTATGCATGCCTGTTAACTTTCGATGTAATGAAAGTTTGTCTCTTAAAACGAATGCAATGTTTGTAAAATGTATCATATTGAGGTCAAGTACCTCGCGATGTAACCAAATGTAATGTATTCGTCCAGATGGATTAGGACGGGTCCTTTCAGTTGGTATCAGAGTAGTGGTCTTAGCGAACCAGGTCTTGCATTAGTGTGTCTAACTGATAGTTGTTAAGATGCATTAGTGAGTCTGGACTTCGACCTTGTCTGCATGTCAAAAGTTTTGCTTATTATTTCGTGTCGAAAATTACCTGCTTATCATCCTTAGGAAATTACCTGCTTATCATTCTTAGTCTAAACACATCTTACTGCATTGATTGCATGAATAGTGTATAGACAAATTCATATCTTAGAGTATCTGCTAATCCATATCTTAGCATATCTGTTACTGTAGACTTTATCTGACACGTTCCCGTAATTCCCTTCGTAATCTACGGGATCTTTTGTACCATGTATAGCTATTCTATGTAGTTAGAATATCATCCGATATCCGAAAATTATTTTATATTGAAAAACCCTTTACTCAATCGTACTAAATAGAACTCGCCACTAGTTCAAGTCCCTCGAATTTCGACAGCTATTCCGACATGGATGTTCACCTAAACTCCGGAAGCAGCATCACCAGAATGAATCAACCAATCAACCATCCCCAATTCATCTGATGGGTTCGTAGCCTCCTTAATCATTAGAGACAAGAAGAAGGCGATCCTTTCCATCCACCGATTTTTCCTCTTAGCGAAGAACCTGAAGCACTTACCGACGAACCTATTCGAAACACCATTTTCAGCCTCGTTTCCAGGGTAGCTCGACACGATTATATTCTATCCACAATTCTAAACCTTATTCATCCGCTCGTTCCGACCGATAATAATCCCGGAATAATGGAAGAAGTCAACGAGCTTCGCGCTCGAGTAATCAATTTGGAAAATATGGTGCAAAAAGTACCAGCTTCAGCAACATCACCGGCACCAACAGTACCACCAACAACCCAAGTTTCAACATCACATGCCTCAACATCTCATTCTGTACCTCGAGTATAATCATCATTCTACATGACGTTCTACATCATTTATCTTCGTTCGACATGGTGATTATGTAATCTCTAATGTTTTAGAGACTATATATTCTTGTTGTAACGGTAAATCAGATGAGTTAATATCATATTAACTCATTAAATCTATGATTACATCTGAGGAAAATATATATGTAAGTATATTTTCATAAAGATTGTAATTAAAAATTCTTTTGTACAAACTGTTAATGGTGAAAATATTTTAACGGGTAGGTAATACCCTAGAAATATTTAGATTTCACATTAATAAGTTACACTGTACATTCTTCGAATCTGATTCAATAGTTATTTACTATCCTACTTACAACCACAGAAGTATGAATCCGTTCATCACAGAATAACCATTTCATTCAATTTCACTTTTGGATTTTGACCTATCAGAATCCAACAAGTGGCATAATGAAGAAAATATTGGACAAAATAAAATTTGTTAGAAACAAACAAATTAACTATGAGAAAAATTTTGTTAAGAATCCACGCTAACTGTTCCTAGCTAACTGATTACATTTTATTTATCACAATTTATTTATCGCAATTTATATTCTCGCAATTTTATTTATCGTCATTTAATTTCTGTTATTTATTTTACGCACTTAAATATCGGGACACGTATACAATGTTTTGACATATCATATCGACGCATCTATATATATTATTTAGAATAATCATAGACACTCTATATGAAGTAATGCTTGAGTTAGCTATACAGGGTTGAGGTTGATTCTACAATAATATATATACTTTGAGTTGTGATCGAGTCTGAGACATGTATACAATGGGTCATGATATGTATTAATTAATTCGAATTTAATATATTAAACTATATATGAATTATTGAACTGCTAACTGTGGACTATAAACTGTGGACTACCAACATTGGACAATTAAAATGAATTAAAATGAATTAAAATATTGATTATAACATATGAAACTAAACAATACTTCAAGTTTGCCACTTGATTTCATCTTAAACCTCATTTGTATTTTGACGATTACAATCTGCGTTTAAACCTTTCATGATTCTTGAAAACACCTTAATCGAGAGGATGAACCAACCGTACTTCATCTACGGAAGAAAAGATTGATGCATATAGTTATTCACCTGAAAACACTCGGAACCTGAGTAAACGTTTAACACGTATCTGTGCTAATTCCTTTAGTGCTATTATTACCCAAAATAACTTGGTGATTCCTTTAAAAGTAACAAATTTTGTCACAGCTCCAGCAAGTCAACTTCGCCTTTCCGTTCGAAACAACCTTATTAACACCTTGATATATATGTGTGCTCTTTTATTGTTACCGGGGAACCTTTTATATTCCACCATATTACCATCAGCGTTTAATCATCTAAAAACACAATTCTCTTGAAACCACCTCGGATTGATAACCAATGATTCAGATATGGTAGCATTAAATGCTGAGGAAACCGTAAAATTGTAGATGGTCTA